>NC_054474.1:134291224-135491224 GCF_017639515.1 Carcharodon carcharias | reverse complement strand
AAAGATACATATATTAATACATAGGTCCCTATTTTTTACAGACATAAAAAATATGTACACATTTGACAAGGTGTTTAATCTCTGTACACATTGTGCCTGTTTCAGCTAAACAAAATAAGTGACAGCCATTCGCTGGTTCATTCCTCAGGCAATGCCTTGACCAATCAGAATCAGGCTACCTGATTCAAATTTCAAACAATCCTTGGCAGTTAACTGTCAGTCACCATTAACTGGTGCATTCTCCTTGGCAATATCTCCACCAATCAGAGTCTACTTGTCAATCAATCAGCACTCTCTTCTCATACAGTATAAAAGTTGTTGCTTCCCCGACACTGGTATTCTTACGATTGTCCTAATGACAAAAAGCTTTGACAAAATGTCTTTTTTCAGAAATACTTAAGTTCTGTACTACCAAACGACCAAAAGTCAAGGGCACAGATATATATTGAGACAGAAGGAAAAGGTGGTACCATGAATATGGGAAATAAAATAGAAGATGATTAAATTTTTAACAGGTCTGTCAGATAATAAATGGAAGATGAAAACATGGGCTTGAGACCTCTCTTCAGAAGATTTCAGAGAAAATGTTCCACCTGAAATATGACATGTAATGGTGCTGAATTCCTCTTAGTACAGCCAGCTAGGACTGAAAAGGTAAGTGGATTAAAGAGTTTTGTTTGATCAGCTTTGGGCATCAGACCAAAAGTTTGGATGGCCTTTCTGGAGGATGTTTGTTTGTTTTGTGTATCTTCAAGATCTTTTCTCCTTCGGAGAATGGCTCAGAATGTTTATTTTGCAGGAAGTCCCGAAAGAGCGCAGTCTCATATTTGGGGAATCCCCCCGCCCACACAGGAAGAGCATAGAGCTTCCCGCCAGGCGTCACACTGGGCGGGCTTTAATTGTCCCACCCACTTAAAATGGCGGCGGGGCCCGCTTCTCTGGCGGGGATTGGCTCCCCGCCTGCCGGAGATTGAATTGGGCCTGCCCGCCCGGCAGGCAGAAAATTCTGCCACATGTTTCCAATTTATAGTTGACGAAAATCAGACATGACTGGAGTGAGTTGCTGTTTTATATGGGTAGCTTCTTCATGAACCATGGATGAGCAATTTGGAACCCACCACTACACCCCCCTTCAAAAATGGTAGGTGCCCTGTTTGAAGTGGGACTTCCTGATCTAGGCCTCCACAGCCATTTTGTAATGACAGAGGAGCTCTCCATCATTATGAAAATTCAGGCCAATATATCAGGATGTGAACAGGAGAAAGGAATTTGGTGAAATTGAAATCACTAGGGAAATGGTACTGAGCAAATTAATGGAGCTGCAGGCTGGCAAGTCTCTGGGTCCCGAAGGACTACATCCTAGTGTATTAAAAGAGGTGGCTAATGAGGAAGTCGATGCGCTAGTGGTAATTTTTCAAAATTCGCTAGATTCTGGAAAGGTTCCAGCAGATTGGAAAGCAGCAAATGTAATCCCTCTATTCAAGAAGGGAGTGAGGCAGAAAACAGTTAACTATAAATTAGTTAGCTTGACATCTGTCATGAGGAGGTTATTCAAATCGATCATTAAGGAGGTTATAGCTGGGCACTTGGAACAGCTCAAGGCAATAGGGAAGTGTCAGCATGGTTTTGTGAAAGGAAAATCATATTTAACCAACTTATTGGAGTTTTTTTGAAGGAGTGACATGTGCAGTGGATAAAGGGCAGCCTGTAGACATACTGCACTTGGATTTCCAGAAGGCATACGATAAGGTGCCACATCAAAGATTATTATGCAAAATAAAAGTGCATGGTGTAGTATATAATATATTAGAATGGATAGATGATTGGCTGGCTGGAAGAGAGTATACATAAGTGGGTCTTTTTCTGATTGGCAGAATGTAATGAGTAGCTTCCCACAGGGGTCTGTACTGCGCCTCAACATTTTACGATTTACATCAATGATTTAGATGAAGGGAGTGGACATGGTAGCTAAATTTGCAGATGATACAAAAGATAGGTAGGAAGGTATATTGTGAAGAGGACATGAGGAGGTTGCAGATGTATATAGATATGTTGAGTAAGTGGGCAAAGATCTGGCAAATGGAATTTAATGTGGGGAAATGTGAAGTTGTTCACTTTGGCAGGAAAAACAAAAAGGCATAGCATCACTTAAATAGAGAACGGCTGCATAATTCTGAGGTGCTGAGGGATCCAGGTGTTCTAATTATTGAGTCACAAAAAGTTAATATGCAGGTACAGCAAGTAATTAAGAAGGCTGATGGAATGCTATCTTTTATTACTAGAGTGATTGAACATTTCAACTCTTTCTTGGACTCGAACGCAAGTTCTGTCGAAGGGTCATGAGGACTCGAAACGTCAACTCTTTTCTTCTCCGCCGATGCTGCCAGACCTGCTGAGTTTTTCCAGGTAATTCTGTTTTTGTTTTGGATTTCCAGCATCCGCAGTTTTTTTGTTTTTATAAACTTAAGGATGTTGTACTTCAGTTATACAGGGCATTGGTGAGACCACATCTCAAGTACACTGCGCAGTTTTGGTCTCCTTATTTAAGGAAGGATGTAAATGCATTGGAGGTGGTTCAAGGGAGGTTTACTAGATTGATACCTGGATTGTCTTATGAGGAAATGCTGGACAGACTTGGTTTGTTTCCACTGGAGTTTAGAAGAGTGAGGGGTGATTTGACTGAAGTATACAAAATCCTGAATGGCCTTGACAAGGTGGACATCAAAAGGATATTTCCTTTTCTGAGTGAATCCAGAACTAGGGGGCACTGTTTTAAAATTAGTGGTCACCCTTTTAGGACAAAGATTAGGAGGAATTTTGTCTTTCAGGGGGCTGTGTGACTTTGGAATTCTCTGCCTCAGAAGGTGATGGAGGCAGGGTCATTGAATATTTTTAAGGCAGAGATAGATAGATTCTTGTTAGGCAAGGGAATCAAAGGTTATCGGGGTTAGATGGGGATGTGGAAATCGAAACACAAGAGTATCAGCCATGATCTTATTGCATGGCAGAGCAGGCTCAAGGAGCCGTATAGACTACTGTTTATATTTCTTATATTCTTATGAAAAATAGACTGTTTGCTGAAGTCCCACCACAACTCCAACTAATTGGCTGACAGTGATATCCATACTCACTTTGGAAAGCAAAACCCAAGTTTCTGCATCAAGTGAATCATGATCAACACGTCTGTGATAAATTGAAGGCCAGGCTAAAGAAAAAAATTAGAATAATAGGCAATCATAGAATCATGGAATTATACAACACAGAAGGCCATGTGGCCCGCTTGAAAGAGCTATCCAATTTGTGCCCTCCTTTCATCATAATCCTGTAAATTGTTTCCCTTCAAGTGTTTATCCAATTCTCTTCTGAGCTTACCATTGAATCTGTTTTCACCACCCTTTCAAGCAGTGCATTTCCAAAAATAACAACTTGCTGTGTCAAAATTATTTCTCATATTGCCTTTGCCAATCACTTTAAATCTATGTCATCTAGTTACTGACCCTTTTGCCACTGGAAACTGTTTCCTTATTTACTTTATCAAAACCGTTCATTACTTTGAACACTTCTATCAAATCTTCTCTTAACCTTCTCAGTTACAACGACAATAACCCCAGCTACTCCAGTCTCCCAACATAATATCCTCAATACCATTCTAGTAAATCTTCTCTGCACCCTTTCTAAGGCTTTGGCATCCTTCCTAAAACATTGTATCGATAATTTAAGACAATGCTCCAACTGAGTTCTAACAAGTGTTTTATAAAAGTTTACCTTCCTTGCTGTTGTACTCTGTTCTTCTCAGGATACGACCAAAGGTCCCAAATGCTTTGTAAAAGAAATCTTGAACTTGTCCTGCCACCTTCAAAGATTTGGGTACATACACCCCCTAGCTCTCTGTTTCTACATCCCCTTAAAATTGTACCTCTTAGTTTATATTGCTTCTTCTCATCCTTCCTACCAAAATGTATCACTTCACATTTCTGTGCTTTAACTTTCATGTGCCTTGTGTCCACCCATTTCATTTTTTTGTCTACATCCTGCAAGCTGTTACTCTCCTCTTTACTCTTTACTACATTTCCAAGTTTCATATCATCTGCAAATTTCCCTTTACATCTGTATACCAAGTCCAGGTCATTAATATGCATTCAAAAGAGCAGAGGTTCCAATACTAACAACTGGGGAATACCATTATATACTCCACCCTGGAAAAGCAACACTATTCTCACTAGCTCATTGCTACTGTCTGCTTTCTATCTTTTAGCTAAGTGCTAATATTTAGTTAACTTAGCTGGTATCTGGCAGCTACAGTCCCTTTACATGGACTTAATTTTCTTAGAAGTCTATTGTGTGGTACTTTGGGAATTTGGTATAATTGGGCCTCTCCAGGTAGAACTGGGTGAGTAACATCCAACTGAAATTTAGCTT
Source organism: Carcharodon carcharias (assembly GCF_017639515.1). Classification (NCBI taxonomy): domain Eukaryota; kingdom Metazoa; phylum Chordata; class Chondrichthyes; order Lamniformes; family Lamnidae; genus Carcharodon; species Carcharodon carcharias. Next base: position 135,486,805 of record NC_054474.1, on the reverse strand, counting down.
AACATTTTAATTTAATCTTTCAAGTTTAACTTAGAAATTTAAAAACTGTAAAAGAAACAGCAAGTTAAATCAACACTTCATAGAGAGAACCAGTTGGTGATAGGTGAATGTCAATCTGTTATAAGTGACTGTGTGATTGGATGAAGATTATTGTAAGCAGGAAGCTGAACATCAGTTGTAACTTGCATGTGGCTCGGTAAGAGTGAACAGTATTTGTGGACACAGGGAACTGAATTTTTGTCACAGAGGTGAGAAACAGTAGCCTGGTCTGCTTTGGGGTCAGGAAACCAACTCTGGGGAAATCTGAATAAGTTCAGATTTGCTATGGAGACGAGGTTCCTGTCCACACCAGTAAAGGTGGGTCAGATGAAGTGTGGCACTCATTAGGCTGCTGCTTCTCATGAGCTCCACCATTTGCGCTGAAGTCTTCCACTGCACCAGAGGGAAAAAAAATGTCACAGTGGCCTCCACCTGGAGCATTGAAGCCCTTCAATTCATCAATGCTGATCTAGATCTAATGTTGGAGGCTGCCGGTGGGGGGGGATGTCTTCTTCCCAGAGGGTGGCTGAAGGAGACCACCTAATTGTGCATGTTCAGTGTCATCTCCCTCTGCCTCCTCTTCCACCTCTTCTCTTATCTCCTGCCCCTTCCCCATAGGGCTGTCACCTCTCAGGGCCTCACCATCCTTAATGTCCACACCTCACTGGAGGGCCATGTAATCTAAAGTGCAGTGGACCATGGCAATGTCCAAGACGGTTGTCTTAATCAGCAGCTGGCATTGGTTGTATCACCTCTGTGCCTCTGTCTTCAGACAGAGAGGTGAGTAGCCAAGGATTCAAGGGACCTCCCTTCCCCTCTAGGATCCATCCAACACATTGGGGATTGGAGTGAAGATCAGAGGCAACCTGGACTGGCGGATGAATTAGTTACATCAACTACCAGCAAAGTGAACGGACACCTGGAGGAAGCGCTTGTTGTGATCACAGAGCAGTTGGACATTGAGGGAGTAGAAACCCTTCCTGTTGATAGATACCCAAATTTGCCAATGATACAGATATGCTGTATTAAGTAGATGGAAACATAAAATTATAATGAGATATTGATGATTAAGTGAATGGTTAAAGCTGTGGCAAATGGATTTCAATGCAGGCAAATGTGAGGCCACCCATGTAGGACCTGAAAAATATAAAAGAGCATACATTCTAAAGAGGGAAAAACTACAAACAAAAAGCCAGAGGTTCACATACATAGTTCTTGAAAATGTCATGGACAAGTGCAGAAAATAATTGTAGTGACTAATGGAATGCTGGCTTTTAGACCTACTGGACTGGAATACAAGGAGTGGGGAATGGGGGCAGGGGGAAGCAGTCATACTTCAGCTACACAAAGCCCTGCTTAGACCATGCCTGGGATACTGTGAGTAGATCTGGATAACACACCTTAGGGAAAGTATATTCACCTTGAAAGATGGGTCCCAAGGGTTAAATTACAAGGAGAGATTACACAACTAGACTTGTGGTCCCTGGAATTTAAAAAGTGAAGAAGTAATTTGATCACCATTTACAAGATATTCAGGGGAACAGAGTAAATGGAGTTTACTCTGCAATTCTGCATGCGCTCTACTGGTCCGTAGTGATGAATCAAGAGCTGAGTTTTAGGACGAACTGTGGGTAATTACTGAAAGGATAAAATTGCAGTCACAAGCAGCAGAAATTAGGTTTCTCTGCAGGGTTGCTGGGCATACTCTCTGGGACAGAGTGAGGAGTTCTGCAATCCGGGAGAGCCTTGGAGTAGAGTCGCTGCTCCTCCGCATTGAGAGGGGTCAACTGAGGTGGTTTAGGCATTTGTTAAGGATGCCCCTGGTAGGCTCCCACTGGAGCTGTACCAGGCATGGCCCACTAGGCCGACTCAGGACACGTTGGAGGGATTACATCTCTTGGTAGGCCTGGGAACGCCTGGGAATCCCCCAGGCGGACCTGGAATCTGTGGCTGAGAAAAGGAAGGTCTGGTCAGCCCTGCTCAGCTCACTGCCACTGTAACCCTCAGCAGGAGAAACAGTGTGAAAATGGATGGATGGAGCAAATGGAGAGAAATTATTTCCACTGGTTAGAAAATCAAGGACTCGGGTGCATAGTGAAAAAATTACAGGAATTCCTTTCAGGACTGAAATTAAGAAATACTTCTATACACCAAAATGGGTTAAGAGTTTGGAACTCTCTTCCTTAAATGGCGCTTGATGCAAGATTATTTGTAAACTTTAAATCTGGGATTGGTCGATTTTTGGTTTCCAAAAGCTATTAAGAGATATGGACAAAGGTGGGTATTTGCAGTTAGGGCACAGGTCAGCCATGACTTCATTGAACAGCAAAACAGGCTAGGGGGGTTAAATGTTTCTTTGTCATTTGAGAGGCATATGTGCAACATCAAATGCATTGCCCTCATGCACTTTCTCCATTAATTGAATTATTTTTGAAGTTAATCAAACAAATTTATCTTTAAAAAATCTGTGCTGCCTTTCATTTATTAGATCATAATTTTCCAAGTGTTAATTAATTTTTTTCCAGGATTATGGTCTCATGGTTCTTCACCACCAATGTTAGGCTGGCTGGCCTGTAGTTGCTGGGTTTATCCATCTCCCTTCTTTTGAACAAGGGTGTGACATTTACATGCCTCCAGTTCTCTGGCAACAATCTCATATAAGGAGTCCTTTAGGAAGAAGAGTAAGATACATTCAAATCTAGCTATTATGAGATATACTGCAGTATAGATCCAAGCTATACATAGCATTAAAGCAGAAACTTTACATTAAAAAAAAACAACATTCTCGATGTCAAGAGCTGAAAATCATCTCATCACTTCTTTTCTTTCCTCCCTCTCCCCGTAGTTTTCTCTTTTGACTCTCAAGTCTTGCGGAGGAGGAAGTTAGACAGATGGCTCATCTCAGGTCTCTGCCAGTGTCAGTCAGTGCTGAGCTATTAAAACAGATAGGAGATGAACCAGACTGACATTCAGCAAATTTACTTCCTTTCATCTCTTGATGGTCTGGCTGAAATCAAGACGGAATATGCTGGTAACTTAAGCGTGAATCCATACCCTAACACTCCATGACAGAGCATAGTAGTATATTGCAATTAACTGCTGGGCTGCCTCTGAGTATTTTTTCAAATAAGAACTAATAAATTATTATTTTCTGAACACTGGCAGTCTGTATCTCCTGTTAATTCTAAACACAGCATAGATACATAGCACAGATATGAATCAGTAGTCTAAATGCATCCCTAATGTTTTGATATATCTGATTGGAAAAGGGCTTTAACTTTCATCTTTCTTAGTGTTAACTCATTTTATTGGGACCTATGCATTGTTCTAAATGATATCACATTTGTGTTCTCATTAAAACCAGGGGCAGCATTTTCCTGTCGACGATTGGGGGTAATATACTGGTATGGATTGAGAATTAGTTGACAGACCGGAAACAGAGAGTGGGAATAAATGGATCTTTTTCTGGGTGGCAGACGGTGACTAACAGTGTACCGCAGAGATCAATGCTTGGGTCCCAGCTATTCATGATATATATAAATGACTTGGATGAGGGAACCAAATGCAATATTTCCAAGTTTTCTGATGGCACAAAACTGGATGGGGTTGTGAGGAGGATGCAATGAGGCTTCAGAGATGATTTAAGACAAGTTGTGTGTGGGCAAACACATGGCAGATGCAGTGTAACGTGGATAAATGTGAAGTTATACACTTTGATTTGAAAAACAGAAAAGCAGAGTATTATTTAAACGGTGATATATTGGGAAATGTGGATTACAAAGGGATTTGAGTGTCCTTGTACACCAGTCAATGAAAGTAAAGAGGCAGGTGCGGCAAGCAATTAGGAAAGCAAATAATATGTTGACCTTCATTGCAAGAGGATTTGAGTTCAGAGTAGGGATGTCTTACTGCAGTTATACAGGGGCTTAGTGAGACCACAACTGGAGTATTGCGTGCAGTTTTGGTCTCCCTACCTAAGAAAGGGTATACATGCTATAAAGAGAGTGCAGCAAAGGTTCACTAGGCTGATATCGAGGATGGCAGGACTGTCCAATGAAGAGAGGGCCTGTATTCATTAGTGTTCAAAATAATGAGAGGAGATCTGATTGAAACATATAAAATTCTAACATGGCTAGACAGACTGGGTGCAGGGAGGATGTTTCCCCTGATTGAGGAGTCTAGAACCAGGGGCCACAGTCTCAGGATATGGAGCAGGCCATTTAGGACTGAGACGAGGAAAAATGTCTTCACTCAGAGGGTGGTCAACCTGTGGAATTCTCTACCACGGAAGGCTGTGGAAGCCAGGTCCCTGAGTATATTCAAGAAAGAAACTGGTAAACTTTTGGATATTAGGGTGAGAAAGGATATGGTGAGAAAGCGGGAATATGGCGTTGAGATAGAGGATCAGCCATTATGATATTGAATGGCGGAGCAGGCTCAAAGGGCCAAATAGCCTACTCCTACTCCTAGTTTCTATGTTTCTATTTAAGAACATCAATCCCAGTAAATTTAGAACCATAATTAATACATCAGATAAACAGAATTTTTAACAATTTAACTCCAAAGCAGTCTTGCCATCTGGATGGTGGAATCCACCCGGAGAATATTACTCTTCTCAAGGATTCAAACTGTCCTACCAATGGAATTAAATAAATGACTTACCAGCAAATCTATTACACCTCATGCAGCTGACTTACATTTTCTTTACAAGCCAGCCTAGTCCCAAGTGTTCAAACTGTTAGACACTCTCTTAAGGGGTGTAGAGGATTTGTTGTATTTGACCGATATTTGGAAGATCACCAAATAAAAGGGCCTCCTTCGTAGTAACGGAGATTATGAAAGCTTTGCTTATTCTTTTCAAGCCAATTCTACGATTGATCACAGGGAAGATGGAAGGTTGAATCAGGAAAAATCAATGGGGATAATTAACTCCTACAGATCCAAGTTAAACCACGAGCTGAAACCTTACAAAGAAAAATTTCATCCAATATTAAAAAAAAGTACTATTTTTCTTTCCAAAGCCATACTTGTTTGATATGGCTGCTATCCACCTGTGACACTGGTCCTCACAAAATTAACTACAAAAAGCAAAGTCAAAAGAATTTAAAAAAAACAAAGAATGCCAGAAAGTCTCAGCAGATCTGACGGCATTTGTACAGAGAAATAAAGAGCTAATGGGTGAAATTTTATGCCCCCTCCATGCAGTGCGTTTGGAGGCAGGGAGCATTTAATCAGGTGGAAGGGTGCAGGGTGGGAACCCCACCACTTTCCTGCCTCTGCCTGATTAAGTCCAGGTGCAAAGGTTTGTGAATGGCCTTCCTGCCCAAGCACAAATTGAGGCAATAAATGCCCACTCAAGGGCCTCATCCTGCTGCCATTGGTATTGAACCATCAGCAGGCAGGGGAGCTGCCATGTGGGAAACCCAAAAAGCAAACCTCTTGTTCTCCTATGGGGTGGTCCCTCATTCAGAGGTACTGAGTGCCTGATTGATGGACCAGGCATCGGGAATGGGGGGCTGCTGAGAGCCATCCCCCTGCCCTTTCTTCCAAACTGCCTTCACTCGTAGGCAGTGATCCTTTCCCAGTGACCCCCATCCTGCCCTCACTCACCTGTGGCCAGGGTCGTTCGGTGATCCTAGGCCTCTGGTGGATGCATTCCAGAAGCTGCCACTGCTCCCAACAGCGTTGATAGGGAATGGAGCGCTGTCGGCTGCTGAGAATGGGTTTCTGCCCTGGGGTCCTGATTCCTGGTGAAGGCCTGCTGCTGGCTAGGTAAGTCCCTTAATTTCAGCAGGCCTTCACCAATGGAGGCGGTGCAGGACATCAGCCAATCGGCAAGAGCCCCGTCACCAACATTAAATTCCACCCAACATTTCAGATCTGTGACCTTGAAATAAAGGGAAATGGAAATAAATTGGACGGCTAATGCTCATGGAGAAGAAACATGGACTGGTTGGTCAAAAAGCTTGTTTCTGTGTTGTAAATTCAGTTCAATGCCAAATAGGCAGTGTCCTATTCCCCTCTTTTGAATCAGAAGACCTAAAATATATGTTATGGATCTCCCAGTCTTTGAGTCTTCTAAGCACATCATTCAGAGCAGACAAAAAAAAAATGGCGTGTTGTGCGTTACTGTTCTCAAAGTTTTGTGGTCACTATTTCCCAATATTGCCCTACTCTCATCAATTATTTGACCCGTTTCATTTCCCAAAACTAACAAAAGTATTTTCTTGATGTGCTGAAATAAACCAACCCAGGAACCAGCCTTGAATGTATTACATCCACCAGATATTGATGGCTTGTATATTATAATGCTGGAAAATTTAACCCTGGATGAGTGAGATAAGACAAGAGTGTTAAGATAGCTGTTGGATAGTAACAAAAGCACAGTTCTCTCAGTTGTACATTCAACATGAGTGGGTAAGTGAATGCCAGGTTAGAATTCACTAAGCTGTGCTATTTGCACAGTTGAGTCAATGCAATAGAGAGTAAATGCTGGCAGAGGGTATCTGAGAGATCAGTGAAAACTATTTAAGAACACCCTATCAATAAGATATTTCTGAAATTTCTAATTTGTTTTCATTCACTTTATAGCTTGACCTGCAGTGCACTATCCAGTTACAATGGAGACTCAATAACCTACTGGATGCAGACATTTAATTTGGCTCTCAATGAATCACCAGATTGCACAGTGCATTACAAAACTATTTTCAGCCCTGAGAACTGGAATTCGAATTCAGTCTAGACTAACAAGGCAAGAACACAAAGAAATTCCTTTATCTGTGAGCTAATGGTTTCAAGCCAGCTAATACAAGCAAAGAGTATAAACCTGCCCATCATTTGAAACTGACACTAACTGATGTTTTGCTAAGTGACTACACAAGACTGCATGATGGGAATTTCACAGTGGTGAACTGTTTGATGATCTGAGATTAGTCGAGAGCTGGGTCAAAATACAAAGTTTTACAAATACAAATTTTTAAAATACAAAGTGCATTTTATTTGCACTATGCTAGCTTAATGCTAGGGTCTAAAAACAAAATGATTACAGTTCTGAAATCTTTGGCCTAAATTTGTTCAATTTCCCCCCCTCCACCTCCCCATACCAAGGAAAGGAACACACCCTCTTTTGCCAGAGACACATAATCTAATAAATAAGCCAATTTTTCCAACCGACTCAGAAACAACTGTTATAATAGAATTTCAGTTTGTTTGTACTGCACTAATTTAACATGTTTATATTTATATGAGCATTCCAGTAACATATACAGCTTTAAGTAAAGGAAGCATATGAGGCAAGGAACAGACCATGCACATCTCAAGAAAGGCTGGTGGGATAAGCTACAACGAGAAGAAGCTGCTAAACCTACATGGGCTACAGAATCGTGCTTGGATATAGCTGCATACCCAATTTGTTCAGTGTAATTCATCTAGTGATACTGAGATAATATTGATAAAGAATCTTCCACTGGCAAGGGTAGAAAGGTGAAACATCATTTAAAAATTAATAAGATTTTTTTTACATCTGATTTGAAAATATTGTCCTGACAGCAACAAACTCTCTTTAATCTGCAGCCTCATCTGGGATATGATTTAGAGAAAATGTTGCATTCAAAATTCTGGCTTCCTGAAAAATAATATCCAAATTTAAAAGCTGTGCTGATACATACCATGCACCAAAAACATGTGTCTAAATGGAAGTGTCAATTCATCTCAGAATTTTAAATGATGGTTAAACATTCATTATTGCATTTGACATTACATTGGTTCCCAAATGCTCATTAAGGTAGGGGGTTGTGGATGAAACAGACAGGTCATAGTACCCAAGCCACTGCTTTTAACAAGCACACCAAAGACATGTTGGAGACAACTCTTTGTAAAAGTCAAATGAACTGAAGAATGGGAAACCTAATTCACACCAGACGGTTATCTTAATGTTTACTGACACTCGGTGCCACAAGATGAATGGGCAGGCTGACTAACAAAGTTCTGAAGTGTCCGTTGTTTGCAATGTGTTTAAATGATCTTTTAAGTGCCTACTTCTAATTCTGTCATTGATGATAGGGAAAAACATCTGCATGCTCAGGCAACCAGTTACTGACATCTGAAGGAATCTGGGCAAATTGCATAGGTGGTCTAAGCAACAGTATGTTGAATGGTTCTGTAGAAAATGCAAGGTAAACTACATTGAAATGCAGAACTCCCATTAGGTAAGATCGACAAAAGAAGTGTCTAGTGTAATAAATCAAAACAAATGTCTGCATTTGTGAATTAATCCCATGCAGATGTTCATTTTGAATTGTGGCCAGATTTGGCCACTTTACCTCCAAAAGACATGTTAATCTGTTGGAAACAGACAGGAAGAACAACTGTGACCCCAAGAAAGAAAATCACAAGCAAAAAGATTAAGGTGATAAAATGAAACTTGATATCATTGAATGCAAGGAAATATTAGGGAATATAATCCATACCTTTAAAATGGTGATGGAGTGGAAAATGACATTTTAAACCAGTTGCAACCATCAATTGTAGATTAAGGCAAAGGAATACAAAATTAGCAAACCTTAGACTGGAGATAAAGATTTTTCTTAATTAATGTTTTATTTTGTAATTAATGCTTTTCGGATGAAGTCCTTTAATGAGAAGCCTAGTAAAATCTGGGAAATCCAGGGTTTTTAGATCAACTGTTGACAAAAAATAATCAAATATTCTATGAAATATGACTAACTCTGTTGCCATCATGATTGGGAATTCATTAGGGGTGACTAATAAAATTTTAAAGTTGGGCTGATAGCATCACGTTTTTGATCAATTATGGGCTTAGAGGAAATGTTACTGCTGACTGCACTTCTTTTAATTGAGTTGCATGTGGTCCATTGAAAGGAATGGCATTTGTTCATTAATACTTTCTCTGTATTGTATTTGCGTTCAATTTTCAGTTGTGCCATCTGTCCTCCCAGAGAAAAAAAACATCTTCTTTCTCCCAGGGTCTCCCACGGTCAGTGCTAAATCTCGAATGTTTATAATGTGTGTCACAAGAGTTCACAACAATTCGTTTTTTTTTAATAGAATAAATTCCGCTACAACTACAATGATCTACCACAGTTGCAGGGCTGGTAATCAGAAGCTTATCAACTTTTCCTCATGCTGTACTTAAGAGCCAAACAATAGGCTGATATTTGAAACAAAAAATAAAAAATACCTGGAAAAACTCAGCAGGTCTGGCAGCATCGGCGGAGAAGAGTACAGTTGACGTTTTGAGTCCTCATGACCCTTCAACAGAACTAAGTAAAAATAGGAGAGGGGTGAAACATAAGCTGGTTTAAGGGGGGGTTGGGGGAGTTGGGGGAGAAGGGCGGGGTGGGGTGTGGTTGTTGGGACAAGCAAGCAGTGATAGGAGGAGATAACCAAAAGATGTCACAGACAAAAGAACAAAAAGAGGTGTTGAAGGTGGTGATATTATCTAAAAGAATATGTTAATTAAGAGGACAAGCAAGGTACAGATAGCTCTAGTGGGGGTGGGGTGAAATAAGATATTTGATATTTGATATACGCTGTCATTTTCAGCTGAACGAATTATTTGTATTGGTCAGTCAAACAAATGTCTCTTATACGTGATGACTTGGAAAATTCTGAAAATTGACACTGTGACAAATAAACTAGTTGATAAGGCATTTTTTAACAAACAGTTCTTTTCAGCGTTGAAGTAAACCAGAAGTATGGGGTGGAATCTTGTAGAGACAACAGGGGTCTTGGCTGCCAGCTAGAGAGCCAGCAAGAGCCTCTTTTCGGGAAGGATCATTTATAAGCTAGGATCATTTACAAGCGAGGACCAATGACTCCGGGAGCAGAAGTCCTCTCTGCCAAGAACTGCTGGTCAATCAGAGGCTGGCAGCTCATTTGTACTCAGCAGCGCTAACAAGGAGATGGTAGCTGCGCCAGTATGACGCCCACCTGAGGCCTCATATCAAGGAGGGACCTAAGCACAGGTGAGTGAAGGCAGGAAGGAGGTCACAGGGTGGGGAGTTTCTGGATAAGGAGGTGGAGGGGAGTCAGCAGCAAGGGCAGCGGTGGCTCTCAGTGGGCCCTCCCCTTCTCGATGCCAGGTGCCTCAATCAGGCACTGAGCGCCTTTTGAAGAAGGGACCCCGTAAGTAAATATGCAGCGTTCGCTTGTTGTGCACCCACATGGCATGCCCCTCCATCTGCCATTAGGTTAACACCGGCAGCAGGAGGATGAGGCCATGAAGTGAGCACTAATTGGCCACTTAAAGATCTCAACTGGCAGTGGGTGGGCCTTCCCACCACGGACTTAATCAGGGTGGAGTCAGGAAGGAGCCAAGGTCCCCATCTATTACCCTCCAGCCTGATTAAGTGACTCCATTCCCCCCACTCCAGCCACTAACCTCACCACTGGGCGAGAGTGGAGGGGGGGTGGGGGGGGGGGGCAGCACAAGATTCCACTCATGTTTTTTTAATTAATTTGTAGCCTGTTAACAGCAACAATCAGGAGACTCTCTGCAGCATGATTCAAGCTTTATTCCAAAATATCAGCTATCTTCCTGGACACCATGGTCTATTTTTGTTACTATCTATGTGACTACCAGCTGGCTGCATTCAACTTTAGACATGGAATAGATGGAAATGAAAATCTGATGGTTGCTGCAACAGGCAACTGTCCAAAATACTGAACAGGCAAGCAGTAAACCAATGCTATTGTTGCATCTCTTTATTTCCAATGCATCATATGTTTTTTAAATTCTAAGCTGGTTTTGAGGGTAATTCTTGGATTAGATTTTTTGCACTCTAATGATATAACAATACCTACATTTTGAAAATACTTCAGTGGTTGTAAAGCGCTTTGGGATGTTCTGAGGAATGAAAGTGCTGTACAGATGCAATGTATTTTCTTTATTTTTCGGTGGACTATAAATCTATTCTACCAGGAACATTTCAATTTAGTCTTGTTTGCTAGTCTTGTTGTTCCAGTATTTTAGTTTCTTCAATTTAAGTTTTTGCTTTACATCACTCCTGTTATTCCTCGAACGGTCTGCTGCTCTTATAACACATTAACTCAGCTTATCATCCTTTTCCACTTGAACAATAGCTTGGCAAAACAAGGGTTAATGTGAGACTGGAGAATTGCACCGTCCATGGTATGATGTACAGTCACATGGTAATAGACTGAGACAACAATCTGGAGAGAACATGCTGGAAGCAGCCTGCATGGAGAAACAGCACCATGCATGACAGTAAGCTAGGATCCGTAAATAGTTAAAAACTAACAATAAATGGTTCATGTTTAAACACACAAATCTCAAGATCCCATCATTGAGACAGCTAAAGAACCCATATTGCAACATGGTTGGCATGTTGCTGCTAAAAGCTATCACATCAGCAATGATATGAAAGGTAACAGCATTTTAAATGATAAACCCAGAATAGTATCCCAAGATATAAAAAACTAAAAGCAGCTGAAGCCGAACAAGAGAGATGTGCACCTAAGAAGAAACTTGAAGAAACAGTTGAAGAAGCTTTGCTACAGACTTAGAAGTTGAGGATTCCACAAGAGCGAGTGAAAACCCATTGCAAGATCCCTGGGTGGCACTGATTTAAAAAGCTGCTTAGGTCACAGGACAGATGAGCAACACTACAAAACTTGTAAGATCTTGAATGACACTGAGTTAAGACACTGAGTTAGATCACAAGATGGTGCACAAAACTACAAAAATTGCAAGACCCTGAGTAACACAGAGTCAAAGACCCTGGTCAGTTTACAAGGTGGTGAGCAAAGTTATAAAAACAAAGCTGTACTTACTTTGTAGAATAGGTGGTGGTCCCAGTGCGCAGCAGATTGCAGCACCGGTGGCCATGCTGCAGCGAAGTTTAAAATAAAAGTCAGCTGACGAGTTAAAAGAGAAACATGCAGGGCACGGTAAAAAAAAATGGAAAAAGCTTGCAGAGTTTAAGAGACACGGAACCCTTTTCAGCCAGGAAAAGTAAAGTTTTTAGCAAAGAAAAAAAAATTGCTACTGTTCTCAAGAGTTTAAAACAATGGCACTGAGAGATTTAAAAAACAAAACCTGCAGAGTTGACAGGCCGTGGCTTTCAAAAAAAGCTGAAACTCTCAAAGCGCAAAACTCCAAGAGACCTGCAGAGTTTGAAAAATAATTGCCCAGATAAGGAATGCTGCAGTATTTTTTTAAAAAAATTTTGAAAGAACATCCATGATCACGGAGATCCCTGAAAAGTGCTGGAAAATTTCTGGGAGAGAACTGGAAAGTTGTCAACAGTCCCTAAAGTTTAAAATAAACAGAACCTGCAGAGTTCAAAAAGAAAAAGAGAAAAGAAAGTGCTGCAGTTTTAATTTTTTTTTAAAGCAGTCACATCGCCAGGGAGCCTGCCAAAATCAGAAAAGCATGGGAAAATCAGTGACAAAACTGATGGCTGCAGACAGCTTGAAATGAAAATTATGGTTTCTGTACTGACAGACTTAAAGGGGTAATGAAATTTAAAGCTGTAACCACAAGAAATAACAAACAGTCATGGACAGCAAATTAGAGGAGCCAGATGCATTTTACTATTGAAAGGGAGAAACTAGACCCAAGATTGGGAGTCTTGGAGAGATAATTTTTAGTTTACAGGAGAAGAACAAGGTTAGATAAGGAATCAGGAGATGTACATGTTGATAAGTTTTTATTCATCTTTGATTCATTTTCTGGTGAAGTACTTCACAGTCAATGTAGAGATCCATACTTGACATCATTTGCTGAGATATTAAAAGGCTTTGATAGTACAAAGATATAAAACTGTACCTTCAACTATATAAGACTGTACATGATTAATAAAGATATCAATAAAGTGCCGAGGGCAATAAAATACCCCAGAGAGAGGGAGCCAAAAGACCCCAGAGGGAGACAGCTGGCTATAAATGAAGAAAATCGCTTTGACGTGACTCAAAAGTAGCAATATATGCAAAAAGTAAATGAAGCTGTTCTGTAGGAAAATGTTTGCTTCAGAGCTGAACTAGAAGATTTGAAACACAAGATTTAAGCTAAGTATGCACCTTTGAAAATGCATGATAAACTGAAGCCTTGAATGAGCCAAGCTGTTAGAGATCTGAACAAACAAATTTCAGAGGTAACACACAGGTATCAGGAGGAAATAACCATCCTCAATTCCACAGTTATCAAATTTAAGCAGGAGTTGGGAAAACTAAGCCAGATGCACAGCCAGGCAAAACAGCAGGCAGAAAAAGCATGCAAAGAAGTTCTGATTCTGAAAGACTCCTTGAATAATCAATATGTAGCCATGGAAAAATGTGAGGAGCTAAAAAGGATGTTGAATATTATTTCAGAAAAGCTGTATTGGAATTATCAGTAGCAACAAAATGATGCACTGAAACCCAGAGTGAGTTGGCAAGAGGTCCACAGGAAAATAAACAGTTGAAAGAACAATTCATTGCCCTTAAAGGTCATATGCAAAAGGAATGCATAACCATTCAGCAACGTGAAGAAATGAAGACTGTCTTAAACAGCAGAATGTAAGCACAGCAGAAGGAATTCAAGAAGACATGTTGACAGATCTTCACATGTTACAAGAATTCCTTGGGACAAAGTTTATTCTCTGGAAATTCAAGAGGAGAAGGAAAATTAATTTAACTGAAGAACCAGTTGGCAGAGAAGACACAGCAATGGTCTATATTCCAGGAGGGAGCTAAAAGCCACAAGAAACAGACTGAAGAGCTGAAGAAGCAGTTGAATGGAAAAGAGGAGGCATTGAAAGGAAAAGCCATCAAACTTCCCAAACTGTGAGCAGATAATGAAGCCATGAGTAGCACAATTACAGACCTGAAAAAGTTTGGACTTCACCAGAGACAGGCCGGCCTAACAGTGAAATTAAAATGACGGACAAGGGCAAAGTTCCACTGCAGCCAAAGAAACAGAAGACAGAAATGAGACCAGAAAATGTAAATCCAACACTGAAGCACAAGGCATTAGAAGAAGAAAAAGCTGAGCAGAATGAAAAAATTCATAAGTTTGCAAAATGATTTGAAAATAAAACAACAAACACATTTTTGGCTCAAATTGTGAAACAAGTGGAAATGAAGGGTCCATTTACTAAATGTATATGTCTAGCAAGAAAATGGCGGACACCACAGAGAAAGAAAATTCGAGTTCACTCTAGGAACAAACGGAGTGCACATTCCCCGCAGAAGGAATGGGACAAACTCGTGGTGTCCAAAAAAAGCTGATGGGTTGTTGTTAAAGAGAAACACAACTTGAAGGAGTACAAAAAGTGAATCAAATAGAGATACCAAGTACCAGAAACACAGAATACTGGTATCAATCCTCCAAACGTGACAGACCGAGACCTGGAAGAACTGTCAAGCCTCAAGTCATCTGAGTTTAGAAAATCTGAGACCTGAGAGGAGAAGCAGAGATAGCAAGTAAAGAATGTATTACAAATAGGTATACTCCATTGGGAAGGAAAGTTTTCTTTGGAGAAGAAAGGGAGATGCTGTATGATGTGCCTGTATGCCATTGTAATGTAAGGGTGTTCAGCAGAACAAGGGTTAATGTGGGACGGGAGAATAGCACTGCCCATCATATGATATATTGAGTCATATGGTAATAGACTGAGAGGACATTCTAGAGAGAACAGTCTAAAGAGAACACTCTGGAAGCAGCCTGCACGGAGAAACAGCACCATGCATGACAGTAATCCGGGATTTGTAAATAGTTAGAGACTAGTAATCTACAAATCTCAAGATCTCATCATTGAGACATCTAAAGAACCGATGTTACAATGGAGGGAGTTAGCGGGTGGGATTGCTGAACATGCACAATCTTGTGTTGTTCAGCTCATTATTTATGCATTCCAGCAGAGCACAGCGAATCTCATGATGGGGTTGCGCAGGAAGTCCCCCTCCCCACTGTTATCTCATGGGCTCAAAAGTCTGGACACCATATTTAAAGAGCATCCAGTCAGGCTCGTTCCCTTTGCTCTTAGCCTGCCTTCCAGGTGCAGCCTCCACTCCACATTTCTACCCTACCTCCTGCTTCCAGCCTTCGTGCAGCTTCTGCTGCTGGGACCCAATATGAGTGAAGTTGATAGCAGTCCTCAATAAAGCAAAAGCAGCATATACTGACTTCAAAGTCATGGAAGAGGGGAAGCTCGCCATGTGTACACCACTTATATACAGAAGTAAAAGTGAACATTCTAATTTTCGGCTGGTGTGGACATTAATTTGGCAGGGGAATTTAATTCTGGTGAGGTGGCCTTTTAATGAGCATACATGACATGCTAAGGCATGCAAAATGGATTCCTGTCATTGTTGGTTGGGAAGCTCGACTTGCCTTTAACCCACCTTTTAAGTCCTAAGAGCAGAACTCCTAATGTTCTTTCTTAAAGTCGGGAATCTGATTTTTGTCCTCAAGTCAAATTAAGTTCCCCTGCCCGTCATGCTTCCCGCTGCTGGAGGGACCAGAATATTCCACCCTATATCTCCCAATGGCAGTAGTTTCAAAGAACCTGATCTTCATTGGTTTTACCATAATAATTACACTCAATGATGTATTACTGACCAACTTTGTCCATTTTTTTTCCTGTATGAATGACACCCCTGCTTCACTCACATTATTTAAAGCACTGTTGATACAATGCAGGAGTTCTCGCTGTGTGTTGCTAACCTCTACTGTCATGTAAATCTCCACTACTTCCTGTAGTAGAGTCTCTTGGTTCTTAATCTGGCAATAACGTTATTATTCTTGATATCAACTGGAATTCTTCTCTAAGTCGGCTATGTACAAGAGCCATGCCCACAAGACTTGGGGCAGAATCATCCCAGATTTTCACCAAGTGCAGTAGTAGGCGGGAAAAGCGATGTTTTACCCGCTAGCTACAAAGGCGGCTTCTCACGCCGTATCGTCCCAATCCTGCCGCATTCATTATGCACTCCTGGGAAACCTACCGTTTCAATGACAGGAAGGCTCTGGTTCACCCACCTCACCACTTCATCACACCAGGCACCATTTTTAAAGTACAGCCATGTGCACAACTCTCTCAGTGCTTCCAGCCCACGCCTGCTGCAAATAAGACATGGCCCTGAAAGGCAAGAAGACCGCAGCTCCCAGGTTTAGTGACACACCCCTCGATCACCTTTAGACTCTGTGGAGGCCTACCATGATGTCCTCTAACCCGGTTCTGGCCACAGGAGGAGCAGCAACATTACCATTCGGTTTGGTAGGCAATGGCTGTGGTGATCAGCGCCAATGCTGCACAGGAGAGTTTAGCCATCCAATGGACATAAGAGGATGAATGATCTCAACCATGCTGCCAGGGTGAGGCAACCATCTCATCACCCTAAACTCACATACTCAAACCCTTCACACATGCACTGGCATCTCACTCGCTGCCAGATCAAGAGACACCGCCACTCATTCTTTCAAACATATCCTCACATCTCCCTCTGGCCTCGTCTGGTCTTGAGGCTGCCTCCTCAGCCCTCAACATCTTGAGGCAACTTGCACAGATTAACATGTGCCCCCTGAACACCCTGGGATACCACCCCCCTTCCCCAGCACAGCCCTCACCCTGCACCCTCTTCCCTTGCCTGTGGCACTTCTCCCCCTTCCCCAAGCAAGCCATAGGCCTGCAGCCATACAAAGCCACCCCCAACTTATGGCTGGCCTGGTAAGTAGAGATTTTCCCATGAGCCCCCCTAAAAGTGATGAGGTGCTGCCTGAGAAGCCTGGTGTTGATGACTGAGAGTGCAGCCCAAAGCAACAAAGCAAGGCAGGCAAACAAACCACAAAGTCCCGAACAAAGTGCAGCTTGACAGGTGCACATTGCTTAGGTGCTGCTGTGAAATGTGTCGTTGTGCTATCACGCCGACATGGGTGGATGTGTGTGAGAGAGTGAGTGGTGATGTTCCTTCAGCTGGCAGTGAGTGAGATGCTAGTGAATGTGTGATGGCCTTGTGAGTGTGTGAGATTAGAGTGATGAGATGGTTGCCTGGCAATACAGATGAGATCATTCATCCTTTTTCTGCACTTGATGGCGAAGCTCTTCTGTGCAGTATTGGCATTGATTACCACTGCCACTGCCTCCCGAGCTGGAGTGGTGACACTGATGGGTCTCTTAAGGCCAGAGTGGGGGATAGATGATATCGCGCTCGGCTCCAACAGTGTCCAGAAGCTGTCCCAGGGATGCATCACTGAATCGGGGAGCTGCAGTTTTCTTACTTTTTGGGGCCATGTCTTCTGTGCAGCAGTGGAAGCATTAAGAGGTGCTCGCGCGGCTATACATTAAATGTGGTGCTAGGCATGAGGAAACAGCGAATTGACGGAGTGGTGGACAAACCGGAAGCCACCCACCATTGAAACAGCATAATTCCTGGGAATGCATGATTAATGAGGCAGGTTTGGGATGATACGATGCAAAAATTCGCCATTGCGGCCGGCGGGTAAAACATCTTTTTTTCCCGCCCTCTATTGTACCTAGTGCAAATCTAGGACGATTCTGCCCAAAGTATCCTCAATTTCGCTCAACTATCTCAGAACTGGAAGCCTTCAGCATAACAAGCTCAGTTGTAGAGTCTTTTCAAAAATTCAATGAACTAAAAGCTATTTGTAACTGAATTCATTCTCTCACAAAAGCTCCAGGTCAGTGTGATGCTTTAACTGTCACACAGTAACTTGAATGCTTCAGGATGAAAAGCAGATGCTAATGCACTGCAAACTAAATAAATTCTATTCACATGATAGTTGAAAATACACCTTCACTTTTTTTTCATGGAATGCCAATATTGGTAATTTCTCAGTGCACCTTCACAAGAATTATAAAACAGCCATATTTAGCATAATGAATGTTCAACGCATGGACCCCTGTATTTTCATCAGGTTTAGTTATGCCCTTACTGTCTCGGTACATAAATGTCAGTCAAATTTAATTCAAATACCAAGAAGACAGTGACTGGAATATTACTTTAATGCCAATTTGGCCTTGCTAGTAGATAATGCCATCTGTCGCTTATGTTCTGGTCACAGAGTGCTGAATAAAACTCAGAATGCTGAAGCACCTGATGTTCCATTAAATCAATATCTTGCTCATTTCCTTTTCACCAATATCATTCCTGTTTCACTCATTAAACCAAGCTCAATGCCTACACCTCCCTCATGGCAATAAACATTGAAAACAAGTTAAGATGCATTCACACCAGAAATGTAGCATCAGTGACAAGTATTTTTTCTTCACATTGACATTCATTCT
The DNA here is from genome assembly GCF_017639515.1 of Carcharodon carcharias. Lineage (NCBI taxonomy): Eukaryota > Metazoa > Chordata > Chondrichthyes > Lamniformes > Lamnidae > Carcharodon > Carcharodon carcharias. The sequence goes on along the minus strand of NC_054474.1, from coordinate 135,468,497 downwards.
GAAGTGTAAATGTAGCCTGAATCCAGAGTCAATATATGAAGCTGTCATCAACAAAGCCAATCAAATATTAGAATACTTCTCAAAGGTATTTGACCTTCTGCCAAAACAAATTATTCTAACCTTGTAAAGATCATTGCTGAAGCTTTATTGGGAATATATGAGCAAATTTTTGGGCTGCTGGCCTTCAAAAGGACACTGATACCTGTTACAGTTGACTAAACATTTAGTTTCTGTCCTCCAATCTCCTTGTCTGACACAGCGGTTGACCAAAAATAAAGCTAAAACGCAACTATAAATTTGGCTCTTACAATGGTGAAAAAGGACCACAGTCTCTGAAATGCATGGAACAGAGACTTATGCTCATCCCAAAATAGGTACATAGGAACTGTCCAATGGTACAACTACCTGTTAAAGGCACGTTTCCCATATAACATGATCATCCCCTTGACTTCTTCAGTTTCAGAAAGAAGACTCAAAAATGTCTTTCATTGGAGATGCTCTGAAAATGGTAACAATTCCTACCAGTTGGAGATGAAGTGGAAACATGGAGGTCATATAAAAATAAAGGGCGGAAGATATTTCAAAATAGCGCACTTTCCTGAGTGCACGCTGCTGTTCCCAGAATCACGTTATATTTTAGTTACAACTCCTTCAACACATCTGCTTAAGCTGCTTCGAAATCATTGCTAGATCCAAACTTAGAACTAAAAAATGAATCATGCTGCCAGCTATCAACCGTCCAAATATATTAGCACAAACACATTAGGTCTTCCTTCAGCTAAAAGATAATAAAATTAAATTTTTGGAGGGTTCTTCAACACACAACACTTACTCTCTGATTTATTGAAGCTTTCTGAGGATGTTAGTCCAAGTGGAATAGCAATTTTTGAACCTCATATTTTGTATTCCCATCAAATGGAAAGTTAATCTGAATGCTGCTCACTCTTATGTTTGTACGTCATTTAAATAGAACAGAACAAAATGGAGCATGGTAAAGAAACAGAATGCCGATGGTGAGAACCTGAGTAACATAACAGAATGCGCAATTTAGACATATTCCTCACTAATTCTATCTTTCTAAAGCATGTTGAAGCCATATGTTTTTGGAAAATAATTAGTACATGTTTCACTGGATTTTTCGGACCATATTTTTTATCTTCTTCAAGGGGTGGCAGGTTAGCTTTGGGCAAGTGGTTGCCAAGTCCGAGTGGTCCTATTCCTGGAGATTGGGTACCATAACATTTATGGCTGTCATCAAATCTGTGTCCTTAAATTTTCTCCCTCAAATTCAGATAAGTCACTGGCAGACCAGTAGTAAAGTTGTGCTGTATTTTGGCAAAGCCAAGATAGGTTCTTGAAAAATGAGGTGCTTTTAAAAGAATAATTTTGGATGTGGAAACCAAATATGCCCATCACATTAAAAGAAGAAGGGTACACAGTAATATGAACAAAAAACGGTGCTGTTCATAAGCAAATAAACATGAAGGCAAATTTTATTAGATGCAAACAAAATAATGCTCAAAAGCATATGATAGTGAGAAGTTGAAGTGAAAATATCTATTAGAATGGACAAGAAAGAAATGGAAAGATGGTTGTAGTTGATGTCCCAATACCATAAATAAATTGAATAAGATGTGTTTGAGGGCAGTTAAATAGAAAACTAGAAATATTCCACTTGTCTTGCACAAGGCCGTGCTATGCCTGCATCAAGACTACGAAGCCCAGTCATGGTCCCTGGCTTTGTGGGCATATCAAAGCCCTGGAGAAAGTCTAGACTAAGAGCCACCAGATTCATAGATAGGCCCGGATATTAAGGTCAAAATAACAGTGGTCTGCATTTTCCGTGCCCGTCAGCGTCAGGCATGTTTTATGGTGTCAGCAGATAATATGGCTTGATCGGTTTCACGCCGGCATGAAACCAGGTTGTGAACGTCCGCTCAGCCTGTCAATGGAGGGCCGCGTTCTTCACCATTGGAGGTCGGGAACCCCATTGCAGTACATCTGTATATAGTTATTAGGCCTGCCCGTCGGAATAGCACCCCACCTGTCATAATCATCCCCCCCCCCCCCCCCAACCCACACCCCACCCTGCTGGATCATCCACCCTTGTCGGCAGGAAAATATACCAATGTGCTTCACAACAGTACATAAGCAATGTGCACCTGGTGGGCTGCACTTTGCTCAGGACTTCAAGGATTGTTTCAGCCAGCACTCGCAGTCATCAGTGCTTCACAGACAGCACCACATCGCTTTTAGGGGGGATCACAGCTCAATGGCGGCAGGGCGGGGGCTTGCTTGCAAAGGGGGAGAAGTGGCCTCAGGCAAGGGAACAGGCTGCAGGACAAGGGCTACACTGGGGAAGAAGGGTAACTTATGGTGTGTTGGGGGCACATGTTGATCTGTGCAAGTGGCCTCAAGATGGTGAGGGCTGAGGAGGCAGTCTCCAGAGGAGATGAGATCAGATGGACATGCAAGGGAATGTGTGTGAGAATGGGTGGTGATGTCCCTTGAGCTGGCAGTGAGTGAGATGCCAGTGAATGTGTGATGGGCTTGAGTGTGCGATTTTGGAGTGATGAGATGGTTGCCATCCTCTGGCTGCACAGATGAGATCATTCATCCTCTATCTGTATTGGATGGCCAACCTCTTCTGTACAGCACTGGCACTTATCACCACTGCCACCGCCCCCCCAAGCCTGGTTGGTCAAGCTACTGCCCATCCTATGGCCAGAGCGTGGGTAGAGGACATCGCGGCAGGCCTCCACGGCGACCAAAAGGCGCTCCAGTAATGCATCACTAAACCTGGGGGCTGCAGTCTTTTTGCCTTTCGTGGACATCTTCCCTGCAGCTGTCATGGGCTGGAAGCACTGTGTGGCACGGCTGGACTTTAAATATGGTGCCTGGCATGATGAAGTAGCGAGGTGATGGCATGACAGCGAATGAGAGCCCGCCTGCCATTGAAACAGCGTGTTTCCCAGGAATGCATAGCTAATGCGGCGGGTTTGGGATGATATGGAATGAAAACCTGCCATGGCGGCCAGCACTTAAAACGTTTTATCCGCCCCTCTTGCAAATCTGGGACAATTCTGTCCAGTGACACTATCTGTGCCAGCCATTATGCAAGTGTAAACTGGATTGTAAATTGAGTCAACTACACGTGTGTTGTTAAATACAGAAATCTGGAAATTGTTATCTGAGTTGCCTTGCTACTCCAGAAGCTGTGCTATATCGGCATCTCACTGAGAGCGAGACAGCATTTTTAAAGATTCATTCATGGGATGTGGGCATCCCTAATTGCCCTTGTTCAAAAGGCATTTAAGAGTTGCTGTGGATCTGAAGTCACACGTAGACCAGTCCAGGTAAGAACAGCAGATTTCCTTCCCTAAAGGGGTATTAGTAAACCAGGTGGGTTTGCACAACAATCGACAATGGTTTCATCGTTGTTTTAATTCCAGATTTTTTTTTAGTAGATTCAAATTCCATCTACCATGCTGGGATTTGAATACAGAGCATTACCCAGGTCTCTGGATTACAAGTCCAGCAACAATACCACTACACCATTGCTTCCCTGGGAGGCATTGACTTTCTAAAAGGCTTTCTAATCACTGCAACATCCAATGCAAAACCCCATAGAAAGTGTGTGGAAAGCATAAGCATGAAAGGCTGGCAACATTCATTCATCACTGACCATAAATTACAGCCTAAAGCCTGGGCTCTATTATCAGGATAGACTCAGAGAACTGGGACTTTTCTCACCGAAGAGTAAATTAAAAACATATATATTTAAGGCATTTAAAATATCAAAGAAGGTAAATTATTTTTAGGGACTAGGTAGACAAGAGAGAATTAGGGTCTATCTGTACAAAATGCTGTCTCATTCCTTCAGATTTTAATTATTGCTGGAGTTTTTTTTAAATGTAATGTTTTAACTTTTTCTTTTGGTCTTTCATTTTCTCCCAATGCCATATTTCTTTTGTTTTCCGTACATGATTTGACATTGAATTAATTTTCTGACTTCCTGGTTTAGAAACTGTGTGACTCACTAAGAATTCAAAATTGAGATTGGTTCAGGAGATACACATTTGCCTGCCCTGTTCACACAGGTCCCAGATTTCCTCTAGAGGGTGTTGTGGCAAAATGGCTTTCCAATCACTGCAAGTTCCAGTACAAAACTCCGTAGAAACTGCGTGGACAAGCAAAAGCATAATGAATGGTTGGCAACATTAGTTCCCCACTGACCACAAATTCCGGCCCAATATTTTTGGGCTCTATTATCAGGCTAGACTCAGGGAAATTGAACTCTTCTCACTGAAGAGTAAATTAGGAGCATAAATGTTTAACACACTTAAAATATTGAAGAGGGTAAACTCTGTTCAGGTGACTAGAAGAGATAATTAGGACCCATCAGTACAAAATACAAAAACATAGATTAGATATTAGAAAGCATTCCATATTTTCTAGAGAGTGGAACAGATGGTCAGTATATGTGGATGTGTTAATGTCTTCAAAAAGGAAACTGGGTACATTTCGAACAGTACGAGAAATTCTAATTTATGGAATGTAAGGATTAGTTGTAATGAATGATATCAGTGGTTGCAGTCATCCGGACATCTTGGGAGCTGTATAGCAATTTCCCAGAGTGTTTTTTCCCCCATAATTTTGTCCTCTGTTTTTTGCCTTTCCCGACATGTGTTGTGACTGGGGAGTGGATTGAAGGACAATGTAGTTGCCCTATGTCTGAATGGCAGGTGCGAGACAAACAAGATGTTTTTTCCCCCCAGTTGTCCTTTTATTGCATGTCTGTAAATAGCACCCCAGTGGCAGAACTGATGATGACAGTCATTTGTGATACTGTTAGGCAGTCACTTAAAAGCAGATCGGCTGCCTTTGAAGTCACAATCTATATACCAGCCAGCAATATGAATCCCCTCTTCCTACATTTTCTCCCAAAATCTAATTCACAGAAGGAATTGTGAAGTGGCCACAAAACTGACATGCTACAGAGTCTTAATAAAAACAAATATTCTTTAAAAGAGCTAATTGGATCCCATAAGATATAAAATAAGACAAATCTCCAAGCTACCACTCTTGGAATAGAGAAGAGAGTTTTGAGATGATCCAGTTGCAGTCCAAGAACATAAATGATATTGAAAAAATGGACCCAGACAATTTGGTGGCTGGGTGCTTTTATTCCAAATATAGATCCATGCCACTGCACACGCAATTTATTCCGAGCTTCCACCTTTCATGACATTAAACAAGTGGCAAACCTCAATTATAAAGGTACCTTTAAAGGGCAGAATTTCAGAGGGTAGAAGGAATTAAATACCAGGGACATAATGTTAAAATGATGAGTGAGAAGGGAAGCCTGAAGGAACCAAGAATAATAGAGCAATGAAATAAGATAGCAGGGAAGAGCACAGAAGCAGACTGTTCAGGTTCAGAAGACAACTGAATGCAGTAGTGGAGAGAGAAGAGTGATATACTGAAAACATTGATGAATGAACAAAGGACAAGTTTATGGAATCTATGTTAATTTTCCTATTCTTAAAAATGGTCATATTTTCCTAGCCAAATCCCTCGGCATTATTCTTTCTGCTTGCTCTAGCATCGTTGGAAGTCAGCAGGAACATGTGATAATAAATAATAAGCACATCACTTGCTGGAGAAAATGCACATACAGCAAAGTCATGGCAAAATGTATTCAATCAGCCACCCTCTCAGCTGAAGAAAGTGTGTGTGAAGGGACAAGCAGTGGAGACCAAGGACTGCAGAGAATGTTTAAAATAGAAATAATCCTTAATCATGAATTGCAACAGTAGCAAACCACTCAGGTGGCAAGAAGTTGGCAGGACACACACATTTTTCATTCTGTTTCTTTTCCTATTCCAGTAGTAGTCTTAAATGCCTGAACACAATGATGGTCCATGATAGCAATACTTAAGCTATTGTGTCAGGATAAAGCTAAACTGGAACAAAAAATAATGTTTCATGAACTCTGCAAATTTGGGGTCTGCAATAAATCATGCCCATGTGCAATATGCTTCTGGTCAATGATTTCCCATGCAGTTTTTTGTGACGGATCTAGCAAGGGAAGTAAACAATTTTTTTTTTACATATGCCAATTTTACAAGTCAGGCAAAAATGAGGTTGTGCTTGGCTGCAGTCCAGCTTCACCATCACTCATAGTTTGAGGATGGGCTTGGTCATTTGTAAGTTACATCAAATTTGTGGTGGGATTCCTTCCTCCTAATTAGAAGGAGTCACTCATTTCAGAAATGTTGCCCAAAGGCCTTCTGGTTGGCAGAACACTTGGCAAGGAAGAGGGCAGTATGTCAAGACACCAATTAATAAAGAGCAGTAAATTGTTATGAGAGATAATTATGGTCTCGACTGAAGAGTGGAGTAGTTGTTAACAATTGCACAGTGGTGTTAGTTGGGCAAGACTGTACACTTTGAAACTGTAGAGCTGAAGGTGCTGTTGTGGGAGGGAGGATGCCAACCAAGTTAAAACTGTCAACTTGTTCCCTCATATTTGGCTGACCATGAGGAAGATGCGTGCTTGTGTAAAAACGAGATGGTAGCCAGCTCCTCACTTTCATACACATTTTTTGTGGAACCAATCAAGGATGAGACAAATCTAAATCAGGCACTGCCATATCTTCTGGGAGGTTGTATTACAGCCAGTTTGCACAAGCTTTGTACCTGAACTTTGTGGTACATTTTTCTGTGAAGCAGAAGAGGCTGCTGATGAACATCAACAGACAGAGGTTTCCAGCCAAGGTGCTCCTTTACTGTCAAGAGGATTTGTAGAGCAATCAACAATATGGATGCATAGGATTGCCATGTGAGAACTGTTTGTTTCCTTCAAATAATGTGGGCACCATGGAATATTGTACAATAAAGGCATTAAGGCCTTTTTCTGGGCAGTTTTCTGAACTCCACAGGATTGTTTTGTTGAAACAGGTCATCATCCGCCCACCTTGTCGGTGTTCATGTTCCGCACAAACTTCTTCCCACTTTTCATCGAACCTCATCCATATATCCTTCTGTTCCACTCTCCCTCATGTGTTTATCTAAATTCCCCTTAAATGCATCTACGCTACTCACCACATCTAGTCATTAAGCTAGGTGGTTCCACATTCTAATTAACCTCTGGGTGACAAAGCTCTCCTGAATTCCCTATTGGGCTTAATAGTGACTAATATTTTATGGCACTGGGTTCTGATCTCATTCACAAGTGGAAACATTTTCTCCACATTCAATCTAATGAACCTTTTTATGATGTTGAAAACCTCTATTGGGTCATTGCGTGGACTACTCTTTTCTAAGCGACACGAGCCAGAGCATGTCTAAAATTTCCTGACTGTATAGCCTCGCTGTTCTGATGTAATTTTAGTAAATCTTTTACGCATCATTTCTAGTGCTTCTGTATGCTTTCTTTTATAATATGGAGATCAGACTGTTTACACTTCAAGTGTTGTTTAAGCAAGATTCCATGCAAGTTTAAGATATATTCTCTGCTTTTCAATGCTATCCCTCCTGAAATGAGCCCTCAGGCTTTATTTGCTTTTGAGTGACCTGATTAATCTGCATCACTATGTTTAGTGATCAGTATCATCAGATCTCTCTGTTTCTCTATCCTAGTTAGACAGCTAGGGCCGGATTTTCATCAATGGCTCGAAAATCGCAAATTGGGCCATTTCCCAATGCTGTGCTCCAGGGACATGAGTGAACACATGCGCACATGGTATTTTCACCCAGGGAGTCGAGGGCAGCCTGGAGTGGGGACCATTGCCTCCCTGCAGGCCCAAGGTGGGAATGGAGGTGGGCAGGTGCCAAGTTAGAAGGCCTGCATCTGTTCACTGGGACATCAGCCCAGTTCTCTGAATGACTGTTAGGTCCCCTGGCCATCAACATTCATCCCACTCACCACCCACACCATGCCCCCTCAATAACCCTTCACATCTCCCATGTCCACTCTATGCCCCATGTCCCCTCCAACCCCCTTATATCTCTCATACCCTCTCTATACCCTTTCACATTTCCAAAGTCCCCTTCATTGCTCCAGCCCCGTCCATACTCTGTCACATCTCCCATGCCCAGTCTATACCCTAATTCACCTCCATACCCCTCATGTCTCTCATGCTTCCTCCATGTCCCTCCACGCCCCCTCACATCCCCCAAGCCCCCTCAATACCCACTCACCCAGTATCTACTATCAGCAAAACTCAGGATCCCTTTAATAAATCTGGGAAGACTTTGAAATACTCATGAAATTTTAAAAATGTCATCCGTTCAAATTCCAGTTGAACAAAATGGCTCCTCTTAGAAGATTATAAAACTCTTAAACACATAGCCATTGAAACTCCCCTTGAAAAAAACTCTCCTCTCAAGTGCTCATTAATCTGCCAAAATGAAGAATCAATCATTCAAAAACCTATCCAAAGCATTTAACCCTATTAGCTGCTCATAAAACTGTCAATAAAAAACACAGTCCCCTACAAAGCTATGTAAACAATCCTTGCTGGGCTAAATCCATTAGTGGAGTTTGTAATTTAGCTATGCATTTGCAATTGGATTACATTGCAAAATGGAATGAATAAAGCTAACAGAGGTCAATGCAATACAGTGTTTTAATTTTCCTGTCCAGATGGCCAGCCATCTGTTCCTTTTTTTTTCAAAAGTTCAACAGATGGAGCTACAATCAAAGGAGCCTGGAATCTGTTCAGTTTTTTTCAAAGGCTCAATGTTTAAATTAATGTAAAAATCAGAGCACAGTATCCAGATGACCCATTAAAATCAAATTTCAATATTGTTGAATAGAGAAGAGTCCTTTATCCACTGGATAATGTACTCTAATACATGTGAAAACATACACAATACTGGACAATTAAGGACAGAACCCTATGATGAATCACTGCATTAAAGACATACTAAAATTATGACATTTGAATTTGGCAAGACCTTTTAAAATTACCTATCAAATGGTTCACAACTCCACGACAGACTTCCTCCATGTTTCAAAACTGATTGCCCTGAAATGTTTCACACAGGCTTCACAAACCTATCCACTTCTCAAATATAGTAATTTATATGAAATTCACAATTCAGGCATGCAGTTAAAATGCTGAATCAAACGTCACCTTGAGTGAGTGTCAGGTCACCACACACCTCAATACCAGTGCCGGTCAAAATGACGGCCAACAGGAATTGGGTAGGAAATTTAAGTTCCACCCATCTCCATTTTTGATTGCTGCCCAATGTCGGGATGGTAAAATCTATTTTTCAATGAGTTAGTGGCCTCTTTATTCTTCCTGTCAAAATGTGCCAACTCACTTTCATCAACATTGAAGTTCATTGATTAATTACTCACCATTCTACATGACATGAAGAGCACTGGGTGCCAAGTGTGGCACATTATGTTCAAAGGAACCCAACTGGTGAAAGCAACACATGCTTTTACATCTGATGTCCACTTCCTACATGAAAAACAATAATGGTAATATACCTTGCCAACCTAATGACTGGTGCTTGATACATGTGTGCACTGATGTGCCAGAGGTTTGCTGGTGTACTTTGAAATGATTGAACATCATAAGAACTGTATGCAATGGGCCTTCAACTCTAATGGAGAACTGCCTCTGGTCCAGATATCACACACATAGCATTGTACAGCAGAAGGCACAACTCTGTACAGCCGATCTCATGAAGCATAGATGGCAAAGATCGGTCTTCTCTGATGCACCCTGGTACATATCGAGGGGTCTTTAGACACAAGTCCAGGAGTAGTATCAGGTTTGGTCACAATACATTAAAGGTCATTGCACCTGAATGTGTTGGCCTCTCACAAATCTCTCTGCTTTATCATTCACAGGAATATCCATCCTTCCCTCTTTTTGTGTTAAGATATCAAAACCAACAGCAACCAAAATAAAACTAATTTATGGAGCAATATGCAAGAACAGATGCACAAAGGTAAACAAAAATGCTTTCTCAAAAATCTATCTTCACCCCATAAGAGGCTTGTTTCAAGAGGGCAGGTCGTGGAAATTCCCAAAATCCAGTTTAATGAGCAAAGCTTACTAAAAAAACCCTACAAATTCAGGTGTGCAACACTTCATAATTGTAATTAACCATTGCAAAGAAGCAGTGCCAGTAGTACAGTCTCATTATTGTCCTCCAAATCACCCATCAAAAAAATCAGGTGCCTCGTGAATTCATCACGCAAAGAGTAAAACACCATATTCCAATCCATGCCAGCTGCCTGTGTGGCCACATAAAATCTGTTTACAATGCTGTCACACACAATGTGAGTGTATCTGTTCATATAGTTTATGTTACAAGTTAATGTTTCCTTCACCATCAAATCAAGAGCCATTTACAGGAAGTCATGAGTAATACATTTACAGTCAGCCATTTTTTTCTTCTGCTGTCTAGTTACTAAAATGGCTTGCTATGGACACAGCAGATAGAGAAAATACCAAACAGTAAATGGACAAATTATATCAAACAATAGAGGTTTCAGCACAGCGGGTGTACATTTGATCCATTGGAGAAGTTGGGACTCTTTTCCTTGGAGAAAAGAAGGCTTACAGAAGATTTGATAGAAGCATTCAAAATCATGAGGCGCCTTGGCCGAGTAGACAGGGGGAAACTGTTCCCAATCGTGAAAGGATCAAGAGCGAGAGGGCACAGATTTAATGCAAGTGGCAAAAGAAGCAAAAGTGGTGTGAGAAAAAACTTCTTCACACCGAGTGCCTAGGGTCTGCAATGCACTGCCTGACAGTGAGGTGGAGACAGGTTCAATCGCAGCACATAAGAGGGAATTAAATGATTATTTGAAAAGAAACAATCTGCAGGTTTACGGGGAGAAGGCAGGAGAATGGCACTCGGTGAAATTCTCATTCAGAGAGCCTGTGCAGACATGATGGGCAGAATACTCTCCTTCTGTGTTGCAACAATTCTGTGATTCTGTGTATGTGCTCGATCTTTGACAGAGCAACCCATATCAAATTCTACTCCCTTTCTCCACTACCCTGCATCATCTTCTGCTTGAAATACTCATTGAATCTTCCCTTAAAAGGCACAATGGTGCCTACCTCAATTGTGTCCTCTGACAAACCATCTCATTCTCTAACAATTTCTCATTTCTCCTTAACATTCTCTTCACTCGTGGGCAGAATTTTTCGCTTGACGTGTGGACATACGGTCGACACATTTGAGCATAAAATAGCACATGATGGTGTAGGGTGAGCATCCTGACATCACTGAGCACTTGGCGGGCATGCGCTAAAATTGGAAGCGCACCCACCGACAATTAAGAGGGCTTTTAATACCATTAACTGCACAATTAACTGGGAATTTTCGCTGCCCGTCCAACCTTATGGTTGGCGGGCGAGCAAATCGACCAGGCGCACTTTGGATGAGGTTACCTGAAAAATGCAAGTGCAGGATGAGGTTTCCGTCATTAAATGAAAGAAATAAAAATGTTTGGACAGAATTTTCATGTTGTATATGTTCAGGTGACTGTTTCTGATGCGTGGGCAATTTTTTAACCTATTTTTAAAATCTTTATTTCATGTATTTAAATTCTTCAGCTCCCTGAGACAGCTCTCTGCCTTCAGGAAGCTTTCATTCTGCACTCCCCTGTGCCTGCATTGACTTCGGCGCACCCCCTCCTCCCACCCCCTCCTAACCCAGGCAGTGCTGATCATATCAGCTCACGCTTCATGCGCAGCCAGCATGAAATCGCGGTCAGGGGCTGATCGCGGTCAGCAGTTCATTTCCTGACTGTTCCCGGGCCTGCTGATTGCGCCCAACCGCCGAGCTGGAAATTCAGGCCTTAGTGACAATTTAAATTGATGGCCCTTTATCAAAGACTCGCAGGCTGAAAAATATTTTCCCCTTATTCACCCCATACAGACCTCTATTATATCTCCTTTTACCTATATATGGTTCAGAGGAAACAGTTCCATTTACCTCAAGCCTCTTATCACTATTGTTTCTGATCCTTGATACCATCTTGGGCAAATCTACATTGCGTTCTTTCTGTTTTTAGTACCCATTCCGGCTGCACATTAAAAATCATGAAACATTTACTTGTCATTTTAGACTAACAAAACATTTACAACATATTTCATAAAGCTGCTTTCAAATATCTTCAGCTGAACAAAAGTTCAATTTTGTGCAGGGTTGTCATCAGGCTGCTTTGGTGTATTGTTATCAATACACGAGGGGAACGAGTGCACAAAATGACAAAAAAAGACACTAATGCTGTGACATGATAGGTCTTGTATGATATTCCAAATTCATCATGTTAATCAGTTCCCACTGCCAGTGACAGACCTGTAACCATCAGCATTTCACCATAGTATTAGCTCAGAAATTTTCCTGAAAGTGCAAAATCCATATTTATGTCACAACCTACATTGTTTTAGTGGGTACAAAATTAAAACCTAACCCTTAGACTTTACTGAAAACCTAATGAAAACAACTTGCACCACCAAGTAAATTCTATGGCATAATGATCAGTTTTCAGGACTTCACCTTCAACATGTGTTTATTTCCCTCTTTTACAGTTGCTTGTCAATAGGTACCCCTGGCACTGAGTAATTTATTTAAGGTGTGCATGCTTAGACCTCTGGTGAATATTTCATAGGGCTGTACTTCAGGAGCTGGTTCTGATCTCTAATGCTGGAAAGTAAGGCAGTAACCAAGATAGATGACTTGGTCCCTGGAGTTCTCATTAAAATAGGACCACCGAGACAAAGGTGTGCTTATTTGTAAAGTGTACAGTTATTTTTTTCTCTTGCACTCATTAAGAATAAGAGAGAGATTTATATTTGGATCATGAAAAAATTATATGGGGTTGCTGTCCTGCTTTATTGTATTGATGACTGGCGCACAGAATCACAATCAGGAAGGACACATGATCTTCTCCTAGATATCCTGATCCCCTCATTATAGAGAAAAAAATCTATGATTCCCTTTCTCATCACTCAGCAATTTTATCCTCATTTTGCAGGAGTTGATTCCTTGTAGGAGTTTAATTGTCTTGTATCAGTCATTAACTGATCCTGAGTGCCCATTATTCACAGCTGATGCTCGCCACCAAATGTAGGCAGGTGATTCAACCATATGTACACGGATAGGGAAAGTCACGGATGAACTTGATCCTTTCCTGAATACAGTGATTTGAAGCTCTTTTGAAAACAATGTGACCTGCAGCTTTTCCTTGTAGCTCGTACACTTATCGGGGTCAAAAATCCGTCTGCTACTATTGGGAATAAGTTTGTGAATAAACAGGCCATTCATTATTCAGCAAATTCTCCTAGTTACCTCAACTGTAGGTCAGAAAGTGAAGACACAGTAAGTAGCAATATCATGGCACAAACAATTTTATGGTAGCTGACAGAGTTATCTAATAGCATTTAATAATGATCAATGATTAAACAGTCAAGTGCCTAGTAGCCTATGTTTGGGCCAATTCTGTATTGATCCTATTATCACCATCTAGCAGCCAGACAACAGCACTTTCACTTGGCATGTAACTAAAATCTATTACTTTTGTTCAAGCACAGTGCTGACTAAGTAAATATGATCTATTCCCTAAGACAGAAACATTTCTAATCAAAATTTACCCGTCCCATTGAAAGATGACCCTTTGTAACACTTCTGCTTACCCAAGTGTTATTGCAGAATATTGTAGCCATGATCTTAATTTACTCAAAGGGCAGACAAATACGCAAGAGAACAAGGACACTTATCACATGATAATTCACTGTACAGGCAGCATACAGCTGTTCCAGGCTCCAGCTGTGCCAAGCTCCAGCTGCTTCGATGCAAAACAGCAATTTATAAAGTAAATCAGACCAGCTAATTATTCTGATATTAAACCTACTCACCAACGACATGAAAATAACTTCTTCTATCTGCACAGTTACTGCTCAATTAAATACTTAAAAGGAGAGGATAATGTAAATGGACAGAGTGACCTTGGTGCCCATACACACATCCTTGTAAGAGCAGGGCAAATTGACAAGTTACTTTTTAAAAAGCATAAGCGTCACTTATGTATATAAATGGAGGCATATAGTGTAAAATTAATGAGATCATGCTATAATTTTATAAATCATTGTCCCCACCAAAAAATTCTGAGATCATTTGCATTCAGCAGCATTAATTTGTAATCATTTGACATCAATTACACTCAAAAACAACCATTTAGCCGCCATTTGACATCAATTGCACTCAAAAGCAATCATTTAGCTATCATTTGATATCATGTGCACCCAAAAGCAATCATTTAGCTATCAATCAACATTACAAGTGATAGTGACTGACATCATTGTCGTCAATTGCCCCAACCGCAGGACTCAAACATTTGCGATTAGCAAAATCACTTACCTTAAGCATTGACACCAAAGATGATCATAGTTTATTCTCCACATTTTTGTTTTTCTATAGCTTCAAACATCCTAAAATTAAGCTAACTTTAGAAAAAGTAGACTCTGTTTTAACATATGTGCTGACAAGCTAGTTTTGTGTTTTTTTCAATAACTGATAACTAGTTATCCCTGCAGCCCCTCCAGCACCATTCCACCCACGCCCCCACCCAAAATTTCAGCAATCTTTTCCTCACCCCCCCAGAGCAATTTTCTTCCATCCCCCCGAACTACCCCCATCCCCAACCCGGATTGCCGAAGTTTTTTTCCCCATCTCCCCCTCCTTTCCCCCCATCCCTCTACTCCCCTCTTCTACCTCTCTCTCCCTCCTACCCCTACTTTTCCCCTTTCCCTTCCTCCCTCTAGTTCCCCCACTGCTCCCTCTCTCCTCTCTTTCCCCTTCTCTATTTTGCCTCCTCCTCTCTTTACTCCCTCTCCTCCCCCATCCTCTCTTCCCCCCCACCGCCCCCGTCCTCTTCCCCACACCCCTCTCCCTCCTCCACCACCTCCCATTCCCCCCACCAGAGAATTTAGGTTGCAGGGCTGGCCAAAACCAGAAGTGATGGTAAGGCCAGCTCAGCTGCAGTTTTCTGGCCAGTATGGAACCAGTGTGACTGCAGGAGTGATCTAAGTATTCAGTTTGGGGTCATCAGTGGAGAGGGGGGGTGCAGCGAGCCATTGGAGGGGAGGTGGAGGGAGTTGGTGGCTGGCCCTGAGGCACAGTGTTCAGCGGTGGGGTCCGGAGTTCAGCAGTTTGGACCAGGGACCTGGAGAGAGTCATCATGAAAACCCGAGACCCAGAGTTCGGTGGTGTTTGGGGAGGCCCCAAGACTGGGGTGGGGGCTGGGGGGGTGTAGGGCCAGATATGGCGCTAGGAGTGGTACAGGGTGGGTGTAGGCCCTGAGACTGAGGCGTGGGGTATGAATGTAGGGCCTGAGGCCTAAGGAGTGGAGTGGTGTGATGTAAGCCCGAGATGGGGGCGGTGGAGGAGATAAGAGAGTCATCAGGGGGCTTGGGAGGTGCTGGATCACCAGGAGGAGATCTGGGGCGGGAAAGGAACCACCAGAGAATGCTGGGGGTGGGGGTGGGGGGCTGCAGCGATGCCAATCGCCCCATGTCCTGCTTGTTTGCTTCCCAGGATGGCAATTAATGAATTAAAAGAATGAATTAAGAACTGATGGGGATCTGGTAGTGCTCTCAAGAATGTAAAGTGGAAAGATTTTTTGGAATAAATGAAAAAACATAATAAATTCAGATATTATTTAAGTAATTAAATTCCTTGTATTATTCAATGCAGGTTGTTGAGCACATTTGATAGCTTTGAGTGCACTCGATGCCTTCAAGCGCACTCAGTGCCCTCAAACAGACTCAGTAACTTCAAGCGCTTTTTGCTTTCCATCATATTTTATGCCAAAGATGTCAAAAAAACACTGCTGACTGCATGAAAAATTCATTCCAAATTAGAAATGATCGCTGATCGTTTTTGAGCATAAGTCCTCAGTTGGAGGAACATGGACAATTCTGAACACCACACCACAGAAAAGACCTTATGAAAGGTCACAGATGAGGTTTACCAGGATGTAATTAACGATATGAACAATGGCTGACAGGTAAAGACCCTCTAGTCTATCCAGCCTGGCCACACAGTTGCGTTATCTTGTATATTACAATGTATGCACACTCCATTCCACTGAAAATGATGTGATCTTGTGGGAGAGGCAAAAAGACCAATAAAAATTTGGGGGGAGAAACTCTGGAAGATTTCTCTCCCACCTATCAAGACAATAAAGCTAGTCGAAAAGATGACTCTGTCCCTTCAATTCCTACCTTTTCTAAGAGGTGATATCCTCCCCAACCAGAAACAGATCCAACTCTTCCTTGTAAGAATACAGTGAATCAGCTCACACCATGAGGCAGCAGCCTTTCCAGAGATTAACTTGTGAAAAGCCCCACTTCCTGATGTCTAACCTAGCTCTAGCTCTACACAACCTAAAATTGTGACCACCCCCCCCCCCAACCCCCCGGATCATCTCCAACTATTTGATTGGAATAGGCATTCAACTAGAACACAATATTCTACCTTCATCATTTTATAAATCTCAATTAGATTCAAAGCATAGAGTCCCAACTTTTTTAGCTTATCATAATAACAAAGATTTTTTTTTTACTGAGAATTAGTCTAAACATATGAATATTAAGAAGTAGGAGTAGGAGTAGATGGTATGACCCTTCAAGCCTGCTCTGCCATTCAATACAATCATAGCTGACCTTTGGCTTCAACTTCACTTCTTCACCTGCTCATTTTTTCCCTGCTAACCTGAGGCCAAAAACCTGTCCATCTCAGATTTCAATATATTCAGTGATGGAACATCCAAAACTCTCTGTGGCAGAGAATTCCAAAGATTTACAACATTTTGACTGAAGACATTTCTCCTCATCTCATCCAAGTGATTGGTACCATACCCTGAGACTGTGCCCTGTGTTCTAGATTCCCCAGCCAGTGATAACAGCATCTATCCTGTTAATCCCTTTCAGAGTCTTGCATATTTCATTGAGATCACTTCTCATTCTTCTAAACGCCAGAGGGCATAGGCTCAATTTGCTCAGCCTCTCATCACAGGAACCAATCTAATTTGCTTTTAAAGGCTTTTCTGATGAGAAAAATAACTGGACAGGACAAATGGCAAATGCTCAATATTCACATCCCTAAGCATTTCTTAGGTCTTTCTTTTTAACTGAACACATTTTGGAAGGTGGCCTTCAAGTTGTCACTCCTCATAGGATTGGATTGCAGCCCATTAATTATTCACCAGTGTGAGAAATGGTGAAAAGACATAATCACACAAAATACCATTAAAACTATCACCAAAATAGAATGAGATGTTAATCCAGCACTCTGATAAACGCAAGAAAATATATTCTATACATTCCAAATGTGACTCCTTTTATTCAACAGATTGCAATTCAGTTCCTACAACCATGAGTTAAAATGGGACCTTCTGTATATTTTCCACTCCACACGATGAATGTTTTACTTTTTTGTCAAGGAATGAATATTTCCAACATAGGGATGTCTCCTTTAAGGTTTCTTAGCCTGGATTTTCCAGTGGTCCAAAAGTGCCCCAAATGGTGGGATCTTCATTCCGGGGTGGTGGGGGGCAGGTACACCATGGAGTTGGGATGGTGGAAGCAAATTGGAGGCATCCACAGTGGCTGCCAAGTGTTGAGGCAGGCTGGTTAAAAGGTCTGCCTCAGTTCTCTGGGATTACGTCCCAGTTGCTTTGTTAAATACTAGGCTCTCTAGCTCTCACACCTCACACCCACTCACCCTCCCAACTACTCTCCATGCCCCATCCATGCCAACTGTCACAGACAGAACTTATGGCCAGAACTTTACGTCCTGCGGACAGGCAGGCGCCCGACCCAAATGGGCTTAATATTGCACGAGATGATATCGAGCCAGCATCGCAACGTCATCATGCAATATTTTGCTCGGTGGGCATGCGCAAAAGTCGGAACAGCGTCCACCAACAATTAAGTGGGCAATTAAGCTCATTAATGGCCCAATTGTAAGCAATTTTTCGTGGCCTGTCAAACCTTACGGTTGGCGGACAGGCCAATCAGCAAGGTGGGTTTCACATTTTTGATGAAACCTCATCCAAGGGTGGGATGAAATCTCCATTGGGATTTAAAATAAAATGAAATAGCAGGGCAATTTTTTTTGTGAGGTATGATTTCTGGTACTTGATTGTGGTGCATGGAAATTTTGTGCAGCATTTTTGTGCTTTCTTTTATTATTTGGAGGTTTTGTTATCTGCAGCTCCCTGTGGCATCTGTCTGTCTTCACGGAGGTCAGTGGAAGCGCTCACCAGCACCTGCGGTGATGTCTGCGCCCGCCCTCTTCCTGCTCCCACCATGTCTCCATGAAAATCGAGGCCCTTGGTGTCCCTTCACGAGAACCAACTTATTTTCTGTCCCTCCAATGACATGATATAGGCCCAGATTTTCACTCCTGGGTTGGGTGCACAGAGTTAAGAAAATCACCAACTCCGTGAACTCGATTTTTAAAAATGGTTGCCCAGGCACTGGAGTTTTGGTCCATGGGAAGCCAACTGAATTAGAAATTGGGGCAGGTGACCTATGAAGAACTGAGGGGGATGCTGGGTGTGGAGGTAAGCTAGGCCAAAGGCCTGCTTTCAGGCTCTGGCACTGTGTCCAATGTTTAAAATTAGGATTAAAACATGAAACATCCCTCTAGCCTTTACTCCTCACACCTCTCAAACATTTCCAATACCCCAGTGATGCCAACCCATGCCATCTCTTTGCCCTCCACCCACCCCATAACCCTTCATACTCTGCATATCCTTCATGCCAACTTATGCCTTCACTCACACCACATGGCCCCTCATGCCCTCCTTGCAAACCTATCCCCTCCCCCACCTATACCCCATAGCCCTTTATAGCCCCATGCCTCTGATCCACCACCCTTTGCCCTTACACCTATCATGCCAACTCGCCTAGTAACCAGCATCGGCAAGCCTCAAGACCATGCAGAGATGAGATACAAAAAAAAATTTGAAATATCTGTTGCAGACTTCACTATATTGAAAAAAACTCTCATAAAAACTCACTTAAAACATTTGCATTCCTTCAACTTAGTAAAGCCTTGTAACAACAAGCAATGAAATTCACAGTTTTACATCAAAGAGTCTATAACCACTTGTAGATGTCAATCAAACTGTCAAATGGCAGGCACCCTACTGCGATAATGGATGGTTGTGAAATCAGTCATGCAGTACTAATCCAATAAAGGAAACCCCCAGGCTTAAGTGAACAGTATGAAATAGCAAGCAAGCTTTTTTTTAGCACTTCCCACATTTTGTTCAATGATTTAAAGGGCAGGACTTCTAAATGCCTTGACAGCTTGACAAGTCCTTTCACAGGTCTCTTTGACAGGTTCTTCTGACAGTTTTGACAATTGATTTTGACAGGTCTGTTGACAGTTTCAATGAGCTTGACTGTAATGAGCTTATGAACTTTTTACACATATTTATGGCCGCTTTTAATAACTCCAAAGGCCACCTGACCTCTGCCAAAGGGGGCCATACCTCCCCCAAAGGTATCCTGGAACCATGTCCAAATGGGTGCTTTGCCTCTCCAGAGGGGAACCCAGGCTCTCTAAATGAATCTACAGAATTTACATCTGTTCTTAACTGGTCTAATCTGCAAACTATGGATTTCACACTCCTGACCTACTAAAATGTTACTTCAGTGGAGACAGCTGATGACTTGAATAGCTATCTGTCTCCGTAAACCACGCATGTGTTAAATGTGCCTGGCCCCTATGAAAATGGGCAGTGCCGTGTTCGGGGCGGGACTTATGATTTTCAGCCACTTCTGCAATTTTCATCACGGTGGAGAGTCTCTCCATCATCGTGAAAATCTGGGCCATAGATGACCAAATGCAGCCAGCCCCTTAAACAGGCAGCTCTGTTATATGCATAAAGAAAACCTGCAGCTATACGGAAAGCACCTAGAATACTGAAGAGCTAGCCCCTGAGTAAAAGAGCTGATCAGTGAGAGACAACGTATCGGTTTAGTCCTAGGTTTGTTATTAAACTTAATGTTTTATTACAACCAAGAATAAATACCTGATTAAATAAAGTTGTTAAAATTTGTGGTGAAATACCACATTGGCAACATTTTGTAATTAAGGAGAATAAATTGTTATGTCACTAAACAAATAATGTTTTTTTTGTGACATGCACTAATTCATTTTTGATACATTAATAAACACAAAGCACTCGAAAATGGTGATGAAGTACCCTGGCATACATTAGCATGGTGTTATATCCTTGTGTTAAGGAGGGGAGTGGAAAAAACCCAACAATTACAGATCAGTAACCCTTCGGCCAGACGGGAGTCAGACATTCACAGATGCAATGTGAAGATCAATGGAGTGTCCTCACTGCATGTCACATCATCCTCCTGCAATCGAGCGACTATTAGGGCCTCCACTGCATTTCCATGACAGGAGCATTTTCAGGAAGGGTATTTGCGCTGCCATAAGCCAGACTGGAGTCATACATTCACAGATGCAATGTGAGGATCTATAGGGTCACCTCACTGTATGTCGTCATCATCCTCTGCAAATGTAACCACTATGAGGGCCTCCCGAACACGCCTGCCTTGTCTAGCCAGTGCGAGAGCCTCATCCTCATCGGCATCCTCCTCATCAGAGGAGACCTGCAGCTCCTCCTCAGTCAGCTTGTCTCCTTGTTGTAGCACCAGGTTGTAAAGGGCACAGCAGATGACGATGATACGTGACACCCTCTGCAGACTGTATTGCAGGGCTCCAACAGACTGGTCCAGGCACCGGAACCTCATCTTCAGCATCCCAATGGTCTGCTCCACAAAGTTACAAGCTGCAGCATGAGCCTCATTATACCATCTCTCTGCTGCAGTCTGAGACTGCTGCATGGGTGTAATTAGCCAAGGCCTTAGCCTTTTCCCTGAGGAGCCATCCCTGCATCTTTTGTGGACCCTGGCAGACTCCAGGGATCTGTGACTGACTGACAATGTAGGAGTCGTGCACGTGTCTTGGAAATGTGCGCATACCTGCAGGATGCGTTTCTGGTGGCCGCATACCAGCTGTACATTCAGTGAGTGGAATCCCTTGTGGTTGATGTAGTTTACCACATGTAGCGATGGAGATCTGAGCACCAAGCGAGTGCAGTCGATTGCACTCTGAACCTGTGGGAAATCCGAGATCTGGGCGAATCCAATCGCTCATGCATCCTGGCTGCCCTGGTCCCGGGCGAAAGGCACAAAATGTGTGCCCTCGCAAAGATGGCGCCGGTGGTCTCATGGATGCATTTGTGGGTGGAGGCTTATGAGATCTCACAGGGATCACCTGTGGAACCCTGAAAGGAGCTACTTGCATAGAAATTGAGCACCACGGTCACTTTCAGGGCCACTGGCAGTGGATGCCCTCCATGTCCCTGTGGCGCTATGTCCTGCAGTAGCTGGCAGATGTGAGCGACCAATTCCCTAGACATGCACAATCTTCAGCAACACTGGTTCTCGGTCATCTGTAGGAATGACAGGCGGCGTTTATGGACTTTAGGTGTCGCTAGGCGCTGGCCTGCGATGTCTCACTGTGGCTCTTGGGGGCTGTGTGTGGGACCCCCAGCACCTACCTTTCCTGAGGTTTTTGCTACTGCCTCTGTGCAGCCAGGAGCCTCAATTGCTTTCTCCTCCATCGTCTACATGCTCTGTAGGCCATCAGGCATACAGCTGGTTCACCAGCTCCATGATCCTGAGGTACTCCTCCTGCATGGTTATCATGGGTGTACTAAGAACCGGTCCTGGTTAAGCGTGAAGGCCTTTGATGATTCCAGGAGAGTGTTGGCTACCATTTGGATGGCCAGAAATTAGTGAGCTGTATGGCTGCCCAAAACCTCACCACCTCCGCCCCAGTCCATCTGACCGATTGATGGCAGAGTTGCCCACTGGACATTCTCCTAACCCACGCTGCAAGGCTGCACAGTTAGCCTGAACCATGGGGGAGACTGGTCCAAACCAGGATGCTGAGATTGCAAGGGGCTGTGAGAGCCTCCATCAGTGACTGCTCCATGGCCAGCTTTAGCAAGGAGACTGCACAACATGTGCAGTCATCCGACTGTTCTGCCATCCACTAAAATGCTCATGACTTTGCAATCTGTGCTGGAGGTTGGTGTGGGGGGAGGTGCATTTCCCGCCATTGGACATCAGGAACCTCATTGTAATATACCAACATATCATTATTAGGCCTGCCCGCCGGAAGTCTTGACATTGCATGGTGTGGGGAGGGGGTGTTTGGGGTGTTGAAAAGCTTTGGAGCACTTGGTGACATTTTGATGTCTCTGCATTGCTTGAGTGGGCAGATAAACTAGAAGCCCAACTCCAATCATATCAATGTGGTTGTGCCTGAAGTGACTGAATTGCAGAAGAATGGTCATTTCATACAGGTTTTCCAAATGTGTGGCCAACGACTGGCCCTTGTCTCCCACCACCACCACCCCAACAAGTCACCTCAATGTCAAGGCTGCCCTTGCACGGACCATGTTCCCACCCACCCACCTCCTACCAACAAGTCGACTCAATGGCAGGGCTGCCCTTACTCCAAACCCCAAGTGCCCCTCAAGCTTGAAACCCAACAGGCAGCCCTGGTGAGCGCTGCACAACATTACTGTGCACTCACCTCCGAGTTCCCTTCAAAGTGCATCCCGCCAAGTGCACGTCACTTATGAGCTGTTGTGAAACATGTCAGCGGAAAACAGACGATTCCGGCGGGCAGGCCTAATAATGATATGTTGGTATATTACAATGAGGTTCCTGATGTCCAATGGCGGGAAATGCAGCCCACCACCAGCGGGCTGAGCAGACGATTGCGAGCTGCTTTTACGTCATTGTAAAATCGATCGCGCCATTTTGTCTGCTCACGCCACTCAACACACCAGACACCGACGGCAATGGAAAATTCTGCCCCAAGACTCCACACTGCATCTCCAGCCATTCAGATACAGACAAAAAAAAACTTACTACAGTTGAATTCTCTGGGAAATTCCTCTCCGACACCCAAAGGTGATCAACAAAGTTCCAGGAGACAATGATGACTGGGTGACACATCCTGCAATTCCTAGCCTCTTTATATACAGCTATGTCAGCCACTGTTAGGAACACACACAGCTCCATTTCACTGGCTTGCTGTGTATTCCACCCCCCCCCCCCCACCCTCAGTTCTTAAGCTGGAATCTTATTCCAAAAGTGACTGTTCCTCAGGTGACTGAAATGAGAAATGTAACAATCCTATGCTTAAATGGCTTCAATGCATGTGGTTCATGCTCCCTAACTTATCTAACTCAAATAGCCTATTCACCTTGACTGAATCCAATCATTTCATTATTTGCTAGACCACAATCAAACATCCATAAAGTCCTATTCAGTAACTCAGGGTCAAGTTGACACAAAGACTACAATTCAAGAACAGTAATGAAAAAGAATTATGTGTAGTTATAGTGGGTATCCCACTCAGTTAGGTATATTTTCCCTTTCTCCCCATCCTATCAATCAGCTGGCACCACAGACCATTCTCACCCAAGGCAATAAGTGGACGACACGTGCCAGCATTCTGTCAATGCAGAAAGGAGCTGCAGGGGGATGGCAATTCACCCTCGGTCCCAGCAGGAAACTAACTGACTTCTGCTCAGCATGGTGAAGATCAGCGACTTCTGTCCTTTGCGCATTTGTCAAGTTGCCGTCAGGCTATTAAACTAAAAGGTAGCTGACAAGACGAATGCACAAAACTGCATATTCTACAATCGCAGCACAGCAAGTAACGGTTTATATAATAGAAGGGGTTACTTTATTGGAAGCAAATTGCTTTCTCCTGCAATACATTTTTACATATGAAACAATGCACTCCAAAATAGACAAGGGGCTGTCATTTATAATCCTAGAAGTATTTATTGTTGATACCAACTGTAATCTTGCAAAGTTGATTTGCTTTGCTATAGAAGCTATATAATCTGTGAAATGTAATTAGTGCAGAACAATCTCCCATTCTGATTTAAAATGTTATATATAGCAGGGATAAAAGACAGAATGTGGATCTTTTTAGGGGGGAAATTTATTCCTCCATGGTCTCTGGCCTATGCATATCTGGAGAAAAAACATTCCTCAGATTACAGAAAAAAGTTTCTTTGTATTTGCATTTTTTCCAATGAGCGCAATATACTGTGAATAAAAATTTCACTGGTGATCCCCTCCAGAATATATTATCTTTAAAAATTGACATTACCACCAGGATTTGCAACACCAGTCTGGCATAGATACTGTAGCGCAGACTCCACATTTATTAATCTGTTATGTCCGTGAAATGACAGCAACTGTGATCGCACCTTTGCTCATTAAAGCCTGCTAAAATTAGCACCGTTTCCACTTATAACAAGTGAGGTATTATTTATTCAGTTACTTTCCTTCTGATGCCTTCAGTGTAACTGTGCTGCTCTGCCCTTCCTTTCAGTTTTATTGTAGCAGATGCTTTAAGCACCCCGAAAGCATCCTTGAAGAGGTCAGACATAGCCACTGACTCATGAGAGGCCCGGACTGGTGACCGACCAAAATGGAAAAGGCTCATGCAGAAGGCACCAAACACATTGAGAGACTTTTTTGAGAACGTGCAGCGGAGAAAGTTGAGGCATCAGAGGGAGAGCACAAACATCCAAGTAACCCAGCTACCCAACCCGTCAAGCAACACCTGGCTGCATGTGGCAGAATCTGCAGATCACGCAGTGGACCTAGCAGCTATTTTAGAACCCACCAAATCCGAGTGGAAGCAAATCATCCTCGATCCTGAGGGGCTGACTAAGAAGAAGAGAAAGAGAAAGAAGAAGAGGATGAAGATTGCATTGGAACTGAAATTCACAACAGGATGAGGCCAGCTTTCCTGTTTCTGAATGGCAGCTCATCTACATTCACACTGCACCCTCAATAAAGTACAAGATTTGTGCATCAAAATTTAACTCACTTAAGATCAAAGGAGAAATGTGATCGCAGAGAGGAGTGGCCATGAGACACATAAGAAGGCTTTCCCTTTGCTGAAAGTCCTCTTTGAGGTTTACAATTTTCTTATACTGGTCAGCCTTCAATAAGATATATGTATTGATTTATTCTATAAGAAATATGTATTAATTTATCAGACCCACAGGCAGTTTCATTGCCATTCATTGAAATTGTGTGCAGGTTCAATGTCATGCAAGCTGTTGCATTGTTCCTGCTAGTGTTTGGATTATTTTTAATGAGCAGTCTTATGTTTCACACTGCTCCTATGAACTGGACACCACAGTCCTTCGGATTTCTCCCTTGTGGAGACCTTCAACCTTTGGATTAATCCCAGTTCACCTTGCACTCTTACTTTGCTCCTAATTATTCCGGAAGACAGAAATAAAAATCCACCACACAACAAAACTTCAAATTTCAAGCCAAATAACTAGGTTCATTCATAGCAATTTGAACAATTATAAGCACAAGGTTCTACACAATAACGAGTTCCTGATCTTGTTTCGACTGTTGAGCGAACAACTCTGGTAGGATCTATTCCTTGGGGTTTCTTCACATGACTTTCTGCTCCACACTCTTATCATTATCTCCCAACATGTTTATCCTCACGATGCGCCTCCTTCCCACACAGATTTGAAAGTGAAAACACTCTTCATTCCCCAACTGGATGAGTCTTGATTGTCAGTTGAACAACCTTTCATCCACCATCTCCAATATATTTTAGTGAATATGCAGAAGTGTTCAAAGAAAATGAAGTGAGCACCTTTCTTCTGGGTTGCTTGCAGCAGTGTCCTGGAGATTAATCTTCAATTCCTGGAGACTCCAGACCAAATTTAGAGGGTTAGCAACTCTATCATAAGAACATAAGAAATAGAAGAGTAGGCCATTTGAATCCTCAAACCTGCTCCGCCAGTCAATCATGGCTGATTTGATTTGGCCTCAGCTTCATTTTCATGCTTGTCCCCATAACCCCTGACACCCTTATTAACTAGAAATCTGTCTGACTCAAGCCTTGGAATATAATCAATGACCCAGCCTTATCTGCTTGCTGGGGGAGAATTCCAAACACTAACCACCCACTGAGAGAAAATCCCCCATGAGGGAAAACACCCCCTCAGCATCTACCCTGCCAAGCCCCCTCAGAATCTTATGTTTCAATGAGCTCACCTAAACTTCGATGAGTCATAGAGTCATAGTTGAAAAAAAACCTTACTTTAAGTTAAATACAGTAAAATAATGTTAAATTATTTATGTACTTTAAATAAAAACTTACCTTTCCTTAGCTTAATCTAGTTTAAAATGGAGAAAAACTAGAGATGAGTATCGGTCCAATTTGCCCAACCCTTCCTTTTAAGACAACCCCTTCACCCCTGAATCCTAGTGAAACTTCTCTGAACTGCCTCCAAGCAGTTATGCCTCTCCTAAAGTAAGGTGACCAACATTTCACCCAGTACTCCAGGTGGGGTCTCCTAGTTGTGACAAGGCCACCCTGCTTTTTTACTCTATCCCCCAAAGGCTAACATACTGTTTGTCTTCCTAATTACTCACTGAATGTGCAAGCTGACTTTTTGTGATTAATGTACTAGTACGAGGTCCCTCTTTACCAAGATATTCTGCAATCTCTATTTAAATAATATCCTGCAGTAATAAACAATACATTGTTATTTGTACTGTCATGATGTTCTCAAAAATGTCTGATCATCTCTTCTCCTCCTTTCATTTCATCTTTCAACCCCCAAGCCTGACATTAAACAGCTTAATTCTCTTCACTTTAACCAGAGCTGATACATTTAGTGGACACAAAATTGCAAATCTCTCTCTCAGGCAATATCTTGTTTGCTTTTCTATTTTTCTGTTACTATTGCATAGAGAGTTGAATATGATTTGCACAAAATAGATGCTGTTTGCACTTTGAAACTTGGTCTGCTGGCTCCATGACTACATGAACATTGTAAGGTAAAGAACAAAGGACAGCTACACAGCTGACAGCTGTCAGCCTTCTTGAAGTTTACAGATGCAAGGCTGACTGAACTCTTCACTAACTTTATCATACATAGCTTTACCCCACCCGTCTGTTCCCCCACCCCACCCCGTTAAGTTTATATAAGACAACCAGATCTTTGTGAGTCTTTTGCAGAGAATTGCAAGGAAGTTAACAAAATACTGCAGTGTGTATTAAATATTATGCATCAAATTTCAAACTTCGGGCGGTGTCAGATTTTTATAAACCGATGTCCCATTCCATAATACCATTACTGAGAAGTGACCCAGAGAAAACTTTTGTTACATTACATGAACTGAAGGCATAGGATATTGGACAGCCTAATGGTGACATTGCAAAATGGAGTACTCGCATTTCTTTTAAAATACCATTACCAGCAGCTATAATGAAATTGTCTATGGCCTGGATTTTCCGTGCCCGCTGGCATCGGGCATGTTTGGTGGTGTGAGTGGACAATATGGTGAGAAGGCCAAAAATTGGCTTCATGACAGCGTGAAACCAGTTTGTGATCATCCGGTATGCCCGCCAACGGCAGGCCACGTTTCCCGCCATCGGACGGGAACCTCATTGTGATATATAAGGCCAGCCTGCCGGACTCATTCTCCTTCCGCTGAATCATCCACCCACGCCAATGGGAAAACACACTGACGTGTTTCACAACAAAAGCGACACGCACCTGGTGGGCTGCACTTCGCTTTGGACTTGCTCAGGCAAGGGAAGAGGTTGCAGGACGAGAGCTGTCCTGGGGAAGGAGGTTTGTTTGCCTACCTTGTTTCAGTCACCACTTGCAGTCATCAGCTCCAGGCTTCACAGACAGCATCACATCACTTTTAGGGGGGCTCACGGGTAGGTCTCTACCTACCAGATCAGCTTATCAGATCAAATGTGGGTAGCTTTTCAACAGCTATGGGGCAAGGTCTTGCTTGGGGAAGGGGGAGAAGTGGCCTGAGGAAGGAAGATGCTGCAGCATGAGAGCTGTACTGGGGAAGGAGGGTATCCCAGGGTGTATCCCATGTTGATCTGTGCAAGTGGCCTCAAGATGGTGAAGGCTGAGGAGGCAGTCTCCAGAGGAGATGAGGCCAGATGAGGCTACTGAATCATATCTGTGCTATATACCTATGCTGTGTTTAGGATTAGCAGGAGATACAGACCACCAGTGTTCAGAAAATAATAGCCTACTAGTACAATACACAAACAGGCTGCCAAGTTTCCTACATCACAGTAGCAACTACAACTCAAAAATGCTTCATTGGCTCTAAAGCGAGTTCCTGATGTTGAGAGATACTTTTCATGTGGCACTGGCTTATTATTCAAGGCAATGTTGAACTTGTCAACTTTTCGCAAGCTGTTACCAGCTTGTGCTAATTTTCAAAATGTACATTTCAGTTTAATCTTGTATTACAATGAAACATAAAACAAGTTCAAATAGGATATTACACAAGCCTTCAAGTGACTGGAAGGAAAGGTGTTAGAAGAAAACTGTAAAGCATCAGAGCCAACTTGCAAAGAAGTGTGCTGTATTTATGTCCCAAAAATAAATGACATACTTCTCAATAAAGAAAGTATCTTTGAGGGATACAAAGCAAGCATAAAACTGGCTCCAGATCAGTTAAACAGGCTTTTATTATTTTCTTTCTGGTTGGATTCAGTGCACATCATGTATTATCCCATTGAGTTTAGGTTGAAAACTGGTTTCTATCCTCCAATGCTCCTCTGTAAATGGTTGCCATTAAGTCTGAAACAAATGTCCTTGGCAACAGGCCCTTCCATTTTTTTCTTCCTCACCCTGTGTGGTTAAGAATTTGGTCCCTTCACACTGTCACTCCACAAAAGGCATCACTGAGATTGGGAAGCCACCATTCCAGGGCTTTTGTCATAACCCTCTCTCAGTACCATGCCTTGAAAAGGCACTAGTGACCATGGACTTCTGTGCTGATCCATGGTTATGCTAGGTAAGGTAGTTTGGAGTAGTTTGCTGTTGTCTTCTACAGATGGCTGACCAGGGGAAGAATTATCCCCCCTTTGGGGGCAAGTGCAGGAGCGGGCGCATGCAGGCGTGCCTCTGATCGGCGCCCCCAGTTGGAAGCACACCACCATTTTACGTGGGCGGGCCAATTAAGGCCAGGCCAGCGTGACATCCAGCAGGAAGCGCTATGCTCTCCCTGTGCGGGTGAGGGGATTCCCTCAGCCGAGAATGCGCGAAAGAGGGCACTCATCTCCCTGAGGATAAATGCTGCCTCAGGGAGATCGGCGCCAAATTTAAAAATGGTAAATGTACAAAAATAAAACTTCCCTGACATGTCTCCTCATGTGACACTGTCACATGAGTTGGGACATGTCCATCACTTTTAATCAAACTTTTATTAAATTTTCAATAACCCTCATGAAACCTCATCCCGCCTGTGGATGAGGTTTCATGCTTTTTCTGCAGCCCGTCAGGGCTCCTGGCCTGCCTACCAAGCTTAAGGTTGGACCGGCAGGCCCATTAATTACTTGAATTAGTTTTTAAATGGCCCAATGTCATCCTGCGTTATTTTACGCTTCGGCGAGCGCCACCCACATCCCCCCCCCCCCCCACCCCGCCCCCTCCGATCACCAACCTCAATATCCTGGCCCAGGGAACTCTCCTGCTCTTACTGCCTGCCATAGGCATATTGGAAGGAGTTACCATGGTATAAACACATCTCCCTTGGTCATCAAGTCCTTGGGAGGGGGTTAGGGGGCAGGGGACTCAAACTCAGAGCTCTTGGCTCAGAGGTAGAGATGCTACCCATTACGCACAAGACCTCCATGCTACTGATACCAGGCTGAAAGAAAATAGCTCCTGTGCTGTCAGAGGAAATGTGCCACACATAGATGTCTGGAAACAAAAGCTCACCTGTACGAATGCAGTTAACATGTAAAGTTACTCATTTAAAAGCCGAGAACATTTTATCAATGCTTACTAGGTTTCTTCCAGAACTAGGCTTGGCAAGGAGAACCTATGTTACAAGTGTTTACTGATCACCTTTGATTTTGTTTAAAAGCTTGGAATTATCTATTTTCAGCCAAGGACACAGGCTTGTATTGCAATGCAAGTGGAACCATATTCAGCTATATTCACTGAAGAAATTACACTGTAATGAGCATAATTTCAACTTCTAATCTTTCATTGGCCAGAAAAGACGAATTCATTACACACGCTTTCACTGACCTGTAAAGTAAACCCAGCAATTTGTGGTAAGGAAGAGATGCAGCATGAGTGAAGGTTTGTCATAAACTGCTGGACAACTGGCGCCGCTCCACCATTACCTTGTGAAAATGGGAGCTCGTTATTAATCTCCACAAGTGACAAGAAATAGCTGGATTTGCACTCTCGACATGAATGTGTCCCACCACAGATATTTAGGGTTGCTAATTCATGTTGAACATACCCTGTTAATAATGTGATTTGTTGGTGACATGAAACTCAACCAATCAGGCCCAGGAAGTGAACAATTATACTGGACAGTAGCACTCCCACAGGTAGCAAACTGTTCCTGGAGGTTTTAATTATTTTTTTATCTTTTCCTTTATAGCTCTTTATTACTGTCTCTTAATCCAATCTTTCTTACTCTCTTCTTCCCTCTTTCTGTATCTCATTTGACTATAATTCACCCAATCTCATTCTCCTTGTTCACTGTGTTTTTTCTCCATCCTGCAATTTCATTGGTGTAGGATATGTTGTATCTGATGTTTATCTGGTCCCAGGTGCCCTGTTGATGTCGCCCTATCATTACCACCTTGCACTTCAGAAATTTAGAAAGCAATAGAATCATAGAAACTTATGGAATAGAAAAAGACCATCTGGCCTGTCATGCCATGTGCTGACTCTTTGAAAGAGCAGTCACATTTTCTCCCACAGAGCCACATTTGCGGTGTTAAAAATATGATCTGAAGGGTGAGGAAAATAATTCAGTCCATGACACTCGCCTCGAGATGCCCTGCTCCAGAAATTTCTGGGTCACAATTTCATCGTGGTGCTGATGAGTAGGACGGTCATAAGCATTGCTGTGCCCTGCCTTGCTTATGACCTCACAATAACACATTTCTAGCGATGATCTTATTGTACACATGTTAAAGACCTATAATTCATAATATAAGTCAAGCAGGTTCTCACATTGCTTCCACATAAGAACGTTTAAATGCTACCAATGTTATCTTCTTTTTAAATCAATATTCGAGAACAAAAATAAAGAATAAGCCTGGCTTTGAAAGGAAAACTGTAAAATGACAACTGCAGTCCTCTATACCACAGGGCGTGCAAGTTATTCATTTAATGTAGACACATCACAGCTTCAAATGCGCTTAGATTGCTGTGCACAGACTTGATTGTCTTTGATATTTTCAAGGTAGTGTTTCTCACATCTAGAACTATGAATATGATATTAAATCACTAAACCTAATGGCAAAGTCAGGCTAGACTTGCTAACATTAGCTCCCAGCAAGGACGACCTCTGCAGCTTCTGCCCACTGGATCCTGATCTCATTTTGCAGTCACACAATGTCTTTCTTTTTCTAATTCTAGATGACTGCAGATTCCTCATCTTCCTTCCTCGCAGATATGGTTTCAATTATTCCCCTCTATGATTGTCCTACAGAGCATTAGGCACAGTTTCCATCTCAGTAAACAATCAGATCTCCAACACTTGCATATCATTCCAGTCACTGCAGCCACTGTGATGTGTGTCAAAACAGCTGCTGAAGCTACAATGCTGCCTCACAGTAAAGATGACTTTGAAACAAACATCTTTTATTTTGTTTCCCTCACTGATTCTTCTGGCCTTCAATGGCTTAATGAATTTAACTAATGAATAGCTGAGCCACAAACACCAGGGAAATGTCAGATTCAGTCCCAAATGTGACCTTTGTTAGTTCATCTTAGCCAATACACCAGTAGGGCAGCTGCAGTTCCTTTCCGTGCTCTTGGGTTATGGACAGAAAGTAAAACCAAGGCTCTCATTGTGCACGGACATCACCCGAGGAGCAATCAATCATGGTTATGATGCTCAATTGAACAGGGCCCAAAGTTCCTTTGGCTCCATTCTACCTCCATAAAGTATTGACAGGATACAGGATAGGCCCCCAACTGGCTCCATCACCCCACTCCCCACATGCCCCTCCCCCCGCCTACTACTGGCAACCCTAACCCCAACTTGCTTTCTGGACTCAGGGATATTTAGGTTGACATCCACTCCTTTTTTTGGCACAGCTTGGGTGGCCACCTGAAATGGGGATGGCTGGGGGCAGTGGTGGTGTGGTGGGGAAATGATCTGCAGATTCTGGTTGCATATTTGGGGAATGAACAAAACCAGCAGAAGGTTATTTAAAACTTGAAGAAGTTGATCCTTTACCTAATACAATTGATCACTTCATAATTAACAGCCACAGGGAAACTGGGCTTTTTGCTCAGTTATACTGAACAGGAAGCTCGCAAATCTGACCCCTAGGGCTGAATATCCGCCTGGATGAGGAAGCAAATTAACAGCCACACTTGGACTTTTTCTGAGGATACCCTGTTTTCCTCTGCATTCCTGACCATGGACCATTTCTCTCTGGCCTTTTTGAGGGTCGGGAATGCCTAGAGTGCAAAATGTACACCCCCCCCCCCCCCCATTAAGGTCAGGCTCCCCATTTTAAATGGGGGGACAAAAATCAAATTTCCTCCCGCACAACATTTTCATTGGTGATGCGGGGTTTTGGAAGCCCATCAAAAGCATGCAAGGTATGAGAGTTCATGAAGAAAATGGAGTCTAGAACATCCTGAAAGATGTGTAAAATGTTTTCACACCTTCAGATATTGTTAGGTGCTGTATTGTGACAAAGGTGTGTTTTTAATTCAGTGATTCATGATAGGGGTCTGTTCTGCAAAGGTAAGTTGACCCTTACATTGACTAGCACTGTGTAATTCATCACCTGCATTACAGTACTTTTCCAATGGAGAAAATACCATAGACAAGGATCTTTAGCTTGATGGGCGGGTGCCGACACACCCGACCCAACTGAGTGTAAAATGACGCGCAATGGTGTCGGGTGAGCGTCCCGACGTGAGCGTGCACTTGAGCAATATTTCGGTCGGCAGGAGCGCGCCAGAGTCAGCAGCGCACCCGCTGATAATTAAAGGGCCTATTAAGGCCATTTAAAAGATAATTGAAACAAATTTTTCGCTGCCTATCCAACCTTATTGGTTGACGGACAGGGATAAAGGCCAAGTGGCCTTTGCATTTTTTAGGAAACCTCATCCACAGCTGGAATGAGGTTTCCAACAGCAAATGAAAATGAAATAAAAATTTTAAAATTTAATTAATAACATGTCCCTGCTCATGTGACAGCGTCTCATGAAGAGGCATGTTTTGTAACATTTTAGAAATCTTTATATTTTATTTTGAAAAATGTTCCAGTGCACACCCATGCACAGTTCGCAGTTGGCCCACCAGTGTGAAACTGCGGTCCAGCCCCAATCACGGGCGGTGGTCAGCCACCCCCGCCGAGCCCGCCCGGCAAGGTAAAAATCCTCCCCATATGGTATTAAAAAAATACCCTCTGCTGTCATGTTTTTGTGCTCTGATTTAATTGGATGGTAAATCCAGCTGTTTTAAAAAATAAACCCTGCTTCTGAAGGCAGAAAAATGGTCTCCACCTGCTCTCCCATCATTGATTGACAGGCACTCTGCTTTGAAATGGAAATGGATATCTGTTCTGTCAGTGGGGTGGAAGCTTTTGAAATGACAGCTGTTCCAGTATGAATACTTGGCTGAGTTTCAAAAGTTTAAGTTCAGCAGGTGACCTTATTGCTCCAAGAACTATTGAAACATTTAGAAGCCTATAATAACAGATTATGTCTTTGATGTCGTTTCATGTTTGTTTACAAACCAACAGGCACTTAAAGGATTATGACTATTTTCCCCTTGAGCTTTTTTTGGTCCAGTATCAATGATAGTGAGTTTCAATTCAGGGTTTTCTTAGATTGTTAGAGATTTAAAGATTTACCAATGATTTTAAAATACTTTCCATTGCTATTGCATAGCTGCTTCCTGATAACTATACATAATGCATACTGAGTGAATGGTTATGAAGGATACATGGGAGCATAGAGGTGGCATGGGATGGTATGGGGGAATGTGAGGTGACATGGAGTAGTATGGTGAAATGGCAAGGGTTGCATTGTGAAAAGTGAGGTGGCATGGGGTGTATGGGGGTAGGGGTGAAGGTTAGGGGGACTTTAAACAATGATGGGAGCTGTGCTGCTGTGTTGGAGAACTGAGGCAGGACTTCTAACCGGCCCACCTCCGTACCCACACTCCCCACTACACTCCATCCTGGGTCGCAGAATGCACTGTGAACCCAACCCCTGTGTGAAAATCCCTCATAAGGTCACACATGTGTCAGGTGTGCATCTTGCGAACTATGAAAGTTCACACGTCGGGTTTTTCCGAGTCCAGGTGAAAATTCAGCCCGTTGTCTCTGGTAAACTAATTGATCAGCATAGAAGCGGCAGGGGCAATCAAATTTGACTTCAGAATTCCTGTGTGAAGGAACAAAAAACCTGAAGCAGGGTGAAGTACAACATATTCAACAGAAATTCCCATCAAGAAAAAAATGAAAGAACTTGCATTTGTACAGAACTTTCCATGATCTCAGGACCTTGCAGAGTGCCTCACAGCTAATAAAGTACTTTCATAGATTATTCACTGTTGTAATGTGGGGAACGCAGCAAGCAATTTGTGTACAGCGAGAACTCACAATAATAAATCAGCGGTTAATCTATTTTAATGATGATGTTTGGGATCTTTCACCATGGGCAATAGGCAGTTTGGCAGGATGCCAGTGGGGTACCATGTCCCATGGCAACTGGTAGCAAGCAATTTTCATCTTAAGTAAAGGAGGGCGAGGGAAGAAAATGGGTATGGAAGAAAGAAGAAAAGAAAACGCTGAGAATGCAAAGAAAAACTTTCTGAATTTAGACCGCTGGGTGGGAAGCCAGCCCACCGGGAACACATAATGGAAAGACCTAATGGAAATTCTGCTGTGTGCTGGAAAATAAAAGGCAGCACATACCCACAATTTTCACATGCATTGCCAATGGTTGAGGAGCACAAAGTTGGAAAATTACTTCTTTAATATGCATTCACTAGAAATGCAGCAAGAGTAGTGAAAGGAGTAAATGATAGGCTGGTCATGGGCACAGACGGAAAAGATTGAATTTGGAAGGTATTACCGCAGGGATTCTTCTCAGTCACCTTTACAATGCTATTATTTCAAGAGTCAAATGAAATAAATTAATGAGCCTTAAACTGGCAAGGTGTCATTTTCTTGTAAGGGGATTTTAATGTTACATTAATTCCATCAAAGACAAGAAAGCATAACTGTATCAGATGTCTAAATGCAACCGGTTCAGTACCTTTCAAAATGTAATTTATGTTAATAGAATGACTCCACTGCATTAACTTTCAAAGAATCCAGTAACTGTGAAATATACCATACAAAATTGTGGGTGGTCAGAAATGAATGACAGATGCATTGGAGCATTGGCAGTTTGTTCTGAGGTTTTGGCAGTGTATTCTAGGAACATAATGGGCCTAAACCTGGGTTGGGATACGTGCCTAGAATTTATCCCCACCCAAGGAAGCTAATATTTCTGAAAATCCAAAATACCCTCTAGTATTTTAGTCTAGGCCCGAATCTTCCAAGAAGGGGCAATCACCATCGGGTTGCAGTTCTGCCCCTATCTTTTGGCACCACGACAAAGGTCCACATTTCTGGCCCGATCTTTCCATCCCTGCTTCTTCAGAAATGCAGAGCATACATTCAAACAAACTGCTTCCTTGTAGCAGTTGGTCACTGGGGGAAGGTGAGCCGTGCCCCCTTTTTAGAACATCAGCTACTGTATCGTTATAAGTGTTCGCAAACACACTGAAAAGATTTGGGACACTGAAACAGCTTTTCAGTGTGTTAGTGAATGAGTGTGTGAATGAATGGGTGAGTGAATTGGTGAATGTGTAGATGGGTAAGTAGGTAGGGTGGGTGGGGTGGATGAAGTAAGTGGGTAGGGTTGCAGCTGGAGTGACAGCTGGGGGAAGTGGATCGGAGATGCAGGAGTAGGTTGGTCAGGGAGTAGATAGGTCGGGAGGGGTGTCAGGTCAGGGGCAAGTCAGGTTGGGTCAGGGGAATCTGGGGAGGATTGGTAAGGACTTGTCAGGTGGGGTCTGGGAAGATTTGGAGGGGCGGTGGGGGGCAAGGTCAGTGGGTGGGTGTTGGAGGGGGGAGTTCAGTTGTACGTTTACCCAGGATTCAGGCCAGGGTTTTTCAAATTTCCCAAGGAGTTAGTGCACTGGGACATCCAAGGCATTCCAAAGTGTGGGATATATCTGATCCCTAACAAAACGGAAGCTGGAAGAGCCAGACCCCAATATCTAAAGATGTAAAATGCCATGTTCCCAAATCATAGAATCACAGTGCAGAAGAGGCCCTTCGGCCCATCGAGTCTACACTGACACGTGAAAAACACCTGACCTACCTAGTCTCACTTACCAGCACTTGACCCATAGCCTTGAATGTTATGATGTGCCAAGTGCTCATCCAGGTACTTTTTAAAGGATATGAGGCAACCCGCCTCCACCACACTCCCAGGTAGTGCATTCCAGACAGTCACCATAATCTGGGTAAAAAAGTTTTTCCTCGCAACCCCCCTAAACCTCCTGCCCCCTCACCTTGAACTTATGTCCCCTTGTGACTGACCCTTCAACTAAGGGGAACAGCTGCTCCCTATCCACCCTGTCCATGCCCCTCATAATCTTGTACACCTCGATCAGGTTGCCCCTCAATCTTCTCTGCTCCAATGAAAACAACCCAAGTCCATCCAACCTCTCTTGATAACTTAAATGTTTCATCCCAGGCAACATCCTGGTGAATCTCCTCTGCACTCCCTCCAGTGCAATCACATCCTTCCTATAATGTGGCGACTAGAATTGCACGCAGTACTCCAGCTGTGGCCTCACCAGGTTCTATACAACCCCAACATGACCTCCCTACTTTTGTAATCTATGCCTCGATTGATAAAGGCAAGTTCCCCATATGCCTTTTTCACCACGCCACTAACATATCCGTCCACCTTCAGAGATCTATGGACACACAAGCCAAGGTCACTTTGTTCCTCAGAACTTCCTAGTGTTATGCCGTTCATTGAATACATCCTTGTCAAATTACTCCATCCAAAGTGTATAACCTCACACTTTTCAGGGTTAAATTCCAACTGCCCATTTGACCATCCCGTCTATATCTTCCTGTAGCCGAAGACACTCAACCTCACTGTTAACCACCCAGCCAATCTTTGTGTCATCCGCAAACTTACTAATCCTACCCCTCACATAGTCATCTATGTCGTTTATATAAATGACAAATAATAGGGGACCGAGCACAGATCCCTGTGGTACACCACTGGACACTGGCTTCCAGTCACTAAAGCATCCTTCTGTCATCATCCTCTGCCTCCTACAACTAAGCCAATTTTGAATCCACCTGATCAAATTACCCTGTATCCCATCTGCTTTTGCCTTCTGTACAAGTCTCACATGGGAGACCTTGTCAAAGGCTTTGCTGAAATCCAAATAAACTACATCAACTGCACTACACTCATCCACACCTGGTCACATCCTCAAAAAATTCAATCAAATTTGTGAGGCATGACCTCCCTCTGACAAAGCCATGCTGACTACCCCGATCAAACCTTGCCTCTCCAAGTGGAGATAGATACCCTCCTTCAGAAATTTCTCCAATAGTTTCCCTACCACTGATGTGAGACTCACTGGCCTGTAGTTCCCTGGCTTATCTCTACAACCCTTCTTAAATAGCAGAACCACATTAGCTGTTCTCCAGTCCTCTGGCCCGTACGGGGCCAGAGAGGAATTGAAAATTTGGGTCAGAGCCCCTGTGAGCTCCTCCCTTGCCTCCCTCAGCAGTCTGGGACACAAATCATCCGGACCTGGAGATTTGTCCACTTTTAAGCCTGCCAATACCTCCAATACCTTGTCACTCCCTATATCAATTTGCTTAAGAACCTCGCAGTCTCTCTCCCCGAGTTTGATACCGTCATCCTCTCTTGGGTGAAGACGAACGTGAAGTATTCATTCAACACTCTAGCGATGTCCTCTGGCTCCACCCATAGATTGCCCCCTTGTTTCCTTATGGGCCCTACTCTTTCCCTGGTTATCCTCTTCCCATTGAGAGACTTATAGAATATCTTGGGATTTTCCCTACTTTTACCAGCCAGAGTTTTTTCATATCCCCTCTTTGCTCTTCTAATTGCTTTCTTAAGCTCCACCCTGCACTGTCTGTACTCCACTAATGCCTCTGCTGATTTGCTTCCCTCGTACCTGCTAAAAGCCTCTCTTTTCTTTCTCATTGTAACCTGAATATCTCTGGTCATCCATGGTTCTCTGGGCTTGTTACTCCTTCTTATCACCCTAGAGGGAACATGTTGAGCCTGTACCCTCCCCATTTCCTTTTTGAACACCCCCAACTGTTCTTTTGTAGATTTCCCCACAAATAGCTGTTCCCAGTCTACCTTGGCCAGATCCTGCCTTATTTTACTAAAATCCACTCTCCCCAGATCCAAAACATTTTTTTGCAACTTGTTGATTTCTTTGTCCATGACAAACTTAAACTGTACCATGTTGTGGTCGCTATCACTAAAATGCTCACTCACCACCACCTCAGCCACCTGTCCAGCTTCATTCCCCAGAATTAGGTCCAGCAATGCACCGTCCCTTGTTGGACCCTCTACATATTGACCTAAAAAGTTCTCCTGCACACATTTCAAGAAATCCACTCCATCCAAGCCCTTAACACAATGTCTATCCCAATTAATGTTGGGGAAGTTGAAATCACGTTATATAATTACCCTATTGTTCTTGTTTTTACACACCTCCATAAATTATGCACATATTTGCTCCTCAATTTCCTGCTGACTATCTGAGGGTCTATAATAAACACCTAATAATGTGGTTGCCCCTTTTTTATTCCTACGCTCTACCCAAAAAGCTTCATTCGATGACCCCTCCAAGATATCATCTCTCCTTACTGCAGTAACTGACTCCTTAATTAATAATGCAACGCCTCCTCCTCTTTTACCCCCTCCCCTGTCTCACCTGAAGATTCTATATCCGGAATGTTGAGCTGCCAATACTTCCCTTCCCTCAACCACGTCTCAGTGATGGCTACTATATCACAATTCCACATGTCAATCCTCACCCTTAACTCATCTGTTTTACCTGTAATACTCCTGGCACTAAAGTAGAGGCCATCCAGACTTGCCTTACTCCCTTTGAAGCTTATTGCAGCTGTACTCCCTCTGACTTTATTGTTTTACTGTATTATGATGTGTCACTATCTTGCTAACATTCTGTGTCCCCTCCCCCTGCCGAATTAGTTTAAACTCCTCCCAACAGCACTAGCAAACACGCCCGCAAGGATGTTAGTCCCGCTCTGGTTCAGATGTAGACCGTCCCGCTTGTACAGGTCCCACCTTCCCCAGAAACGGTCCCAGTGATCCAGGAATCTAAAACCCTCCCTACTGCACCAATTCTTAAGCCACGTATTCACCTGCGCTATTTTCCTATTTCTGAGCTCGCTAGCACATGGCACTGGGAGTAATCCAGGGATTACAACCCGAGAGATCTTGCTTTTTCGTCTACTGCATAAATCCCTGAATTCTTGATGCAAGATTTCATCCCTCTTTCTACCTATGTCATTGGTACCAACATGTACCATGACCTCTGCCTTATCACCCTCCCCCTTCAGGATGCCCAGCAGCCGCTCAGTGACATCCTGGACCCTGGCACCAAGGAGGCAACATACCATCCTGGAGTCACACTGACGGCCACGGTAGTGCCTATCTGTTCCCCTGACAATAGAATCCCCTATTACTATTGCTCTTCCTCCCTTTCTCCCCTCCTGTACAGACAGATTGCTTGTGGTGCCAGAAGCTTGGCTCTTTCCACAATCCCTGGAGGAACCAGCACCCTCATCAGCCTCCAAAACAGTATACTGATTTGCAAGTGGGACCCCAGGGGACTCCTGAACTACCTGCCTGTTTCTCTTGGACTGCCTGGTGGTTGCCCATTCCCTTCCTTCCTCAAGTCCCTTCATCTGTGGTGTGACCACTCTCTGAACGTGATGTCCACAATGTTCTCAGACTCGCGGATGCTCCACAGTGTCCCCCCCAGCCGCTGTTCCAGCTCTGAAATCTGAGCTTCCAGGAGCTGTAGCAGGGCACACTTCCTGCACACATGCTGGTCCCGGGCACTGGAAATGACCCCAGCTTCTCACATGGAGCACGAGGAGCACACCACGGCTTTGAGCGTTCCTGCCATGACTTATCCCATTAAATTAAACCTTTTAAGTCAATTACTCTAGGGCCCTTCTTTCCTGATCCTCGTTACTGCAGAGTATACAAACTGTAAACCACAAAAAGACCTTAAACTATAAGCGATTAAAGTAGTAAATACCTTACCCACTACTTACCAGTGATTCCTTTCCCTTGTCGCCTCTACTGCTGCAGCATGCTCTGAAGGTTTAAGAAGTTGGATAGCAAGGAAAAAATGCAAAGAGCACCTCATTCCTTATGCACCGAATTCCCGCTTTGCACCAAGTTCCGAATACCCATTCTGGCTGTGCCAGAGAGCGGTGGAGGAAGGGTCATTGGATATTTTTAAGGCAGAGTTGAGGCCACAGTCAGATCAGCTATTATCTTGTTGAATGGCGGAGCAGGCTCCAGTGGCTTACTCCTGCTTCTAATTCATACGTTCGTATGTATGTTCATATTAGGAGCAATCTGTATGTGGATACTAGAAAACTAAAAAATAGATAAGTAAAACACAGAGGGAGACAGACAGAGAGAGAGAGAGAGAAAGAAAGAAAGAGAAATTGGTTATGCACACAGCATTTCAATAGCAAATTGCTGTAAATTTAAGCCAAGATGTGACAAAGATGCTGAAACAAAATAAACTGGTTATATGCATTTTCCATGGGAATCACACCAGGGAACTTGCCCAACAAACAATTTCCAATGCAGTAGTTCTGTTGTGAGTTAATAAGGTTGACTTGCTATCTTCAACAATGTCTCTACTTTGGTGCAGCCTGACTCTAGAAAGACTTAGAAAAAATACCAATTCATTTAGGAAGTGTAGGCAAACATTCACTACAAGAATGGACAGTGCAGAGACCAGAAAAGCTGAACAGAGTTTGATCCAGATTTTCGCTATGACGGAGAGAATCTCCTTTGTGGCGAAAATCCCCCACTATTTCCCACCTTCGTTGGGGGGACTGGAGTCGGGCCGGGGTTTGCACATGCGTAATTTGCAGAGGCAGCTGGCCAATTATATCACCAGCTGAATTGAGATTTTGAAAGACCAAAAGTGTGGAATCCAGAGCATGCAGATTGAAGCAGATAAAAGGAGGTTTGAACTTGGTGGATTTGTTTGGGTAGCCAGGGTACCTCTTTGGAGAGATAAGGTACCCCTTTGGATAGGAACCCAGGACACCTTTGGGGGAGTTAAGGCACCCTTTGGGATGGTTAAAAGAGAACATGATTATGCAGCTTTTTACACACAAACTCATTGGAACTGTCCAGCTGTCAAGGAACTGTCCAGCTGTCAAGGAGCTGTTAAAGAACTGTACAGCTGTCAAAGCTGTACAAGAAGTGTCAAAGGTGTCAAGGAACTGTCCAAAGATATTAGGTGAGTTCGCATGGAGGGAGTAAGGGTGGTGGGTGGGGACATGGGTTGGCACTAAGTTGGTATAGGGGTATGGGGACAATGGAGGTTGGTAGA
This sequence comes from Carcharodon carcharias, assembly GCF_017639515.1. Lineage (NCBI taxonomy): Eukaryota > Metazoa > Chordata > Chondrichthyes > Lamniformes > Lamnidae > Carcharodon > Carcharodon carcharias. The sequence goes on along the minus strand of NC_054474.1, from coordinate 135,426,603 downwards.
GGAGCACTAGGTTAACATGTTTTATTATTTATTTATTTAAACAATGCTGGAGCACAGAGGTAGGCCCAGCGCCCAAGTTGCCTTTGCATCCGGCAGCCTCCACACTCGCTCTGGGGTTTCCCACCCCGATTCCTATTTCGGCCTCCACCCCGCTCCGAGCCGACGTGCGGGTGGAAATTTTTAAAGGTTGGGTTCGCTGTGCTGGGAAATCTCCTGAATCTGTGAACCCTACCTGGGAATGAAAATCTTTGTAAGAGGTTTTTTTTTTAGCAATATCAGTTGAAAATATAGCACAGTGAGAGATAGGCAAGAGGAAAGGGGTGTTGAATTGTATACCCGGAGTTAAAGAAGGGTAAATGAGGAAAAACTGGAGATAATAAGCAGAAATAGCATTGACAAAAAGGGACAGAGAAATGGCTAAAGAAAGGCATGGGGGTCGGTAATGACACAAAATTACTGTGCAGACAACCACCAACTTAGGTACAGGATGAAGAGGCAATAATTTCCTGTACTGAACAAATCCCTGGGCACAGATGCGATCTAGCCAGCATTTTACGAGAGACTGGAGACAGAGCTTGTGAAATGACGTGTTTAAAATCTGCATGAAGGACTCACTAAATGCTGGAAAAGTAACAGTAAATTAGAAACAAACCAAAATATAATCATTTATTAAAGGAGAAAAATCTAAACTGCGGAACTGGAGCCCCAATAATATCTGGTAAAGTAATGGAATTGATCATCAAGAACAAACTTGAGGACCACCTACTTGGGGTAATCTACTAAACCACAATAAATGTGGTTTATAGAGGGGAAAATTGGTCCTGATTGATCTCTTTGACTTTTGAGGAAGGGACAATATTTAAGAATTTGAAAAAGTGCACAAAAAAATTCCTTGTGACAACAGTGATTGCAACTGAAAGCACAGGAAATCAAAGCCAAATCTGTATATGGACAAGAAATCGGATGAAGCTATGAAAACAAAAGACACTTCACTTGTTAGGATAATAACATCAGGGACTGACATTAACTTGCGGCAGAAATACTGGCTGGGAGATCTCTGCAGTTCTAAAGCTATATTAGCTACTTGAATGCATAAACCCATTGCAATCCGGCCAAATTTGCAGATGATACTAAACTAAGTACACAGTCAAGCTGGAGGAAGCAGCCTGGGTTGACGAAAGGAATTAGATAAAATTGACAAATGTGCCAATTAGTGGCAAAATAAATTAAATTCAGACAAGGTCACGGTATTACACATTTAAAGAAAAGATGGGCGTCATGAGCAAATGATGGATATTGCAGCAATTGCTTAAAGTAAAGCGTAAAGGGAACTTTTGGAGGCAATGATACATCTGGCAACAAAAAATACACAGAATTATTAATTGTATAAAGTCAGTTGGCTTCAAGTCAGATATGTCATGATTACAATGACCTCGTTAAACTTAGCCTTAAGTTCACTAAGATATAACAGAAATATTAGAACCACAAAGCTGGTGTAGAAAATTAATATTCGTATAGGAGTTACTAGGGAAAACTAGTGAAATTAGAACTGTAGCAAAGGACCTTGTAGAATGACAAGTTAAAGTGGGGCCAATTTTCCCGTTATTTGCTGATAGGAACGGTCATTTCCTTGACATGAAAGGCCAGAAGAATGGTCGGAAATCAATTTCAACAGATCAGTTCCCTCAACGTTGTCTTCAGATTTCTAGAGCTTCCTTTGGAAGGGGCAGAGCTGAGCTATCTCTTGTGCAGGGGCAGGTGCAATGCAGAAATGCAAAGAAAGTATTGATGGTACTTTCCTGTTACAGTGCATATGAATGCTCTACCACAGTGTGCACAGTAAATACACAATGCTGTGATTTACTACTAGGTCCCTGACAGCCTAAGAATAAGCCAAAGATATTTGGGCAAGTGCATTCTTAATTTTAAAAGCCCTTCCCACCCAATTTGTCCTCCACCTCTCTCACCTGCCCCGTCCCCATACCAGTTGTTTGAATGCATTCAGAGTTTACTGGCTGCAAATCTTCATCAGAAGTTAGATGATCCCAATCTTAGATGTCTGATATTTAATTGTAGGCCTGTAGCTGTAGTCAAGCATGATTTATATACCCAAGGCCCAGCCAAAAAAATCCATTTGACATTAACCTATACAGAACACTGGTTCATCCATAACTGCTGTGCTGGTCACTATAATCAGATGGAGATTGGAAAGCTTGGAAAAGTGGAGCACAGGACTCTTTACTCAATGCCTGGGACCAGCAGAGACTGCACAAAAAATAAGGAAAAACTGTGGGTGTTGAAAATATGAATTAAAGACAGAAAGTGCTAGAAATACTCAGGTCTGGCAGTATCTGTGGAGGTAGAAGCAGAGTTAATGTTTAGAGTCGAATATGACTCTTTTTCAGAATTGAAGGAAAGTAGAAATGTGATGAGTTTTATGCCACTGGAAATGGGGACGGGGGGGGGGGGGGGGGGGGGGGGTGAAGAACAAAAAAGGGAAGGTCTGAAATAGGATTGTAGGCGGCAGAGATTAAATGACATAGATGGCATGGAACAAAAGGTAAAGGGAGTGAACGTTGTAGTAAAGGAACAAAGCATTTGTGCAGAGTGAGTAGAATAGCAAAATAATGAACAGCTCTATCCAATAGCAAAAACATGAAAAACAAGATTAGACAGCACGTGACAAAAAACAGAATCAAAATGAGGGACAGAGTTCATGGTGTGAAATTGTTGAACTCAGTGTTGAGTCCAGAAGGCTGTAAACTGCCGAATCGGAAGAGGAGCTGTTGTTCCTCCAGCTTGTGTTGAATTTCACTGGAACGCTGGAGCAGGCTGAGGGCAGAAATGTGAGTATCCCAGCAATTTGGTGAATTAAAATGTAAAGTAACCAGAAGCTTGGGGTAATGCTTGCGAACGTTTTGGTGGTCCTTTGCTGGTTTCCAAAACACTCCCAACCCTCAGACTTACCACTGTTTTTGCAACATTCTGAGCCCCTTCTTTTAATTTTATGGGAATATGGGAACATTGGAGCAAGAATAGGCCATTCAGCCCGTCAAGCCTGTTCCACCATTCAATATGATCATGGCTGATCATCCACTTCAATGCCTTTTTCCCACATTATCTCCCCATGTCCATTTATTTAGAAATCTGTCAATCTCTACTTTAAACATACTCAATGACTCAGCTTCTACAGCCCTGTGGGATAGAGAATTTCAAAGATTCACAACCCTCTGGGTAAAAAAAAAATTCTGCTCATCTTGGGCCTAACTGGCTTCCCCCATATTTTGAAATAGTAACCCCTGGTTCTAGACTCCACATCCAGGGGAAACATCTTACCTGTGTCTACCCTGTCTATCCCTTTAAGTATTTTGTAGGTTTCAATAAGATCATCTCTCATTCTTTGAAACTCTAGAGAATACAGGCCCAGTTTCCCCAATCTCGCTTCATAGGGCAGTCCTGCCATCTCGGGAACAAGCCTGGTGAACCTTCTTCGCACTTCCTCTATGGAATTATATTCTTCCTAAGGTAAGGGGACCAAAACTGCACACACTACTCCAGGTGTGGTCTAACCAAGCTTCTACAGAATTGAAGCAAGACTTTGCTGCTCCTATACTCAAATCTTCTTACAATAAAGTCTAACATACCATAAGCCTTCCTAATTGCTTGTTGCACCTGCATGTCAGATTTCAGTGATTTATTGAGGACACCCAGGTCCCTTTGTGCATCTACACTTTCTAATACTCTACGCATCTGTTCCTTCTACCAAAGTGGATAACCTCACATTTGTCCACATTATATTCCATATGCTATGTTCTTGCCCACTCATTAAGTATGTCCAAATCCTTTTGAAGCCACTTAGCATCTTCCTCACAAGGCACATTCTCACCTAGCTTTGTGTCATCTGAGAACTTGAAAATACTACAGTTGGTCCCCAAGTCCAAATCACTGATATATATTGAGAACAGCTGGGGTGCAAGTATTAGTACCCCACTAGTCACAGCCTACCAATGTGAGAATGGCCATTTTATTCCTACTCTTTCTTTTCTGCCTCTTACTCAATCCTTAACTTATTCCAGTGGATTACCTCCTATCCCACGTGCTTTAATTTTGCTAACCTATCAGTGGAGGACTTTATCAAAAGCATTCTGAAAATCCAAGTATACTACGTCTACCAACTCCCCTTTAACAATTCTGTAAAAACATCCTCGAAAAAACTCCATCAGGTTCGTTAAACATGATTTCAAATTCATAAATCCATGTTGACGGTGCCCAGTCAGATTATCCAAGTGTCCATTTATCACATCCATGATGCTGCCTATGGTCACGCATCAGGTGGATGCTGAAGGAGTGAAATCCCTTTTGGTAAAGGGTACAGTTGACATGCAGTGCCTACAAAATTATGTGCATTCAGTCAATGTACCATAAGAAACCCTGCAATCCTAGTGAAACCTAGTGCTCAATCCACCTGCTTCTCTCATGCAAGAAATAAATAAATTTACATTTAGTTAGCTCTCATTGAGTTGAGAGTTTTCGTGACCTCTCTTACACAATAGTATATCAAACTGAGAGATATTGCAAATATTATCTGCTCCAGCCCGGAAGGGTCACGGTCACCTTCACAGCCACAGCAACGTTGTCCTTGTCCTGCTCTGCCTGCAACAGATGGCATATTTCAACAGCATGTCCTTATTGAGGTGCAGGCAATCTCATGCATTGATATTCATTGAGGTTCAGGCAAGAGAATTGCTCTCTGGACATGGATGAAGATGGTCTCCTGCTGAAAACCCTTCTCCTTCTTCTTCTTTTTCCAGTAGCATTTGTTGCTCCGTATGGCCTGTGCTTATGTTCCACATTGTGCTGTCTCCAAGAAGAATGTCTACCTGTGCACCTGAATCTGTGAGCGAATGCCTTATGCAGAAGCTTTGAAGTCAGCAAAATCTCCTTCAGTACTTACCGCACCACTCCCTGTAGACTCTTGCAACTCAAAACAATCATAGAAGGCACCAGACACTTGTACAATCATAGAAAAATCCAGCAGAAATTAACGCAGAAACTAAGCTGTACGTTTCTGATGGTACCTTTAAATAGGACTGGTGAGGATGTCCTTTCTGTTGCTGAACATGTGTTTGGCTGTGCAAGGTTAAGAAAGGGTATTTGCTGGAGGATTCATGACCAAAATAGCACTGCTTGCATTGAATCAACATTGCACGATGATTGACATAATGACCTACTACTCTGTATACTTCTGGCAGCTGTTGATTGGGCATGTTAATGCATTCATCATTATGGGTATGAATTTTACAGGGAGACATATTCCTCATCTCCCACCCCGGTCGAAAAGCTGTTTGACACTACATTGACTTTAAATCTAGCTGCCCCAAGCGAGGGCGGCCTCTATGAGGTAAGAGTGGGACTTCCACTCCTCAGGGACAGGAAATCCTGCCCTCAAGAGGTACCGGTCAATCTGATTGAAGCCAATCATCCTTCCCCTAGCTTCTCCAGCCCCACATATTTTTTGCAGCAGAGGCAGATAGGTAGATAGAGATCAATAGGCCAAGAGGTAGGTGGACTAGCTGACGCCATACCTGCTCCCCCCCCTCCACCCTGTAATATGGAGCTCAGGAATGGGGTGGGTGGGAAGGCAGGGGGCCTGCTTTGTTTTACATACCCCATACCCTCTCCCCTTGATAAACCCAACTTCAAGTACAATGACAGGATGGGGGTGGGTGGGGGGGTGGGGGTGGTGCGGTGGGTGGAGGGCAGTTCACCCGATAGTGTACAATTGGATTTGCACAAAAATGTGCCTGTGCTGCGAATGATATGTGGGAACTCTATGGGCAATCATAGTATCCAAAAAATGGGCATGAGTGATCACAATTTCTTGTTGTGGCTGTTTCCTACCATTTAAATGAAATCAGGGAAAATATATGGTTAGGAGTTCCGATTGTAATTTAGCATTTTAACAAATTGAGCTTTCATAGCTAATGCCAATGAAACAATCCACATGTGAAAAGATTTTAATTATCAGACACATTTTTATAGCATAATTCATGTATATTTACATTTTAGCACCAACACTTTTCTTTGAATATCATGTTCTGAGAAGAAACCTTTGTGGCAACAATAAGTGATAATACCATGCAAACAACAGCATCTTATAAAACCTACAACATCTTCTAATTAAGATTCTATGTTCATGTTGTTCAAGCAGCTCTTTGCACAATGATGAAGTTACATTTTACACTTAAATAAAATAATTAAAATCAATTTTTAGGCATACATCTTGGACCTTAGAGGCTGATGGGTATATTTTCAACCTGACATTCAGGCGTAAAGATGGCATTGCAGATTGGGTGTTCATGATAGAAACATGACAGAATTTTTTGAAATCAATGCAATTGCAAATTTGCTGTTTTTTATAATGATCAACCCGATTTGCAATGCCAGTTTTACACACAGCTGGTGAACTGAAAATCTACCCCGAGACCAGAATCTGCTGCTCGGTATGTGGGGGGTGAGCCCTGCACGCCGACGCGTAAAGTACTGCGCGGTGACATCGGGCGTGCTTCCTGACGTCACTGCGCATCTTTCTGATCTTCCATTTGGCGGGCGCACACTGGAGTCAGCTGTGCACCCACCGAACTGTCAAAAGCTTGTTAAGGCCGTTAATAATCTGATTAAAGTAGTTGTCAGGGCTGCCTGTCCAACCTTAAGGTTGGCGGGCAGGTGAAGAGCCCAGGCGGCCTTCGCATTTTTCACGGCACCTCATCCATGGGCAGGATGCGGTTTCATTAAGGGTTTATAACTTAAATAACATTTTTTATTAAAATTCATAAACAGGTCCCAGCTCACATGACACTGTCTGAATAATTTTTCAAATTTTTTTATTCCTTTTCTTCATGATGAAATTAAGCTCCATGCCTCAGAGAGATCTTTGTGCTCTTTCGCACACGTGTGCGGAACAGCGCAGCCCCTGAGTCTCCTTCCTCCACCCACCCGCACTGGTAGCGCTGAGTGCTTCTGGGTGCTCGTCACACTGGACAGGCCTGAATTGGCCTGCCCTCATAAAATGGTGGCGTGCAGCCAATTGCGGGTGGCGATCAGCTCCGTACCTGCCCACACCCTCTCCTGACCAGCCTGCCCGACGGAGAGAAAATTCTCCCCCTAAGTTCAGTGCTATTTGTGTTGCCTTAGCTCTGTTTGCTGCTGATGGCCTATTAAGGAATGTGATCAAATGGGGAGCTTGTGGTGACAGAGTGGTGAATCACAGCATCCATTATGACCAGTCAAATTAAGCCACCCCGCACCGCCAACCCCCCCACCCCCCCCCCCCCCCCCCCCCCCCCCCCCCCCCCCCCCCCACCCCCCCCCCATTTCTATGTTACTTGCAGTTCCCTCAATATGTGTGATGTTCTACCTTCCAAAGCTCTGCTCATATCATTCTCTCAGTTCCCTCCCAACAGATGTACTACCATGGGACACTGCCTTGTAGTTTAATTGTCTTTCTTGAAGAGAATATAGCTGGAACAGTCTTTGCCCATTGTCCTGCGTGAGATTAGGCGTCAACTGTATGAGATTGACGAATATGCTGCATAGAGAATTGCGGGTAACAAAAATGTATATTGCCACACAATGCTCCAGTATTGCAGTAAATCAACATTCAGAACAATCACAAATTAAGAGTATAGATTGTAATCATCTGTGTGTAAGCTACATGGGCCACAAATGATGTTCAATGGTGAATTCCAGCTTAGAATATGTGAATCTGTACAATTAAGCAACAAATAGCAATCCATGTCAGGCAATCACTTAATTTGCCAAAGGGTTTAATTGGTAAATCTCCTTTGATCTTTGTTTAGGGTTACTATTGTCCCTTTCATTCACTTTATTTTAGGCAAATAGAATCATGGAGATATAATGTGGTAAAATAGCGACAGAAAAGTTCTCAGATAAAATACCAAGAAGGCAGTATCAGCTGCAATTATTCTCCTTCCAGGTCAATAGTGAGCACATGTCTCTTTCATTAGAGAGTGAAAAGAGGATTTCAATTTTGATTATCCCACTAAATCCTTTTTGTAAACTTAAAGCGTAAACAAAACTAACGCAGTTCAAGGGAGAAAGGCAAATGAATCAGAAAAAAAATACATTGGGTGATTTCCATAAGATTTGGACCTTGATAAAAGAAGATAGGGAACAGAGAACCCTTGGTAACCTTGTTGACCTTGGTAAGCAATTTATTTAACCAATGAAAATTCAGATAAAAATTTGCAATTTTTGGGAACTGTTATTCACCTTAACTTTGATGCAACTTTGGCCCCAGTTAGCTTTACTGAAGAGACAAACTTCTGTGGAAATAACAGATTGTAGCCAGGATTTTCCTTCCGGTGCTGGGAAATCAATGTTCAGATCATTTCTGGGTGCCGACCCCACATGCCATCAAGGTCCACAGCTACTGTTTCGAAAGAGCCAGAGGGGGGGACGTTGAAGGCCACAGTGACTTTGATGTCAATTGGCAGGCATGGCATGCAGTGCTGAGAGGTGAGATATCTTCCACGATGAGCTCACAAATCTCAGTGACCATCTGCCTGGATAGATGTAGTCTCCTGCAGCACTAATCCTCTAACACATCTAGGTAGCTCATATGCTAAGGGTATGGCCTCCATTATCTTTATCAATTGCCTTTCTGCCCCTTATCCCTCTCCTCTGTTCTCCTGATGCCCGATACTCTGCTATTGAGGTTGTTGATCCTCATCATCACTCAAAAGAGCTCAAAAGTGGTGCTGAGAGGTACACTTGGGTGTCACCAGCATTCATGTGGATCCTGATGTCATACCTTTGGTCATGTCACCAAGGGGCAGAATGCAGATGAAAATAGAAGGGGAAAGGATACATTCTAGGGAAAGGAAAGGGAAACTATTGCAGGAGATTCATGGCTATGACAAGATAGTTAAGAGTGGAACCAGACAAAGGCAGTCCCCTCCAGCTGAACAATGGAGGAGAGGTGTTGGAGGAAGATGGAAGATCACATCAAAGACTGCAAAGAGGCTGAGAAGAATGAGGAATGCACCATAACCATAGTCACAGAGGATTTCATTTGTAAATTTGGTTAACGCTGTTTCAATGCTCTGGCAAGGGAGAAGCCCAAACATGGTGTAAAAAGGAAAGATGGGCACAGATTTGAGAGATGACAACTTATTTAAAGACTTGCGAAGAAAGGGAGGTTGGAGATGGCGTGATAGTTTGCAAGGCTAGAGAGGTAAGTGTAAGTGTTTTATGAGCGGGTGGGGTTGGGGGTTGGGGGGGGGTGGTGGTGTGGCACAGTGATGATGGCTAAGTTTAAATGGAAGGGAACAATACTTGAGAAGAGGGAACTGATTACAAAATCAGCAAACGTGGGGGTCAGGAAGGAAGGTGGGGTGGTCAAAAGTTTAGTGGAAATAGAATCAAGAGAGCAGGGGATGGATCTCGGAGGCAAGGTGAGCTTGGAATGTGCACAAGGGTATGAGAGAAAATAGACAAATATGTGAGTTCATTTATTGTAAGTATGACGATAAAAGATACTGGGACAAATCATCAGGGTACTCCAGTGGCCAACGGTATCTGATTCATAAGTTGATATGAAATAGGGGCAGCAGTCGGCTATTCAGCCCAACAAGCCTCCTCTGTTATTCGATAAGATCTTATTTGATCTGATTGTGACCTTAACACCACTTTCCTGCCTGTCCCCCATAACCCTTAACTCCCTTTTTGATCAAAAATATTTTTAACTCAGCTGTAACTATATTCAATGACCGAACCTCCACTCCTCCCTGGGGAAAAGGATTCCAAAGATTAATGAAGAAATTCCTTCTAACCTCCATCTTAAATGGGAGACCTCATCTTTAAACTGTGCCCCCCCCCCCAACTAATTCTAGATACCCTCACGAGTGGAAACATCCACTCAGCAGTTGCCCTGTCAAGCCCCCTCAGAAACTTTTATGTTTCAATAAGATTACCTCATACTTCTGAACTCCAATGATTATAGGCCCAACCTTTCCAACATTTCTTCATAAGATGGCCCTTTTATCCCAGGAATCAGCCTGGTGAACTTTCTCTGAACTGCAACTATATCCCTCCTTAAGTAAGGAGACCTAAACTGGACACAGTGCTCCAGGTCCAGCCTCATCAATGCCCTGCACCACAGTAGCAAGACTTCTCTGCTTTATACTACTTTCAAAGGAACTGATCAGTACATGCTGTTATCTCTTATCGAGGGAATGCATGATAAAATATACACTTAATTCATCTCAAAATATTATGAGATTTCACTTCAATCACAAAGTTGCTAGATGCTTTGACATCTGAAATAATACAATATTTATCACATTACAACAAATGAAGCAAATCTGTTCCATCCTTAAAGAATTCTAATATAATCAATCAGTATGAACATTCTTTCATAATCCAGCATAATCCAGCATTAGTTTGGGAATTAATGTTTTTATTCCTATTAAAAGAACATATATTGTTTCCTTACTAATAGATTGTAGTAACCATTCCAATAGATGTCACATTAACAAAGTTGTTTTCAAAATCATGCTGACTTGTTTTTTTAAAAGGAGTTAGAATAGTAGCTGTTCTTTAGTCCTATGCTAAAATCATATGTTGAACCAAGCTAAGCCACAGCTCTATTTCCTCATTAGCCTCATCTCCTTGGGTATTCTCAAATCCATTGTCTTCTTTACTGCTGCCTGGTAAATGGTACGCTCTGTTCATTTAAAAACCAATCACTTTATTAAGCGTCTTTTTGAATCTGAAAACATTGCACACCTTCTACTAGAAGTAACCTGGAATCAAGTCTGACAGCAGAAACTTTGCAAAAAATATTTAAGTGTTGCGCAGAAGACTGGGAGCACCTCACTGTCTTTGTTTCAGTAGTGGCATGGGATCTTTTATATCGACCTGAGTAAGCAGACAAGGCCTCAGTTTAACAACTCACTTGAAAACAGCACATTTTATTCCCTCTGCATTGCAGTGAAGGATAACATGCTCAATTTCTGGAATGGATTTCTAATTCACAGCCGGTGCTGCCACTGAATCAAGTCTAAATTTAAAATATCTCTTGCAATGTATTTTGCATCCTTTGATTATTTTGTCACTAGCCTTTTTCCATTTCCCACCTTTTTCCATTTCCTTAAGTTTTTAAAAATGGTAAGATTTTTTGCAATGCTTTTTCAGCTTGCTTTATTTTTAAACCTATTACTTCTAGATTCCACCCATCGAATTTCTTCTCTCCTTCAAATAACTTAAATGTATTGCATTCTTTGTCTCATATGTGTGTATTATTCTCCCTACTGTAACTCTGCATGGCTTTTGAGTCTGCTTTCCTTATATTAGTGCAGGCTACCTTCTGTGATGATATTAGATATAAGGTTATTATGAGGACAGTAGGGAAATGGAATGAGGATTAGGGTTCAAACAATTCCTCACCTATATATAAAAAAACCACAGAATACTTCAAACTAGCTGTCTACTTTCCTGCTCTCCACTAGAACTCATTAGATCAAAACGTAGTCTTGTGGTTGCTTAGCACTGACTTTCCACAATGGATGGGGACCCACTGTGAAAGATGGGAATTCACAGATCAGTTCCACTATTTTGTTCCTGTGTGCACAGCTTGCAACTTGTATGTATGGAATAATGGCAAGTGCAATGCAAATTACAATAATAAAATAAATTTCATTCTTCCAAGAAATGGTTAGAAGCTTTGCAATAAGACACTGCTGCTACAGGAGAACAGATAATTTATATTTGATTCTTCGCACCATTCTGATGGACTAGGCAAATCTCAAGTTTTTTTTTTGTTTGAACTGGCAAACTTGCATCGCAAGTATGTTGAAAATTGATTGTATAAAACCTATACAGTAGTGTAGTAATGTACTATAGTAACAGTGACTTTAAGGTTATAATCCCATGCATAAATGTGTAAAAATATTGCTTATGGGAAAAAAACATAGGAAAGTCACCGAAATAGCTAAGGGTGAAATTAAAAGAGACCTTGGTGTCTTAATAAAACCATTTGGGTTACTTTAATGCCTGCTGCATTGCAATAAGACTAAAAACCTGTATTTACACAATGTTTTGCTGCATCTTTCAAACATTGGGAAGTTCCTCACATGCAGTACATTACTTAGGATATACATTGACTTTTGGTACTTAGGCAATAAAAACTCATTTTTACACAAAACAAGATCCCACAAATGGGCAGTGATGGTGCAGTGAATAATATGCAACAACCCCTCAATGGCTAAGATGGACTCGATGGACTGAATGACCCCCTTCTGTATCATAAGGAAGAATTTTTCCCCCCATTGGGGGGAAGTGCAGGGGGCGCACCACCATTTTACGTGAGCAGGCCAATTTAGGCCCACCCAGCGTGACATCCTCAGCCATGCCTCCAGGGTAAGTGAACCCTCTACTCTCCATACTTGCCTCACTGAATGGGAACTGGGACATGGGCCTCAGTGGCAAGGCCACCTTCTGTGCTGCCCATGCATAAAAGAGAATCTCAACCTGATGCTTCATAGCCCCACTGCTGTCCATGTAGTCTGCAGGTAGAGAGGCGACTGCAGGTCTTTGACCATGCCACACAGAGAGCTCATATTGTGTGTTTACGTGTGGAGATGGGCATAGAGGGCAGCAGCATTCGCTGCTGATGCCATGCCTCTGTCAGCCTTATCCTTCTATCTGCATGAGCTCACCACTCTGGAGGGTGCTGCTGAAGAACCCTTGTGGGCTAACTGCAGTGCATCTTTCACATGGCACACAGTAGGCAGTGGGTTGTTGGTGAAAACTGACATCATGTGAACACCACGTGCATCCCAATTGCTCTCAAACCCATCTTCTCTCCTTGTGCAGGACAAGTTAACATCAAATGTGAGAGAGAGAGGATGAAAGGGGGTATGGCTGAACACTGGCACCTCACACCATTCGAAGAGCGGGCTGCTGAATTGGCAGGGGAGGTTCGGGACCATTCTTATGCAAATGGAGAGGTCAGCTTGTGGCCTCCATCCAGTAATGAATCATGCTTACTGTCTTGACATAGAAACCCAGGGGCCATGCACAATGCCATGTTGGAGGCAGCCCAGGCAGTCACACGCTCACTCTCTTTTTCGATAACAGTTACCAGCAAGAAGAGGGTGAGGCCTGACTCCTAAACCGAGTCCAGCCCGCCGAGGAGTAAGGATGATGAGTACAATAAAGACATTGCACCTGTAGAGCCATCCTGGCAGTCACCTGCAACCTCCACCAGCCCAGGGACGCACACCTCGGTGGGTACTGGATCTAGTTTAGGCAGGGCCTCACATTCTGGCGGTCACCTCACTGACACATGTCTACAGCAGCAGGAGGCAGGAACAGCCAAGGTCATCAGCACTCAGAGAACTGCCAGGGAAGAAGCTTCAGTTAAGTCTGAGTCATGTGATGAGCCTCTGGGAATGGTCCTGGACAAGATGCTGGAGATGCGGCGAGTAGCGGGGAACATCAGGCAAAGGTGTTCGAGTCCCTCAACAGAGTGGCACGTGAGGCGGAGGAGTCTGTCCGCCTGCTGGCTGATGAAGTGGTACCAACATGTGGGCGCTTCGAAGTCTCCATGGGGCGGGTGGCAGATGCCATGGAGAACCTGGTCCAGCAGAACACCCAGTTTCTGCCAGAGATGTGCGCAGGCCTGCACTCCATCGCTGTAGCCATAAGCAAGCTTTTGCAGTGGCTACATGAAAGGGAAATAGGGCACATCGACCTCCCTCCAGGTGCCCCTTTCCCTCAAGGAGTCAGGGAGGAGCAACATCAGGCAGTTACCTCTAGTACCTCCGCTCAGGACTCTTTGAGTGTGCCTGGTTGTTACGATTCTCCTTTGTCTGGGAACCCATCAGCTCTGGCTTCTGGGACCACAGAGGGTGCATCTGTCCCAGAGCAGGAGACCGAGACTAAATCAGGGCCCTCCAGGCCTCGAGGTCCCAAAGGACGCCTGCCAACATCATCAAAGACAACAGGGCATAATGGTGAGTAGGCTGCCTCAACCCCTGCCATGGATGTCGGGAGAGTACCTAGGCATGGTAGCAGGAAATGTAAAATAAATAAGTATCGACCTCACTGTGGTGGCATGGGTGTATTATCAATGCTTATTGTGGATGGACACTTGGTAATACATGTACAGTTGCACTTTAAGGAGATCTGCTGTCTTTTCATTACGTCTGTTCACTTTAATGCCTGAGTGCACTCTCTATATTGAAGGGGACAGTCTTACCTGGGTCTATGTCCGTCTGGAATCATGCATACACAGGGAGGCATCGATCTTTGCCATGGCCCTTGCGAATCATGTGTGAGAAGCCTCCCATGGATGCTGCTCCTTTTCCTTTCACAGTCTTTTCAATACAATCGCCTTTGCCTAATCAGATTTACATGTTGGGGTTCCCCTTTAGTTGTCCAGATGAGCTGATATGCAGCTCCACCCACCCAATGACACTCCTCCCATTCAGCATTTCTATATCTGGACTTTGAGGCACTGGGTTGGTCTGGAGCAGCCTTGGTGTGTGTGTCTTTCAAGGCACTCTCAAGTACTTTTAACCCTCCCCCTGTTACCCACACTCTCCCCCACCATCACCATTGATTCTCTCAGCTGTAACTGCCAACCCTCCCATGGTCACCCTTGAAATCCATCCACCACTGTCCCCCCATCACCCTTTGTCCCATTACAATGAATGTCTGCATCCCCTCACTCCTCTAAGTGCCCACCCCAGTCACCATTCAAATGCCCAACCTTGTCCTTCCCACTCCAAGGATCCGTGTTGCATATCGTCTCCCTTCCAGCAACCCCAACTGCCCCTTCATCCATCATGACAGAACCCTCGCTCTCCCACCCCACTGCATTACATTACCCTCTTTAACAGTGACTATTTCATTAGGACACCAATTACCTCCAAGGATTCTTCAATTGCAGGCTTTTGACAGGAACCAGCCCACACCGTTTAAAGGCACTTTCAAAAATCAGGCAGCCTAGAAATGGGGTTGAGCTTCCTGGAAACGGGAGCTGTCTGCCATTTTAAAAGGGCTCTTGACTCATCTAGACTCGGTGAAAATCGAGGCCGTTGTAACTAACGTGCAATGATGTTTTAAGAACTTTTCTGGTTTCCCTGACTGTAGCAAACAGGGGAACTTAGATCTGCCATGTCTATATCATTCCACATATGCATCGGTCCTCAATCAGGTGTTAAATTGTAACCCCCCATAGTTTCCTTTATGGTGTATTTCTTGTATTACTTTGAGCTGACTGTAAATTTGGTCACTCTTAAGTAATTCATAGTCATCACACTACACTGCAATCCTCACTCCTGGCTGTCAGTTGCTTGAGAGTTAATAGATTAAAATGCCTCTAAGCCTGATTATGTATACTTAACTGAGAGCCCAGACAACCATTACTCTTGTTGAACAGCTGAGCTCAGAGAAAATATTGCTTGATTGTCAGAGCACAAGCTCTCTGATCTCTGTTGTCAATTTCACAATGTTTGTTTACACAATGTTAAGCGGTTTCAAGGGTTTGTGGGTTTCATTATTGATTCTTCTAAGGGTCTGGATGATTGATACCTTCATTGCCTTTGAAGTGAAATGACTTTTTTCACATAGTAGAATTAATTACTTGTTTAAAAGCTTTTTTTTTAACACATCCTACTGTCATTATAGGGTTCATAGGCTCTATACAGTGCTGAATGGGTCAATGGGCATGGAAGTGCCATAGCTTGGCATAGGGGACATGAAGGGCCTTATGGGGTGGTACAGGGCATGAGATGGCAGGGATGCAGCATAGGGAGTGTTGGAAGGGTGAGGGGTTGCGAGGGGTGAGAGCTGGAGGGCCTTTGCGTTTTATTTTGATTGGGATGAAGTCCCGCTGCCCTGAAGCGGGCCTTTTAAACAGCCTGCTTAACATAACTGGCAGCCCCTCTCAATGCTTCCAATCTTTTTACCGGGTAGCCTGGCCTGATTCCAGTCCACAGCCGCCTTTGCGGGCACTTCCTCCTGAGGGGGGCAGGCCGAGCTGGGAATTTTCCTGACTCCAGCTGTGTGCGTCTAGTATGAAAATCCAGACCAACCAGTGAAAAGCTAAATGATGCAGAACAACATCCTCAAAAGTGATTTCTTATCACATACACAAAGCTGACACAAAAGCCCATCATTTCAACGACTTGACCCTTGCGCCAACGTGAAGTAAAAGAAATATGTTGTAATTTTTCATAATGTATACTGCAACTAACTTATGAAAGCACCAGGGTTTAAGGATGACAGGGCAAAATTGATTGCTATTCTATGTCGGCAAATAGAAGAGTAATTTTTCCACCCAAATATGTTCTCTCAACCAGCATTTAAATGAGTTTTGAGTTAATTGCTTGTTTTTTATGATTGGCAGGAATGGGGATGGTCTATTCTTAATGTGACAGCAGTTAATTCAAATTGCTAGGGATTTCTTACTTTTTTCTTTATGCGGCGACATTACATCTACCGATGAATCCCAATTAATGGATAATTCATTTTAATCATTCTAATATCTCTGCTCATCAGTGGTAGACTGTAAAAATCAGACAAATGAAGGCATTTAAACCAAACTCAGATGTCAGCTTGAACACTAATTATAATGACCAACCAGATAAAAGACCATGTAGATACCCTATTTTCTTTGAGAGAAGGAAAATGGGATCTGACAGCTCTGTTGCAGGCTCAGTGGATCAAGTGGCTCCTGTGCTGGAATTCCTATTGTTCCAAATTTATTGGGCCTCTATCTTTCACTGTAGCTCCAGAGGTGACTGAAGGACAGGTGCTCTTCACAGGATCAGAAGCGATTTTTCATGTTTATGTATTGTTTACAACTATATTTTAATATCAATCACTGCAGTATAGAAGAGTGTCTCATTTACACTCTCATACCTTGATATTCTTTGCCCTTCTGTTCATTTTTAAACAGGACAGGGGTATTAGCTGATTAACCTTTTGATTGATCTCCTTAGAGAATTAGCTTTAAAATGCCCATAAGAACATGACATACTTCTACAAATCTAACAAGCCCTCCCTAGAGTCTAACTTAATTGGGTTTCAATGAAAAGGGCACAAGAGTTGCTGACTGGAGAGTTAATTGCGCCTCCAACTGAAAATGGCCACAAATCCCATTGCACCCGACTCTCTGGAAAATACAACAGTTACATTTAAAATGCTCCATTAAACTTTTCTGAGTTCAGAAATGTATTCATTTTGTTTTTATTTGAATATAATTCCAGCAAAAGATGACCAATTCTTCACTGGGCAACAACTAAAGGATATCTTAGTTTGTTTCAGAAAACTTCCACGGGAAGATATTCTGCAATACATATAGAATTTATAATTTCCAGAACTCAACTGCATATGATATTTGGCGGGGAAGCTTTCACAATGACAGAAGAGAATTGAACCATTTCAATCGAGGTTTACTTCAATAATAATAACAACAAAAAAACTGCGGATGCTGGAAATCCAAAACAAAAACAAAAACAGAATTACCTGGAAAAACTCAGCAGTTCTGTCGAAGGGTCATGAGGACTCAAAACGTCAACTCTTTTCTTCTCCACCGATGCTGCCAGACCTGCTGAGTTTTTCCAGGTAATTCTGTTTTTGTTTTTGTTGAGGTTTACTTCAACCTGTTTTCACTCTAAGGAGCATACAACAGCAAGAAAACATCTCATATCCCCCAGACAGCAAATGGGAATTAGATATTCTAGTGAGTACTCGAAGTACTCTGTATCTTGCAACACTTTCTTCCACTCAGTATGATTGCACAGTCACCTCAGTGGGAAACAAGAGTTGTTTGTGGCAACTTTGAGTTTTATACTACAACAAATTGGTTAAATGTTCCAGAAAAGCCAAAACCCACATAGGCAAAATCATAATATCAATTGGCTGTTGTGATTGAAGAAGTTCAATTGCTTCAGCACTGGTCTTCATTAGTTAAACTCGTATCCTACAATTATTGCAGTTTGATTGTAATTTTGCTACCACTAAGTGGCACTACAAAGGATCTCTTTACATCTTGCTTCATTGCACCTTTTGAGCATCTGTTTTACTGACAGTGTTATAATTTGGTTATCTTTGCTCAATGCCGTCTCTTTCTGCTTCTTTGTAGTGTTGACTGCTTCATTACAATGGTCGAATGCACACTGAAATGGGCTTTTTTCGCTCATCTCATCTCATACGCCATCTCATACAGTGTGACAGCTATATAAGAATGTAGACCAATATAATTGAAATGCATCACAAATATTTGATTTGATTTTTACTAACAGTTAGGGGGGAAGGAATAGGTAGTTATTTAAAATTGTAGCACTCCACATCTAAATCTGTTGAAACTGCAACCAAATGTTCACAAAACTGCCACAAATGCAAATACCTTATCGTGAAAAGGCAAAAGGAAAGCTTCAAAAAATATACACCTTCCGACTATGTTTGAAACCAAAGTTCCCACCGAAATTAGTTAGTCCTGTCCACTGAGATCAGATGCAAAGGGTGGAATTGTCCCAGATTTGCACGAAGTGCAGTAGCAGGTGGGAAGAAGGATGTTTTACCCGCCAGCCGCAATGGCGGCTTTTTGCGCTGCATCATCCAATTCCTAGCACATCGCGCCTCATCCATAAATCACTCCCAGGAAACACGCCAGATCGCTGGGGGGCAGCCTCTGATTTGCCTGCCCTGCCGTCACCTCAGGCCTTCAGTAATCCGGGTGCCATATTTAAAGGGTGCCCCTGCACAGAGCCAGATCTCTCTAATGCATCGGAAGCTGCTGGAAGTCATGGCTGCCAAAGGGAGGAAACATGCTGCCTCCAAATTTACTGACGCCTCCCTCGGGCGCCTACTGAACACTCTGGAGGCCTGCCGTGAAATCCTCTACCCCTGCTCTGGGCGAAGACCAGTAAGCAAGATTACCAATCCAGCAGAGGAGCCGGTGGCAGCAGTGATCAGTGCCAACACCATGCAAAAGAGGACAGCCACCCAGCGCTGAATGAGGATGAATGATCTTTTCCATTCTGTCAGGGTAAGTCACTCTTCTTATCACTCTCAGGTCACACACACAAACCCATCACACATCCACAGGGATCTTACTCACTGCCAGTTCAAGAGATGTCATCACTCACTCTTTCACACATGCCTTCATCTGCCCTGTGGATTATGGCCTCATCCCAGCCATGGCACCACTCACCACCTACACATGCCAGACACCCTTATTATCTGGCCTGGCAGGCATCCTGCTTACACTCTCTCCATCCCTATTCATGCAGGACAAGCTGGCACACAACAAAAGGGAGAGGTCACAGACTGGTGGAGGAATGCTTGACATCAAGGTCCTCACAGACTTTGAAAATAGCGTCATCAGCTGGCCGGTGATGATCTGGACTGTTCCTGTGCTGATGGTGAGGTCGACGGTACTCAACCAAGTGAGGATCCAGCAGTGCCACAGCCATCAGCCAACCATGCTGTGAGTGAGTTCCTCTGTTCCTCAGTCCCATGCCATGCACTAATTACCCCTCCTTGCTTTCGCTAGCACATCTGGAAGTGGCTGAGGGAGTCCACAACCCAGGCCCCAAAGACACCTCAGGAGAGGAATCTGATGACACCCTAATTGAAGACCCATCACAGCACTCACCCATACCTTCTACCAGCGCAGAGTCACCCACCTTGGTGGGATCTAGTTCTAGAGTAGCCTCAGCGTCACAATCTGGTGAGCACATCGCACTGTTTGCTCCACAGCGGGCAGCAGGATGGACTTCCTATGTTTCCGGCACTCGGAGGACTGTTGGAGGCCAGGAATCTGCTGAGTCTGAGTTAGATGAGGAACCCCTGGACTTAGTCATACCTCAGTGGCTGCAGCTGCAAAATCAAACTCGGGGACAACAGGAAGGGATGTCCACTGCACTCCACAGATTGCAAGACACTGTGGAGGAGTCCATCCGACTTCAGTCTGAGGTGATAGCCCCAGCATGCAATACACCAAGGTCAACACTGGTAGGATGGCGGTTGCTATGGAGATCTTGGTCCAGGACATTGATCCCATGCTGCTGCATGAGCTGAACTCCATCGCCAATGCCAAAGTTGGCCTCCAACAGTGTCAACACAAGAGAAGTGTGGGGCAGCTCAATCTTACTCCAGCTAGCCTTTCTCCTCAAGAAGTCAGACAGAGGCCCTCGGGCACCTATAGGGAGGAGGATCAGAAGATGCACAATCCAGGGTCATCCACCCAGTTGACTCTGGGAGTGACAGGCCCATCCAAATCCTCTCTTCCTGTGACCCCAGAAGCTCCAGCTCCACAGGCCAAGGAGGGTGCCACTGCCACACAGCAGGACCCCAAAAACAGGATGGGGCCCTTCAGGTCTCAGCCTTCCAGAGGACGCCCATCAAGGTCATCACAGACAGGGCGTAGCAGTCAGGAGGCTGCCTCCACCTCCACTGTGGGAGCACCAAGATGTTGTGGCAGGGTTAGGAAGGTTAAGAAAATGTAGTTTCACCCTGTGGGCATGGGCGTTAATCACTTGTACATAATGTTGACTATCGTAAATAAACTCCCAACAATGTTACCCTGTCGATGGCTCCTTGTTATGATGAGCAATGTTCGTGTTAGTCTGAAGCGAAAGCTTGATTCCTGCACAAGATAAAGGCATGTGTCTCAGTCTAGGGCCTCTTCTCTGTGCTTTGTGCAGCCTTCAGACCTAAGTGGTGTTCTGGCTCCACAATCACTGGGCACATCAGTCATACCTGCACCTCGATGGGGCTTATCCTTGTTGCCGCTGGGACGGCAGCACAGAGTTCCGTCATTTTCTCTGTCTGCTCGAAGCAACTGTGAGGTACGGCTGGCCCCCTCATCAGCATCTGTGTCCGGTGACGGTGTGTTCCTGAAGTGTTCAGCTCACGAAGGATGCCATCGGATCAGGAGAAGTTAAAGTTTCCCCACTACATCTCCACGATGTGACCCTGTTCACAGAGCGCAAGCGAGTTGCCATCAGCCAGACAGGATTTGGATATTGACATAAGCTATGTGAGGATCTATGTTGTCATCATCCTCCACGAATCTAGCATCTATGAGAGCCTCCCAAGGGCACCTGCCTCGTCTGGACAACAGACTAATCGCCATCATCCTTACTTTCAAGGACCTTATCACCCTCATCCCCGTCGATGTCCTCCTCATTGGAGGAGGCATGTAACACCCCCATCTCCTCCTCAGACAGCGACAGGTTGTGTATGGCACAGCAGGCGACGACGATGCATGACACCCTCTGCGGACTGTATTGCAAGGCTCCACCAGATTGGTCCAGATACCAGAACTTCATTTTCAACATCCCAATGGTTTTCTCCAGCAGAGTGCGAGTTGCAGCATGAGCCTCGTTGCACCTACTCTCTGCTGCACACTGAGGCTGCCACACAGGTGTCATCAGCCACATCCTCTGTGGGTAGCCCTTGTCCCCGAGGAGCCAACCCTGCAGCCTCTCTTTGGAGCCTAGAAGACATTAGGAATCTGGGACCTACTGAGAATGTAGGAGTCATGGACACTCTCTGGGAATCTTGCAGACCTGCAGGATGTGTTTGCTTTGGTTGCAGACCAGCTGAACATTCAGTGAGTGGAAGCCCTTGTGGTTCACATTCTGCACTGCTTGTCGCCACAGAGATCTAAATGCCACGTGAGTGCAGTCGATGGTACGCTGCACCTGTGGAAAACCAGAGATCTGCACAAATCCCAGCGCTCTTGCTTCCTGGCTTTCCTGAGCCTGGGTGAAATGCACAAAGTTGTGTGGCTTCACAAATATGATGTCCATGACCTCCTGGATGCACTTGTGTCTGGAGGTTTATGAGATCATGCAGGGGTCACCTATGGAGTCTTGGAAGGAGCCACTGGCGTAAAAATTGAAGGTCACAGTCACTTTCACAGCCACCGGCAGTGGCCACTCTCCATGACCCTGTGGCACCAAATCCTGCAGCAGGTGGTAAATGTGACCGAACAGTTCTCTGGACATGTACAGTTTCGGCGACACTAATTCTCGGTCATCTGCAGGAATTACAAGCGCCGCCTGTAGACCCTGGGTCTATGTAGGTGCCAACCAACGACACTCACTGTGGCTGTTTAGCAGCACGCACAGGAGCCTCAGCCACCCTTCTTCTTGAGGGTGCTGTTCCTCCCTCTGCCCAGCCAGGAGCCTCCATTGCTCTCTTCTCCTTCTTCTCCACTCCCTGTAAGCCAAGAAGTATACAGCTAGCTTACCAAGTTCCATGCTCCTGATGTACTCCTCCTGCAGAATGAAAGAGAGAGATGTCGGGATTAGCATTGGTCACCTAGGGACCTGTCATGGTTACGTGTGCGACTTCGGCTCTCTCTCTCAAGGCCCCTTAATGCATGCTGGAGAGTGCTGGCCACAAATTGGATGGACAGAGTTTAGTGCACTGCATGGTTGCCCAAAACCCCACACACCTCCACCTCACTCCACTTGCCCGATTAGCAACAGCTTCAACCGCTGGACTGCATGCTGTGCTCTTAGCTCAGGCGCAGGCATTCTCCTAACCCGCAGTGCAAGGCTGTGATGTTAGCTTGAACCACAGGGTAAACTGGTCCAAACCTGAATGATGACATTGTAAGGGTGCAAGGGGCTGTGAGCACCTCCACCAGTGACTGCTCCATGGCCAGCTTTCACAAGGAGATTGTACAATGTGCACAGTCTTCCAATTGTTCTGCAGTCCACTAAAATGCTCATTAGTTTGCAGTCTGTACCCAAAGGGTGAAAAGTTCAGGAACATTTGGTGGCATTTTCATGCCTCTGCATTGCTTGAGTGGGCAGATAAACTAGAGGCCTGACTCCAAGCATGTCAACGTGGCTGTGCTTGAACTCTCTCAGCTGCGGAAGAATGCTCACTTTATACAAGGTTTCCCTATGGCATGGCTGCTTCCCTCCCCATGCATGTGCTTGTGCACCACCATCGGACTGAGCTGCCTTGCCCACCTCCTCCCACCCCACTCCCTCGCCCCAACCACAGTGCAGCCCTTGCCCCGGCACTGCACTGTCAGCCAGCCAGGAAAAAGCAACTTGCCTGTGCCCTCAACTGAATGCGCAGTGCCTCTTTCTTGAAGTCAAACGGGCAACCCTTGTGAGCACTGCACAATGTTAGTGCGCACTCACCTCCGAGTGCCCCTTGAAGTTCAGCTTGTCTGGTGCACGCCTTTTAAATGCTGTTGTGAATCATGGAATTCTGAAGTCACTCCAACATGGGAAGTAAATTTGACATGGAGGGATGATGCTGGTGGGCAGGCAAGATGATGAGATGCAATTGCATGGAAATTAAGTTTGCGATGTTGGATGACGGGAAAGGCAGCACGCCATTGACAGGCAGAACGGACGATGGCTAACTGCTTTCACAATGACGTGAAACTGATTTTTGGCCTTCCTGCCATATTGTCCTTCTGGCCTGCCATGACGCCTGCTGCCATAGGGGGCAGATGATTCCGCCCAAAGTTTGGAAGGACTTACTTTGAGATGCAAACATAAAAGTTAAATACATTCCAGAGAAATGTTATTTATTTAGAAGGTAATCTAACTTCCCTATCCCTGACTGGTCAGTTGGAAGGGATAAGTACTTGAATTCTATTTTAATACACTGCTTGTGAAAGGAAATCTTTGACAGACTTACAAATAATCATATCCAACAAAGAAGTCGAAAAATCAGATCCAATCAACACCAGACTGTCATTCAGTCAGATCATTTCGACATGCAACCCCACAGCCTGGAAAGGTTGGCTGGAAAGTATCCCTATTAAATGGTCGTTTAAGTGTTCTGTCGTTGAAAGCCATCTCATTGCCTTTCCATATGCCGTTACCGGCAGGTGATAGTTGGATTATGACAGATGACAACTGGATTACTACGGGTGAAAACTGGATTCTTCTAGAGGGTTCAGCAAGTAATAAGGAAGCTGTAAAATATTTTGGAAAGACACACACAAGTTATAAAATAGCAGACAGATAGATATGGCAGATGCCAAAAGTTAATGTGGATAAATGTGAGAGAAGGAAAACTAGGACTGTGAGTGCACACTCAACAGAAAGACAGTGAAGGGTGTGGATGAGTGGATGAGTGTTTCAAATACACCACTCTCTGAAAATCATGTAGTTAAAACCTGAAAAGAAAGGGCAACAGCATTTTAGGTCTTATAAATAGAGGCATGGTGTACAAGAATAAATAAGTAGTGATCATTTTTCATAAATCATTGGTTTGGGTACTTTTAGGGTACTCTGTGCGTATCTGGTCACCTTTATAAAAAGCACCTTAAATCAATAAAGTGTCTACAGCATAGATTCATTACGATGATGCCAGGGAAGTAAATTATATTATAACTATTTCAACTGCAACAGAAAGGCTAACAGAAATCTCTCTGTTAAAAAGAGATTTTTAACCTCATGAAGGGAATTTTGATAGTTGCTTGGTAACACTGAACTTGAGTATTACTGAAAAAGGAAACATGCTGTCGAAGCTTTTTGTCTTACACTCCTCAGGGTGGGTGCAAGAATACCAAATTTCAAAGGGAACAACAATTTGTACTACATGAGCAAAGAATGCTGATTGGTTGGCAAGTGGTCGAGGCGTTGACATGGAGAATATACTGAGGAGGGACAAATCTTCTCTGGGGCATTCCCCGTGACAATGCCTCAACCAATCAGAGTCAATTCACCTTTTTTGAATTTAAACAAAAGCTTTGGGGATAACTGTTCCCTGGTGCATTCTCCATAGAAATGCCTCGACCAATCAGAGCCCACTTACTAAACAATCAGGACCATTTTTTCATGCAGTATAAATTGAAATTTGGTATTTTTGCATATGTCCTGATGACTGCAAGATGAAAAGTTTTGATAATGTACATAGGGAAAGATTACATTCTCTGCCCGTGGAGATAGTGAT
Organism: Carcharodon carcharias; assembly: GCF_017639515.1. Taxonomy (NCBI): domain Eukaryota; kingdom Metazoa; phylum Chordata; class Chondrichthyes; order Lamniformes; family Lamnidae; genus Carcharodon; species Carcharodon carcharias. The sequence goes on along the minus strand of NC_054474.1, from coordinate 135,401,625 downwards.
GAGGAGTTATTAATTTAAAATTGCCTCTGAGAGAGTGAGGAAAGTGGTTAGGAGAAATGTTTTTACTCAGAGAGTTATTGGAGCAGGGAATGCTGTGCCGCAGGGTATTGTTGAGGCAGAGAACACTGCATCTTTTTAAGAGAAAATCAATACATATTTGAAGGAATGGATGACACATGGTTATGGGGAGAATGAGGGGCCAGGAGATTAGTTCTGAAGTGCTGCAGAAAGCACAGCCACAAACATGATAAACCGAATGGCCTTCTACGTTTCAAGCACGTAAAAGAGTGGATCATTCATATTTGTTTAAAGCACTAATGTCCTTTGTTTTCTGAAATCATAACATGAGTGGTTATAGAAACTGGAATATGCTAAGGATTTTAGCTCTAGCGTACCTTCATGGGTCTTCAACTGATTTTAGTATGTAGCATCTATCAATAGTTGTGTCTGGCATGGGGAAGTGGGTCAGACTGGTGAGATGGAGCAGGGCCCAAGATTAGCTTTGGCCTTTGACTGACTGCTTAATGACCAGAAGACACTGGATTTTACTTTGAACTTACATTGATTCTGAGCATGTCCAGATTATAGATAATGCAATTACTGCTTAAAAGAAGAGTGAATGACTCTGAATCATGAGTAAAATATGTAACATAAGAATATAACAAATAGGAGAGTGAGTAGGCCACTAGGACTGTCGAGCCTGCTCTGTCTTCCAATAACATCATGGCTGATCTGATTGTGGCCTTAACTCCACTTTCATGCCTGCTGCCTATAACCCTGGACTCCCTTGTAGATCAAAAATCTGTCTAATTCAGCCTTGGAAATATTCAATGACCCAGCCTGCACTGCTCTCTAGGGCAGACAGTCCCAAAGACTAATAACCTCTGAGAAGAGAAATTACTCCTCATCTCAGTCTTAAGTGGGAGACTCTTCATTTTTAAACTGTGCTCTCTCCTTCTTGATTCCCCCTTGAGGGAAAACATCCCCTTGGCAACTACCTATCAAGCCCCCTCAGAATCTTATATGTTAACAATAATTCTTCGAAACACCAATGAGTATAGGCCCAACCTGCTCAACCTTTCCTCATAAGACAACCCATTCATCACAGGAATTAACTTAGAAAACCTCCTCTGAGCTGTTTCCAATGCAAGTATATCCCTCCTTAAATATGGAGACAAAACAGTGCTCTAGGTGTGATCTCACCAAAGGCCTGTACAGTTGTAGCAAGATTCCCTACCTTTATAATCCAACCTCCTTGCAATAAAAGCTAACATTCCATTTGCCTTTCTAATTACTTGCTGTACCTGCATGCTGACTTGTTCTGATTCATGTACAAGGGCACCTAGATCCCACTGTACCTCAGCACTGTGCAATCTCTCGCCATTTAAATAATATTCTGATTTCCTGCTCTTCCCACAAAATGGACAGCTTCACATTTTCCCACTTTATACTCCGTCTGCCGAAGTTTTGCCAACTCGCTTAAGCCATTTATATTCCTTTGCCGATTTTGTGTAAAAATGTATTAAAACCCACATCCAGCAATGACTGTCAATTAAGACTCATCATACACAACACAAAGTAAAACAATTCCTCACCACACCCCCACTGCTCCACCAAAGAAATTAAAATCTATTAAGCTGATTTACTGTTTTACACAGAAGATAGAATGTTTGAACTGGAATCTCTCATTAGTATTGAAATCAATCAAGGCAGCATCAGCGTAGCCAATACAAATCAACTACAAGCAGAATTGGCACAAGTGTCCGGCTACTGATTGTTGCCTGTAATTTTCAAAAATGCTTTATGCGATTGATACTGATATGCATTTACAAAATGAAGTTGGATGCAGTTTTCCTGCAGCCCTGGGAAGTGCTTGTCATGAAGGTCACTTCTCTAATTCCCAACGTTACTGTCACCCTCAAATGTGTTACTACACTTAGAGTTGTCTGAATTGAATCAATGCTGCAAGAGTGGGTCTGTTGTCTGTCGAGTCATCCGAGAATAGTTTTGTAGCTCTTAGTAGAGACACAGAAATAAAGATTATTATAAGCTCTGCAACTCGGAAGCTAGGGAATTAAACTTGATTCCAAAAACCCCTTTGAAGGATGTTAAAATATTTAAGAAATTATTAAATCATCAAGCTACCTCAGCATTTTAGTGTTGGATTAAATGCAGGAGAAAGACAAATACTGGCCTGAATTTTACTTTTGCAGAGAGGGTGTGCAGCGGTCCCAATCCTTCGCAAAATGGCGTGCAATGATGTCAATGTCATCGGGCCGCCTCACAATATTTTGGTTGGCGGGAAGACGTGGAAGTCGGAAGCGCGCCTGCTGACAATTAAAGGGCCAATAAAGGCCATTTAAACAGCAATAGGCTGCAATTTTGAATGCCCCATGCACTTTTACAGTCAGTACACAGGTCACTCGGCCAGGCGACCTTCATGTTTTTCATGAGTTTATATCCAGAGCTGGATAAAAGGCCCACAGGATCTTGGCAAGGTGATTAGTTAGGAGTTTTGAAATGAGTTGGTTGGAGTTGGTTCACAAATCTATCATTTTTTTTGGTGTTCTGGAGAACTCCTTGATTTCTCTGTATTTTCAGAGGTTGTCTGCTGAGAGGTCCCTTCAGTGTACAATCCTGTGCATTCAGCTTAAAAGAAATGGGGGTTGTCTATTCCATTGGAAGGACCTCCTCAGAAAAGGAGGGGAGGGCCAGAAGGGAGAGAAGGCCAGTTGCCTGCAGGCAGCGTCCCAGAGTGGGACCCATGGATGGGGAGGTGCAGCCAGAAGGACCAGCAGGAAGTGCAATGAAGAAGGGTCCAGAGAAGGCACCATTGTCCAACAGGCAGAACCTACAGGCAGCGCTCCTGCTACCTGGAGATGTCTGAAGTTCAGTGCCACAGAAGGCTTCACCTCTCCAGGGAGACTGTCACCTCCATATGCCAGATGATTGGGCCAGAGATCGCCTCCAACTGTGTAGGCAGCTGTCCTATGTCAGTGGCCACTGAGGTTACAGTGGCCTTGAAGTTTTACATCTCAAATTCTGTCCAGGGGTCAGTGGGAGATCTATGTGGTATCTCACAGTTGGCTGCCCACAGCTGCATCAAGCTGGTAACTGATGCTCTGTTCTGAAGGGTCAGTATCTTCATTCACATCAGGACTGACAAGGCCAGCCAAGCTGAGCGAGCCAGAGGCTTTGCTGCAATGGCAGAATTTCCCAGCATCCAGCGAGCCATCGATTGTACACATGTGCCCATAAAGATGCCAGTAGGGGAGAAAGGTACCTTCGTCAGCAGAAAGGGCTTCCACTCCGTTTACGTGCAGGTAGTGTGTGACCATAATTGTCAAATTCTGTAGGTTTGCACCAGGTATCCTGGAAGCTGTCATGATGCCTACATCCTCCAACACTCCCAGGTGCCAAGGCTCTTCTTTGCTCCAGTTCACTTGGATGGTTAGCTCCTGGGGGACAAAGGCTACCTGCTGAAAAGGTGGCTCATGACCCCATTGGGATACCCAAAGACAGAAGCCGAGGAGAGGTATAATCACAGTCAGGCCTCCACAAGGGCAGTAATTAGGAGGGCCATCAGCCTATTCAAGATGAGGTTCTGCTGCCTGGACTGCTCAGGGGGATCACTTCAATATCCTCCTGAGCACGTTGTACAATCTGGCTCTGTCAAGGGGGGAGCAATTGGAGGATGAAGACAGCGATCCTGCTCCACATGATGTAGAGGATGACACAAGTGCTGGGTCTGAGGAAGAGCTGGAGGAGCCCCTGGGTGAGGAGGCCAAGGCTTATGTGAGGATCCCTATGGGAGGTAGGGAGACCAGAAAGGCCTTGATTCTGAGAACTTTCAGCAAGGCATCCAATGCAAGGAATCAAGACGATGGCAAGGGTAGCATCACCTTAATGATCTTTCCTGATGATAAAATCCTGTCACCCTTAAAGTCAAGATCCGACTTCTATATCACATATGATTCCTGGGCCTATTTCCTTTTCAAAGCATGAAACACACTAATGCCATTAAACATAATGAGATATTTTTATAATGAAGCCGGAGATATAAATGAACCAGTGCACAAATGCCAAGGAAATGTGGCAACCCCTCTTGTGATCATAGTGGCTTAAACTGCCCTTTGCAAGTGCTACGTCTTTGTGGTAGTTGGATTGGAGGCAGCTTGCTGACTCTGATGCCTACGTTGACCTTGATACCCTTGACCTGGGTGGGAACTCCTTAGTCGTTGCAATCTCACCAGATGCGATGGCTACTGGCAGAGGGGCAGAGGAGCTGCTGCCAATATCCACATCGTCCTGAGAGGAGATTGCAGTTGTGAGCTGCAGCTCATCAGCTAACATGAGACTAGTTTGAACCTTCCTGCTCACCATCAATAGATGGGTAGTTAGCAGAGTTGCTAGGTGCCTCATCCATATATCACACAGGCAGTGACCTGCTGAGGTCAATGCCAGTGTGCGGGCTCCCGGGTCTGAACACAACCCCAGAAACCCCTGCCTGAGTTCCTGGTGCTGCCTCTCCATGAGTCGCCACTCTCTCTCTATGGAGGAGGTTGTGCGTTCAGAGCTCTGGATCAACGCAATGCTCACGCTCTACATGGACTCCTTCAAGATAGAGACCATGGAAAGCAGACCCTCAGGGATATCTCCCAGATCTTCCTGTACAACCTTCCTGCTGGACATTCTGCATCTGCCACCTGATGAATGACTTCAGAGGCTCATCATCTGCCTCGGACTCATCCTAGTCTCCAGCAATCTTCCAGCTGCATTATGACTCCTCTTCTCCTGTAAGGACGAAATTGCTTCCATGAGTCCTCCTTCTACATGCCAGGCCATGTCAGCCTCCCACTCCCCTACCAAGAGACACAGGTGCAGGTGTCCATCACACTGGAACACTTCAATCTTGCATACATCCAAGCCAGCCAGGCACATTTTTCAGACTCTCGTGGCACAGGGATATGTGCCATTTGGCATTCTGCATTTCACATCTGGGAGCACCAACAAGTTCTGCCACTCAGAAAGACATCTATACACAGTTCCAAATTGTCTCAGTACTCACCCTGGCAGAACGCACAAGATTACTGAACCTTTTCCTGCACTGGAGTCAAGTGTGGTGCACAACATTGCCTGCTCACCTAGGCAGCCATCTCCGGCCATTTCTTCTTGGTTTGGTGAGCTGGCCTCCTCTTACTGTACCATGGGATCAACATATCCCGCTGGACACTCAGTGCCCCAGAAGAAACTTAGGCATTCATTGGTAAAACGGAGCAGACTGCCCACGGACATTGCCTTCCCAGCTGGCATGGGATGCAGGTCCTGAGGCCATAATTACTGCTCCAACAGAAAATAACCTTCCAGGGACTATCAGATGTACATTCAACACCTTGAGGCTTCTGACCACCTCTTGGTAGTCTTCAGGGGACTCCCTGTCCACTTTTAAATTCCCCACACCCCCAGCAACCCCATTGGACCTGGTGCTCGCCCTGCTCCCACCCCTGCCGGCAACGCTGAGCCAGTCTCAGTGCATTTTCATGCTGGCTGGGCGTCAATTGGCCAGCCAGCGCGAAATCGGGGTCGGGAGCCAATTGCGGGCAGAAGCGGATATCACATTTGCTTCTATGTTTGCCGATCGCGCTCCGGCACCAAGTGTAAAATTCAGGCCATTGTCATGAATGACAGGCCGTTTGGAAACACAAAGGCAAAGAATGGAAACAGCCAAATTAAGAAAAATGCTCATATCCTGATAAAAGACTGTATATTACATACTATGGTAAATAATAAAGATTGGACGGTGCACTTACTGAATTATAAACAAGGCTCTTGCAATAGCGGCAAAGGCTGAAAAAAAATTGAAACTGGGGAAACACCTAAATGTGTCAGCTAAATTTGTGACCTAGCTATTACATAAGCAAGGCATAGTGTTCCCAAGATCCGGAAGCATGGAGCTTCATGGAGGGCTGAAAGTATTCACGACATCATTTGTAAATGAATTGTTTTGTTTTCTTGGGTCAGAACATGTTCTCAAGGTAGTCAGGACCTGGGAACCAGTGGCATTATTTTTCTGTCATGTTGTATCTATGTGTATATAAGGCTATGTGTTTGTCTATCTTTGTTTGTTTGTTGGCAAATTCCTTTGAGGTCCTTGGGCCAATCTCATCCAAACTTGGCAGGATGATACCTTGGACCAGGGGACATGCCGTACGGGAATTGACATTGTTGGGCATCACTAGATGATTTCCCCACTCCTGCTTAAGCGGGTTTGATTCCACCAATAACCTGGCTGCACAGGAAAAACTTCCATCATTTCGTCAATCTTAGCCAGAATTAGATCATGAGGACATATTACACCAACAGTAGCTTCTTTAGGAATTGCTTCTTCACTCTGCCTGGAGGTACAACAGCACACTCTGCCTTCAAATTACTATTTAACACACAAAATCAGAAAATACCAACATCCGATATTGAGAAAAGTTCAGCAAAGGCCAATGTGAAAAGAGATGCTGAAGGTATTATCTAGGAAAAATATATCTCTTCTTTGGAGTAACATTGAAATAATAAATTTGACAGTGAATATGACTATTTACTTATCAGGAGATGAGGAAGTTGGGAATTTTGCAAATAATGGAATTGCTAAGATTCCTTTTGCTCCTATTTTTAACCAAATCGCATTCCCTGATGGATGTGGAACAAAGGCAACAAATTAAAAGGAACTTAAGATCAGAGTCTTCACAAACATCAATCCTAATTACAGAAATGGTGATATGTCATGTGGAAGGGCCAGGTTGACTCCAAAAACTACTGATCTACACAATATTAATGAACAATTGTTGAAAGAAATTCCTGAGGAGAAAGTATCATACAAATCAATTGACAATATACCAGGTGCTGATGATGCTACATGATACCCTGTACAGAATCCAAATTCTCTGAAACTGTCAGGCACGCATCATCACAATTTATCAGTGAAAATGGGTGTCCCATTTACCCTGTTGAGAAACCTTGATAACTCTAGATTATGCAATGGAAGAAGGCTAGTAATTAAGAAATTACTACCTCATATTTTGGAAGCTACAATCATCATGAGGAAAGACAGTGGTGAAGGAATCCTTATTCTAAGAATTCCAGTGAACCTATCAAACTACCTTTTCAGTTCAAGAGATTGAAATTTCCAATCAAAGTTTGCTTTGCAGTGTCAATCAACAAATCACAAGATCAAAGCTTCAAAGTGACAGGGCTCCATCTGAATTCAGGGTCAGTTCTATGTTGGGTGCTCAAGGGTAAGGTCACCAAGAAATCTCACTTAGCTCAGTTGGCTGGACAGTTGTTTTGTGGTGCAGAGTGATGCCAACAATGAGGGTTCAATTCACGTACCAGCTGAGGTCATCCATGAAGGCCTTGCTTTCTCAACCTTGCTCCTTGCCTGGGGCGTGGTGACCCTCAGGTTAAAATCACCACCAGTCATCCCTTCCCAATGAGAGAGCAGCCAATGATCCTCTGGGACTACAGCCACTTTCACTTCTTTAGTTTGGCTTAAGAAGGGCACTAATGTGCTCTATCATGAAAATTTAATGTTTCAAGAAACACTGAAAATGTAGAGAGTGATAATATATTTGTTGCCTTTATACTGATGATGAAAGAAACTGAGTATTAACAAAGTCTGAGGAAATAGGTATGGATGTAAATTTTGATTCTGAATATTTTGACAGAGACAGGGGATCCAGAGAATGATTAGTAGAAATAACATAGTAAAGATTGTTAACCTAATTAAAATAGATTCAAGCCAATTAAGTAAAATAAAGTAAATGAAAGTAAACTCACTGTGAAAATATTTTTTTTTATCAAGGGCCAGGATTTTCCGGCCTCATTGACGTCAGGCATCATGGTGGGTGGACTGGGGGGGGGACAATATTGTGAGAAGGCCAGCAATCGGTTTCACGCCGGTGTGAAAGCTTTGTGGGACCATCTGATGGTGTCCGCTATGACGGAACACCAATCCCACCGGAGGCCAGTGTGAATCTGCTTTGCATCCCACTATCGGCAGGAAAACACATCGGCCCAGAACACACCTGGACAAGGGTGACATGCAGAAGTCGGGATTTACTGTTAGGGCTTTGCTCATATCGCAGACATCCGAGCAGCAGGAGATGCTGGAGCCCTACAGCAACTGGACCCTGGAGGAACATGTACATCGCCTGCTGGGTGGACTCTCATGGACATGGCAGCTCACAGAAGGTGGGAGGTCTGCATTGATGTCTCAGATCTGCTTCAGAACATCATGGTGTTGGCCATGGGCTGCTATGGATGATTGGAGAGGGGTGTGAAAGGATGGTCAGCGACAGGGGGCAGGGGGGAGAGGATGGTCCAGCTGTAAATGTGAGAGGATGGTGCACCAGAGGGGTGGGTGAAATAGGGAGGGGGGGCTGATGAAGATGTTGAGGAGGGGGGAGGTTGAGGTTGGGAGGGAGGGGACAAAAGTGTCAGGGGTGGGGTGAGGTTGGGATGGACAGGAGGAAGGTGTCAGGGGGTGAGGTTGGGAGTAGGGGAAGGGACTATAGGAGAGACTGCTGCAAGTGAGGAGGTAGTTATAAGGTAGAAGGAAGGTGTAAGGGAAGGAGTTCAGATGGGGGCAAGAGCTTAGAGGGGGGAAGGAGTTCAGAGTGGGAAAGGAATCCAAGAGGAGGAAGGAGTCTGTGGGTTGAGGAAGGAGTCCTACGTGGTGGGGGGAGATGTTTGGAGGGGGGAAGGCATCCGGGAGGGGGGGGATTAGGAATCCATGGGTAGGAAGGAGTCCAGGGCAGAGGAAAGAGTAAGGGTGGAGGAGGGAGTAAGGGTTCATGTGGGAGTGAAAGGGGGGTGGGGGTCGATTTCCAGGTGAACGTGAAAGGGTGGGATCTGTGCAGTCAATGACTGAGCGAACTGTTGGTGCCTGTGGTAGGAGGAAATGGTGAGTATAGGTGGGGGCAGAGTGAGCAGAAGGTTGGGAGGGTGAGGTTGCAATGGTAGCACTACAAAGGACAGCGAGTTGGTGGGGACTCGAAGGCAAACACGGACCCTGGGAGCGGGAAGGAGGAGGTTGGGGAGGTCAGTGTGGATGGGGCTGGGATTTTCAGGAAGGTAGGGAACATGCACATTCACCTGGACATCTTGGAAAGAAAAGGGTTCAGGTTGGTAGGTGACGTGTTCACCTGTGCAATGACTTGTGATCAGAAACTCTTAAATTTTCTAGGCCTACCACTTCTTCTAGGCACTGCCCTGACATCCACAGCAGGGGTGGAGACAGCCTGTGCAATGGTTGGCCCTCCTACCTCTGATGATTTTGGCGCATGTCCTCTGGAGAGCTGAGGCCTTGAGTGCCCCGGCTTGCTTCGGCTGTCCTGTGGGCAGCTGTTCCCTCTGCATTGACAGAGGGTGAGGTTGAAGGGGTCACAGGCAAAGGGGACTTGGAGGGAGTGGATAGCCTCCGAGATTCCTGAGTGAATGACCCAGGGGTGTCCAGCTGCCGCTCCTCCTCCTGTCAGGCGCCAGATGGCCCCGACCTGACTCCTTGAGAGGAAAGGGCCCTGGAGGGATGTTTAGATGCCCTGTTTCCCTCTCACATTGCCACAGCAGGAATTAATCCATGGCTACTGCGATGGAGTGCAGGTTTGTGCACATCTCCTGGGTCAGGATCTCCATGGTGTCCGCCATCCTTTCCATGGAGACCTCCATACATACACAGGTATTTTTTCATATTTGTGGAATTAAAATGATCAATTAAGACAGTTGTGTGGAAAAAGGTATTTAAGTGAACTGTTGAATGAAATCTAATCTGTTGGATACAAGAAATGCCTCAAATAAATTACTTCATAGAAACATTTTTATGGTCTGATACTCAGCTCTAATATCTATTTCATTCAGTCCACGTGCCCTTGGGGGGAATATCTCAGCTTATTACATCATAAAAACATTTTCCTTTCCTTATTCTTTAAAACTTACTTTTAGCTTTCATCACTTTATTTTCCAGGCTTAGGAAGGATAGCCCAGCTTGTTCAATATAAGTAGAAGACTGTTACCAGTCAATGTAATAAAGGTTGACCATTCATGTGTAAATCATAAGCGGAGTTATCAAAACCAGGCTAACAACGCTTTGTTGTGATGGTAGGCACGAAGGAAACCTGCTAACAAAGGAACTTTCAGAGTGGAATCTATAAAAGTGCATTGCAAGTCATGGAGCAAAATATGCATCACTAAAGTGCCCTCTACACTTGAAATAACACAGGCTGATGCACATCTTCAAAGGACAAACTTTTTTTCCTTTTGGTTCTCTACATTGTTTGCTTTAAGAATATAGCATGCATGTACTGTTCCATTTTTAACGAGGACCTTCATAACTCAATGGTTTCATCATTCACCATTTGTCAGTTCTTAAGTCACTAGATATACTTGTGTGACTTGGCATTGTGCTGTTCTCTGTTCCCCACTGTAAAGTGAATCTCAGGCAAGTTTTGACAGATCAATTCAAATGTACAGTCGAAGCATCACACACTATAAATGGTCCTTAGGAAGACACTTGCTTGAAGCCCATATACGTGCTTGAAGCCCAGCTTGACACTTAATTTGAACCGTATTTACATAGGTGACATATTTTTCTTTGCAACTTCTGTGGAGCAGACCTACTGCTGATCCACAGTGGAACTTGTGAAATTAATCAGAATGTGGGAGATAAAGATGTTGCAATTTATAAGCTTCCGTAATGTGCAGTGCCCAGAAGTCCATCAGGACAGCCTCACACTATATTCTTAACAACATTCTCCGGAAGAGCTTTGGAGATTAGAAGAGGGAACTTTATTTGGGAATATAAACATGTGTTGTGAGAAGGCTGAAAATAAATTCAGAAATAGGTCATAGAAGATACAGAGACAAAAATAAGATGTAAGCTGTAACCCTAAAAATCTATAATTCCCAATCAACTGCAATGCCACAAACCCAAACCAGAAACATTTGACAAAATTAGAGTCCATAAATCAATTCAGGAAATTCAGGGAAAATGTATAATTCTTAAATGTTTAGTCCAAAAAGATGCCTCCATTAACCGAATGTGGTAGGCAGGTGGCTAGTTGTTCCATTATCTAGACAATATCATTTCAATTATTTCAGATTTTCAAATTGCATCTGAGTTGAACTCAATTAGTTAATTATCATTGGTCATTTAAGTAAAAGAGGTAAGGGTATATATATTGATATCTCATCTTAGAAATACCTCATGGCACTTCACATACAATGCCTTAATCTGAAGTGCAATGGCTAGTTGCGTACACAAAACACTCACACAGTGGGATAAGTGGAAAGACAGATAACCAGACTTTATTGGGTAAAGTTGCTTCACAAAACAACAGATGAGGAAGGCCATTTTTTCTTTGTTCCTTCCTCTGGAAAGACTCAGTCAGTCTCCTATATTGCAACATCCAATTGGTTCTTAAACAAATTCAGTATAATTGCTTTCCCCATGCTTTACAGTACTTGACCATTTTCTGTGCAGAATTATAAGTTTGCTAGTTTGAACCTGTTGTCCTTTCTCCTACTCTCACAATAGAAAGTAATTTTTAGATTTACCTGTGTCACGCCATTAGCTATCATGGCCTGCAGCTTGCAGTCAGTGGCAAAGCAAGGACACTGAGAGATCTAGTGATATCTGTGGCAAGAACCTTTACTCTTCTAAATAAAAACAAAAAAACTGCGGATGCTGGAAATCCAAAACAAAAACAGAATTACCTGGAAAAACTCAGCAGGTCTGGCAGCATCGGCGGAGAAGAAAAGAGTTGACGTTTCGAGTCCTCATGACCCTTCGACAGAACTTCTGTCGAAGGGTCATGAGGACTCGAAACGTCAACTCTTTTCTTCTCCGCCGATGCTGCCAGACCTGCTGACCTTTACTCTTCTGTTGCACAATAGATTGCAGCATTCTTGGATGGAGATTCCTAGCACAGAGCTGCAGTGATGTCATTAAACTAACTAAGCTAATTGGATAAAAGAACTCCCACAGACAGTCAACCAGGAAATGAAAAGCACTAAATCAAATCACTTTTTAAAAAAATTATGCAATTACAAATTAAAGATTGGGACAAACACTTGGGATGAAGGTAGAAGATGAAACATCAGGAAAGAAAAAAATAGTTTTTAAAAATCTAGCAATTCATCATAAAGTTATTTAACAACAGTCCACAAATATATATGTTTTATGACCAGATCTGTTGTTCAGCAATAGTTATTCCTTAGATCGCTGTGGGAAACCTAGTCACTCCTGATAAAACAACTTTCCATGGAGTTTCTAACAGGGATGTGAAAGCAGAAGTTCTTGCCACATCGACGGTTTGCAGTGGTTGCTGGTTCCAGGTGAAAGGGAGGGGGACCACGTGCATCCTGTGGCGGAGCAGCGAGGGACAAACCACAACTTGAGAATTTACGTTAATGTTCCAAAATACAAAAAAATACTTACAAAATACTTAAAGGAAAAGACAGGGTAGAAGGGCAGGTAAGATGTTGGGGAGTATAGAACCAGGGGACACAATTTCAAAATAAGGGGAATGCCACTTAGGACCGAGATGAGGAGAAGTTTCTTTATTCAGAGGGTTGTGAATCTTTGTAATTCTCTACCCCAGAGGCCGTGGAAGTACAGCAATTGAGTATGTTTAAGGCAGAGATCGATAGATTTCTGATTAACAGTAACTAAAGGGTTATGGGGAAAATGTGGGTAAAAGGCATTGAATTGCTCGATCAGCCATGATCATGTTGAATGGCAGAGCAGGCTCAACAGGCTGAATGGCCTTCTCCTGTTCCTATTTTCCTTCTGCTAAATCCTAAAGTTGCACTCTGTTTCAGAGGGGTAACGATAGCAAACACTTATAGTCTGCTATCAAACACCCTGCAAAACCTGGCCTTTTCTATACACCTCTACAACATCACTTCTCAGATTTCTCCTTCAACAGCTGAAAAGTCAAGCTTCTCCAACTTTTCCCCATAATTCAGACCTTTCACAATTCACTCTTCACTCTCTCCAATGATTGAATGTTACGTTTGAAGCAGGGATATTGGCTTACACAATGGGTGGATTCCCAATTGTTCTTCAAACAGTCCTTTGGGAGTCTCAACGTTCAACTGAACCCCCGGAAGAGGTTCATCCAGAGGATGATACCTCCAGTTCTCCCTCACTAGTAGATTAAATATTAAAATTTACTTCCATTATAAATGGTCCAGCATCTAGCACAGAAGTTTTTTTTAAAATTAATCCAGTCAACAACAGAAATGGGACTTATGGAAAATGACCTGCCCAATTGCAGCAGTGTTTCTGTAACTTATGTCAAAGTGGGGGATACATGGTGTGCATCGAACATACTCACAATGAGAAACTGAATAACTAAATGTTTCTTATTCAATCCTTTGAAGACTGCTGATCAACCTATTTCTTAAACCTACAATTTTCTACATAATTAACTCATTTACAAAGCAACAGAAAAGCAACATGCAGGTTAGCGGAAATAACATGTTTTTTGTGGATACTACAATAATGAAACAGCCAGGAGGGATATAACCCTGCAATTTTTTAGCAACCGAGGTGACAGCCTCTTTTTTGAAAAAGAAGCGATCCATTAATGAGGGAGGGTCAGGACTCGCTGGATGATTCAATTTTGAAAAATTGTTATTTCACATACAAAAGGAGTCTGGTTTAGGTCCTTTAAAACAGCCAGGCACTTGCAAGATGACATAAATGTCCAACATGTTCAAGGATGGGAACATATCGCAAACCCTATAATTCTGTAATTTTGAAAGACAAGCTGAGTTCTGTAGGGCAATCATCAGCACTCTGGGATCCCACATGTGTTTCACTGGGAGGGGATTTGAAGTTATAAATTGAAAATGGAAAGAAAAAACCTGAAATTGTACCCCAAGAATGGGAAAAAAACTTATTTTACGCACACTGTCTCATTAGGCTGGCACACAGAATTGACTGTCAAATCGATAGGTGACTCAGTTCTGTGACTGGTGTTGCATATCATTCACAGATGATGAAGCAATTTGGCCTCATTATCTTGACAGCGAACGAATTTCTGTAAAATCTTGCCTCCCCAATGGTCCGTGTTCAACATCTTAGAGGAATTAGTGGGTTTAAATACTTTTCTGTGATATTTTTCATACCCTGTAGTATACCAATGAAGAATTTTCAAGCCAGCAGATCACATACGTACCAGTGCAACATTTATTTTTTTTCAAATTTACGCACACTGGAGCCAAATATTTGGCCATGGAACATTTTCTTTCTTTTTATCCAGAGTCACCATCAATGAATTTTAGCTCAGACACAAGAATGTGATAATCTGGTGAAAAAGTAATTAATAAGCTAACATTTTGAAGGAAACATCCATCAAAGAAGCTCACACAGTTAACACAGCTGGGGTAATAAAAACTGTGTAAAATCGAACCCACAAAACCTTCACTTCATAATCAGGCAGACCAACACCAACATAATTCTCTCAATTTCCAATTTCTTATCTATCACATACTAAGTTGAACAGAATCAATTCTGTTAAGGCTGCATAGAATGAATCCAAATATGAAGAAGCTGGTCTATACATATAATACCAGTGCAGAAATCAATGAAGTACAAATATTTTACTCTAGATCATTGGATTCCTGAAAATTACACACATTGCAGCTCTCCTCACTATTTTTGGCTTGCCAGTCAAATAAACCCCTTACAAAAACAGAATTACCTGGAAAAACTCAGCAGGTCTGGCAGCATCGGCGGAGAAGAAAAGAGTTGACGTTTCGAGTCCTCATGACCCTTCGACAGAACTTGCGTTCGAGTCCAAGAAAGAGTTGAAATATAAGCTGGCTTAAGGTGTGTGTGTGGGGGGCGGAGAGATAGAGAGACAAAGAGGTGGGGGGGGGGGTGGTGTGGTTGTAGGGACAAACAAGCAGTGATAGAAGCAGATCATCAAAAGATGTCAACGACAATAGTACAATAGAACACATAGGTGTTAAAATTAAAGTTGGTGATATTATCTAAATGAATGTGCTAATTAAGAATGGATGGTAGGGCACTCAAGGTATAGCTCTAGTGGGGTTTTTTTTTATATAATGGAAATAGGTGGGAAAAGGAAAATCTTTATAATTTATTGGAAAAAAAAGGGAAGGGGGAAACAGAAAGGGGGTGGGGATGGGGGAGGGAGCTTACGGCCTAAAGTTGTTGAATTCAATATTCAGTCCGGAAGGCTGTAAAGTCCCTAGTCGGAAGATGAGGTGTTGTTCCTCCAGTTTGCGTTGGGCTTCACTGGAACAATGCAGCAAGCCAAGGACAGACATGTGGGCAAGAGAGCAGGGTGGAGTGTTGAAATGGCAAGCGACAGGGAGGTTTGGGTCATTCTTGCGGACAGACCGCAGGTGTTCTGCAAAGCGGTTGCCCAGTTTACGTTTGGTCTCTCCAATGTAGAGGAGACCACATTGGGAGCAACGAATGCAGTAGACTAAGTTGGGGGAAATGCAAGTGAAATGCTGCTTCACTTGAAAGGAGTGTTTGGGTCCTTGGACGGTGAGGAGAGAGGAAGTGAAGGGGCAGGTGTTTCATCTTTTGCGTGGGCATGGGGTGGTGCCATAGGAGGGGGTTGAGGAGTAGGGGGTGATGGAGGAGTGGACCAGGGTGTCCCGGAGGGAGCGATCCCTACGGAATGCCGATAAGGGGGGTGAAGGGAAGATGTGTTTGGTGGTGGCATCATGCTGGAGTTGGCGGAAATGGCGGAGGATGATCCTTTGAATGCGGAGGCTGGTGGGGTGATAAGTGAGGACAAGGGGGACCCTATCATGTTTCTGGGAGGGAGGAGAAGGCGTGAGGGCGGACGCGCGGGAGATGGGCCGGACACGGTTGAGGGCCCTGTCAACGACCGTGGGTGGAAAACCTCGGTTAAGGAAGAAGGAGGACATGTCAGAGGAACTGTTTTTGAATGTAGCATCATCGGAACAGATCCGTTGCATCTGTTCCGATGATGCTACATTCAAAAACAGTTCCTCTGACATGTCCTCCTTCTTCCTTAACCGAGGTTTTCCACCCACGGTCGTTGACAGGGCCCTCAACCGTGTCCGGCCCATCTCCCGCGCGTCCGCCCTCACGCCTTCTCCTCCCTCCCAGAAACATGATAGGGTCCCCCTTGTCCTCACTTATCACCCCACCAGCCTCCGCATTCAAAGGATCATCCTCCGCCATTTCCGCCAACTCCAGCATGATGCCACCACCAAACACATCTTCCCTTCACCCCCCTTATCGGCATTCCGTAGGGATCGCTCCCTCCGGGACACCCTGGTCCACTCCTCCATCACCCCCTACTCCTCAACCCCCTCCTATGGCACCACCCCATGCCCACGCAAAAGATGAAACACCTGCCCCTTCACTTCCTCTCTCCTCACCGTCCAAGGACCCAAACACTCCTTTCAAGTGAAGCAGCATTTCACTTGCATTTCCCCCAACTTAGTCTACTGCATTCGTTGCTCCCAATGTGATCTCCTCTACATTGGAGAGACCAAACGTAAACTGGGCAACCGCTTTGCAGAACACCTGCGGTCTGTCTGCAAGAATGACCCAAACCTCCCTGTCGCTTGCCATTTCAACACTCCACCCTGCTCTCTTGCCCACATGTCTGTCCTTGGCTTGCTGCATTGTTCCAGTGAAGCCCAACGCAAACTGGAGGAACAACACCTCATCTTCCGACTAGGGACTTTACAGCCTTCCGGACTGAATATTGAATTCAACAACTTTAGGTCGTAAGCTCCCTCCCCCATCCCCACCCCCTTTCTGTTTCCCCCTTCCCTTTTTTTTCCAATAAATTATAAAGATTTTCCTTTTCCCACCTATTTCCATTATATAAAAAAAAACCCCACTAGAGCTATACCTTGAGTGCCCTACCATCCATTCTTAATTAGCACATTCATTTAGATAATATCACCAACTTTAATTTTAACACCTGTGTGTTCTATTGTACTATTGTCATTGACATCTTTTGATGATCTGCTTCTATCACTGCTTGTTTGTCCCTACAACCACACCACCCCGCCCCCCCCTCCACCTCTTTGTCTCTCTATCTCTCCGCCCCCCACACACACACCTTAAACCAGCTTATATTTCAACTCTTTCTTGGACTCGAACGCAAGTTCTGTCGAAGGGTCATGAGGACTCGAAACGTCAACTCTTTTCTTCTCCGCCGGTGCTGCCAGACCTGCTGAGTTTTTCCAGGTAATTCTGTTTTTGTTTTGGATTTCCAGCATCCGCAGTTTTTTTGTTTTTAAATAAACCCCTTGCTCTGGTACTGATATACAAAGGCCAGGTCAAATTCTAACCCAAATTTGGCCAAGTTTACTGAGCACAGCTAGCCGGCAGGAGAGTTGAATTATTCAGCTATGCAAGCAAGAAGTAACATCAGCCAGTGTTTCTGCTCCTAATTGTTATCCAGTGATCACTGCTGGAAATGTACCTGTCAGCATCGGGTAAAACCAAAATGGAGCCCAACTGTGTTGGCATCCACAATCAAACAGCCGGCAGACACTCACTGCTGAGTCCCATTTAAGAATAATGACCATTTTTATGAAAGTGCCATAGGAGAGGAGAATTTTTGTTGAGCAGGGAGCAAATCACCACTTCTTACCCACATTTTTGACCAGCCAAAGATTCCATACTCCGCTGAACAGAGATCTTCAAACAACTTCAGCTGAAAGTCAGAACTCATTGTGGATTTCACTACTAACCAGCCCTAAATGTGTAAATTTATATAAAGCAAAAGAAATTTCAGATTGTGTCCAAGTCACTTAGAACAATACCCTACCTAGACCTAAAAAATAAACAACTCGATTAGGACCCAATGATGAACTATATGCAAGGTGAAAACAGTGTTCAAACAAATGATATTTCCCAATCATTTTTTTTATATACTTTCATGCGATGTGGACATTTCTGGCAGCTCAACATTTTTATTGCCCATCTCTAGTTGTCCGTGAGAAGGTGGTAGTGAGCTGCCTTCTTCAACAAACTGTCCATGTGGTGTAGGTATACCCACAGTGTTGTTAGGGAAGGAGTTCCAGGATTTTGACCCAGCGACAGTGAAGGTACAGCGATATAGTTCCAACTCAGGATGGCATGTGGATTGGAGGGGAACTTGAAGGTTGTGATATTCCCAAGCATTTGCTACCCTTGTCCTCCTAGACAGTAGCGGTCATGGATTTGGAAGGTGCTATAGAATAAGCCTTGAGAGTTGCTGCAGTGATCTTGTAGATGGTACGCATTGCTGCCACTGTGCATCAATGGTGGAGGGAATGGATGTTGACAGTGGTGGATTGGGTGCCAGTCAAGTAGCTGCTTTGTCCTGGATGGTGTCAAGCTTCTTGAGTGTTGTTGGATCTGCACTCATCCAGGCAAGTAGTGAGTATTCCATCTCACTTCTGACTTGAGCCTTGTAGATGGTAGGCAGTTTTGGGGAGTCAAGAGGTGAGTTACCCTCCACAGATTTCCCAGCGTCTGACCTGCTCTTGTAATCACAGTATTTATATGGCTAGTCCAATTCAGTTTCTGGTCAATGGTAACCTCCAAGATGTTGATAGTGGAGGGAATTCAGCGATGGCAATGCCAGTGAATATCAAGGGGAGATGGTTGGATTTTATCTTGTTGAAGATAGTCATTGCCTGATACTTGTATAGCACAAATGTTACTTGCCACTTATCAGCCCAAGCCTGAAAGATGTCCAGGTCTTGATGCATATGGGCACGGACTGCTTCAGTCTCTGAGGAGTTGCGAGTGCCACGAGCAATCCTCACTTCTGACCTTATAATGGAGGGAAGGTCATTGATGAAGCAGCTGAAAATGGTTGGGCCTAGGATACTAGCCTGAAAAACTCCTACAGTAATGTCCTGGAACTGAGATGATTGACTTCCAATAACTGCAACCATCTTCCTTTGTGCTAGGTATTATTCCAACTAGCGGAGAGTTTTCCTCTAATTCCCATTGACTCCAGTTTTGCTTAGGCTCCTTAATACCACACTCGGTCAAATGCTGCCTTGATGTCAAGGGTAGACACTCTCACCTCACCTCTTGAGTTCAGCTCTTTGTCCATGTTTGGACTAAAGCTGTATCTGTATTGAGGTCAAGAGCAGAGGCCCAGGCGCAACCCAAACTGAGCGTCAGGGAGCAAATTATTGTTGAGTAAGTGTCACTTGATAGTACTGTCGACAATACCTTCCATCACTTTGCTGACGATCAAGAGTAGACTGATGGGGTGGTAATTGGCCGGATTGGATTTGTCCCGCTTGTTATGGAAAGGACATACCTGGATAGTTTTCTACATTGCCGGGTAGGTGCCAATGTTGTAGCTGTACTGGAAGAGCTTGGCTAAGGGTGCAGCCAGTTCTGGAGCACAAGGCTTCAGTAACATTGCTGGAATGTTGTCAGTGCCTATAGCCTTTGCAGTATCTGGTGCCTTCAGCCTTTTCTCGATATCACGTGAGTGAATTAAATTAACTCGAGACTGACATGTGTGATGCTGAGGGCCTCAGAAGGAGACCAAAATGGAGCATCCACTTGGCACTTCTGCCTGAAGATGGTTGCATATGCTTCAACTTTGTCCTTTGCACTGATGTACTGGGATGGTTTGCAAGCCTCACAGATAAGACTTAAATCCTTCAGCACATTTTCACTTACATGTTCGCAAGAAGAAACTACAAGAATCTTCTGTCCTTACCACTATAACTTGTACAGAAGTCAACCAAGCTTTACCCAAGTTTAACCAACCCTGATTGAAACATTAATTTTGATTAGCTCAGATTTCTGATCTGAATTTCTGTCTATTTCAGCCAGGGTTACTGTCTGCTCTGCTTCTCTAACATTGCCTTGGCCTTTGCTTCTATTCTCTTAATTGAAAGCTCTTGGGGGTTACGAACCAGGCACTTCAGTATGTACTTTACAGATGAAGCTTACCCTGAAGATACTAACTAGATTAGAAGCCTTTTCACCCAGAAGGAACTTGCTTTTGAAATTCTGAAAGCACGTACCATACGAAAGTTTATTCAATGAAATGATCATCTTCAAATTCTGTCATTTAAAAAAAATCTTCAATTATTGTAGTCTTCCATTGCCTTAATACTAACAATGTTGCTTTGACATGGAAGGTCAATGATCCTCTTCGACAAACAACTTCAACAGTTAGAGATTCATCTTTTCATTCTTTGTTATTTCACATTTGGAAATGGAAGGCCCAATAAATCTCAGCCATTGTACAAACCTTTGAAACAATACTCAGAACAAATGGTTAATCTTCCAATTTTTCATAAGTACCTACTTTGGGATTCAAGGGACCATCAGCCCAACAAAAAATATAGGTTATTCCCCAAAACACATGGGCCTACACAATGGATTGCCAAAGAATGCAGTTCACACGAGTGCAGGCATAATTAAACAGTGAGTGTTTCCTTGCTCTTTAAAAGGCGGAATTGAACTTTTGTCACCTGGTGTACCACTGATCTAAGAGCACAAACTTGAAACATGGTCTGTGCTGAAATAGCACTCAGGAAGTGCTGCCTTTAACATTCTTGAGATTTATCTAAGTACCTGTCCCATATCATGCCTGGTGATCCCTGCTTTGTTATTTCATATTTCTAATGCTTAATTTTGGCCTAGAAATGTCAGGCTGGTTCCATCCTCCAAACCCCATGATATCAAGTAGCAGTAACACATTGGAGGCATTTAACCTCACTCAAGACAATATGAGCGATACCAATTGTGCATAATATCTTAAAACTTATGGTCAAAGGTAGCCTGTAATATAATACTACAATTTTTGATGCAATCTTCTTTACTGACACCATGAACATATCCTGTTTCACACAACACACCTTGTCTCCCAAATGTACTCATTTCAGACCAAGATTCCTAAATTTGCTTGTTCCATCTGCCTCATGTGATACAATCATAGAATGGTTACAGCTTAGGAAGCCATTCACCCTGTCATGTATCTGCCAGCTCTGTGCAAGAACAATTCACCTAGGGCCACTCTCCTGACTTTTCCATGGTGCCCTACAAATTATTCCTCTTCAGGTAATGATCCAATTCTCTTTGAAAAGCCTCAGGTGAATATGCCTCCACCATACTTTCAGGCAGTGCATTCCAGATCCTAACCATTATCTGTATGAAAGAAAATCCTCATGTAACCGTTGCTTCTTTTGCCAATCACAAGCTCTGACTGATATTTCATGCCTTTTGTCACCAAACTAGTGGTCTTTAAGGATCTGAAATCTGCTCAGAAAAATGCCCAAATACATGCAATTTATTTTTAACATTCTTTGGATTGTGAAGGAGTAGGAGATCTCACCCTGACTCAACGAAACAACAGTAGACCATGATATAAAAACAGAAAACACTGAAAATACTCAGCAGGTCTGGACCATCTGTGGAGAGGAAAACAGAGTTAACAGTTAGGTATGTGTCCTTTCATCAGAAATGCAAAACTGCAATTGATTTTGAGCAAGTGAAAATGGAGAGGGTAGGAAGAAGGACCAAAGGGAATTCAACTTTTTTTCTACGCCCATTTACCTTATACCCCCAATAAGCTCAAGCTAGGTACTTATGAAAAATTGGGTGGTTAACCACTTGCTCAGAGGGCTGTTTCAAAGATTTCTATAATGGTTGAGATTTCTTGGGTCTTCCACTTGCTCCCAGCAAGATTTTCCCTTTAAACCCCTTCCAACAGTTGCACGGTTGTAGATTCCCAGTTCAACATTGGTGTCATCAGCGACTTTAGTGTAGCCCTCTTGGGTCAGAACTCTCCTGGTTCCAATAGTCTTTAATTCAGGAGTCTTGCATCTAAAACTCTTTTCTCTTTCTTCTCAGCTTGGCTACCTCTGGAAGTCCAACACACTGTTTGGAGTCCTTCAGTTAACAAGAGTTTTGAATTCTTTTTGACAACTCACAGAATTTTAATTGAACTCTGCTTGAAAGAGATGCTTCCTGCCTTCAGCTTGTTCTAAAACTAAAAAAATAAAGCCCTGCTTGAGACTAGAATCTACTCCCCCTCATAATTAACTTCTCATTGACCCTTGTTCTATTGTTTATCTCCCAAGCAACCTGCTCACATGATTAATTACTGAAAACAAGGTGCTTTACCAGAAATAATCTCCTACAGAAACCTAATTCTTACAGGGACTATCAACCCAACAAAAAAAAGGATTTTCCCCAAAACATATGGGCCTACACAATGGATGTACAAAGTGTGTAGTTCCCATGAATGCAGGAGTAACTGAGCAGTGAGTGTTTCCTTGCTCTTTAAAAGGCAGAATGAAACTTACATTACCTAGTGTGCCACTGATCTAAGAGCATAAACTTGATGTGTGGTCTGTGCTGAAATAGCACTCAGAAATTGCTGCGGTTGTCTTTAACATTCTTGAAATTTATTGAAGTACCTGCTCCCATATCATGCCTGGTGGCTCCTGCTAGAACTCTGCACAAGATACACTTCAAAACCAATTCCATTCAGCCTACGCTGTCTCATACATCCAGACAAAATCTACAGCATCTCAGGCAATGTATTAACTGACATGGTTTTATGTGAAGAGAGATCTGCTGCTACAATTAAGGTTGATCATCCCATAATGCACAGAATATCATTTCATAATTAAGACAATAACAATCAGATACTTCATGCCATAATAAGAGGCTGAAAGTTGAGTGCAGTGTAAGTTGCAGAGAGATGATAGTGCATACAGAAAGATAATGCTCATTCAGGCTCATATACACACATTTAATCTATAATTATGTTTAAATTTCATTATAATTTTCACTAGACTGTTGTTGTTCTAAAATTCTTATTTTTGTTGTTCTTTGATATTTACTATCCAGTACACTGTTCAGAGATTTTAGTCCCAACACAATACAAGAAAACAGAGCTCAATGGCTGACTTGTATTAGTTAACTTGAAAGAGAAGCAATAGTTTGCCCTCTACTAACAATTAGCTGCTAGAGAAAACTCAATTGGTTGGAGCATGAATTTTGTGGTCTTTTATTTAGCTCTCAGCCACTGAGATTGTATTATCTCCATGGTACTAACTATAACATGGAGTCTGAGGCAGAACAAAGTGGGAAATCAAAACTAAGCTTCTTGACTAAAACCAGTGGCAGAAGGCCAGCAGCTACCATGCAAGTCAGATACGTCTGAAGAGCAGTAAAGTATCCTAACAATAACGTGCACTTTCCACTTTATGTTCATAATGAAGTTTGGGGGGATTTTCTTGTACAATTAACAGATCAGCAGTATGAAAATGCTAAGTACATCTCATTGTTAATAGACTATGTTGATGGACCTATGGTTTCATTCACTTCAGTCAGCTGCTGCACCATAATGTCTGTTAGATCTACCGATGTAATTCATGTTAATTGCCACATTATTCTGCAGTTTATAAACTGAGATGCTGTACACATAAACATCAGGTTTTCTCTCATTGTTCCTTTGTTTCTATGCTTTTATGCCTTAAAACTGCTGGCCACAGGCAATCTGGAAATAGCCCATTTGTGCAGAACCTCATTATCGATGACATTGCAATTGTGGGATGCTGTCAGTTCTGTGAATTTAAGGTTTGTCAAATAAAGTTCCATCTTGGGAGGGTGTTTGATAACAGATTCTATGTAATATGTCCAGTCCAAATTTACAATTTTAAAGAATAAAGGCATCTTGTATTATGTGGTGTTTAAATGAATCCCATCAAGCTCAACAGAAATCCTAGATTAATGGAGAGAAAAATAAAAAAATAAGACCCAACCTGCAAAACTTGGTTTCTCCTCTTCTGCTCGCCCCAGGCTCTCTAATGTCCGGGTCACCTGACTTCCAAAGTCATCTTCTCTGTTGCATGCTTCAGGCCGAAGTTGGTTGTCTTCTTCTTCACAGTCGTAATCATCCAGGATGGGCGTCTCTCGGATAGGCATTCCGACCACTGAGTTATGGGCCTGTATCCGAGAGTTACGAAAGCTGTCCCTGGCCTGTGGTCCCAGCAGCACAGAGGGAATGTAATGAATTTCATGAGTGGCCTCCGTACTGGCACTCTTCTGAGGCACCCGCCGCCTCTTGCACCATCTCCTGCGTGCGTATAGTACCATTGTGAAGATTAGAATGAGAAGTAGCAGAGCAATCAGACCTCCCTGTGGAGTAAAGAAGAAGTGAAGAAATGTGACTTTTTCTTGGTTTCAAGTTTAACTTTTTCCTCCCCACTGCCATTTTTCCCCTCATGAGGATCACTCAGTTGACACATTCAGGTAGATCCTGACTTTGTGCAATAGTGTAAAATGGATGAAAGCAAGTAGGCAGCCTTCCAAACACTCATAGGAATAAAACTTGGAAAGATGCAAAACTTACTGGCACCTTATTTATATTATCGCACAGCATCCTGACCAACCCCTTTTTCTCTCTATTTGTATAATAGAGCAGGTATGAGAAAATACAACATCAGAAATTTGTCACTCCTTGACATATTGACTGTGGATATATGAGGTGGTCACTTCACACCATTCTCTTGCCAAACTGAAAAGCAATATGTCTTTCGTCCGATAGTCTGAACCATGCAAAAAAAAAAAACCCTCTTCCCTATCATGGTTAGCAGATTTTCCAGGAAGAAAACCCTTTCAAAAGAATACTGTGATCTTGGGGTCAGATAATTAACCCACTTAATCCTAGCTTTTACGGTTTGTGTTATCATCATTTCATTAAAACAGTGAATAAGCACCACAAGTTTATGTACGGACACAGATAATTGAATACTTCTCAGAAAGCTATATTTAGTATCAGCACAGCCAAGATACTGAAAATGTAAACCTGTTCAATTCAGCCAAAGAGTCATGTAGATTATAGCATTCCATAGATATCCTTAAGTTTTTCCCTCATTATGTTGTAGAATTTTTACTGTCAAATTTTGCTGTCTGAGAGATTTTACTTGCTCCCTCAGTTCAATAACTAAATTTGATGGAGTCCATCACCCACAAGCTGCATAATGTCTGTTGGAGTAAATATGTTCAATGGATGTAATGATGTACATTTCTAACCCATGGGGCTTTTGTCTTTGTGCATTTTAAAACACCAAGCCTTAAGATGGCTCCTTTTCTTGTTCATGTCATCTTCTTAGGAAGTACTTGGAGATATTCTTTCAATGCAAGTTCTGTTATGTATAAGTAATTGTGCAAATACACAATGCAAATAAAGCGTGGTCTTGGTGAAAGAGTGGGATGATTGTCCAGGTTAGTTTCTCCATATGTCCCTTCTTCCATCCACCCTGCAGAAGAATAAAAAGACCAACACTACCTCCTCTGATGGATCTTTTCACCATTTTCCAAAAAGAAATTGCCAATTTTCGTTTTACACATAACTGTTATATGTGCATTTGTAGAACAAGCCTCAATCTTTAAGTGAACAGCAACACAAAAGTAGGTTTGTACAGCCCTGAAAGTCTTTTACTAAAAGCTTTGAATAGTTTTCTGCTTATAAAAGGATTGCATACAGGGTATTGATGTTAGTCCTAAGAAAAGCAACAAAGAGACATGCTCTTCTATGCACTTCAGTATTCAATGAGACATTCCAGCCAGTATCCTCTTTATCTTATAGTTTCTATCTCAGACAGTACTGAAGTTATTTTTATTTATTGGCTAGGTACATAAATGCTTTCCTGGACCTGAAAGGATTAAAAGATGACACTTGGTAGTTTTCTTGTTCTTTTAGCTATGAACCAGTCTCCCCAGAGTGGAGTGTGAAACCATGCACCTCCTTTCTCCTGACCCACTTTAATCAAACAGCAAAGCGAAGAAGCATCATGCTGAGATCAATAGTTCAGAGGACTAAATGAATGTAATATGGCAGTAGTAATTACAATTCCCATTCTTCCTTTTCCTATTCCATCGTTTTCTTCACTCTGTCAATTAATTGACAGTAACATGAAAGAGGATTCGTGGAGCATTAGCAGTCCATTATCAATGTCTGCTTAGTTCAGCACTTGAAGTAGAAGCTGAATAATGTTAACATATTTAGATTCTTTTTCTGCAAAGCTAGGGAAACGTTTTGCCAAAATATCAGTTTAAAATCCAATAGTTAGACAGACCATTACATTTAGTGAATAACAGTTCATGACACTAAGTGTTCTAAATATCAGAGTTTTTACAGGATCTTTGTCCCTTGCCAATTACCTCCCATACTTAAATAAAAGCAAAAAACTGTGAATGCTGGAAATCCAAAACAAAAATAAAAATACCTGGAAAAACTCAGCAGGTCTGACAGCATCTGTGGAGAGGAACACAGTTAACGTTTCGAGTCCATTCGAGTCAACTTCCCATACTTATCTGTTTTTAATGTTAACTTCTTAATAAGGCATGATCCTTTATATGAAATAGGAGCAAAAGTAGGCCATTCGGCTCCTCGAGTCTACTCTGCCAAACAATAAGATCATGGCTGATCTGTTTGAGTTTCAAGTCCTACATTCCCATCCACGCCCAATAACTTTTGATTCCCTTGCTAACAAGAAACCATGCTTTGGTTCAGACATGGACAAAAGAGCTGAACTCCAGAGCTGAGGCGAGAGTGACTGCCCTTGACATCAAGGCAATACTTGACCGAGTATGGCATCAAGGAGCCCCAGCAAAACTGGAGTCATTGGGAATCAGGGGAAAAACTCTCAAAAACATTTGGCATCAGTTGTCATCGCCAGGTGGCTATTATTCCTATATAAGCTTTGACGATGTAATGCTGGGCAACCATGGGGACAAAAATCACAGCAGAAGCTGATCCTTGTCATCATCTGACATCAATACTCAAGCAGTCCAGCAATAGTTGCTGGACAATTATTTGGAGCAGGAAGCATTGTTGCTTATTTCCTTCCAAACCCAGATGCAGTAAGTCACTTGAAGCAAGGTTTCATGTCACCATTTTCACTTCTAACTGAAGCTAATCTGTATTTTTCTGACCAGTTGTATAACAACAACAAAACAGCAGCTTAATAAATGCCTTTCTTTTTTCTTCAAAATGAAAAGAAAGCAAAAGAACTGAGGTTCACACAACAGCTGTCAGAGTTCATTTGCATCTTATATCTCTAATCCCTGCTGTATTGTCCTGCTTTTTTCTAGCAATGTTGCTTAATACACAATGGAACATACCAAGAAAATGTACAACAGCATTGAAACACTGTCCACATGTTTTCTTGGAAAAGCCCTCCTTCTGGGCAGAAATAAAGAATTATTACCCCAGAATGCTCTTTCGTCTGCCCTTCCCTTTCTCCCTTCCAAAAGTGTGCACAGTATGCTGGGGAACACCTCGTGAGTATTGGAAATTCTCGGGTACACTTCCCAAGAGTTCATTCTCTTAATGTGAAACAGTACCATGAATCTCCATAGGCTCTTCAAGCATAGCAGGGCAACCCTGATTCAGCTCTCACTCAACATTCATATGAGGACATTTTTCAGTAGGGTCCACCGGATAATGATCCAGAGTGCGAACCTTGGCTAATGCTTCTTCCTATCACACAGAGGCCAACTATAGTAACTTCCATCCCAAACAGGACCATCAAAAACTGGGAACTCCGTGATACTGATATGATTCAGCTATTCACTGTCTCAACAAAACAATCCACTGGGGGATCACAACTTTGTTATTCATTCTTTGCTCATTTTTCTTAAATTTCTCTCTTCATAGCCCATTTACTTTTTCTATTTCTCTTCTATTTTGCTTTTGACCTTGATTTATTTGTTTACTATCCCTTTGCTATTTATATGGTTACTAATTTTCACTTTTCTTGAATTCAGTGTTTTACGTTTTTCTTTCACCCATTCCAATAACCTCTTTGCCACAGACTTAGAGAAAATGATTAATAATGTACATGCATTCTGCAGCACAGTAACTACTAAGAATTTGTTTAATAATTGCCACAATGACAGAAAGCTGTGACAGAGTGAGGTCTATCTACAACTTCACCAGCTAACCACAGACTTATTTAACTGTTTAAAGAAGATGTTTTTAAAAAAAAAACAAGAAAAGACACTGATCAAACAGTGCCACAAGTCACCTGAAGCTTGATACTGTAAGTTGACCACTTTTCTGGATAGTTTCTGTATAAATGCACTGTAGACTGTTCCATGGAATTTCACACCTGGGGGTGGCAAGGTCTACTTCAGCAGGGGCCCTCTTGAAAGGAAGATATTAGAAGTGCAAAGTGCTAGAATTTGAGCAGCTGTAGTTTTATCAAGACAAAGGGAACTACTAACCAGCCAGATACTCATCAGACATTCAAACTCCCCTGTGGAGGATGAAATAACCCCATGCCCTGTTGATTTCTATCTTGAAATGTGTCAAAAGTTTTGGAGATGAACAGATCAAAACATGGGATTACTTGTCTCCAACAATGACTGCAAGATATGCTAATCAAATTCCTTTTTTGGAACATACAGACAGCAGTTTTAAAAACTGGTTCTGCCAAGCAGCAGGGGGAAGAGAATGAAACATCATAGTCATCTGAAAACACTGCTGGAAGAGAGCAGTAAATATCTCTCTCTCTCTGAAGCTAAAAGAGTGTCTTCAGCAAAATGAAGATCTGATCCAAGTCAACTCGAAGATTCTACAGGAAACCAACTAACTTCAGACAGTTGCAACATTCAACAACCTATGCCTCAAAGACAAGCAAAGTGCTTAATCATATATCCTTTTAACTTTGTTTTGGCCTCTAACTTTCCTATTTCTGACATCTGTGTGTACGCGGCATCAGGTATTTATTATTTTTTCTCGAGTTTATTATCTAATAAACTTATTCTTTTGTTGACTCAAGAAAACCTGTTTTGATTGGCTCCTTATTAAAAAATAAATGCATTTGGATTGTAAAAGGCATATATGGGGGAAATAAATTTTAAAACCTTTGTTGTGATCGACTGAAGGAGCTGAATAAAAGGCGAGCCAACGCATACCTCCTCACCCGGTTGTAACACAATTTCTCCAAGAATGTTGTCAGAAATTTTCATAGTGCCCTGGGAAGCCAAAAGGACACTTAGGAGTAGAAATTCATCTGGACAGTGAAACAAAATGGGCAGTATTTGATCAACCTATATACAGCACCCGATGTTCAGTTTGATTGTAGTCAATAGAATTAAATATCAGCCACTACATGTAACAGGCAGTCAATCCAACACTGCCCATTTTGCGCCACTGTTTGAGGTGAATTTCCACCCCACTAATGTTGGAATTCTAATACCTTTCAGCCAGTAAAGGTGGGGTTACTGGCAATTACTATTAAAGGTTATTGTTTCAGAGGCTCAATCTGCTTCAATACTTCGGACATTAATCATAAAGTCTGAGAAATCCATTTGGTTCCATACCAACTTCGATCTTAAGTTTGAACTAAAGCAAGATTTACCCAGCCTTCCATATTAGATCAAACATGTACCTAATTCTCAGGATGTGAGAACAAAAGGGAATTGTCAAGTTCTTGTCATACTTTTATAGCTTCTGTTGGCTGATCTGCAACTGAAACTGGACCACATCCAATAAGCATTTCACGCCAAATAAAAACTGTTATTAGCTGTTAATCTTTTTCCCTAGTATGTAGATATGTATATATAGTTCTGTTCAAAGTAAGCACACAAACCAATGAAATCAACAGACAGGATCTCATGAAGAAGCATTATTTATACTTAAATGGTTTCTCAAAATTATTCCTCAGAGAAGACAAGATCAAGCCGTTAGTCAACAAAGGAAACCTCTGTGCCATCCTCAGTTGAACATAAGAACATGAGTAGGCCATTCAGCCCCTTGAGTTTGTTCCACCATTCAATTAAGTGATGGCTGCCTAAACTTCAACACCCATGAAATCAATGGGAAGGAATTGCTTAATTTTACACAACTGCTGTTTGAACATAAAGTGTAAATTATATTTTGACAATTACTGTTAAAAATGTACACAGAAATTACTAACAGATCACAGGTTTTTGAATGGCAATGCTTTTTTAAAATTTATAGGTAATAGGCTTAAAAAGCAGCACATTCAGCTAGGACAAGAAGATTCTGTGTGTGCTGCTGAGAATGGACTTCTAATATGAAGTGAATGCAACGGCAAAGTGTTAGAGATGATGAATGTTTTGATTTTTATTTATTTTAGCGTAGGTCAGCAATTTGGATTCGAACCTAGGAGAATGTGGGTGCAGATCACTTTATACATCAATCACAACCACAGCTTCACAACCTGCTTTGTTCAATGTATTAAGTAGCTGAGTAGGCCAGTTTGTGATTAATATAACTCTGAGCTGACTTCTCCATATTAAGTCCATTTATTACTTTAGTCCACAATCTGCCAGAAGTCCAGAAAGGTCACTTACATTAAGAATGAGATGGAAATGCTCTGCATGACATGTTTGCAAGTTTAAAGTAACACAGAATTCAGAGCTATGTGGAAAAATGTGGAAAATTGCAGCTGCCTTCATTCCGCAATTTTACTTCATGACTGGTATTAAATATTGAAACATATACTGCCAGCCTTTTGGTATAGTGGGGTGACATACCAACTAGCTGTGTCAGGGATCAATGAAATGTATGCTTGTGGCAAGAATCTATCAACAGTGAAGTACTGGTCCTTGCTGCTTCTTCAAAATGATGGGAGACTCCACAAACGTGAGAGATGAACCACATCTGACAAGTCACCCGCTAGCAGCTCTCATCTAACTTTCAGCTGCCACTCAAGTGTTGCACTGAAACAGACCTGACTACAGATTGCCAACTCATTCGCTTATGGCAAGAAAAGGAAATCTTAAAGATTGTACAAAGAAGGGATGAAAGGAGAGCAGGTTATAAAACACAACTTACACTTCTACAGTGCTTCTATAGAGAGGGCTTTCAAAGTATTCCATGAGCTGGAAACACATTGAACAAAACAGCATGGATTTACAGCATTAGCCCCATTATATTTGGACCACCTCTTTCCTAGAGGAGTCTAAAAGCAAACCCAGTACTTTTTACTTCCCTGTAACTCTGTACAGAACCCAAGAAATGGATACTAAGCAGAAGTGAATACTTGGGTGGTGGGTGAGGCAGCCAGAAGGGGTGAAGGTACAATTGAAGGTAAAGGTTTTGATACAATTCAGGAAGTGCAGAAGTGTATCAAAGACATAGTGGCAGAACAAGCAGTCACTATTTTTTTCAGTTGCTGTTTTCAGCAAATGGGTGACACTAGCAAGGTCACATTTATACTCAAGGTTTCCTGAAAAAGGTGCTGATAGCTAGTCCTTGTCTTTGGACCACTGCATGTTAATTGCACTTCCTCCCACTATGGCAAAATATAGTGAATTCCAGGGTAGTGGCACAGTAAGCTCCATGTGAAATACAAGTAAATGGGCCCAGGGTTGACTTCCTAAACCCCCTTCATGAATTGTTCGAGAAATGTTTGGAAAACTTGGAAACATGAACAAAAAAAACTGAAGTGTGAAAACAGATTTTGCATAAATAGAACTGCAATCCTTGTAATTTTGTGTTTCTTTGGAGCATGTTGTGTGCTTCACAATCAAAGAAAATCTTCAAAAGCTAATATCTGATAAAGGAGACAACCACAAGATAATGATGTGCTACAGCAGCAGGCAGTCAGTCATTTGTTGAAACTGTTTCTGAAAAAAAATGCTTCACTGCTTCACAATCTTGAGCAGTTTACATTAGACCCAACTCAGTAAATAAGAAATCTTAATATCCCACACAACCAGATTTTAGTCCTTTTCCATATTGCTTTGTCCATAAAGCTCGTTAGAAAGCCATTAGTGCAACAGTAACATTTTACAGCAAAACTCATAATATACATGTCTGGTAAAGCAAAATTGAAGTGGCTACTTCTATCACATGTAAATAAAATGACATCAAAAACAATGAAGATGCAGGTATGGAAATGAGGCATTTTAAAAATGTTAAAATCAAGACCTACAAATCTGATAATATCAGTTTAATATATGAATTTGAATTTAAATATGAATTTAACATTGCAGATTTAAGTACATTTGATGCATGCTTAGGACAGATATCTAAATATCTTGAGATTAAAGCATGACTACCACAAGAACACACACTTAAATGGTCTCAAACCATAACAATACATACATAGACTATTCATAGATCAAACAGATTAAAGTGAATGAAATCATAGAATGAGATGGCACAGAAGGTCATTCAGCAAGCCATCCCAGTGCCAGCTCTATGAAAGAAGCACCCAATCAGAACCACTCCCCTGCATCAACTGCTGCAAATGTTTCCTTTTTGAATATTTATCCAAATCACTCGTGAAGGTTATTCTTGAAATTGTTAACACCACCCTTTAATGTAATGTATTCCAAATCATAACAACTAATTGCATAACTTATTTTCCCTTCATGTTACCTCTGGTTATTTTGCCAATTACCTTATGTTTGTGCCTCACTGTCACAGTATTTTATCTTGAATCTGTGCCTTTGGTGACTGACCCTTCAGCCACAGGAAACAGTTTCTCTTTACTCACTCTATCAAGACAGCTCAAAATCACCCCTTACCCCTTTTTGCTCTAGGGAGTACAACTAGTTTCTCTAGACTCTCCACACTAATGAAGTTCTGCATCACTGTTACCATTCTAGTAAATCTCTTCCGCACCTAGACATCCTTCCAAATGTGTGGTACCCAGAATTGGCTACAACACTCCAGCTGGGGGCTAACCAGTGTTCTATGAAGGTTTAGCATAAAGTTCTTGCATTTTTACTTTAAGCCTGTATTTATAAACCCAAGGATGCTGAATGCATTTCTAACAGCATTCTCAATCTATCGTAAGATTGCAAGTTCATAATCTGTCCTGCCATCTTCAAAGGCTGAGCTCCCAGCTTTCCCTGTTCTGGCATTCCCCTTAAATAGTCATTTGGAAGTACAGAACCTGAGTATTGCTGAGAAAAGAGACATGTCGGAGCTCTTCATCTTGCACACATCAGGCCATTTCACAAGAAGTGATGAGTGCAAGATGAAAAGCTTTAATGTGCCTCTTTTTTAAAGCAAATTCTCCTTAAAATTGTACCATTTATTTTAGATTGCTTCTCTTCATTTTTCCTACCAAAATTCATCATTTCATATGTTTCTGCTTTAATTTTAATCTGCCATGTGCCTACTCATTTCACCAGAATATCCATGGTTCTCCTAAAGTCTATAACTATCCTCCTCATTGTTTACTACTGTTGGAATTATATCTCTCAAGGTTGACTTATTATTTTGTCAAATGGAAGAACATGACATGATCTGGGCATTTGGATGTCAACCTTTATTTTAAAAGAAAGTCATAAGTTCACCTTGGAACTGTAAACATGCTGGCCGCTTCCAAGAAATCACCGGACCCATATGGTACTTGTGAATGAGTTGTTTGTTTCTGTTGAGCTGCAAAGTACTTTAATTAATGAAGCTGGGAGACAAAAAAAAGACAATCACATGAGAGAGAAAAAAACTTAAGTTGTGAACCTGATTTTTTGGAAGGCAGTCTTGGTGGAGAACAAGCTGAGAAAGGAAGGCTCCCTCTCTCTACCTTGTCTGAAATTGTATGTGGCTATCAACCTGTAGCCAGAGAACTCTCATCTGGGTGTGACCAGTCTGTATTCAGACATACAATGCTGGAATCGTTGCTGAGAACTTCCAGGCATCTACCTGGACCAATGGCCCATCTGCACATGAAGGAACTCCAGGTTGACAGTGTCGAGACTCTGTGGATTTTATCCTTTATTTTGTAACACACATCCTTAAAAGCCCATCTCTGCAGAGAGACTCTATCTGTTTGCCTTTTGTTTGTCTGTGTGTGTATGTGCTGGGGGAATTCTTTAGGAAGAGATGGATGGTTATACTTCCCGATTACAATTGTGTTAACCTGTATTTGAGACTTGATAAAAGAAGTTTTGTTTAAAATAAGTTAACCATTCTGAGTTTTCGAAAAAACTGGTCAGAGTCTCTTTTCTTCTGGGTACGAGAGGCATAGGTACACAATTGGCCATTTCAGTGAGAAAATTAAACATTTAAATTAACGATACAGCCTGCAGAGTAGTGGGGTTTGATAATTCACACACTCCTCCCAACCTGGTCAAAACACTACAATTCAGAGTTTTGTTTCATCTGCAAACCATGAAAATTATGCCATGTATACCCAAGTCCAGTCCATTAATATGGGATGTGGGCATCACTGGCTAGGCCAGCATTTATTGCCAATCCCTAGTCACCCTTCAGAAGGTGATGGTGAGACGCCTTCTTGAACCGCTGCAGGACATGTGCTATAGGTACACCCACACTGCTGTTAGGAAGGGAGTTCCAGGATTTTGATCCAGTGACGGGTTCCAAGTCAGTATTGCACATGAACCTCTGAGGGACTCCACTGCACACTTCTCTCCAGTCTGAAAAACAACCATTCACCATTGCTCATGGCTTTCTCTTTCATAACTAATTATGTAGCCATGTCCCTTCAATCCCGTAGGCTTCAATTCTATCACCAGTTCCACCCTTACTTTCCTCAGTAACTTAAGATGCTTCATATCGGGACCGGCTGAGATTTCTACTTTAAATACTGCCAATCTTTTAACCAACTCCTCTTTATATATTGTTACAAATACCTAGTTCATAGTTCATGTTAATATTTTAGAGATAATATTTAGTTCTGGGAAGATTCAAGTTCAACAGTAGAAAATGGGATAAAAACAACTAAAGCAGCTTGGCGTATATTAAACTTAAAAAGTTGGGGCCACGTTGACTTAAAGGGTTAACATCGAGAAAGGCAAGATCTTAAAACAGCAGATGGGATTACTTAGCTGTAGAGCTGGTGACAATGATGTCTACGCTTCTCGCAAAGAAGTGCAGTACAAAGAGTTGTTTTTTTTTGGGAGTTAGAGCTAAATTTGTTTAAAAGTATTCAGTGAACCCTGAAAGGCGACATCATTATGGAGATGGGTGAAGCTTAAGAAGTTTCCCTGGTTTTCAATTTATTTGAACGTTCTGCAACAGGGGAAGAACCAAAGAGGTGCTCCTGTAGCAGACTCCAGGCAGTTAGGGCTCAGAAAATCACTGGGGGCCACTTATAGTTCGGTGCAGCTGAGAGTTGCAGTTTGGACTTTGCGTGGTTTACAGCCATGGGAGCCAATCGGTGCTGTTACAGCTCAGGAGAACTCCTGGTTGCTGAGAAGGTGACAGAAGGTCATTGGTTCTGTGCTGGAGAGGTTGAGGGTTCAGAAGAAGACCTTCGAGCCAATTATAGTTTGATGCATCCGGGAGACTGGAGTTCAGAGAAACCCAGGGGCAGTGCCAGTTTAGTGAAGCCAACAGTCTCCAAAAGTGCTAGAATTATGCCAGTAATTAGAGTGTAGCTTTGTGAATCGCAGGGAACTCAGTCTCAGGAGGAGACTGAACCATCCGAAGGTAAGCAGTCATTGAGGCAGTCCGAGTCAGAATGGCTTTTGAAGCAATTCAGAGGCTAGATCTTTACAAGTGAGGAACCCCCATGAGCAAGACAGAGTTTTAGCCAGATTAAGTTTTGTCTACTTTAAACAAAAGGTTACTGGTCTCTAAACGGATCATACATATATTTTTATCCTATTTAATTTCTCGAACTCTTTCTGTGTTGTGTATTTGCAGTATCTGTTGCTTTAGTGAAGACAGATCCAAAATACTCATTCTACCCACTGCCTCCATAAAATGATTTTTTTCTGGTCCATAATCAAAAGGCCCTGGCTTTTCATAACTCACTTTTAACTTGTTACATGTCTGTAAAGACCTTTTGCGTTCCCTTTTAGGTTAACCTCTAATCTATTTTCATACGCTCTCTTTGCCCCTCATTTCTTTTCTCACTTCTTCTACATACATTTTGTATTCAGCTTGGTCCTTTACTAAATTATGAATCTGACATTTATCACAAGCTTCCATATAATAAATGTACTTTGTCCAAAAGCAAAAGCTTGAAGGATAAATTATGCAAACCGTAAAATAGAAATTTGCAAGTCTTTGCACTACAACCCATTTTATCAATTATTTAATGGCTCAGAATGAAACACATAATCACATGAAAATCATATTTTGTAAATCAGGAACTGGAACAACAGCAACTTATATTTATCTAGTCTTATACAACATTTATATAGTAATTATGTTATAATTAAATGTACAAAAGCATTTTACAGGAACGATATAGAGAAAACTTTGACATCGAGCAACATCAGGAGATATTAAGGCAGATAAGGAAAATGTTCGTCAAACAGCAGATTTTAAGGAGCATCTTAAAGGAAGAAAGAGAGATAGAGAGGGAAAGGGGGTTAATGGGGGAATTCTTGAGCTTAGGGTTTTGGCAGCAGGAGGTATGGCTATCAATAGTGGAGCAATTAAAATTGGGAATGCTCCAGAAACCATAATTAGATGAGCGTGGATACCTCAGAGAGTTATGGAGCCAGGGGAGATTACAGAGATATAGAGATGCCAGGCCATGGAAGGATGCAAACACAAATATGAGATTTTAAAGTTGAGGCAGTGTTTAACCAAGAGCCAATATAGATCAGTGAGTACAGGGGTGATAGGAAGTGCTCCCTCCATATTTTTTTTGTTGTGCACAAGATATTCATGGCGGGCCTTTTATTATTTTTTGCATTGCTGTGTACATATTTAACTTGCAGTGATTGACTTGTGCTCAACCTGCAGGGGAACGTCTAGGTTGCTGTGCAGTTGTGCAACTTAAAGGAAACACTAGTGATGGGTGAATGGGACTTGGTGCAATTTAAAACACGGACAACTGAGTTTTGGATGACCTCAAGCTTATGGGGGTAGAATATGGGAGGCTAGCCAGCCAGGAATGCATTGGAATAGTTAAGCCAAGAGGTAACAAAGGCATGGATAAGGGTGCAACAGCAGATGAACAAGAAACAGGGACGTATCAGAAAATAGGCAATTGCAGTGACAGCGCGGTTATGTGGTCAGAAGCTTACCACAACGTGACATATGATGGTAAGGCTCCAAACAGTATGGTTCATCCTCAGACAGTTGCCAGTGAGTGGATAGGGAAAGGAGTTTATCACATATACCGGAGTCCATGGGTTCCTTAATTTAATTTAATTGAGGGAAATTTCTGCTCATCCAATAATAGATGTGGGACCAGCATTCTGACAATTTAGAAACAGTGGAGGGATGGAGAAGGGCGGTAGTGAGGTAGAGCTGGGTTTCTTCAGCGTAAATGTGAAAATTGATGCTTTGTTTTCAGATGGTGTCAAGAGGACAGCATTTAGATTTGAAATAGGATAAATTCGCAGGGGACAGCAGAAGTAATGGTGCAGGAGCAAGAAGAGAAGCTACTGCAGGTGGCTACAGTTAAAGAGATAAGAATAGAACCAGGCGAGAGCAGTTCCAGTTAGACAATGATGGAAAAGCATTGAAGGATGGTGGTTGAGTCACCCATGTCAAAGACTGCCCAGAAGCCAGGAAAGAGAAAGTTAGCTTTGTCCCAGTCACATAGGATATCATTTGTGACTTTACTAAGGGCTGGTTTGGTACTATGGCAGGAGAAGAAACTTGATTGGAGAGTTTCAAACATGGAGTTCCAGAAAGATGGATTTCTTAAAAGTACTTTTTTCTCTTTTGGGGATTGTATTCAGATATTAAGTTAAAGTGGTTGGCTTAAATAAATCTTTCACAAAGGGAAAAATATGGTAGGTTAGACAGGTTGTGCAGTAATTATGGTTTTGTTAAATGTTGGAATGTACCTTTAAGAATAATCCAGTGATGTAAGATCACATGATCTTTGTAAACCAACGTGTTAGCGGCATGGACTATCTCCTCAGGCATTATAGAGATAGAGATGGAGTTGAAAGCACACATGTAGTGGCTGCTGACTGGATTGTAAATAAACCTAACATAAATAAACCTAAATAAACTGTATTACAAATAGGCAACAAGGTCACATTACAACAGGTTGAGAGTAAACAGCAAGTATTTTAGTTCATCACATGCTTACATGTTAAGAGCCAGTGGGAAGCATTTTGTACAGTTGCTGAAAAATAAAATCAAGCAGCGTGCAAAACAAATTGCTAATTTGCTATCACTCAGTTTGCTCTGCCACCCAAGACCCTTTTAATGTCTATACTGTACATTGACAGTCACTGGGGTGTAATTTAGAGTATAAGATGCTATTTGCAAGAGAATAGAATTAGCTTGAAACAATGAAGTTAAAAGGATTTACACAAAGGAATTACCCAACCAAATGATGCAAAAAGACATGACTAAGCAACAAGTGATCCAAAATAAAACAGGAAGTGCTGGAGATACTGGCCAGGATTTTCCCCTCGGCGATTTGGGAGCAGGGCCTGCTCAGCGAGGGGAAAATGACGTGGGATGACGTTGGGAGGAACCCCCGACGTCATCCCGGTCCATTTAAATCTTCAGGAAGGTGGGCGGACAGCGAAATCAGCTGTCCGCCTGCTGACCTGTCAATGGCCAATTAAGGCCATTGACAGGCTAATTAACCTTAAGCTTAAGGCTGGCGGGCAGGACAGGGGCCCCAGCGGGCTCCAGACTGTGAATGAAACTTCTTCCACTGGCAGGATGAGGTTTCATGTCTGTTTTTTAAAAAATTAATAAACTTTATGTGTTTCTTATTAACATGTCCCATCTTGTATGACATTATCACATGAGGGGGAGATGTTAATAATTTTAATATTTCTCTATTTTTTGACTTTTCTTACCAGTCAGTAAACTCCCTGAGACAGGACTTTGCCTTAGAGAGCAGTGCGCTCTTTCACGCGCATCCGCAAAAGAGCACACTTTGACAGTTGGGGATTCCCTCCCTGCCAACAGGAAGCGCTATGCACTTCCTGTCGGTCAGCCCGCTTAATTGGCCTGCCCACTCAAAATGGCGGCCAGCCCCATACAGGCAGTAGGGGTCAGCTGCCTGCCCGCCGCCGAGCCAGTGGGGCCTGCTCGCCCACCAAGTGCAAAATTCTGCCCACTGAGTAGGACTGGTAGTATCTATTGAGAGAGAATATGACTTCTTCAGAACTGAAGGTAGAAATGTGATGGGTTGTATGCTGTTAAAAGTGGGGAGCAGGAGGAAGAACAATGGGGAAGTGTGGGATAGTGTAGAGCGCAGGAGAGATTAAATGACAAAGATATCACGGAACAAAAGATGAAGGGAGTGATAATGGTTGTAATAAAGAAACAAAGAATTTGTTCAGAGTGTGTGTGAATGGTAGAATAATGAACAGAACAAAAATTCAAAAATACTGGAAATACAGTGGGAGTGAAGCTCAAGTAGTTTGGCATATTTCAATTTTTTAGACGAAGGGTATGGGGTGTAGTATAGTCCATACAAGATCAATGCTTGGTTACATCTAATTCAGGGTTGAACGAATTTGTCTGAATTCTGATGTCTCTCAGGACTCCTGGGAGTGAACATGAGGCATATAGATGCAAAGATAATTTAAAGCATAGATAACTGTGATAATGGAATAACATCAATTACATTTCAGCTGCATTATAGCCTCTCAACAGTGGTCTTCAACACAAAACCAACAAAACCATCAGTCAAATTATTCCCATTTGAAGAAAAAAAATCTACACAATTATCACTATGTCTTTCTGCAGACAAATGCAAATCTGGTGCACCTGCTGCATGCTCCTGCTTTGAAGAAAGTAAAGAGCTGAAAACAGTTGTGCTGATGTTAAGGGCTATTAGTGTTCCTTTGTCGACAGAAAACTGCTTCATATAATAGCACCCCATGGTAACCAACACACGAACCAAAGGGCAGCAGGTATGATGGTTACTTTTTAAATTCTAGTCAGTTTGTGAACATTGGTCTGTAATGCCAACTGTGAGACAGCCAGATTGTGATTAATTCATTGTGTGACTTAGAAATGTTAAGGTAGAGCTTTATCATTAACTGGGATGTGGTATTAATTTGAATGGAGTGTTACAATCCCAGCTGATGTTAATCCTGGACAAATCAGATCCCAGAAATTTGTTTTGGCAAGACTTCCCTATTTTTATACTCCATTCCCTTTGAAATAAAGGCCAACACTCCATTGGCCTTAATATAAAAACAAAAAAACTGCGGATGCTGGAAATCCAAAACAAAAACAGAATTACCTGGAAAAACTCAGCAGGTCTGGCAGCATCAGCGGAGAAGAAAAGAGTTGACGTTTCGAGTCCTCATGACCCTTCGGCAGAACTTGAGTTCGAGTCCAACAAAGAGTTGAAATATAAGCTGGTTTAAGGTGTGTGTGTGTGGGGGTGGAGAGAGAGAGAGAGAGAAGTGGAGGGGGGGTGTGGTTGTAGGGACAAACAAGCAGTGATAGAAGCAGATCATCAAAAGATATTGTTGTTGACATCTTTTGATGATCTGCTTCTATCACTGCTTGTTTGTCCCTACAACCACACCCCCCTCCACTTCTCTCTCCGCCCCCCACACACACACCTTAAACCAGCTTATATTTCAACTCTTTCTTGGACTTGAACTCAAGTTCTGTCGAAGGGTCATGAGGACTCGAAACGTCAACTCCATTGGCCTTCCCTATTACCTGTTGAACTTGTATGTTGGCTTTTTGGGATTCATGCACAAGGACTCCCAATCCCTCTGTGCTGCAGCTTTCTGCAGTCTTTTTCCATTTGCATAATATTCAGCTCTTCTATTCTTCCTGCCAAAGTGGATAACCTCACATTTTCCCAATGCAAGTTCATTATTTCTTTCTATCCATGAACACCCAATAAATTTGTTGCAACTTTGTTCCTTCCTCCTGATCCACTCTCTGGACAATAGTCTGTTTGCTCATTATACAAATGACAGGTGTGTATTTCAGCAGGTAGAGAGATGACCTCAAGAATGGCATGGTGAAGAGCACAATGTCATCAGACGGATGTCCCTCTGTAACCCAAATACAAGAAGTATACAATACTAAACCTTGGATATCTGAGGGTGTTTTGAAACCTTGCTTCCAGCAGTAACAGCTTCCATGTCACTGGTACTCAAATCTCAGAGCTTCTCCCCAATAGACATCTGCCTTCAACATAGTGGAGTGGCTTCCATAGCATAGCCTCTTGTGTCCAAAGATGTAATAATTGAAGCAAAGATTATAAAATGCAACTTTGAAACACTGGCCATATTTTTTTTTTGCTGTTGTTGATCTTTCAAGCAAATTGCATGCACTGTCAGAGAGGTTAGCTTTTCCAGAATTGCAGCATAGTTTTGTTTTTGCCATTATCTGTGGTACTAGGCTTGATAACAGTATACTAGAAAGTTACAACATCTGCATTTCAAAAATTCTGCTAATATTGTTTTGGTAAAACATATAATACAGGCCTATATCATTTTTTTTGCTTAGGACGAGACATTTGAGGATTCAAGAGGAAATTGGATTATCATCTGAAAAGGAAGAATGTGCAGGGCTATAGGGAGATGGTGGGGGGAAAGGCACTAGATGAATTGCTCCTTCAGAGAGTCAGCATAGACATGACAAAACAAATGACCTCCCTCCCCCGCTTCTGTTCTGTTAGCATTCTATGATTCTATTCGAGGTCTGTAAAATTTATTTTAAAGAAAGATTTGCATTTATATAGCATATTTCATGATGACTGGATGTCTTAAAGTGCTTTACAGCCAATGTAATACTTTTGAAATGTAATAGCATTATAGTGTAGGAAGTGGGACAGGCAATTTACATACAGCAAACACTCACAAACGGCTATCTGATAATTACCATATAACCTGTTTTTTGTGATGTTGATTGAGTGATAAAATAATACCATGGGATATTTTATGTCTGCCTGAGAGAGCAGATGAGGCCTCTTGTTTAATGTTACATCCAAAAGATGGCACCTCTGACAGCATAGCACGCCCTCAATACAGCACAGGAGTGGGACTTGAACTAGAAACCTTGTGACTGAAGGACAAGAGTGCTACCAATTGAACCACAGCTGACACACTGCTTTTGCAAAGAGCAGGTGCAGGCAGCTGAGGATGAGTAAACAAGATACTTCAGTCTGTGCCCTATGGTAATTGAGGCTAATACTACATTTGGAGCTTTGCACTGGAGTATTTCTTCAAGACTTTCTGGAACATGGGAAAACAATCTCACTAGAAATTTTACTTTAAAAGAGGAGGGATTTTTTTAAACTCAAGGCATGTCAAGTGTTTTAAGAAAAGTAATTTGGCATTATCCCAATGAATACTGCAAATTTCTACATATACCATCTGATTTGTTGCCAAGTGCTGCAATCTTGCATCAGAATGCAGTGTAATTTTTGTTTCTGAGTAGATCTAAGTGATAATAAATCTCTACTGATAAAGCGAAAACTTAAACTAATTTTCATTGTCAAAATTCTTTATTTAAAATGAAATACCCAAATACCAGCAGACTTGGTAAACCACATTATTGAATAGAGAGACAATACTATAATTTATGAAAAGTAAATTAAGGTTTACATTCAACAGAAAATAGAAACTAGATTACTATTTCTACAGTCCTGTCAATTAATATCAGAATATGACTAATTATGACATACTATAGCAGTGGCTTGGTCTGATGTATATTTGTACTGCTTATTCCTTGTTTTGCGTGTATTCACATAAATCACTAACAACAGCAAGGCAGTTTAATAAGGCTATAAAAAAAGCAAATCAAGCACGCGCTCACTTCTAGGACAGAATAGAAGAGCAGAGATGTTACATTAAACTGGCATAGAATCTTAAATTACACATAAGAACATAAAACTAGGAGCAGGAGTAGGCAATTCAGCGCCTCGAGCCTGCCCTGCCATTCAATACAATCATGGCTGATCTGATTTTGGCCTCAACTCCAATTTCCCGCCCTCTCCCCATAACCTTTCAACCCTAATTAAAAATCTGTCTATCTCCTCCTTAAATTTATTTAGCGTCCCGGCGTCCACTGCACTCTGAGGTAGTGAATTCCACAGATTCACGACCTTTTGAGAAAAGGAATTCCTCCTCATCTCTGATTTAAATCTACCACCTTGAGCCTAAAACTATGGCCTCTCATTCTAGAATACCCCTCAAGGGAAAACATCCACTCCATGTCTACTTTGTCTATCCCCTTTAGCACCTTACATACCTCAATTAGATCTCCTCTCATCCTTATAAACTCTAGCGAGTATAGGCCTAAACTGTTCAATATCTCCTCATAAGACAAGCCCCGCATTTCTAAAATCAATCTAGTGAACCTCCTCTGAACCGCCTCCAATGCAACTACATCCTTCCTCAAGTAAGGGGACCAAAACTGTGCAGAGTACTCCAGGTGTGGTCTCACCAATGCCTTGTGCAGTTGCAACAACACTTCCCTATTTTTATACTCTATGGAGTTATGGAGTTATATGCATTGTTCTGGTTTCCATATATTACAATAGACAGAGAGGCAACAGTGAAGGTGCAAAAGCAAATCCCAAGGATGCTACCAGAACTGAAAGAATGACTTATCAATAAAGATTAAACAGGCTAGGGCTCTTACAGTAGAGCTTTGAGATACTAAATGGGTTTATTAGGTTAGACATAGAGAAAATGTTTCCACTGTGGGGAGTCCAAACCAGATGTCATCAGTATACGACAGTTACTGTTAAATCCAATTGGGAATTTGGGAGAAATATTCAAAGAGAGTCAAGAATGTGGAACATGTGACCACGAAGAGTAGTTGAGGCAAAGAACATGGATGCATTGAAGGGGAAGCTAGTTAAACACAGAAGGAAGAAAGGAATAGGAGGATATGTCAATAACATTGGACAAAGTAGCATGCAAAGAGGTTCACATTCAGCAAAAATGCTGGCATAGATTAGTTGGGGCGAATGTCAATTTGCTGTACCGTACACTTGATCTAACTTGGGGTAAAATGTTTCATTCCAGCATTCAGACTTTAATGTTTGAGTGAGTTCAGGCTATTACAAAAATAATTTCTACTTTTAGACATGAGGAGTATTGGATCATCAAACATTTCAAAAATACCATTCTTTGCAAGTATAACTATTTTACAAAGGCTACAATGGTATCACATTATTTTCATAATTTTTTTGATAGTCAAGACAAAATGAGGGGCAGTAAGAAAAACAAAAATTTGAAACAATTCCATCTGGTGTTCCCTACAT
The DNA here is from genome assembly GCF_017639515.1 of Carcharodon carcharias. Taxonomy (NCBI): domain Eukaryota; kingdom Metazoa; phylum Chordata; class Chondrichthyes; order Lamniformes; family Lamnidae; genus Carcharodon; species Carcharodon carcharias. Next base: position 135,357,474 of record NC_054474.1, on the reverse strand, counting down.
GGAATCATTCTCCCCTGCTAGCGGAGTATTGCCAGCACACTGTCTCAGCTGGATATTGTCAGAATCAATAACATTTCAGATTTATTCTTCAGCAGTGATTTTTGATCTTTTCAGCAGTTACAATCTGTTTGGTGGTGGAAGAGTAATCAGCTTCTTAGATGTATGTAGCTTGCAAAGACAACCTATTCCCTTTTAAATCTGGGATTCTTAATGCAGAAAAGGCCATTAACTCATTACCTCAGCAATCTGTTAATTTGTGAATCCCAATTGTTCCACTGAGCTGAACTTTCAGACCGGAACTTCCAATAGTTCAGGATCACTTGTTAATAGAATGGCTTTTTTTCAAAAACAAAATCTATGAACAGGGTATATCAGTGTAGTGGTTAATCTACTGGACCAACAATCGAGAGACCTGGATCTGGTGCTGGTGAACTTAAATTCAATTAATTAAATAAAACCTGGAATAAAAAGATAGTAATGAGAACCATGAAACTACAGGATTGTCATAAAAACATATTTGGCTTACTCCTGTCCTTTAGGGAAAGAAATCTGCTCCCCTTACCCGCTTTGGCCTATATGTGACTCTAGACCTGTAGAAATGTGGCTGATTCTTAACCACACTCTGAAATGGCCTGGCAAACTCTCGAGATAAAAACAAAAAAAAAACTGCGGATGCTGGAAATCCAAAACAAAAACAGAATTACCTGGAAAAACTCAGCAGGTCTGGCAGCATCGGTGGAGAAGAAAAGAGTTGACGTTTCAAGTCCTCAGTACCCTTCGAAAGAACTTGAGTTCGAGTCCAAGAAAGAGTTGAAATATAAGCTGGTTTAAGGTGTGTGTGTGGGGGCGGAGAGAGAGAGAGAGAAGTGGAGGGGGGGTGTGGTTGTAGGGACAAACAAGCAGTGATAGAAGCAGATCATCAAAAGATATTGTTGTTGACATCTTTTGATGATCTGCTTCTATCACTGCTTGTTTGTCCCTACAACCACACCCCCCCTCCACTTCTCTCTCCGCCCCCCACACACACACCTTAAACCAGCTTATATTTCAACTCTTTCTTGGACTTGAACTCAAGTTCTGTCGAAGGGTCATGAGGACTCGAAACGTCAACTCTTTTCTTCTCCACCGATGCTGCCAGACCTGCTAAGTTTTTCCAGGTAATTCTGTTTTTGTTTTGGCAAACTCTCAGTTGCATTAAAGAAAGTGACTTACCACCATCTTTTTAAGGCCAATTAGGGATCGGCCTTACCAGCGATACCCTTATCACGTGAATGGATGAATGAATACAAAAAAAATCTCCTTCTCTCAAAAAACATGCAAATTCATTCTTCAGGGTTTAAGTACACCTGCACCAACTGCAGTCTGTTTCTTTCCTGAGTTCCCACTCTCCATGTAAGAGCTAAGCAGCAGTAACTGTTGGATAAAAAACAAAAACAGAATTACCTGGAAAAACTCAGCAGGCCTGGCAGCATCGGCGGAGAAGAAAAGAGTAGACGTTTATTGTACTCATGACCCTTCAACAGAACTAGGTGAATCCAAGGAGAGGGGTGAAATATAAGCTGGTTAATATAAGGGTCATGAGGACTCGATATGTCTACTCTTTTCTGCTCCGCCGATGCTGCCAGACCTGCTGAGTTTTTCCAGGTAATTCTGTTTTTGTTTTGGATTTCCAGCATCCGCAGTTTTTTGTTTTTATTTTTGTTAGTAGCTGTTGGATGCCTTGGTAGCCAAGCCCAATGATGTGCATACCAAACATAGGCACTTTGCATCAGAAATCACTTCAAAGCAATTAGAAGTGATCCTGATTTTTTCACTCCCTCAGCCATAGGTGAATAGCAGTACCCAAACATGATTCACTGACCGAGATCAGCAAACTCAGCATAGATTGGGCTCAACTGTTGGATCAGTCCGGCCAGTGGGCTCAGTTTCAGAGCCAATAGGTTAAAATCACCCATTGTCAATGAAAGATTAAACCTACTTGTGGTTCAATTCTGTATTTCATTGTGGAAGAAAACATGTTCAGCTTTCTTAGTCTGAGTTCAAAATTCAAAGCAAAAAGCAGGTAGCTGCAACGATGAGGGGCTAGTTGAACACTCCATGGATATCTGGTTTGATGTATAAGCTTCTCCCAACAGACATCTGTTCCAAGTTAAATAATTGAGACTGTAATTATTTTGAAATGGTTGACAGATTTGGAAATAAATCAAATCTTCTTTCATATAATCTAATGAAATTTGCTCTATCTGCTTTTCTGTTTAATTTTAATTAATAAACCCAGTTCATAGTTTGCAACCTGCCATATATCATTTGCAAGTGTTGCTATTTGTCCACCAGTCAGAGAGCTTTTTTTTATTCTTTCATGGGATGTGGGCATCGCTGGCAAGGCTGGTACTTTATTTGCCCATACTTAATTGCCCTTGAGAAGCTGCTGGTGAGCTGCCTTCTTCAACCATTGCATTCCATGTGGTGTGCTCACACTCAGTGCTATTAGGGAGGGAGTTACAGAATTTTGACCCAGCGACAGTGAAGGAACGGCGATATAGGATGGCGTATGTCTTGGAAGGGAGCTTGCAGGTGGTGGTGTTCCCATGCATCTGCTGCCCTTGTCCTTCTAGGTGGTACAGTGGTGGGTTTGGAAGGTGTGATTGAAAGAGCCTTGCTGAGTTGGTGCAACACGTCCTGTATATAGTACACACTGCTTCCACTAAGTGTCAGTGACGGAGGGAGTGAATGTTTAGCTTTGTGGATGGGGTGCTGATCAAGCAGGCTGCTTTGTCCTGGATTGTGTCAAGCTTCTTGAGTCTTGTTGGAGTGCACTCATCCAGACAAATGGAGATTATTCCATCACGCCTCTGATTTGTACCTCGTAGATTGTGGGCAGGCTTTGGAGGGTCAGGAGGTGGGTTACTTGCCTCAGGATATCCAACCTCTGACCTGCTCTTGGAGCCATAGGAGAGGATCTTCCGGTCAGCAAACGGTTGCCGACGTGTAAAATGATGTGGGAGGACATCGGGCGGAAATGCAGACGTTACCCCATGTCATTTCCATTTTCAGGTCATTGATAAACTAATTTAGGTAATTGATAGGGCTGCCCGTCCAACCTCAGAGTTGGCGGGCAGGTCAGGAGCCCTGGGCTGGGAGCTCAGGACTGAGATGATTGACCTCCAACAACCACAACCATCTTCCTTTGTACTTGGCATGCTTCTAACTAGTCAAGAGCTTTCCCCCCGATTCATACTTCTTCAATTTTGCCAGGGCTCCTTGATGCTACACTCAGTCAAATACTACCTTGATATCAAGGGCAATCCCTCTCTCCTCAACTCTTGAGTTCAGCTCTTTTGACCATTTTTGGACCAAGGTTGTAATGATGTGAAGAGTTGAGTGGCCTTGACAGAACCCAGACTGAGCATCTGTGAGAAGATTATTGCACTGCAAGTGTCACTTGAGAGCATAGTCAACGACATTTTCCATCACTTTACTGATGATCAAGAGGAGGTTGATGGGGTGGTAATTGGCCAGGTTGGCTTTTCCCTGCTTTTTGTGTACAGGACATTTTCCGCAATATTGTCAGGACCCATAGCCTTTGCAGCATCCAGTGCCTTCAGCCATTATTTGATATCATGTGGGGTGAATCAAATTGGCTGAAGATTGGCATTTGTGATGCTGTGGACCTCATCAAGAGGCTAAGATAGATCATCTAATCAGCAGTACTTGCTGAAGATGGTTAAAAGTGCTTCAGCCTTGTCCTTTGCAATGATGTGCTGGGCTCCTCCATCATTGAGCATGGGGATATCGGTGGAGCCTGCTTCTCCTGTTAATGATTTCATTGTCCACTACCATTCACGACTGGATGAGGTTGGATATAGAGCTTATGTCTGATCCATCGGTTGTGGAATTGCTTAGCTCTGTCCATCACCTGCTGCTTCCATTGTTTGACATGTATGTTGTCCTCTGTTATAGCTTCACCAGAATGGCACCTCATTTTTCGGGATGCCTGGCATGCTCCTGTCATGTCCTCCTGCATTATTCATTGAACCATGGTTTTGAGTGTGAATATTCAGAGTATATAGGGTTTTTGTTTACTTGGGATATATTTCCTCTGATTATCTTGCACATAATATTCTGGCTCCACTCATAGGAAGTATGTGCTTGCCTTTAGATACTGGACTCAAGAAAAAGTATCTCAAAAGTACTCAAATCATAGCAGCAGGGTTCAAAGTAATTTAAGAAAACTTCTTAACAGCATCCATTTAACACCTGTAGTATTAGGAATCCATATAAAGCAGCAAATCACAAGGAAGTGGGTGCACAATTCTTTTATCTAATTAACCTGGGCTATAGTTTCACAAGCTTTACGTGATTAGCATAACAATATTTCCTTGCATATGAATGTATGTCACTTCTAGAAAGTGTAAATGAGCCAAGTTACGAGCTTGATGATTTTCTTAATTTGGTTGCTAGTGTAGCTTACAGCACACTCAGAGTTGTTCAGCAAGTGCTCCCCAATCATGAAATCACATCTAACAGTGGATGTTTTGTTTTGGGTTTTTCAAACATGGGTTGGTTGAGTATCGTCTGTACTTCAGAGCAACTGAAGGGACATTCTGTTCGATTCAATCAGCCAAACGTTGCAACGTACGGCTCATGTACCTGACATTGCACCGGCATTGAAATTCATATATACATCACTCGATTGTGTGGTAGGCAGAACATATTTTTGAACTGATGGCAGCACTTGCTGAACAATCCTGAGTGTGAAAACAGCTACAATAACAACCAGTTTAAGATAATCAATTGAGCTTGTCATGTGGCTCATTTATGCCTGTTAGAAGCAATATATGAATATACGCAGGGAACTAAAAAGAATTTGTCCAAGCCTCACATTTTTTTTTAAATTACCCAGGAGCTTAGGGAGCCTATAGTTCCTTATTACTTGCTCCATGGCAAGGCCTTAGCCAATCAGAATCAACTTGCTAACCAATCAACGCTCTTTTCTCCTGTAGTATAAATTGTTGTAGTATGAAATTTGGCATTCTTGTGTTTATCATGATGTGTGCAAGACGAAAAGCTTCGACAACATGTCTCTTTTCAGCAATACTTCTGACAACAATCGATCTTTTTCTGTTGAAAATGTGAAATTGTATTGAGAGTAAAAATGATATTGAAAAACCTGGAAGCTCACATGGGATTTTAGTTTTTATATTGAAGGGCTTTACTATACTCTATTGAAGGGCCTTGCCACTGATTGCAGTCACTGTATAACTATACCATTATCAATTATTACTGTATGTTTGACTGATAAGCTTCATTTCCTCTCAGCAGCTGTCTTTGGCACTGCTGTGTTCTTCACAAATTTGACGTACTCTTTCTCAGATGGTTCAGCTTCTGTCTCAGTCTCTTCATTGTATTCTCCATTTCCAGGCTTTTCTGAAGTGTGAAACCATGGAGGACGCAGCAGGTTACAAGGCAACATTAGGAACTTACTGGTGTGAAGCCCCGCGTCTAGATAGGCAGCTGAATCTTCCCTTCAGCATGTCAATGGCCTATTCAATTTTTAATTTTCATACAGCAGTATCCATTTACTTTGCTGGTGTAAAATGCTGCACTATATTTGAATACCCTTTCTCATCAAAATGCCAGCCAAGACCTTTATCTTAATCCTCAAACAACATCAGAACTTTGGACGGCTTAAGGGTGACTGAATGAATCATGGCAGCTTTGTGCATGCTGTGTAAAGACATGCAGAAAACTGTATCTGTAGTCATGCACTAATTAGGTATTAAGAAAACAAAATCCTTTTTGGTCGACATATTGGTGCCGGTTGATATTCTGGGCTTGAATGGTGGCATGAATGTTATCTTTAGTTTTAAGCACTGAAACAATTTACAAGTGTTTAAAGAAACATATGAAATAGGAGAAGCAATAGGCCTTACATTCCCTGAAGCTGGCTCCACCATTTAGTAGGATCATGGCTGATCTTCTACCTGAACTCCACTTTCCCAAATTATTCCCATATCCCTTGTTTTCCTTTGTATGCAAAAATCTATTGATCTCACTCTTGATTATGCTCAACAGTTGAGTTTTCGTAACCTTCTGGGGTAAAGAATTCCAAAGATTCACAACCACCTTAGTGAAGAAATTTCTCTTTATCTGAGTCCTAGGTGTCCCACCCCTTATCCTGAGATAAGTTCCTGGTTCGGGACTTTCCAGCCAGCATCTCAACATCTATCCAGCTAAACACTCTAAGAATTGTATACAATTCACTGATGCGAGATCACTTCCCATTCTTCTAAACTTCAGAGAACATGGGTCCATTCTACTGAATCTCTCATCATTATACAGGCCTCTCATTCCAAATATCAATACAGTGAACATTTGTTGCACTCCTTCTAAAGGCAAGTATATCTGTCCTTAGATAACGATGTTAAACTCCAGGTGTGGTCTCACCAAAGCCCTATTTAATTGTAGCAAAATTTTCTTACTCTTCTACTCCAACCTCCTTGCAATAAAGGTTCATATACCATTAGCCTTCCTAATTGCTTGGTCTACGTGCATGTTAACTCTCTGTGATTCATGTACAAGAACACCCAAATCCCTCTGACAACCAGCATTTACTAGTCTCAGATCTTTTAAAAAATACTTTACTTTTCTATTCTTCCTTCCAAAGTGGATACTTTTGTGTTTCCCCAAGTTATTTTTTAAAATTAATTTACGAGACCTGAGCATTGCTGGCAAGACCAACATTTATTGCCCATGCCTAAGTGTCCTTGAGAAGGTAGAGGTGTGCCACATTCTTGAACTGTTGCAGTCCATGGGGTGAAAGTACTTCCATGGTGCTGTTAGGTAATGAGTTCCAGGATTTTCATCCAGCAATGATGAAGGAACAGTAAGAAATTTCCAAGCCAAAATGGTGTGTGACTCCTAGGGCAACTCAGAGGTGGTGCTCTTACTCCTTACTGGAGGCTGGGAGATACTGTCAAAGAAGCCTTGGTGAGTTACTGCAGAGCATCTTGTGCATGGTACACACTGTACAGTGCATCAGCCACCTTCTTACCCAATCACTTAACTGGCCTGTACCCCTTTGCAGTCTCACTTCTCTTCACAGTTTACTTCAACATTTATCCTCAGCAAACTTGGATATATTGCACTCGCTCCCCTCATCTATGTCAGTGATATAGATCATGAATAGTCGAGACCCAAGCACCAATATTTAAGGCATTCCATTAGTTACAAATTGCGAACCTGAAATGACATTTTTATTATTACTGTCTCTTCTGTCTGTTAACCAGTCCTTAATCAATGATAATATATTAGACCCAATTCCATAAACCCTAAGTTTGTGTAACACTCCTTTATGTAGCACCTTAACAAATGCCTTCTGAATATCTAAATAGACTACATCCACTGGTGCCCCCTTATCTACCCTGCTAGTTACACCTTCAAACCTTTCTAATAAGGACTGCAGAGGTTCAAGAAGGCAGATCACCGCCAACTTCTCAAGGACAATTGGGGATGGGTGATAAATGCTGGCCTAGCCAGCGATGCTCACATCCCGCAAATGAAGTAAAAAAACAAAGCATATTTCAGGGAAATTTCCCACACAAAAAAAAGTATTGAGGATGTCTTCCAAATTAAGCAAGGCACCTCCTCCATAATAACAAGAAAAAAACAATCTAAAATTACAATACTCCATTTAACAGCACAATGAAGCAAAGCAGTTTAGCTGTAAGGTTCCAGCATTAGTTATCCTAACCACGAGTCTAAATACAAAAACACATCACTTGCAAGGTGCCTATGCCATCCCAATTTTACCCTAAGCACAGTAAAACAGAAAAAAGGTAAGAATGAAATATAATGTAATCTTGAAATAAATACATTTCACAGACTTGCTAATACATTTAAGGAGTATTATATATCCCCTAATTTCATTGAGAATTTCATTATTTTATTACTGTTATTGTATCCAATAGTACTTACTAAGACAATAAGAGATTTAGATTCTTCTGTATGCTATTATATCTTAGTAAAATCCACTCATTTGACCAAGTGTCAAGTTCTTATTATGCTATATTGTTCTCAAAGGACGCGGCAAAAGATTCAGAGGAAGCAGGGCCTTTAAACAGTTTGATCTCATTCTTACATAATACCACCTTCGCATTGTAGCACCTCGCTGTTTCTTATAGCATCTAGCTGTTTCTTAATTAAGTCCAAGCTTAATCCACCCTTCCAAGAAGCCTGTTCCAGCTGTTGATCACCCTCTTTGCAAATAATCACTTCCTTGTCTTTTTCCTAAAATTGCTGTTTATAGCCCTGGGCTTGTGCTTACTTTCCTTCTCCAAAGTATTGTTTCAATATGTTTCCTCCATCCCATTAAAAAATTTTAATCCCTCTCCATTAAACCCCCTGAATCATATATTTTTTCAAGCTGAACAGCCCAAGCTTTGTTAAGGTGTTCTTGCCAAATCAGGTGCATGCAGTTTTTGAGAGAAAAAAAAAGAAAGAAAAATCCTGCATCCAGGTTGTGTTTGCACAAAACATCATCACAAAACATTGTGGCCAAATTCACAACTATTTCCAACTAGCAAGTCTAAATAAAAAAACACACCACTTGCAAGGTGCCCGTTGAGGCAGTGAAGTTGGCAAAGCAGTAAAATTTCATTCATTAAGGGAGTGTTGTTTTGCAGCTTGTGGTAAGACTGAAAAATAAATAATTGCTTTGTTTGCGAGTGCATCATTATATTAGTCTCTTTGCCATTAATGCTTTATTGTTTCATCCTCCACCTATTGAAGTAAAAGGCCCACCAAGCCATCCTGCAGCTTTCCCTTGTTCATAGCAAGGGAAGGACTAGTCCCTCTTCTAAGGTAGAGGTTAAGCTAAACTTTAGATTAGTGAATCAGTTCAGAACATGCATGGGCCAAATAAGCACATATTGGAATGTCATCCATCACTGGTTTCTAGTTTAACAATCTCTTTAAATGGTTTTTATGTGCCAAGTTTTAATAGATACGTAAAATTGCTCTATTGCTGAAAATAATTTCATAATTTTTACTGCAGTATTGTCTCAACATCAGATCCTCCATTTTTTATAGGCAACTTGTTACAATGGTTCCATTTGAATATCTGAGCAAAATTTATAGTCACAATTTGTGTCTTGTTTTCTCACCTGACAAATCTCCTTTCTTTGACATTTTTCAACTCCATAAATACATTTATCATCATCATTACGCAGTTAGAATGACTCTACATTACTTGTCCCTCTCAGAAGCTCAAACAAGAAATCCCAGAACACATTACATACAGAAGTGCAGTATGTAATAAAATATATGTATGTAATGGATTAGTAATCCAGAAACCGAGGGTAATGGTCTGGGAACCCGAGTTCGAATCCCGCCACGGCAGATGGTGGAATTTGAATTCAATAAGAATCTGGAATTAAAAGTCCAATTATGACCATGATTGCCATAAAAACCAATCTGGTTCACGAATGTCCTTTGGGAAGGAAATCTGTCGTCCTTACCTGATCTGGCCTACATGTGACTGCAGGCCCACGGCATGTGGTTGACTCTTAAATAGCCAAGTAGGGCACTCAGTTGTATCAGACCACTACAAAGTCACAAAAAAGGAATGAAACCGGACGGACCACCCAGCTTCGACCTACACACTGGTAACAACAATGGCAATCTCAGCCCTGTCGACCCAGCAAAGTCCTCCTTACTAACGTCTGGGGGCTAGTGCCAAAATTGGGAGAGCTGTCTCACAAGCTAGTCAAGCAACAGCCGGACATAGTCATCCTCGGGGAATCATATCTTACAGATAATGTCCCAGACACCACCACCACCATCCCTGGGTATGTCTTGTCCCACTGGCAGGATAGACCCAGCAGAGATGGCGGCACAGTGGTATACAGCTGGGAGGGAAATGCCCTGGGAGTCCTCAACATTGACTTCAGACCCCATGAAGTCTCATGGCATCAGGTCAAACACAGGTAAGGAAACCTCCTGCTGATTACCACGTACCGCCCTCCCCCAGATGATGAATCAATGCTCCTCCATGTTGAACATCACTTGGAGGAAGCACTGAGGGTGGCACTGAGTGGGGGACTTAAATGCCCATCACCAAGGGTGGCTCAGTAGCACCACTACTAACTGAGCTGGCCAAGGCCTAAAGGACATAGCTGCTAAACTGGGTCTACAGCAGGTGGTGAGGCACCAGAAAGAGGGAAAAACATACTTGATCTCATCCTCACCAACCTGCTTGCTACAGATGCATCAGTCCATGACAGTATTGTTAGGAGTGACCACCAGACAGTCATTGTGGAGACAAAGTCTCGCCATCACATTCAGGATACCCTCCATCATGTTGTGTGGCACTACCATCGTGCTAAATGGGATAGATTTCAAACAGATCTAGCAACTCAAGACTGGGCATCCATGAGGCACTGTGGGTCATCAGCAGCAGCAGAATTGTACTCAAACACAATCTGTAACCTTATGGCCCAGCATATCCCCAACTCTGCCATTACCATCAAGCCAGGGGATCAACCCTGGTTCAATGAAAAGTGCAGGAGGGCATGCCAGGAGCAGCACCAGGCACACCTAATAATGAGGTGTCAACCTGATGAAGCTATAACACAGGATTATTTTTGTGCCAAGTAACATAAGCAGCAAGTTATAGACAGAGGTAAGTGATCCCACAACCAAGGGATCATATCTAAGCTCTGCAGTCCTGCCTCATCCAGTCATGAATGGTGGTGGACAATTAAACAACTCACTGGAGTAGGAGGGTCCACAAATACCCCCATCCTCAATGATGGAGGAGCCCAGCACATCAGTGCAAAAGATAAGGCTGAAGCGTTTGCCCCAATCTTCAGCCAGAAGTGCTGAATCCATCTCAGTTTCTTCCTGAAGTCCCCAGCATCACAGATGCCAGTCTTCAACCAATTTGATTCAAATATTCCGGCAATAATATTGAAGACTTGTGCTCCAGAACTTGTCGTGCCCCTAGTCAAGCTGTTCCAGTACAGCTACAATATTGGCATGTACGCGGCTATGTGGAAAATTGTCTAGCTATGTCCTGAACACAAAAAGCAGGACAAATTCAGGCCAGTTACGCCCCCATCAGTCTACTCTCAATCATCAGTAAAGTAATGGAAGGTGTCATCAACAGTGTTATGAAGTGGCGCTTGCTTAGCAATAATGTGCTCACTGACACCCAGTTTAGGTTCCGCCAGGGCCACTCTGCTCCTGACCTCATTACAGTCTTGGTTCAAACATGGACAAAAGAGCTGAAGTCCTGAGGTGAGGTGAGAGTGACTGCCCTTGACATCAAGGCAGCATTTGACCAAGTGCAGCATCAAGGAGTCCTAGCGAAACTGGAGTCAATGGGAATCAGGGAGAAAACTCTCTGCTGGTTGGAGTCATACCTAGCACAAAGGAAGATGATTATGATTGTTGGTATTACATCATCTCAGCTCCAGGACATCATTGCAAGAGTTCATCAGGGTAGTGTCTTCGGTCCAACCATCTTCAGCTGCTTCATCAATGCCCTTCCTTCCATCATAAGGTCAGAAGTGGAGATGTTTGCTGATGATTTCATAATGTTCAGCACCATTCGCGACTCCTCAAATACTGAAGCAGTCCATGTCCTAAAGCAGCAAGACCTGGACAATATCCAGACTTGGGCTGACAAGTGGCAAGTAATATCCATGCCACACAAGCGCCAGGCAATGACCATCTCCCACAAGAGAGAATCCAACCATAGCCCCTTGATGTTCAATGGCATTACCATCTCTGAATCTCCCACTATCAACATCCTCAGGGTACCATTGACCAGAAACTGAACTGGACTAGCCAAATAAAACCTGCGGCTACAAGAGCAGGTCAGAGGCTAGGAATCCTGTGATGAATAACTTACCTCCTCACTCCCCAAAGCCTGTCCACAACCTACAAGGAGTCAGGAGTGTGATGGAATACTCCCCACTTGCCTGGATGAGCACAGATCCCACAACACTCAAGAAGCTTGATACCATCCAAGACAAAGCAGCTTACTTGATTGGCACCACATCCACAAACATTCACTTCCTCCATCACTGACGCACATGAGCAGCACTGTGTACTATCTACAAGATGCACTGCAGGAATTCATCAAGGCTCCTTCAACAGCACCTTCCAAACCCACAACCGCTACCACCTAGAAGAACAAGAGCAGCAGATAGATGGGAACACCACCATCTGGAAGTTCCCCTCCAAGTCACTCACCATCCTGACTTGGGAACAAATCACCGTTCCTTCACTGTTGCTGGGTGAAAATCCTGGAATTCCCTTCCAAACAGCACTGTGGGTGTTCCTACACCACATGGTCTTCAGCAGTTCAAGAAGGCAGCTCACCACCACCTTCACAAGGGCAACTAGGGATTGGCAATAAATGCTGACCCAGCCAGTGAAGCCCACATCCCGTGAATGATAAAAAGAAATGAACTCTAAAGTTTGCAATAATCCTGTATTTTTGAGACCATTCGTAAATCGAAAAGTGAAACTAAGCTAAGCTTCAGGGAAGGTTGTATAATTGGAATTCCTGCCTGTAAAGTCAGTTCTGAGAAGTGACCCAGAGACTTGAGGTTGCTATGAGAACTAAGTAATCAAAAAAGGCAAACAGAAGCTACTTGGGTGTATCAATTTTCCACCTGCTGTGTTGCAGCGGAACGAAAAGAACTCCTGATGTTCAGAAGAAGTAAGCAGAGCTTTCTAAGGAGGAGGCCTGTTTTCTATTCAGCAAAAAAGAGGATAGACAAAAGCTCTTGGTGAAGCAATGTATGAGCTAGCTAAAAGGGATTGAAATTTAAAAGCAGTTTGCATAGCTCAGGTATGCTAAACAACTGGCTGTTTTTATAATGTCCAAAGCAATTCACAGGCAACGATGAGACAAAGGATAGAAACAGAAATTAGCAAAGCATGCAAATCCAATAGTATCATAGACCAGTGAGTCCCAATATGAAAGCTTCTCATTCTTGCCAGAATTATTAGTTAAAGATGGCAAATGGCCACAGGTTTCTGAGAATAGAAGGAAAGTCAGAGTGCAATGCATCCCATGCTTCTTGCATGATCCTGAATGTCATCACATGAAGACACTGGGGAATAGGTTGTTGCCCATATTTGGCATAAACGAGTAAGAGGTTCAAATATATTGGAGAAACTAGAGAAGTGGATAAAGTAAGAAAGACTTGTATTTGTATCCAACATTTCCTGATCACCAGATGTCCCAAACTGTTTTATAGTCAATGAAGTACTTTTGAGTTTTTGATTTGGCACCTTCTCCTATGTCACAGAACCATGTCCTACTTGGCAGATCACCAAGCTCAGCTGTGGGATCACAGAAGGTGCGAAGTAAAAGCTGCAAATTTTCCCATAATAGAGGCGAACAAAAATCCTCTGTTAGCTCTCAGAAATGCCTGTGGTACAAAAATAATTTATAGCACAAAGGAGGCCATTTGGCACATTGTGTCTGCACTGACTCTTTGCTAGTGCAAAATGAATTATAATTTAGGTGCTGACTCCTCAAAGCCCTGCTTCAAATATTTATTTATTTATTTTTCTGAAAAGATGCAGTAGTTTCTGCATCAACTACTCCTTAGCGTAAAGCATTTCATGCTCACAGCTCATGGCATAAAACATTTCTCTCTTCCTCACTCAGTGAAATTTCAAACTGATAAATTCATGCCACTGACTCCTCAACCAGGGGAAATAATCTTTCTCCATCCACTCTATCAAAACTCGATATATTTTTTAAACTCCATTAAATCTCCGCTTGGTCTTTTCTACTACAGTGAAAATATGCTCAGTGACAGAAACCACTTCTCGTAACTCTAGTTTCTCATTCCTGGCAGCATATAAAAAGAGCAACAAAATGAAAAAAATAACAGATAAACAGATTAGGCAGTGCCGAAATCTTCTGAAGCATAAAAATAATTTTTTTGATCTGCTTTGGTCCCAATGCAACTGGGAGTATCTCAAAACATAATGTTTCAAAATAATAAGCTGCTAACACCAAACAGTGGAAACATGAGACCGATTGTCATTAATGAAATTAATGCATCACCAGCCATTAAACTGTCAGAAACATAATGTGCTAACAGCAACCTGGAGCCAGTGCACTCAACAACCGATATGCGGAGTGAAGTGGCAAGGCTGGAATCTAATCAACTGGTTCAGGAGATATCATAAAACATTACAAAAAGCTTGGTTTTGAATGCCATCTGTGATCCAGTATTAGATTACAGTCTTGAAATGCTCCTCTGCTGTTTTATACAATATGCATAGTCATCAGGGGCGTTTACAAATTGAGGCAATTTAGACAGACTCAATGTTCGCTTTTGTTAAATTAAACAGTATATTTATAGTGACAGATTTGATTGGTAACAATGAAATAAACTGTATAATTCAATACACTCTGTCATGGCAACACTGTTTTAAAACCAGTGCCATACCTCTTTTATTCAGATTGCAGGAAGTGCTCCGTCTGTCTGGACAGACTGTCTCAGTATAACCTTTCTTCAAGTGCCATGCCCTGAAAGGGCATTGGCAACCATGGACTTCTGTGTTGGTCCATGGTTACGCTTGGCATGGTACTGCAGTTGGTTACCAGTGCCTTCTGCAGTTGACTGACCAGGAATCTCTTCCACTCTTTCTGCCATCTGTTTTTTTTTATTTATTGGATATGGGCATCACTGTGGGAAGTCAGCATTTATTGCCCATTGCCATTGTTCAGATGGCATTTAAGAGTTACCACACTACTGTGGGTCTGCAGTCACCAGGTGAGGACAGTAGATTCCCTTAATGAACCAGATGGGTTTTTTTTATAACATCAACAGACTTTTAATTCCAGATTTTTGAATTCAAATTCACCATTTGAACCCAGGTCCCCAGACCATTACCCTGGGTCTCTAGAATACCAGTCCAGTGACAATACCACAATGCCACTGCCTCTGTTGGAAACATTTACGAGTTGATGTGATTACAATTTGGCCATATTGTGAACGCATGTTCCTTGACCATCAATCCTGGAGTGGGATTGAACCCACAGCTTTTCACTCAGAGACAGAGATACTACCACTGCACCATAAGAACTACTCTTAGTATAATAGGCCATCATATATAATAGTCCTGTAGTTATTGGACTATAACAGACAATTACATAATTGTCCAATAGTGTATATCTGCAAAATTTCTGCCTTTCTTGTCATGGAGCCAACTAAAATTCTGAGACACAAAGAGAAGTCTGCAAATACTGGAAATCTCTAATAAAAAGCATGATATTGGAAAGAGCAGATGCACTCTCTCCGAAATGAGAAAATTAGTTTATTTTTCAACTGTGCACCCTTTGTCAAAAATTAAGAGTTCTTAGGAGTATCTTTAATGCAACTTTTCTCTTTCCACAAACTTCAAACCTGTTGTATATTTTCAATATTTTCAGATTTTATTTCCAATGATGCTTCAAGTTTCATAATGTGACTGAGACTGTGCCAATATCCTTCTTTCTAACTAGTTTACACTGAGTTTAACAGCTGCAAAATACTTCTAAACAGCATGCTTTCCACAAGTTTTACCAAGGATACATGCCAGTTATCTCTTTAAATCATCTCCATCATCTAGCACATCTCCTCCTTAAATGAACTCAAACTGGACACCCTGGAAATGGTTGCTCCGTTCCTTGATTAACTTGCTGGATGCACAGTTTACAATTTAGAGTTTGCATCTGCTCTTACTTACATTATATTCGCTAAAGCATAATGTTCTGGTCTTTTTTTTCAGACAGTAACTGTCCTAATTCTTCTCAAACTCCCCCATCCCCCCAAACCCACCTCCCCCCAAACCGGCAGCCTCCACCCAAAAAGTCTGGTCCCACCTCTCCAAATTTTCCGTCCCACCCACGACATTTCCCGCCACAGTGGATCTGGACAATCTTAGCCAAAGTGTTTGAACTGTAAAAGTGCTTAAATACAATTCAAAAAAAAGTGAGAGGAAGGTCACTTGTGATTCACAAATCATGAAAGAAGAATGAAAATAAAAGAATCACCTCTGCCTACTTGCTAAAGGACAGAATCTTGGTGAATAATTAAATACTTAAATTGCCATTTGTCCATATGTATGGCGTGTGGATGATTAAGACAGGACCATCTTTGAATCTTTATGCACTTTTAGATCCCAGTGGTTCTTTGACTCTGAATGCATTTTCACTTTCTGTCAAAACTGAATTTGGTGAAATTCTAAAGAAACTACTATTGTTGTTCTGTCTGGTGACATATGGACTCAGCAAAACTGAGGCAAGGTAGACATAAGCCAGACAAGGAACTATCTAAGAGAGATAAAAAAAAAACATTGTAAAAGACCAGACAGAGCACTGAGGTTTTGGCAACAGAGCCTGAACTACAGTATAAGAGAGTGAAATACAACACTGTTTTATCAAAGGCACCAAAATGCTAAACAGTGATGAGGTGAAACAAGTTTAAAAAAATCATTGCAGCAGAATTCAATAACAGAACCAAAGTTATTTCTAGTTTCCAATTTAAAATCACACTGATAGCATCATCAAACTGTTGCCAGGCTTATTTAGTGTATTGGTTCAAATAAATTAAAAACTTACATAAACCTTAACAATATCCTTTCAAACTGTCAATTTATCAAGTCAAACATTTACATCAGCAGTGACCAGGTCTATCATCACCATTGTTCTGCATTTTTGCTACATAGCTCAAAATAGTTGCTGCAAACACAGTCCAAGACTGTTTGGGTAAAATTAGACATTTTTCTTTTCACAGCTGATGAAGTATGGGAATATTGCACACCCACCATAGCTATTTTACTAAAAAAATATTGATTTTAACAACTAATTGCATTAGATAAAATAATACTTTATATTTGTGGCCTTTAATGGATACAAGGTATGCCGATTCAGAAGAAAAAGTAGCTACTTTCACTGCATAAGACTACGAAGCAATATTTCCATGCAATGGAATGGTTCAACTTAATTGGGAAATGTTATCAAATTCATGATATCTCATAACATATCACCAGTATGAAACATTCAACTGACATTTAAGAATGTAATGACAAAACCTAAACAAATTATTTAGAATTATTTTGTTGATGTTACTGCTGGACAAGCCAAATCCATGGTTGGAACTCGGCGTGATAGATCCTAACTTAAATTTTTTGTTTAGATATGTAGAGAGTGGCTACTGAATAGAGTCACAGGAGGCAGCTAATGAACTTTTAACAAACAAATTCGACATTTATTAAACCAGAAAAGATGAACTATATTGCATTACTCCCTCATCCGCAACTATACCTGTACGAATAGATACAGGTTTGTAAGGATAACACTAGTTACAAAAGCTATCTAATACTATAAGGTTCACAGTAAGTGCACAGTCAATGTAAACCAATAAGTGACTTGTGGTCAGACACACCACCCTCGGAAACCAAGTGATAGATGCCACCCCAGACCGATGTTATTGGATCCCCCTGGAGCTAGTTGCACCATGAGCCAACCGGTCTCCTTGAACTCTGTCTTTCACACAAGGGTTTCCAATCGCCACTCTCGAACAACTCGCTTTGGAATCTTCTCCCAGAAGACACTTTCTCTCAGATGCCTTCCACAAGAATCCACCTCCAGGGTTTCAAAATCGCTTTCCACTGTTCCTCTCCCCTGAATTCCCATGTGCATTCAAACTTCCTTCCACGCACCCTCTCACAATTGCTCAGTCATGCCAACAGTACACCACTGCTTCATGTGCCCATAGTAAAGAGTTACAGACCTTCAGCTGTCTCTTTGGACCTGCTTGCTTTAAATCTGCTTCCTGCAGCTTTCTTCTCTTTAAGCCTGAAGCTTGGAGCTTTCCCCTCTGCTCCTTACTTTCACTTCCAGATTCCTGTCCTTGTTCTTTGACTAGATGATCCTCTTTCATGTTCTATTCCCCTAGATTTGGAGACTTTTTTTTAGTTTCTGGAACCTGCTTCTGCAGTCCCTTCCCCTGTGTCCAGCCTCTCTGGCAGCTGGCTTCAACTTTAGTTTGGGACTTGTTATCTGCCCTTCTGCTGTCCAGCCTCTCTGGAATCCTGGCTTCAACTGAACTTTGGTTTGGGTCTTCTAGGCTGCTTCTGCTGGCAACTGCTTTCAACTGAACTAAAACTACTTTTCTGTCTCTGTGGGGCCTCCTGTTGCTAGACAACAACAGAGTTTTTTCTACCTTGTTTGTCTTGACTCCCCTGCATGAATCCTAAAAACTTCATTAAAATCCAGGGAGAAGGTTAAAATCTTTTGAAGTGAAACTAAAACTCAACTTTTCCTTTTCTTAACACACAAATGCAGAAATACAAAATAAACCTAAACATTAAATATATAGCTTATTCTTAACATACCCAAATACAAATATAACTTACTTAAACTATCTCTATTACCTAACAGTTAAAATGATCATTGTTTGAGAAGAAGCCATAATTACTTCTCTGTAATGCATTATAATTGTTGATATTGGAAAATACAATCAAAACCAAGAGCAGTAGAAGGTAATTTTGCATGATGTGTTTCTGCTCAACTCAGCAATGCTACTAATATTAGAATACTGACACATCACATAAACTTTATTTAGCACCAGGCCCAAGCCTTCAGGAGCTCTTTGAGAGAAATCATTTGTAATGTGTCTCCAACTCAGTTCAGCCATTTACGTATGCCCAAACTGTTGTTCGTCAGGTATTTAAAATTGAAAAAAGATCAATGCAGATGTTACTGCATAAAGTTATTCAAACTCTGCTGGTATCCACAACCACACCAATTGTGATTTGTTGGATATGTCCATTTGACAGTTTGCATGCCAGTCTTAGCCAATACTTGCATGTCTCAAGGCATACCTGTTTCCTACAGCAGCAAATTGTCAGGATGCAGGATCCTTGGTGGCGAAAGGTAACTGAGCTTCTATGAAAAGCCTTGAAATGACTTTCACTCCCTCAATTCTGGCCCCCACTTATTTTTTGTGTGTTGGTATCAGCCTTTGCCAAGGCCTACAAAGATGCCGATGCCCTTGCTTTCAGTGCACTCCCGTTTATTTAATTACCTGGTTTGTCCATGTGGTGCTGCAGAGGTGGACGTATTGCAGCATAGTAAGGATATTGCAAAGATGCATGTCTGGTCTCTCTATTGGCAGTGGTCCACCAGGAGCCCACTGAAAATTTTGCATGAATCTTCAAACTGGTTTCATGCATGAGGGTTGCAAAGATAATGCAGGCTTGAACAGAAGTCCCAATCCATTGAAAGCGGAATCCCAACTAATGAATAAGAACATCTTCTCTTCCACCAACTCTCTTAACATTATCCTTTGAAAATTGTGGAATTGTTTGCTACTTTGAATAAATATTAAAAAAAACAAACAGACAATATTAAAAATATTCTTTAAGAGTTTTTGGTTCACGAACTTCCTGTTCTCAATTAACGGTCTATCTCAGTCCTGTCACAGCTAAACACACAATTAGAGCTTTGTTTCCTCCAGGTTCGGCTTCTTCAAAGCTCTTAACACCCTTCCAAACTCAATTCCACATGGATTCAAACTTACCCAGATATCTGTGGTGAAAATACTCTCCAGCATCAAATACCAGTTAACACTTTTCATCTATTCCATTATCGGAACACTGACTTCAAGATCCTCGCCATTGTTTACAAATCCCTCCAATGCCTCTGTTCAGCCTATCACTGTATAATTATCCAGCCCTGCATTGCTGCTTGTGCCTATTGCTTTTGCAACTCAGGAAAATGGTCTAAATTGGCCTTAGGGTCAATACAAGGCTAACTATTGCTGCTTTTGAAAGTTTTTCAAGACTACCAACTGCTTGGCTCCTCTCTTTGATATATGAACACCTCTCCCGTTTATCTCAAGGTCAGAAAGAACAGAAAATAAGTCAGTCTTTACAGCTTTTAATATGCTTACTTTGTCCAACTAATTGGTTTTCTGAACCTTTACTCGTAGCTCCACAGATATCACATCAGCGTAAAACTATAGTTATTCTTAAGTGAGATTTCCCATCATCAATAAAGAATGATATAAAATATAAAATGGCTAGAAGGAAATTGCAGTGATGAATCAATATCAGCTTTCTAAGATGAAAGTGGTATGTTTAGTTTGAAATCATTGTATCTGGTGTACCACAGGGGACTTATACCACAGATATCGAAAAGAAAATTATTTCAGTGTCAGGGTAAGGAGTGTTCATATTTCCAAATGTCTTGCAGTGTAGTCTCAGTCCCTGCAGGCTGAAAATAATTACACCTTGGAAAATACTATTTACTTACAGTATCCAACAAAAAAATCCCAATATGTTACACTAACAGAAAAATCAAATTTTCTACACCAAATTATACAATAGCACAGAACAGTGCTATTTTTGAAAAGTAATTCTGTTCCAGTAAACAATACTAAGTGAAATCTTATGGCCCAGCAGCCACAGTACAACATAAAAATGATTAAACTGTACAAAAGGTGATGGAAATGTAGTTGCAGAATGCATCACATAAGGGATGGAAAATGTTTTAAAGCAGTGCAAAATGACACCTATTACTCAAATGTAAGGTTTCTAATGTTTACAAGCAAATTTGATGCATTACTGTGTCCATGCTTTGAGAAAGAGGAAGAAAATGTCAAGAAAAGACTATCCAAAGCTACAATCATTGAACAGTTTATGCTGGCCACATTGAAAGGAACAATTAATTCTGTAGCCTCGAGTAAAGATACTGAGCTCTGCAAAATGAGTCCTGAGTCTGGCTGGACAGCTAACATATTAGTCTCAAAATACGGTCCTGCAGACCCAAGCAGGCAATTTAGAATAGCTGACATAACTTTCAATCTGATCATAATGTGCTTGTATTTGAATTTCCCCCATTCTTCTTTTGAACAAAACCAGCTGCTTCAACCTTTTCAGAGTTTCTAAAATCATCTGGATTTGATCTCACCCAAGTATTTCACATTGATGGGGAACAGAATCTAAACACCTTCTTTTGCTCCCTCCTGGATCCTCTATTCACTGTTCAGCACAATATTCGGAACAATCATTTTCCTCTTTTATTCCAGCACACTCTTTGACCTTAAGGCGTTGATTCCTGCAGTTCCATTGTTGATTGCCGTAAAAAAACCCATCTGGTTCATTAGTGTCCTTTAGGGGAGGAAATCTACTGTCCTCACCTGGTCTGGCCTACATGTGACTCCAAATCCACAATATTGGTTGAATCTTAAATCACCTCTAAAATGGCCTAGCAAGCTGCTCAGTTGTATCAAACACTACAAAGTCAACAAAACAGAATAAAACCGGACAGACCACCCAGCATCAAACTAGGCACCAGAAACGACAATGGCAAAACCAGCATCTTGATCCTGCAAAGTCCTCCTTAGAAATATCTGAGAGATTATGCGAAGATTGGGAAAGCTGTTTCACAGATTATGCAAGCAATAGCCTGACAGTCATCCTCATGGAATCATATCTTACAGATCATGTCCCAGACACGACCATCATCATCCCTTGGTATGTCCTGTCCCACTAGCGGGACAGGCACAACAGAGGTGGCAGCACAGTGGTATACAGTCAGGAGGGAGTTGCCCTGGGAGCCCTCAACATTGATTCTGGCCCCCATGAAGTCTCCTGGCATCAGGTCAAACATGAGCAAGGAAACCTCCTGCTGATTACCACCTACCGCCCTCCCTCAGCTGATGAATCAGTGCTCTTTCAAGTTGAACACCACTTGGAGGAAGCACTAAGGGTTGCAAAGGCGCAGTATGTACTCTGGGTGTGGGACTTCAATGTTCATCACCAAGAGTGGCTCAGTAGCACCACTACTGACAGAGCTGGCCAAGTCCTAAAGGACAAAGCTATTAGACTGGGTCTGCAGCAGGTGGTGAGGGAACCAACAAGCGGGAAAAACATACTTGACCTCATCCTCGCCAACCTGCCTGTCGCAGATGCATCTGTACATGATAGTATTGGTAAGAGTGGCAATCGCACTGTCCTTGTGAAGACAAAGTCCTGTCTTCATATTCAGGATATACTCCATCGTTTTGTGTAGCACTATTACCGTGCTTCATGGGACGGATTTCGAGCAGATCTAGCAACTCAAGACTGGGCATCCATGAGGCACGGTGACCATCAGCAGCAGCAGAATTGTACTCAAACACAATCTGTAACTTCATGGCCCAGCATACCCCCCACTCTACTATTACCACCAAGCCAGAAGATCAACCCTTGTTCAATGAAGAGTGCAGGAGGGCAGTCGCAGCACCAGGCATACCTAAAAATGAGGTGTCAACCTGGTGAAGATACAACACAGGACTACTTGCATACCAAACAGCATAAACAGCAAGTGATAGGCAGAGCTAAGCGATTCCAGAACCAACTGATCAAATCTAAGCCCTGCAGTCCTGCCACATCCAGTCGTGAATGGTGGTGGGCAATTAAACAACACACTGGAAGAGGAGGCGCCACAAATATCCCCATCCTCAATGATGGAGGAGCCCAGCACATCAGTGCAAAAGATAAGGCTGAAGCATTTGCTACAAGCTTCGGCCAGAAGTGCTGTTTCGATGACCCATCTCAGCCTCCTCCAGAGGTTCCCGGCATCAGAGGTGCCAGGCTTCAGCCAATTCAATTCACTCCACATGACATCAAGAAACTGACACTCCAAGGGCTAGGGGCTCTGACAATAATCCCGCAATAGTACTGAAGACTAGTGCTCCAGAGCTTGCCATGCCCCGAGCCAAGCTGTTCCAGTACAGCTACAACACTGGCATCTACTGGCTATGTGGAAAATTGCCCAGTTATGTCCTGTACACAAAAAGCAGCACAAATCCAACCTGGCCAATTACTGCCCCATTAGTCTACTCTCGATCATCAGTAAAGTGATGGAAGGGGTCATCAACAGTGCTATCAAGCAGCACTTGCTTAGCAGTAACCTTGTCACTGATGCTCACTTTGGGTTCCACCAGGGCCACTCATCTCCTGACCTCATTACAGCCTTGGTCCAAACATGGACAGAAGAGCTGAACTCCCAAGGTGAAGTGAGAGTGACTGACCCTGACATCAAGGCAGCATTTGACCAGGTGTGGCATCATGGAGTCCTAGCAAAACTTGAGTCAATGGGAATCATGAGGAAAACTCTCTGCTGGTTGGAGGCATACCTAGCACAAAGGAAGATGGTTGTGTTGTTGGAGGTCAATCACCTCAGTTCCAGGACATCACTTCAGGATTTCCTCAGGGTAGTTTCCTAGGTCCAATTATCTTCAGCTGCCTCATCAATGACCTTCCCTCCATCATAAGGTCAGAAGTGGGGTTGTTTACTGATGATTGAACAATGTTCAGCATCATTCACGACTCCACAGATAATGAAACAGATCATGTCCAAATGTAGCAAAACCTGGACAATATCCAGGCTTGGGCTGACAAGTGGCAAGTAACTTTCATGCCACACAAGTGCCAGGCAATGGCCATCTCTAACAAGAAATAATCTAACCATTGCTCCTTGACATTCAATGGCATTACCATCACTGAATCCCCCATTATCAACATCCTGGAGGTTACCATTCACCAGAAGCTGAACTGGACTAGCCATATAAATACTGTAGCTAGAAGAGCGGGTCAGAAGCTAGAAATCCTGCAGCGAGTAACTTACCTCCTGACTCCCCAAAGCCTGTCCACATCTACAAGGTACAAGTCAAGAGTCTGATGGAATACTCCCCGCTTGCCTGGATGAGTGCAGCTCCAACAGCACTCAAGAAGCTTGACACCATCCAGGACAAAACAGCCTGCTTGATTGGCACCCCTACCATCATTCCCTCCATCACTGACACACAGTGGCTGCAGTATGTGCCATCTACAAGATGCACTTCAGAAACTCACCAAGACTCCTTAGACAGCACCTTCCAAATCCACGACTACTGCCATCTAGAAGGACAAGGGCAGCAGACACATGGGAACACCACTTCCTGCAAGCTCCCCTCCAATCCACTTACCGTCCTGACTTGGAAATATATTGTTGTTCCTTTACTGTCGCTGGGTCAATGTCCTGGAACTCTCTCCCTAACAGTACTGTGGGTGTGCCGAAACCACAGTGACTGCAGCGGTTCAAGAAGGCAGCTCACCACTGCCTCCTCAAGGGCAATTAGTGATGGGCAATAAATGCTGGCCTAGCCAGTGATGCTCACATCCCGTAAATTAATTTTTAAAAAATGTTTCTGAGTATTACACTACCTCACTCAAGCAGCTGTTCACTCATAACAGCAAGAGTCAGCTGGCCGCTCAATTGTGCAGGTAAGACCAAGCTTGTTCTTACCCATGTTCTCATAAAGCAGCAATGATAGCAATGACCAGTTATACAGTGCTCTTCACATCTAAAACAATCAAAGCGCTTTTGAGATAGGGGGCTGAAGAGATGAGTTTTCAGGAGGCTTCTGAAAGCAGGAAGACAGATAGTAACACAAAGTGGAATTGCAAGAGCACATTAACTTAAAGGTCAGTCTCTGATGGTGCAGCAGTGGGAACAAAGAGCAAGCAGTACTCAGGTCGGAATAGAGAAAGTTTGAAGGTGATCTAATAGATTTGGTAGAGCACGATGTGCGAGTGGAGCTTCACAATGAAAGAATAAAAGGATAGGGTTTGGATATATGGTTCTGGGTCAGTTGAAGTTTGTGGAGGTGAGGAGGCTAGTAAATGAGACATTCAAGAAATTGATCTTCAAGGTGATGGAAGCATGGATTCTGGTTGCAGTGAGAATGATGAGTGATAACAACCTAAGTTGAAGGTGGAAGAATATGAACTGAATAATGAACCGGATACAAAGAAAGAACTTGGGTCAGGATGAAACAGGAAACCAAGGTTGTACATCACCTGATTCAGCCTTAACAGGCAGCCCAGGAGGGTGATGGAATTGGAGAGGGGATTGAAAATGGTAACTTGTTTCCATTGGAAAGAAGTTTGAACTTCTCAGGACAGATGTCAGACAGGAATTTAGAATTAATGGCAGGGAGAGAGGAATAGGGTTGGATTTAGGGAATGCCCAACTCCAACATCCTTAAGTCTTTGCAGACAATTTGTTCAAAGGGTACGAGTCTGAATGATGAATGGAAGATGCCATAGAGGAAGTGCAATGGCGGTTCAGCAGATCAATCCCTGGGATGGCAGGA
The DNA here is from genome assembly GCF_017639515.1 of Carcharodon carcharias. Taxonomy (NCBI): domain Eukaryota; kingdom Metazoa; phylum Chordata; class Chondrichthyes; order Lamniformes; family Lamnidae; genus Carcharodon; species Carcharodon carcharias. The sequence goes on along the minus strand of NC_054474.1, from coordinate 135,332,266 downwards.
TTGTCAGATGAGGAGACACTGAAGAGACTGTGTCTGTATTCCCCTGAATTTTGAAAAATGAGGTGTGACCTCATTGAAACTTACAAAATTCCTACAGAGCATGAATGGTTGAATGTAGATAAGATGTTTCCCCTGGCTGGTGAGTCTTAAACCAGGGGACATAATCTCAGGATAAGGGGTAGGCCATTTAAGACTGTGATGAGAAGAAATTTCTTCATTCAGGGAATGGTGAGCTTTTGGAATTGTCTACCCAGAGGGCTGTGGAAGCTCAATCATTAAACATGTTCAAGGCAGAAATCAGTAGTTTCTGGAGATTAATAACATTGGAACATTGACCATTATTTTAAAAGAATGCAAGGGATAGGCCAAATGATTATAGGCTAGTCAGTTAGACTTTGGTGGCAGGCAAATTATTAGAATCATTTCTGAGAGGCAGGATAAACTGTCACTTAGAAAGGAACCGTTTAATCAGGATAGTTAGCATGGTTTTGTTAGGGGAAGGTTGTGTTGCACTAATTTAATCAAATTTTTTGAGGCATTAACAAGGAGGATTGGTGAGGGCAGTGGATGTTGTCTGCATGGATTTTAGTAAGGCATTTGACAAAGTCAAATTCCCACATAGCAGGTTGGTCAGAAAAGTAAACATCCATGGGATACAGGGGAATGTGGCGAGTTGGATCCAAAATTGGCTCGGTGACAGGAAGCAAAGGATAATGGTCGATGGATGGTTTTACAAATGGAAAGTGGTTTCCAGTGGCATTCCAGAAGGCTCAGTGTCAGCTCCCTTGCTGTTTGTTGTATATCTTAATGATTTGGACTTAAATGTGGGAGGCCTGATTGGGAAATTTTCAGATGACACAAAAATTGGCCATGTAGTTGATTGTGAAGAGGATTCCACAGGCTGTGGGCTCCAGAATGATATCCATGGTTCGATTGAGTAGACAGAAAAGTGCCAAATGGAATTCAATCCAGAGAACTGTGAGGTAATGCAGTTGGGGAGGGCAAACATAGCTAGGGAATACACATTAAATGGGAGGATATTGAGAAGGGTGGAGGAACTGACAGACCTTGGAGTGCATGCCCACAGGTCCATCGACAGGTATCTGACAGGATAGGGGGATAAGGCAGTAAAGAAAGCATATGTAATGCTCTCCTTTATTGGATGAGGTATAGAATACAAAAGCAGGGATGTAATGCTGGAACTACATAAAATGTTGGTTAGGCTACAGCTAGAACTTTGTGTACGGTTGTGGTCACCACATTATAGGAAGGATATAATTGCTCTGGAGAGAGTACGGAGAAGATTTACAAGAATGTTGCCAGAGCTTGAAAATTGCAGCTATGAGGAAAGATTGGATAGGCTTGGGTTCTTTTCCTTAGAACAGAGGAGGCTGAGGGGTGACTTAATTGAGGCGTACAAGATTATGAGAGGTCTAGATGGAGTAGACAGGAAAAACCTGTTTCCCCTAGTGGAGAGGCCAATTACCAGGGGGTACAGATTTAAGGTGATTTGTAGAAGGATTAGAGGGGACATGAGGAAAAAACTTCTTCATCCAGAGGGTGGTGGGCATCTGAATTCATTGCCTGGTTTGGTGCAGAGGCAGAAACCCTCAACTCATTTAAAAGATACCTGGATCTATATTTGAAGTGCTGTAACCTGGAAGGCTATGGGCCAGGTTCTAGAAGATAGGATTAGAATGGGTGGCTAGTTTGTTATTTCCTTTTCGGCCGGTGTAGACACGATAGGCTGAATGGCCTCTTTCTATGCATAACTTTTCTATGGTCTCTACGGTTTCTACATCAAGGGATATGGAGATAGTGTGGGAGAGCGACATTGAGGTAGATGATCAGCCATGATCTTTTTGAATAGCAGAGCAGGCCCGATGGGCCAAATTGCCTACTCTTGTTCCTATGTTCCCATGTTCCTAAATGCAAGGAGGAAGTCAAAGGCATCCCTGAAATATTGCTGGAGGGGATATTGTGAATGCACCAGGGTGGTTGGTTGGTAGGGAGGAGTGAGACTATTAGATACCACAAAGACAAACTGCAGAAAAGAGGCAATGGAAGCAATTAGAATGTTCAGCAATATCAAAGGCAGTAACCAGATAGGGATGGATAAGGATGGACAGCGAGGAACAGGCACACTGCATGAATGGTTTTTGGTTCAGTGGTGATGAAGATGTCAATGACTTTCAATAGGAATAGCAAACTGGAAATAAGGTGTTTTTTATTGAAGAAACATAAACTTTAGCACAGGAGAATGCCGTTATGATCTTTTTTGCCTGCACTAAATTTATACCTCTCTAAGGGCTTTTCCACCACAATCTTTTTACATTAGTGTCAGTTTGGATTGGTTGGTAACCCTTTCACCTCAGTGAAAATGTTGTGGATTCAAGTCTCATTCCAGGATTTGAGGATCAAGTGAAGTCATAAGGAATTACTGCCTTATGGGAGGTATCATCTTGTGAATGTGATGTAGAACTATATGGCTTTGTCAGCCAGTTTCAATGGACAAAAAGGATCCTATGGTACCATTTCAAAGAGGAGCAAGAAGTTCAACTCTTCAACAGCTACTTGATATACATAATTTTTTGCCCTTCTTCTTTAACAGTGTCCTATTTAATGAGCCTTGGCCTTCAATAAGCTTCCTCAATTAATAAAAAGGTACACTGCATACCTCTTTGACTAAAGGTACAGGGTCTAATCACCATCTTCTTGATTCTCTCTCAATAGTATATCTTCATACTTTTGTTATGAAGGAATCAAAATTTACAATCAAAATACTTAACATTGATGGCACTGAGTGCAATAAGAGAAAAAAAAGTTAATGTTAGTTCCACAGGTCAATGAGCTGACCTGCCAATGGTACGCTCTTTGAGGTATTCACCTTCCTAGCTTAGCTGTTGCATAGCTTATTACATTACAATGTAGGACAAAGGAATTAAGGCAGCAGTGGGACAGTTTTAAGGGAAGGATAAAAGCAGGCATTGTGTAAATTTTAAAACGTGACCTTTGGAGCCCTTATTTAATTGGACAGATTGCACAGACACATCATGCATTGAGCCTAGTTCCTGAAATAGAACAGTGTTCTGCTGTGATGAAAAGGACCTGCTGGAAATGCTCCCAATTTGCCTGTGTAATTAGAATAAATAGAAGATATCACCAATCCACAAAGTCTGCATTAGGGCAGATTTCAAAAGTGGTTGTTGAGAGGAATGGCAATTATACTCAATCAGGTGACATAAGGCAATGGTGGTGTATTTTAATGTAATCCCTGATGATGGCTTGAAATGTTGTGAAGTCTTTTTATCTGCACTCTGAGATAAAGGGCCATAATGTAATGCTGACACTGAAGGTGAATCAAGAGCATGGTATCTTGCATGATTTCCAGCACATCAATAAATTTGCTCTTTTATTGGGGGCAGGAGGTGTCTTGGGGAGATAAGAATGAGGTGACAGTGCAGGAATGGACACCCTCTGTCTCCTGAGTAAGCTGAAGAATTCATACTTGTAGAAGGCCTTTGCTGGTCCTTTAAATTGACAATTGCAAAATGGCTTTTATAAAGGGATGCAACAGTTAAATGCTGATGCAGTGTACTAAGATTTAACGGGGTTTCACTGCTGGAAGCCATTTTTTAAAAATCAGTCAAACTGCTTAAAGAAAATCAGTCAACCTATTGATAAACAGTACTTTGCACATTTGTGAGATACTAAAATTGCAAAAAAATAAATAATTTGTTTGAATCAGTGTTATGTTATGGGGTACAAGTTAGCCTGGACGCATTTATCAGTCGAGCCATGACATTTTGCATGAGCAATGTGCACCCAAATCAAGAGGCCCAAGGATCAATGAAAAATGGTCCTTGAGATTCACCAGCAAACTCAGGGTAAGCTGCCAGTCTGTTTGCCTTTCCACAGGCAGCTTGCCCAAGGGAAGACAACAATTTTCTGCTGCCTACCTGCCTGACAGCAGTCCATAGGCAAGTACCAGGAGCAGGTGCTGGAGCTAGGATGGGGTAGAACCGTGACGCCTGTTATGACATGGCAGATGATGTGTGCCAGGCGGATCAAATCCACAAAGGAAACTTGATCTCGCAGTCACAAATGTTTTGCAATTTATGTTTTATTTCGAGAGACGTGTCCTGAATTCCGATGTAATAAGACTATCACAAATTTAGAGGTTTTTAGAAAACTAAATTAGACATTTAGTAATAAAAGAAAAGATTTCAAGAACATACATAGGGCTCCCAGTTACACCTCCATTAAGAAAACAAATAGATTTAAACAGACTCAGGTAGAGCAACACAATACCCTGGACAATGAGTTTCAAAGTGAGTTTTCTCAGCTTCGGTTCCTGTAGGCAGCAACTTGATGCACGGAGGTTGGAGGTTTTTCACACTTGTGTTACATCTTAGAATGTCTTCCCCCTTACAAATGCCTCATCTCTTTATACATGTTTCCCCTGCCCTTTTAACGCAAATTTCATTGTTCCCATATGCTTTTGCAGCTTTACTTTTCTCATAGTATAAATCTTTTCATATTACTAATTTTATCAGTGGCCTTTGGGAAAAATAAACGCACTGTTTGACTTAGCTTCTTCTGGCTAGGTGTAACATCATATCATCTCTTTGAAATTCAAACTACTCTGGGTTATCTAAAAATGCAGATTTTCCTTATACCTCACATTCTAAAACTTCAGCCATGTTTACATATTTAGCATTTCAAATCTAGCTTCCTTTTTGATGACTTAAAACCTCCAGACCATCTATCTCCAATTCAATTAAATCCCACTATTAACCCACTTTTCAATAAATCACAATAATATTATGAGTTATTATATTTTCATTACACGCCTTTTTTCTAATTATTTCATGGATGTGGGCATCACTGGCAAGGCCAGCATTTGTTACCCATCCCTAATTGCCCTTGAACTGACCTTGCTGGATCATTTCAAAGGGTAGATAATTGTCAACCACATTGCTGTATATCTAGATTCACATGTAGGCCAGACCAGGTAAGGACAGATTTCCTTCCCTAAAGTACATTAGTGAATTAGATGGGTTTTTAGCCGACAATCAATGATAGTTCCATGGTTACCATTACTGAGCTTAGCTTTATATTCCAGGCTTATTAACTGAATTCAAATTCCAACAGTTGCCGTGGTGGGATTTGAAGCCATGTCCCCAGAGCAAAAACCTGTACCTCTGGATTACTCGTCCAACATTATCATTGCGCATTACCACCATCTCCCCTGAATTGGGGAAAAGTGTTCCTGCTCCTCTTGCCTTAAATTTTACCTTTTGTTGGCAGCGTAAGGGGCACCAAAGAATCCTGCACAAAGCAGACTCGATGAACGTCATGATCATTGTTGATTAATTTCATCAAGTGGGTTCGCAACAGACGTTATGACTAACATATTTAGCAGCCTTAACATATGTTTTAAGGGTCAGGGAAATGTGCATGCAGGTGGGTGTACAAACAACTATGAGATAAGCGAGTAACTAATTGGGCTGAAAGTCAATAGCCCCTGAAAATGGACGAGGGAGTAACATGATGATCTGCTTCTATCACTGCTTGTTTGTCCCTACAACCACACCCCACCCCCCTCCACCTCTCTCTCTCTCTCTCTCTCCGTCCCCCACACACACACCTTAAACCAGCTTATATTTCAACTCTTTCTTGGACTCGAACTCAAGTTCTGTCGAAGGGTCATGAGGACTCGAAACGTCAATTCTTTTCTTCTTCGCCGATGCTGCCAGACCTGCTGAGTTTTTCCAGGTAATTCTGTTTTTGTTTTTGTGAGGGAGTAACAATAACGATTTATCCATGCCCATTGATGTAACGCAGGCAACACGCCAAATGTGTATTGTCTGCTTATTTCTATACTTTGTGTCCAGCCAGCACTGTTGCAGACTGGATGTGTTCTCTTACTGCCCATAATCAATATGCGTTGTATGGAAAGAAGTCTGTCTTTTCTTACCATTGGATTGTGTATTTCAATTAAATAATTCAGAAGCAAGCTTCTGTGTGTTTGAATAAAGGAGGTTATTGATCCTCACATAATTACCCTGAATTAATGCAACTTCACACATTCGGTCTCACATACATGTACACATGCACACACACAAACACAAACACGTGCACACACAAAGATTTGGTACAGATTATGAAGTGCGCTTTTACAGATTACAGTTAATTCATTCTCTGATTTACTATTTCTGACTTGCGGTTTCTTGAATTGAATTGATTTAAATTTGAAGTGAGGGTTTTGTAAAGTGAAGGGTTCACAGCAGACTGTGAGGATTCTAGTAGTTGAATGTCTCAGAGGTTTGTTCTCAGGTGAACTTTGAAACTGGAATAAGGTAAGCACTTTGGTTGCTTGATGACTTGCAGCTAGTTTCAGAGTCTGGTTCTCATTCTGACTGACAACTGAAAGTTCTGAAAGGGTAAAGATGACATAGTCTTTCTCTGCAGCCTTTGTCTTGTTGGTCTTCTTTTGCAGTCTGCCCTAGTCTCTCGTCATCTTTAGATAAAACTTGTTATCTCAAGCCAGTTTTGATCGTATGACCAGTACTGGTAATTATCCAATCAAAATGGTTTGGAAATCCAAAGCTATCACTACATAATAGGAGGTAGATGGTGGCCTTTCACACTTAACTTGTAGATAACTGGTCTCATCAGCTTTCCTTTGTTGAGTTGCAAACCTGGAGACATAGAATCCATGAGTCCATTGACTCTATGTTTTGAGTAAGGTTTGAACAATGGAAGATGTGAATTCCACAGGTAACATTTGGCTTGGTATGTCCATTCCCATGGGAGAGGCCCCCGCCCATGATTATTCAATTTGGAACTTTCCATAATCTGTGTTGAATAAGCACAGTTCAGCTGGCCCCTTGGCAGCCATCTTAACAGTTCATCATTTTAAATGAATTAAAGAGAGTTCCAGAAGCTTCCATATAAGTTCAGTCCATGTGAAAAGTTATAAATACGACATGCCTTTACTGAACATGACAAGCACCAGCCATGTGGTTAATTAGCTGAACGCAGCAGCAAGGAGCAAATATAGTGAGTGGCTAGCACCACTTCAAGTTAGCCCACACCTCTTAAAGAGGAAGTGTATTGTGGCTGGAGCAGGTGCGAGTAATCATGCAGGTTTAATCAGACTTAGGAAACTTTGAGGAATTGTACAACATAGGGAAGCATGGATGACAAGGTTTTTGGGCATTGCAATGGCACTTGGCTGAGGATGTGGAAAGGAGGAAGGGTCCAACAGACTTTACAGACACACACTCTGAAGGCACTGGGATATCCATGGAGGTCAATGTCAGAAGTCAATGCCCACAGACCAGAATGTTATGCTGCAACAAGTTCAATGATATCACGCGAGTGTTCAAGGTTAGTGAATACATCTTCAACTGCTCTATTATCCTCAGACACTGCACGTCACACCTCCATCACTCACCCAATGACAATCTCTATCAATCTAGACTCACATTCATAACTCCATACAGGTAGCAGTGCTACAAGCCTCATTGCCCACACCTCACAGAATGCACACATTGTCAGCTATTCAACAAGTGCAAGGTGGTATACAACTGGAGGTAGAAGGAACTAACTGGAGGGGAATAGACACAACTATATATCATACCCACATAGAGGAGACAGTGCTGGTCATTGCTGTGGCAGTTGCCAGCATTATGGGAGAAACCATAGCAATTGATAGCATCCTCATGCCTAATCCACCTTTACATAGGTACAAGCTACACATGCTATAAGCATGCACCTCTTACTTTCCCCCACTCCCATCACAACCTTATCCTTATGCCTTTCGCTTTTCAGATACCCAAGAACTGCAACCTGGCCAAACAACAGAAGGACTGCACGACAACTCACTGATTTGAACAGACCAAACCAAAATCAGGATTGATTTCAGATGAGCAGAATTAGTGGAGCTGTGCCAATTTTTGTGAAGGTACTTGGAAATACCAAGTTGGAGATTAAGAACAAAATTGTTTTGGATACAATTTGGTATAATTGATTTTACATTATACATCTGGATGTAAGTATGTAGTTTAACAATGTTTTATGCATAATTTTTCATGTCGATATATTTAGAAATTCGTGGCATTGTTCACTCTGAGTCACTACAATGTGAATCAAACTATCAATTTTAAAACATGGTAAGCCCATTCCTCTCAATAATGTGGCAATCTTTACTGTGAAAGCAAATGTCTTCAGCTGCTAAGCTGAGTTTAAACTGATTGACATTTACCCCCACTGTGATTGGCATGGGCTTCATAAAGTGCAGTTTCTACGAAACAACAACCAGGCCAAATCTATTGGCAAATTATCATGAAACTAGGTCTATCTTCCAAACCTCAGTGCAGTAGCCTGACTGGACAACAATTCACAATTATAAGGGCCAAAATGGAAAGCCAAAATGGCCAATTAGCCCATTTATTTGTGTTGCAAAGAAAACCACAAAAATACAATTTTGAAAGCATCATTGCAGTCTGTCTCCAGTATATTGATGATATGAAAATATTTACAGACATTGAACTAGAGAGATTCTGAAAGATGTGTAACATCAGTGGACTTGAATCCTTCCAAAAACATGCTCATGTAAGCAGCATTGTTCTGTCCAAACTGCCATTCTTTTCATTTTCACAGTTTTGAGCATGGTTTTACTCAAGATCTCTTCTGGCCTTTTAGAGGAATACTGCCACACAATGAAACCAATGTAGGTGTTCAGTTTTTGGGCTAATCTGCTATAAAAATCTTCACACATACCCTGCTAAGTTGGGTACTGGGGAATGTTTATGCAGCTGCAGTGCTGTTTTCATGTTATTTCTCATTAACAAGTTCAGTAAAAAGAAATTGCCTACTCATGGGACAGACAAGACCATCCCTATGCAATTTTCAGGCAGGTCTCAAAATGGGCAGAATCTTAAAAAAATAGTTAAATCAGATCCTAGTTGCGGAACCCCAGTATCATGTATGTGGAGCAATGCACAGCAGGTGCATCACTCACACTTATCCATTGGGTATTAAAGAGTTTAATCAGTGGCACGTTAAGGTCATGAAAGGTGAAACATAAATGCAAGTTCTTTCTATTCTTTTTTCATTTGATATGATGTTTATGTAAGCACACAGTGACACATTCTTCCATCAGTCAATCTTTCTGCTATATTTCTTTCAAGCAAGAAAACAAAAGACATTTATAGATCTTATCACATCTCTCAAATGTGTCACAGCACTTCATGCATGTTGAATAATTTACAAATGCAGAAGCAAGATCCCACAAACAATGAGACAAATGATCGAGTTGAGTTGGATTGGATGAGAGAGGAATGTTAGCCAGGTCACAGGAAGAGCTCAGCAGTTATGACAATTAACCAGCCATGAATGACCTTTTGAGCTAACAGGTACTTTTTTTCTTCACATCTTCTTTGAAAATAGATAATGGTATCTTAAATGTTGACATATTAATACAAAATGATCCTTTGCTTTGAAGCCAAAGATTTTTCTAGACCAGAAGTCTTAAGACACATTCAGATTGTATTCCTCAATTATTTATCTGAAACACAATTTGAGAAATTCCTAATTCCTATATTTTAACCTTGATGGGTGCCTGTGTAGTATGAATGATTATCATTAGTAAGTTAAGCTCATTTTTTTCTGCTACATGTCTTCCAGCTTTTATGTTCTGCCATTCCTTTAAAAGAATGGCACATTTACTTGAATTAGTTTGTGGTAATATATGGCAGTCCTTAATTGGCATAATTAAATGACCATAACTGGCTTTCCAGTGTCTTTCAACCCATGATATTTAAGTTACAGATATAAGCCATTTGTAAAGGCTCATTTCTGCATGGGTGTTTGGTCCCTCATAAACAATCTGAAACTTTGAATTTGCACTGAGGAACCTTCAAGCATGCGAGTAGAGCAACCAGTTTATTGAGGTCAGCGCTCCACGGAGATCAGTACGAGAGTGCTGCCCACTTAAGAGAGTTTGCCTATATCAATGTGCTTAATTTGACACGTATTAAGTCTGTTGACAATTGTGCCTGTGGTGATTTTTTTTAACATAACTTGTGCTCGTTGCCAGCAGCAATAGGGCATTTCTTGATGCAATAGGTTTCAATAAACAGTCCCTTTAAAACTGGCAAGTACTCTCATTGGAGATGTCAGCTTGAAAATGGGCAGTTTCAGGTAAAGGTTTCAGGGAATGACCAACAGGAAACCTTGAAAATGGCAGCAGGTCCTCGAACAATGGTTCCTATTCAAAATGGCAAAATTGGTAAAAAGCAATAGGGAGTGAGGTTGGATTTTGTTCTCAAATTGCAATACCTGGTGATAACCATGTTTGTTAAAAGGCACAGAGTTTCAAAGGATAAACAAAGGCATCAAGATTTCCTGTGGAAAGACCACACTAAAAGCCAAAGACCATACTAAAAGTCATATTCCTAACAAGGGATGAGACCCCAAATCGCATTATGAAGAGTTACCTCCAGTTTTGCTAACTTTACATAGTAATAGTGTATTAGCAATAAGAGGAATAATATTTATTTATTACTTGTTTAAGTAAACCTTTGGGTGAAATTTTCCATGCCAGCTGGTGTTCGGCAGCATGAACAGACAATATGGCGAAAAGGCCAAAAATTGATGTCAGGAGGTAGTGAAACCAGTTTGCGATCATCCATTCAGCATGTCGATGGGGGGGGGCGTGTTTCCCGCCATCGGACGTCAAGAACCTAATTGGAATAAATCTGCATGTCATTATAAGACCAGCCCACCGGAATCATCCACCCTCCTTGCTGGATTGTCTGCCCATGTCAGCGTGAAAATATGCCGACGTGTTTCACAACAACATAAACAAGGCATGCACTTGGCACCCTACACTTTGAGGGGAACACAGAAGTGAGTGCACAGTAACTGCACAGCACTTGTGAGGATCACCTGTTGGGCTTCAAGCTTGAGGCAACTTTGAGGGGTGGGCAAGAGCTGCCCTGCGGTTGAAGCAACTTGGGGGTGGGGTGGGGGCAAGCGTTGCCCTGCGCTTGAAGGTAGTGCACAAGCACATGCGAGGAAGAGAGATGGAAAGCGGCAGCTGAGACAATTCAGATGCAGCCACACTGACATGTGTAGAGTGAGGCCTCTAGCTTAGCTGCTCACTCAAGAAACATGGAGGCATGAAAGTGCCACCAAGTGCTCCAGAGCATTTCACCTCTGGGGCACAGACTGCCAACTAGTGAGTATTTTACTGGACTGCAGAACAGTTGGATAACTGGGCACGTTATATAATCTCCTTGCTAAAGCTGGCCAGGGAGCAGTCACTGGCAGAGGTGCCCACAGTACCTTGCAATGTCACCATCCTGGTTTGGAGCAGTCTCACCCATGGTTCAAACTGACAGCACTGCCTTGCAGTGCAGGTTAGGAGAATGCCTGCGCCTGAGCTGAGAGCACAGCATGCAGTCCAGTGGGCAAAGCTGCCACTAATTGGTCAGGTGGAGTGGGGCAGAGAATGGTGGGGTTTCAGGAAGCCATGCAGCGCACTAATCTCCAGCCGTGCAAGCAGTGGCCAGCACTCTCCGGGATGCATTAAGGGGCTTTCAGACTTAATGAAGAGAGGTTCTTAGAACACCCAAGCTAACCCATCTCTCTCTTTCATCCTACAGGAGGAGTATGTCAGAAGCATGAAGCCTGGTAAACTGGCTGTATGCCTTGTGGTGTCCACAGAGCAGAGACGATGGAGAAGAGAGTGACGGAGGTGTCTGGCTGTGCAGAGTGAGGAGCAGCACCCTCAAGAAGAAGGGGCAGCTGGGGCTCCTGTACACACCGCTGTAGAGCTACAACAAGCCATCACTGGTCGGCACCTAGCTAGACCCAGGGTCTATAAATGCTGCCTTTCATTCCTGCAGATGACCAACAACCAGGGTCACCAAAGGCTGCATATGTCTACAGAACTGGTCACACATCTGCCAGCTGCTGCAGGATTTGGTGCCATGGGGACATGGAGGGCATCCACTGCCAGTGGCCATGAAAGTGACTGCGGAGCTCAATTTTTTTGCCAGTGGATCCTTTCAGGGCTTGACAGGTGACCTCTGTGGGATAAAGCAAGCCTGCACCCACAAATGCATCCATGAGGTCACAGATGCCATCTGCACAAGGGCACACAACTTTGTGCATTTTGCCTGGGACAGGAAAGCCAGGATGCAAGAGCAATTGCATTTGTCCAGATCTTGGGTTTCCCACAGGTGCAGGGTGCGTTCCACTGCACTCCATGGTGATCAGATCTCTGTCGCAACAAGCAGTCAACTATGTCAACCGCAAAGACTTCCATTCACTGAAGGTGCGGCTGGTGTGTGACCATCACAAATGCATCTTGCAGGTCAGTGCACGGTTTCTGGGGAGTGTCCACGACTCGTACATTCTCAGTCAGTCACAGATCCCTGATGTCTTCCAGGGTCCACAGAGGATGCAGGGATGGCTCCTCGGGGACAAGGGTAGAGGACGTGGCTGATGACACCCATGTGGTGGCCTCAGACTGCAGCAGAGTGAAGATATAATGAGCCTTATGCTGCAACTCACACCTTGGTGGAGCGAACCATTGGGATGCTGAAAATGAAGCTCCAGTGCCTGGACTGGGCTGTTGGAGCCCTGCAATATAGTCCGCCTTGCTGTGCCCATTACAACCTGCTGCTGCAACGGGGAGAACAGCTGGCTGAGGAGGAGACGGATGAGCTGCATGTCCCATCCGTGAGGAGGGCTTTGACAGACAAGAGGGTGAGGAGGTCCTTGAATGCGACGATCACAGCGATGAGGCCCTTGAACTGGCCGGATGAGGCAAGCGCGTTCGGGAGGACCCCTTGGCTGCAGGTTTTTTGGAGGATAATGACGACATGCAGTGAGGAGACACCATAAGATCCTCACATTGTATCTGTGAACGTTTGACTCCAGCCTGGTTTATACACATACCCTCTGTGACGATGATTGAAGATTACAGTTCAAAGAGCTGTTGGATTTATTGGTGCCACAGTTTGATTTTCTTTGTCTAATTCCTCTCTAGCACCTTAAACATTTCCACTTTTTTTTGTCTTAGCATTATTTTGATTCATTTTCTCAACCAATTTCTAAAAGACATTGGCTGGGATTTTCCAGCCCTGCCCCGTTACTGGGGTCTTCCGGTCCGACTGAAAGTCAATGGACTTTTGGTGGACCTCCTGCATCCCCCACTACAGGTCCCACCACAGCAGGGCCAATGGATCCCAGCCATTCTTCCCAGCTCATTGGCAGTATGGAGCAAACAGAACACTTCCCATTACTTTTTCACAACTATTCATTTTTCCCCTCTCTGTTTACTTTTTTCTTTATTTCATACATTGCCTGTGTCTTCCTGTTTTCCCCATCTTGAGTATTCTTTCTTTAATTACATGTTCCTCTTTCCTTTGATGTCGCTCCTTTATTGCTTAGTGCAGCTTTTGAAAGATTTTCAATTTTCAAACTCTTATTGGTGAATTTTTTTTCGTTATTTTCCTTTTAACAAGTTCCTTGACTGCGCAAGGTTTAAAATATAGATTTATTGCTTAATGTCTTTTTACCTTGCAGTTTTCTCGTTGTTCTACTTTACAGCAATTCTGGTCTGTTGCCTCCCATTTATCTTTTTCATTCAGCTCTCTTCTCTACATTCTCCAGGCTCTATTATACTTTCCTTCCGCTACATTGTGTTCGCTTTTGCCCTCCCTAGTTGTAATTCCCTTCTTCTCTCTTCCATTCTGTGTTACCACAAAGCAAATTTAGAAGTGTGGAATAACAGTGAGGCCAGATCAAAGTAAAGTTGTGAACAGGTTGCGTGTAGAATTTGATTAATATGAGCTATATAAAAAATTAATCAAAATATTGGTAAGATTCAATTATTAATACAACCTCAAACCTAACGCTACACTCTCCAAATAATCTGAAAACTTTACAAGATTGTCATCGCGCATCACAGGGTCAAATACCCCCCCCCCCTCTTCTTCAATCTGAACCTGGTTTGATGAGACAAATGACAAAAGTACAACCATTTTCCTGCTATTGACTTTGAGGCATTATGTTGCTTAGAAACAGAGCACCATGGATATTTAATATGCCCCTCGTAAAGATGCTCAATTTCAAAACAGATCTTGAGTTTTCATACCTACATCGTCACAAGGAAAATACATTGGTAGCCATATTCTGTAACATCTTATAAGTTAGAAACTGATCAGACATGTCCTTCCTCCTCGCTACACAGTGCACAGTCACATTACACAGAAACACAGAACTTAAAAATATGAGTAGGGCATTCAGCCCATTGAGCCTGCTCCACCATTCAATAAGATCATGACTGGTCCGACTGTGGTCTCAACTCCACATTCCCATGCCCCTTGAGTCCCTAGTCTATCAAAAATCTATCTAGCTCAGCTTTGAATAAATTCAATGTCTGAGCTTCCACTGCTTTCCGGGGAAGATAATTCCTTAGACCAACAACCCTCTGAGAGAAAAAAATCTTTCTCCTCATCTTCATCTTTAAAGGGAGGCCTCTTATTCTTAAGCTGTGTCCCCTAGTTCTAGTCTCCTACATGAGGAGCCATCCTCCTGGTATTCACCATATCCAATCACCTCAGAATCTTATGGCCAGAATCTTCTGTTCAGTGAGTGGGAGTGGGCCCTGCTCGCCAACGCGTGAAATGCCGCGCGGTGATGTTGGGCTTGCGTCCCGACGTCACCACGAGTCATTCAGATCCTCAGTTTGGCAGGCACGCAGCGGAGTTGGCTGCACGCCCGCTGAACTGTCAAATGCCTATTAAGGCCATTTAAATTCCAATTAAGATAATTAACTGAGCTGCCCGTCCAACCATAAGGTCGGCAGGCAGGCGAAGAGCCTAGGCGGCTTTTGCATTTATCATGAAACCCCATCCACGGGCAGGATGAGGTTTCATGAAGGGTTTATAAATTAAATAATTTTTTTCATTAAAATTCATTGACACGTCCCAGCTCTAATGAGACTGTCACATGAGGGGACATGTCTTAATTTTTTTTTTTCTTAATTAACATTTTAAAAAATCAAACTAATCTCCCTGAGGCAGCTCTGTGCCTCAGGGGGATTTCTGTGCTCTTTCACATGCATGCCCCAACTCAGTCTACTCCCTCCGCCCGCGGTTCAGCCTGTTCAACCTTTCTTCATAAAATAAGCTCCTCATCTCACAGGAATGCGTCAAAAGAATCTTCTCTGAACTGCTTCCAATGCAGTTATATAATTTTTCAAATAACGAGACTAAAACTGTACACAGTATTCCAGATGTGGTCTCACCAAGGCCCTGTACAGCTGCAGTAAAACTTCCGGACTTTTATATTCCATTCCCCTTGCAATAAACACCAACATTCCATTTGCCTTCTTAATCACTTGCTGTGCCTGCATATTAACATTTTGTGAATCATGTGCCAGGACATCCAAATCCCTCTGTACCACCGAGTTCTGCACTCTCTCCCCATTTAAACAATATACTAATTTTCTATTCTTCCTGCCAAAATAAACAATTTCACATTTTCCCACATTATACTCCATTTGCCAGATCTTTGCCCACTCATTTAACCTATCTATGTCACTTTGTAGCCTCCTTACGTCCTCTTCACCATTTACTTTCCTACCTATCTTTGTGTCATCAGCAAATTTAGCAACCATTTTTTCGTCCCTTCATCCAAGTCACTTATATCAATTGTAAAAAGTTGAGGCCCCAGCACTGATCCCTGTGGCACACCACTCATCACATTCTGCCAACCAGAGAAAGACCCATTTTTGCCAACTCTCTGCTTCCTGTTAGCAAGTCAATCGTCTATCCATACCAATATGTTACCCCCTACACCATGAGCTTTTATTTTCTGCAATAACCTTTGATGTGCTACTTCATCAAATGCCTTCAAGAAATTTAAGTACAGTCCATCCACTGGTTCCCCTTGATCCACAGCACATGTGACCCCTTCAAAGAACTCCAATATATTGGTTAAACATGATTTCAAGTGTTACTTTTACAATTTTCCAATCTGCTTGGGCTTTTCTACAATCTAAGGAATTTTAGAAGATTATAATTAATGCCTCTACTATCTCTACAGCCACTTATTTTATGGCCCTTGGGTGTAGGCCATCAAGTCCTGGGGCCCAGTTCCTTTTCACTGGTGATGGTGATTGTTTTAAGTTCCTCCCTCCCTTTTGCCTCTTGATTTGGGAAGTTTTCAGTGAAGACACATGCAGAAAACCTGTTTAACGCTTCTGCATTAATTACGCAGAGTCACTCTATTGAGGACCAGTGCTCACTTTAGTTACTCTTTTCCTTTTTAAATACATGTAGAAACTCTTACTGTTTTTACATTTTCTAGCTAGCTTTCTCTCATATTCTAATTTCTCTCATATTCTAATTTCTCTCTTTTTTGTTTTAGTTTTTCTTTGCTGGTTCTTAAAATTTGCCCAATCTTCTGACTTATCACTAACATTTGCAGAATTGTACAATGCTTATTTCAATTTTATACTATCCTTCACTTCCTTATTTAGCCACGAATGATGCATCCTTCTCAAAGAGTATTTCTTTCTGAATGGGATAAATGTTTTGCTGAGAGTTTTTAAATATCTCCTTAAAAGTCTGCCACTGCATCTCTACTGTCCTGTCTTTTAATTTAGTTTCCCAGTTCACTTTAGCCAACTCTGCCTTCATATCTGAAGTGTTTTGTCACTTCTTAACAATTAAGAATACACCCACAGGTATCTACTTCTGAACTCCAGCTTCCTGTATGAAAGAAGGTTCCTTTATTCCTTATTCTACATCAGAAGACAATATATCCGGGACTTAACACACACTACTGGCAGTTTTTTTTATATAACACTTTTTTTTAACTAAAATGTCCTTTTACAAAAAATAATAAATGTTAAGCACAAACATCACATCTTCTCCCCCTTTAGCCAGGAACAAATCGATCAGGCAATTTGCAGATTTACTTTGGTATAGGGAGGAGCAGTAGCTTAGGTATCTCAATTTGTTTGCTTAGAAATGGAAGGTTCTGTGGTTCCACTTGTTTCTGTTCAGGTTCAACAGTTGCAGTTACAGGTTTGTCAATTGAACCAATTGGGTTTCACCAACTGGAGCAGTTGTTACCCAGAAAATTTCCACTGTGACTGGAGATCCCTGGAAATTTGTTTCCTTGGATTTGGCTTCTCTAATCTAGTAAGTGTGTCTCTTCCAGATTCCACAGGAAGATTCAACATCATAGGCCAGTGGTCCTCAACGCTTGATGATTCTTCCCAGAAGCCACTTGGTGTTACACAGTAATTTCAGACCCAAAACAGATTGATCCAGATTAAACTCACGAGCTGGTTTACTTGTGTCATGTGACCTTTTCTGATCAAGCTGCCTTGAACCAATCTTTCCTTTCAAATTCGGACATAGCGTATCCATTCTGGTATGCAGTCGTCTTCCAAACATCAGCTCAGCAGGAGATATGCCTGTTGTTAAATGTGGAGTGTTACGATATGTCATCAAAAAAGTTCTTCACCTTCAAATTCCAATCTGTTTGCATCCTCCCCTTCAATATGGCCGTTTTGAATGTCTGAACAAAGCACTCCACTTCACCATTAGAGGATGGGTGGTAAGGCAAGATCAGAATCTGCATGATCCCATTGTTTTTCAGGAATGTTTAAAATTCACATGATGTGCACTGTGTGCTATTGTCAGACACAATCTGCTCCGGCAATCCAAAAGTAGTGAACACATTCCAGAGAGCATCAATGATCTTTGCTGAAGTAGTTGACTTCATGGGAGTAACATGAGGCTACTTTGTGGTGGATGCCCACACAATCAGGAACGTATGTCCGAGAAGTGGTCCGGCAAAGTCCACATGAAGTCCCTGCCATGGGTGTTCAGGCCAAGCCCACAGATCTAATGGGGCAGGTGCAGGAGAAGACTTCATTTCTTGGCTTGGAGGGCAATCGTTGACCATGTCTTCGACGTCTTTATCCAAGTGTGGCCACCATACATGGAGACGAGCTAATGCTTTCATTTTGATGATTCCCATGTGACTGAGGTGAAGTTCTTCTCACACTCGTGTTTGCAATTTTGGAGGAATAACAACTCTGATTCCCCATAACAAACAACCATCTTGCAGAGTCAGCTCAAATCTAAGCAGGTGGTAAAGTTTAAGCTCAGTAGTCACTTCTTGAGGCACACACCAACCCTTCTGTGCGTACAGGTAAACTTTGGTGAGCACAGCATCCCTCTTCATTTCAAGTCAAATTTGATCCGCTTTAACAGGTAACATGTCTATCTGGTTCACATTGAAAGCAGTGACTTCACTTCAGGTTGTGCGGCAGTGGTGTAACGGAAGTGTGGAAAGTGCGCCTCCATTTCCATGATTCTCAGTAGAGCGAAATTTAATTTTGTACTGGTAAGCAGATAAAATCAGTGCCCACCTTTGTAGGCGTGCAGCGACAAGTGTTGGGATTTGTGATTCCGGGTTAAGCAACCAGGTCAAAGGTTTGTGGTCTATAATTAACATGAATTTACGTCTATACAAATATTGGTGGAACTTCTTGACTCCATTGATTAGTCCAAGAGCTTCCTTCTCAAGTTGGGCATAATTTTGTTCTGCTTTGAACAGACAATGTGTGTGAGGCAAATACAATAGGCCTTTCACTGCCATCAGGAAATGAGTGGGAGATGGCAGCTGCAACACCATATCCGGATGTATCACAAGCCAGGCAGACAGGTAACTTTTCATTGAAATGTGCCAGGACTTTAGCATAAGTGAGCTCTCGCTCAAATTCCTTGGAACTTTCACGACAGGCTTGTGACCAATCCCATTTTGCATTTTTCTTCAGCAGATTATTCAGTGATGCCGCCTTGGTAGCCAAACCGGAAATGAACCTGCCGTAGGAATTCACAAATCCCAAAAACGAATGAAGCTCCTTAACACTTTTGGGCTGTGGTGCATCTGCCACTGCCTCTACCTTTCTGGGTGAGGTTGAGAGGCTAGTTTCATTGATCACATGTCCCAGGTACTCCACTGAGGGCTTCAGGAATGAGCATTTGGATTTCTTACAGCAGATGCCGTATTTTTCCAGTCTACACAGGATCCTACCTAGGTTCTCTAAATGAGTTGGAAGGTTTTTCCTGGTGCTGAACATGACGTCTAGGAAGCAGATTACACCAGGAAGTGTTTTCTCTATGGCCTGCTGGAATAAGGCTGGTGATGACATGATTCCAAATGGTAGTTGTTTGTATTGATATCGACCTCTGTGTGTGCTGATGGTTGTATACTTCCTGGAATCTTCCCTCAGTTGCAGTTACAAAAATGCCAGTGATAGGTCAAGCTTTGCGAATAATTCACCTCCATTCAGAGCAGCGAACAGGTCCTCAATTTTCAGTAGTGTGTACTGTTGCACTTCCGGGAAAGGATTTTATAGTTACCGCATACTCTGATTGACCCATCATTCTTCACTACTGGGACTATTGGAACTGCCACTCTGCATAATCAACTTTCTCAATTATCTGAAAGTTTTCAAGTTGTTCTAGTTTCTGCTCGATTTTCTGTCACATTGAGCAGGGAACTGAACGTGGTCTGAAGAGCCTTGGAGAAGCTTCGGCCTTCACACCAAGTTTTGCTTCAAAAACTTTAATATCTTTAATTTCAAAGTCTTTGATAATTATAAGACCTTCTTTGAAGACATCAGTGTGCTTGTATAACAAGGACTGCAACATGGGGTCACAATGCACTTTATTTATTTTATTCCAGACCAACCGAATTTCTTTTAGCCAGTTTCTGCCCTTAAGTGATGGACGATCCCCTTTCACAATGATAAATGACAACCTTGCTATTTGATCTCCAAAGTTAGCTTGAACAGACATTTTTCCAAGTATATGCACAAGCTCACCAGTGTAGGTGCTAAGCTGGAGGAGGATTTTTTCCCAATGGGCATTTTTTGAAAATTTTCTCCCGTGTCTTCTCCAAAGCAATAGAAACAGATGCTCCAGTGTCAACCTCCATTTCAAACATTTTACCATTTAAGGCAATATCAACTTTTAGTCCTTCATCTAGTTTCAGATCGGACTGAATGCAATACAATTGCTCTTCTGCATTGTCCCACTGTTAGTTTCACTTTCTGTCTCATCTGGGCTCGCATTACTTATGTATTTTGTTTCCAAGTAATTTTAAACTGCCTGTTTATTTTCAAGCCAGACTTGTCTGTGCGCTCTTTGTGATGTCCTTTTCTTGGCTGTACTGCTTTACTGTGATCAGCCTTTGATCTACATGCACACTGTATATGTCCTCTTTTGCCACAGTAGCCACACTCAGTGGTTTTCCACTTACAGCCTTCTGCATTATGCCCTATTCCATTACAGCAGTAACATGTTTGAAAGCAGGTATACACTGACTTTACTATTTTAACTTCGGCATAGTTAGAATGCACTTTCAAATCTCCAGCTTGTTTCTCTGCCATTTCTATGCTTTGTGCAATCTTGAACACTTTCTTCAGTGTCAACTCTTGCTCTGCTAACAATCTACCATGAATTCTTTCATTCCTGAGTCCACAAACTAAGTGATCAGGCAACATTTCTTCCAGATAACCTTTAAAGTCACAATGTTCCGCTAATTTTCTCAACTTGGCCAGGAACTGGGAAACTGACTTACTCTCATGCTGCAGGACTTGAGAGTTAATCTCACATGCTCTTCAAATTGTCTCCATTTCCTCTGTCATGATTTTTGACAAATAGGTTTATCTCAACTTTAGTTATAGAAATATGCTTTATCAATATTTATAAATGGGGCAAACATAAGTAAACATTTGCCCATCATGCTATAATTATAGGTCTCTGCCACCAGATAACACTGCTGGGCCTCTAATCCAATCACTCAGAGATCAAGAATTCATAACCAAAACACCTTGCCTGTTTTCTCCACAGATGCTGGTCACCCTGTTGAGTGTTTCCAGTATTTTCAGTTTCTCCTTCATAAAGATATCACTAAACAGGTCAAGCAGATAGCATATCCTGCGATTTACTAAATACCAGTAAAATAAAATGGCAGAATTTCATGTGACAATAGATAATACAAATAAAAAGAAACAAATTAGGTGAGAATTAGCTAGCATTGCCTCATGAAAACAGACTCCAGATGTTGCTGACAATCAGTATGTCATGTGAGCCTGCCACTCTGTCTTTCTTCGAATTTATGATAGGCAGGTCAGTCTGGAAGGGAAACACAAAAAAATGGACAGCTAACTCCAATTACTTCAGTTAACTTGGAGTACAAGTCATGGCAACCATAAAGAGGTTGCATGGATATTTTTTCTTCTGCAAAGATTTTGGGCACAGACATATGGCCAAAGCTGTTCCAGAGGCCTATTAAACTTTCAGGACTTTTAGCTTTTTGTAAAATTGAACAACTTCAGATTTGTAATTATTCTAGGTCTCTTGTTATTTTACTCCTGTATTATTTAATAATAAGCCAAGTTTGAGTTTTTGATCAGAATCCTATTCACCCATCAACATGATATTTACCATCAGCCAGAAAGATGAACCGTGCAGCAGGTATCATTTCTGCCACCATTCAGAGAACCAAAAGAAGTTTGAAAGAGCCCATGTAGCTCACTGCTATGATATCCATGCTATCACAATGTCTGCACTTTGGAAGGATATATTCACTCTAAATTCACCTGAATGATAGCAAGGTTAAATTTTGAGGTCAGATTGCATAGACTAGGCTTGTATTGCCTTGAGTGTAAAAGATTAAGAGGTGATATAATTTAGATGTTTAAAGGTGGTGGAAGGACTTAATAGGGCAGAGAGCAAGAGAAACTATTTCCTTTGGTTGGGGGGATGGCAGGACAAAGAGGCACAACCTAAAATTGGAGCAAGGCCATTAGGAAGCACTTCTTCACTCAAAAGCACAGAAAATCTTGGTGGATGGAAGTTAAGTATAAATTAGCCACAATCTAGCTGAATGGCAGAACAGGCCTGAGGAGTTTAATGGTCTACTCCTGTTGCTATAATCCTTTGTGTTCTGAGAGCATTCCAAAAGAAATCCTAATGCCCTGCTCTGACCTCATAGCCTTGTGTCTTATTCTTCAAACATGTATCCAATTTTTCCCTAGAAGATGAAATATTCCCTGTCATAAGTACTTCCTGTGACTTCCATGCTCCAACAAGCATCTGCATAAAGAATTGATGACCTTACATCACCACCTGCCCAACCAGGAGAAAGTATATTATGGTGTTCACCTTTTCAAAAACCTTCATCAGACTTTGTTTCAAATTCCTTTTAGCAGTATCTGCTGTAATGGAAATGGTCTGAATATTTCAAGCCTCTCATAGCTACATTTTCCGATCCCTGGCATCATCCTGGTGAATTTATTGTGTGTGCTGTCTGTGGCTTGAATGTCCTTGCAGTGAATCCCAAGATAGCACAGATTAGCCTGACTGTGTTTATAATCAATTTTTTCCTTGTTCACTGTTTTTTGAAATGCCCCAAGTTACAAGAGGGAAGAAAAATTTTGGAGCTTTTTATGACTTTGTCCATCTGAGCTCACAAACCCCGGTTACTTTTGGGCATGTTCACATTTTGGTTCAAAACAACATTAGCTTGCTTAGAGTAGTGGAGTCAAAAGTATCAGGAAACAGTCCAAATTTTAACAGCACTATTTTTAGACACAATTAAGAACTTGAATTTATGGGCAGAATTTAATAAAACCACCCCCCCCCCCCACCCCACCCCACCTCAAACCCAACCCCAACCCCAACCATTAGGGAAGCATTTAATCTGATAGAAGGGTGAGGTCTACCGGGGCAGTTCTGTTTGTGGATTTTGGGTAGGAGATAGAAGCGGGCCGTCCGAGGTTGGGCGACTATCAGGTTGGAAGCTGTGGGAGGGAGATCCCCAGAGGAGATGAGGTCAGTGACAGTCCTGGAAACAATGGCTTGATGTTCAGTGGTGGGGTCATGGTCCAGGGAGAGGTAGGAGGAAGTGTCTGTGAGTTGACGCTCAGCCTCCGTGAGGTAGAGGTCAGTGCGCCAGACAACAACAGCACTACCCTTGTCAGCGGGTTTGATGACAATGTCAGGGTTGGACCTGAGAGAATGGAGTGCAGTAAGTTCAGAGAGAGACAGATTAGAATGGGTGAGAGGAGCAGAGAAATTAAGATGACTAATGTCACGCCGACAGTTCTCAATGAAAAGATCAAGAGAAGGTAAGAATCCAGAGGGAGGGGTCCAGTTGGAGGGAGAATATTGGAGATGGGTAAAAGGGTCCGTTGAACTGGGAGAGGACTCCTGCCCAAAGAAGTGAGCCCGGAGACGAAGACGGCGGAAGAAGGGTTCAGCATCATGCCGAGCCCGAAATTCATTGAGCTGAGGGCGTAAGGGTATGAAACTAAGTCCTTTGCTGAGCACTGACCGTTCAGCATCGGAGAGGGGAAGGTCAGGGGGTATAGTGAATACACGGCTGGGGCTGGGATTGGAAGAAAGGGTGGGGACGGAGGGACAGGCAGGGGTGGAGGGTCCTAGATAGGTGTTGGTGTCGATGAGTTGTTGGAGCTTGCGTTCCTTAGCACTTGAGAGAAAGAGAAAAAGTTTCTTGTTGAGGCGTCGGATGAGCCGAAGGATAAAATGAAACTGGGGGCACGCGCAGCTTTGAAAAAGGGTACGGCAGTGCTGCTGGAGGGAGAGGTCGAGTGTGTTCATATGGTGGCGCATGGCACTGAGTGTGGATTTCAGAATGTGACGAGAACAGCAGTCCGAGAAATGTTTTATGTCCCGGAGATACCTGTAATCCTGGGTGGGTTCGAAACATGAGGGGTGGAATTTCAGTTGAAATCCACATGGGGTAAGTCGGAGATAGAGACAGTCACTGAGAAAGGAGATATGGCTGTGAAAGCGGGTTTTAGTAAACACCTTGTCAAACACCAGGAGGGAAATGGAAAGCAAGGAAGGTGAGCAGGGCAAAAGAGAGGAACGGAAATCTTGTCGCAGAAAGACCAGAACTTCTTCAAGGAGGTAGGCATTTCTTGAAGAGCAGTGGCAGTCAATTAAACACAGAGATAAAAACAAAAAAACTGCGGATGCTGGAAATCCAAAACAAAAACAAAAACAGAATTACCTGGAAAAACTCAGCAGGTCTGGCAGCATCGGCGGAGAAGAAAAGAGTTGACGTTTCGAGTCCTCATGACCCTTCGACAGAACTTGAGTTCGAGTCCAAGAAAGAGTTGAAATATAAGCTGGTTTAAGGTGTGTGTGTGTGGGGGGCGGAGAGAGAGAGAGAGAGAGAGAGGTGGAGGGGGTGGGGGGGGTGTGGTTGTAGGGACAAACAAGCAGTGATAGAAGCAGATCATCAAAAGATGTCAACAACAATGGTACAAAAGAACACATAGGTGTTAAAGTTAAAGTTGGTGATATTATCTAAACGAATGTGCTAATTAAGAATGGATGGTAGGGCACTCAAGGTATAGCTCTAGTGGGGGTGTTTTTTTTTAAATTTTTTTAAAAATAATGGAAATATTTGGGAAAAGGAAAATCTTTATAATTTATTGGAAAAAAAAGGAAGGGGGAAACGGAAAGGGGGTGGGGATGGGGGAGGGAGCTCACGACCTAAGGTTGTTGAATTCAATATTCAGTCCGGAAACTCCCAGAAACATGATAGGGTCCCCCTTGTCCTCACTTATCACCCCACCAGCCTCCGTATTCAAAGGATCATCCTCCGCCATTTCCGCCAACTCCAGCATGATGCCACCACTAAACACATCTTCCCTTCACCCCCCCTATCGGCATTCCTTAGGGATTGCTCCCTCCGGGACACCCTGGTCCACTCCTCCATCACCCCCTACTCCTCAACCCCCTCCTATGGCACCACCCCATGCCCACGCAAAAGATGCAACACCTGCCCCTTCACTTCCTCTCTCCTCACCGTCCAAGGACCCAAACACTCCTTTCAAGTGAAGCAGCATTTCACTTGCATTTCCCCCAACTTAGTCTACTGCATTCGTTGCTCCCAATGTGGTCTCCTCTACATTGAAGAGACCAAACGTAAACTGGGTGACCGCTTTGCAGAACACCTGCGGTCTGTCCGCAAGAATGACCCAAACCTCCCTGTCGCTTGCCATTTTAACACTGCACCCTGCTCTCTTGCCCACATGTCTGTCCTTGGCTTGCTGCATTGTTCCAGTGAAGCCCAACGCAAACTGGAGGAACAACACCTCATCTTCCGACTAGGTACTTTACAGCCTTCCGGACTGAATATTGAATTCAACAACCTTAGGTCGTGAGCTCCCTCCCTCATCCCCACCCCCTTTCTGTTTCCCCCTTCCTTTTTTTTCCAATAAATTATAAAGATTTTCCTTTTCCCACCTATTTCCATTATTTAAAAAAAAATAAATAAAAAAACACCCCCACTAGAGTTATACCTTGAGTGCCCTACCATCCATTCTTAATTAGCACATTCGTTTAGATAATATCACCAACTTTAACTTTAACACCTATGTGTTCTTTTGTACCATTGTTGTTGACATCTTTTGATGATCTGCTTCTATCACTGCTTGTTTGTCCCTACAACCACACCCGCCCACCCCCTCCACCTCTCTCTCTCTCTCCGCCCCCCACACACACACACCTTAAACCAGCTTATATTTCAACTCTTTCTTGGACTCGAACTCAAGTTCTGTCGAAGGGTCATGAGGACTCAAAACGTCAACTCTTTTCTTCTCCGCCGATGCTGCCAGACCTGCTGAGTTTTTCCAGGTAATTCTGTTTTTGTTTTTGTTTCTGACTACAGAACCTACCCAGAACAATGAAGGGATAACAAAACTCATTAAGCTAGGAGAGCACTAAGGACCCCTATCTGCTTTTATGGCATCTTGATAGCTTTGACAATGCAAGATCAAAGCTCATTTCATTAACTTGGATGACTCAACATTGTGTACCAATAGCAGCTGTCACATGGCTAAAACCCCTTTGTGAAAAGCTGTGTTTATAAGCTTGTCTGTGGTTACTGCAACAGAAGAAGTAGTTTGCAAATGGACCAGCAACACCATCTCTATCCCTGCTGTCTCAAGTCCAGAGCCCTATCTCTGTTAGATTTTTGGAATACATCATAGAGATGGAGAATTTCAATTGAAAGAAACTCTGCCTGCTTATAACAGAGACGTTCGGAAGGACACATCAATATTCCATAGCAGCATTTCCAGGGAAAAAATGACATGGATCAAAAAGAACTATCTCAACCACAAACAATAGTAAAAGACTCATAAACAGTGAACTCTCTATTTTTTGTCTTTTATCATTGAATCTTAATTTGGTCAAAAGTTAACTTCCTCTACTGTGTAACACATAATTTTGTATGCTTGTATATGTGTGTGTGTTGCAAAGGTCTGTGCATGTGTTTACCTTTTAAAAAAATATATATCTTTATCTGGGTGGGTTTTTAGCTCAATAAAAACTAACTCCTTTGTATTTAAAATCAAGAAAGCCTGTCAGACTGAGCTCTTTGTAATCAGCATTTAAGAGGGTTAAGTACAGACACCAAATTGACACCTTCATCCTTACAAATTTCAAAAAACCCTGTAACGATCAATTGGGGATTTGGGAAAAAAAGGGCCAAGTCTTGGCATGTGCCCTCACCAGGTCATAACAACAGCAATGGGATAGATAGTCAGATAATCTGTTTTGCTGGTATTAGTTGAGTCAAGAGACTAGAAGAATTCCATTGCTCTTCTTCAAACAGTGGCACAGCATTTTTAATATCCAACTTAAAAGGGAAGAAAATTAATAATGCTCAAAATAGAAGTGGAAAAATTTGAATCACATGTGGCTTCCTTCAGGTGCAGGTGTTGCCAGGGTCCTATTTTTGGGTCGAGGGGAACATTCAAATGTTAAAAATATAAATCCCAACCCCAACCTGCCCAGACGTTTTAACAGAGGCAGGCCATGGGGTGGGATGGTAGATGACTAAACCAATCCAAGAAAGCAATTTGACATCTTAAATATTAAAACAAATTATAAGCAGGAAAGTTAAAATTCCCTCCAAGTTCTCAGCTTAACATTTCAGCTGAAAGACATTACTTCCAACGGTACAGGACACCCTCAGCACTTCTCTGAAATGTTAGCCTACGTTACGTGCTCAAGGGGCACTCGAACATATGCAACTTTTTGATTCAGTGACACTTAAGTGTGCGTTTTTCAAGAAACATTTATAGCTAAAGGAGTAACATGAACGCCCACCTAACAGTTTTTGGATTCCACGACGCCACAGATTCAACAATTGCTTTCAAAGCTGATGTACAAGCCACAACATATTAAAAAGTCACAAGTGGATGCATCACTTAGTAGGAATAGTATGACATGCTCTTGATGAGAAAATAGAAGTGTGTGTAAAATAATCAATTAACTTTCACTTTCCATTTTGTTGTCATATTCCACTACGTCTTAGTCCAAATAATTTTTAAAAATCTATTTGTATCTGCTATCTGTATAGAACCTAATTAGAGACAATTAAATAATGTTTCTTGCTCTGAGAGACTGTTCCATTATTAAAACATGATGGCTGACCAGGAAGACCCTTTGAAAAAGCAGATTAGTGCAAATAATTATATTCATCTTTGCTATCCTTATTATTTTATTATTTTTATTTCTGCAAAATGATTGTTATCAGTTCAAGCAGTGAGTGTGGGCAGTATCACTGGTGAACTGACCACAGAGCTTTTCTGTCTGATAATGTTGGTTAAGTGAGCTGAATTATCAGAAGCAGATCATTGTCAGATCATAATGCTTCATTGATCTCACCTCTTTGGTGGTGTTTGTGCATTCAGTGGTGTCTGTGCATTCAGTTCTCCCCTGCTGTGGGCTCACAGTCATTCCTCAGAGCTACTCCGTCAACAAAATCATTAGTATTCACAGCTGAAATGAAATTACTTACAGACTTATTCACAAAACAGCATTGATTAGAATTCTTTACATACAATGCTTAATCCATAAGAAAATCAAGTTGAAATCCCTCTTTAATTTTCTCAACAATATTCTTTCTTTCATAAAATTTCCTAAATTTTCCTAAAGGACCATTCCACACTGCCAACTTCTCCAGTTGTAAGATTCCAAGATGAGAAAATGATAGGTACTTTCATGCCAGGTAACGTCAGCTATCATTATACTCTCAAAATTGCAGTTTCTGTGAGTTGAGGGGTTAACTGAAAGCTGTCTACAGTCTTTCATAATGTCTAATTATGCTCTTTCACCCCTTATTGCAACATTTCCTGAATCTGTACAAAATCAGGCACTTAATTGCCAATTGGAGTGCCCAATGAAGTGTAAGAATCAATAATTCAGAAAATCAGCTGCAAGCTGAAATAATGAGGTAAACAATATTTAAAGTAAACATGATAACTACACGAGAAAGAAGGAATAGAAGGAAATGGTGATTTAGATAAAGTAGGCCGAGGGGAGGTTTCTGTGGTGCATGAACACCAGTACAGTCCAGATGAGCTGAATGGCCGGTTCCTGTGCTGTAAAGTCTATACAATCAGCCGATTGAAGCACTGAATGAGTACTGGGGAGTGGGAAAGGCACCATAGTCATTTACTTAGTAATGTTGCTGAAGAACAGAGTGTGGCAAGCAAAGCTATCAGAAAGAGAAAGAACACACTTTAAGACCGAAAGGCATCTCCCAACCCCAAACACCTAACAGCTAATGCAGCCTGGGAGGAAAGAGATGTTGGAAAGGGTCAATGCTGTCCAGAACCTACAGGAGCTGAGGAAGATGTCTGAAAAAATGTCAGACCTAAAGAAATCTAATAAGCAAAATGACAAATGCTTCTTAGCATAGCAAATATCTGGGCCAAGTGCACATATAAAAATGCTGCCTCCAATTAATCTTGGATTGCAAGCTGACATGAAACACTAAGCCCATGTTAGCTGGACATGACTCTGCCACAGGAGAATCAGGGCAAGAACTGTTTTGCTTGAATGGAGACATTATGATGTAGGTTTTCTTCACAATCAGGAAGTTCATATGACAACCATGGTGCACAATACCTCTTAAAGGGGCTTTACAGAAGGATTACAGCTCTTTAATAGATAGCATGAAGTTCACCTGAGATTGTTCAACCAAAGAGAGTATCACTGCTCTCCATGCTTCCAATATTTCTGAACTACACTTTTACTTGCAACACAAAAATGGCTTTTAACCATAAACCTTGTGTAGGAAATGGCCCAAAGGAATTTAAGATATTGACTACTTTCAAAAGGCCACCATTGGAATAATGAACTGTGGGGGCTATCACAGGAGTGGGAAATGGTGAGGCTAAAGGTCATTCTGAGCCCATAACATGTCATGTAATGCTGTCTTACTATGCATAATTCCAACAAGGAATGATAAATCTAATAAGGATTTCAGGAGAAATTACATTTCCCCAGAACATTGAGGATGTGAAAAAAGCTACCACAATGAGTAGATGAGGCAATTAGCAATGATGCATTTAATGAGAAGCTTGATAACCACATAAGGGAGAAAGGAATAGAAGAATATACTGATAGGATGAGATTAAGTAGCGTGTGAGGCAACTTGTGTGGAGCAGAGACTAGTTGGGCCGAATCACCAGGTTCTGTGCTGTACGTTCTTTGTAACTCTATGTAAGTAACTTGTCACATAGGCACATGTTCAAATTAGCTGTATTGTATAGAATCTCATGTAGGAATTGTGGGCTTGGATAAGGTTTCCCAAGCACTAAGTAACTGTTCTAAGTTTATTCTAATGATAAACAATTATTGTCCTTACAGATCTAAATTCTTACAAGTAAATATTTCAGATAAGATGTTTCTAGGTCCTTGTGGAGTTATCACTTTAATAACAATATTTAGTTCCATGACAAAAATTTCCATTTGCAGTCATTAGCTGTTTTGGAAGGATGATTAACAGCTTTACGCAGTTGGCAATGATGCCAGGTAGTCAACTCCTGGTTGGCAACTAGAAAGCAGGCCAGGAATTTAAGGCTTTCTGAATGTATTTCCTCCAACAAACTGCATCATCATTAATGTAACAGAAAGTCCCCTATTTCAGCCCAATGAAAATGTTAATTTTAATGATATCTTCAAACTCAGGAATTTGCAGTTGGCATGTGTGTACGCTGGAGATTCATAAGCAACTAGAGATTTCAGTAAACTATAATTTGCAAGTCCCCCCAAAATGTCTGTTCTTCAAGAGTAGTGTTACCTTCAATTATACAGCTACTGTCAGCCCGTAGGAAAGCGTTAGTTATAGATACAGAATTTAAATAGTAATAATAATGATGAATGCTTCAATTTCCAATTGCACAGCTCAAGATATTTCAAAAGGCTTTGAAAGTCAGGAAGTATTTCTTTACACAAAGGGTGATCAGCAGCTGGAATAAATTGCCAGAAAGAGTGATTGAAGCCCAGACACTGAACCCATTTAATCAACAATTGGATGTTGCCAGAGAAAGATGGCAAGGTTGCTCCTTTGGATGGATGCGATCAAATAGGCTGAATGGATGCCTTGTTGTTTTATGGAATGAGTGTAAACTTTCAATGCAATTCACCCTGTGATTATTGAGGGTCAAATTAAATATCAAGATTAACATTTGAGAGCTTGCACTATTGAGATATCCAATTACAGCACTGTTGTTTACTTCAGGAACTAGACAGGTAGACAAGGAGTCGAGGTACTGCTTCCACAATTTTTTACATGTCAATGTGTGCTTGTGGATCCCTGTACCAGCAGGGGTCAAATTAGATCTGACTTTCAAGGTTGAGGACATTGGTGTTGGCTATGGCAGTCTTTTTTAAATGCTGGGGACACTCTTCGACTCTATTTATGCCTTTATAATCGACATGTCACCCATGGAGTTTTCTCTATACTTGTGCCTAGAGTCAGGCATCAGAGTAAAAAGCAAATAACCTTGTAAAAGATTAAGCAAAGTGTGTTATGCAGGAATACTAATGCCTGAATTTCCTTGTTTGTTCCTCCTATCGATCCTTGAATCCAAACACATCTTGACACAGTAAAATGGCTACAGATCCACAGACACAAGTTCCTTAATTCAAAGTGGGTATAAAATTAAGGCCCACATATTAGGCACAGCAGGACGCAATGTCTTTTTTCTGGTGTTTCATGTATTTTTCAGCATTTAATTCATTTCTCCTCAGCAAGACCTGCGTTTTCTGCTCTTTTGAATACTTCTTTATCGCTCCAGCATGAGTCACATTAAAAATTGAAATACTTCCACAACTGCAGGCTCTTAAACACGCTGAGCCTAATGTGAGTGAATGATGGTTAGCTAGATTCAAACCTAAATTTCCCATACTTAATGGAGGAATAAAAGGTGTGCACTCCATGCTATCCTTGGGTCCCAAATTTCTTACATATATATACGCCAATGAGATTGGCAGAAAAGTTTAAGAGTACATTGGGATTGCCCAAATGAGTACACAAAAGGAGTACAGGTTTTAGTGTTACTATTAATTACACCCCCACAGAAATTCCATCCCCTGGTGTTTTAACGGGATAGGCCAAACTTCAGTGTTTTAGGAATTTCCAACATAGAAAGCAAATACCAAAGGTTTGTTCTTCTAAAAGAGGTCATTTTCTCCATTATTTCTGTCTCTTCTGATGTGTGGGTA
The DNA here is from genome assembly GCF_017639515.1 of Carcharodon carcharias. NCBI lineage: Eukaryota > Metazoa > Chordata > Chondrichthyes > Lamniformes > Lamnidae > Carcharodon > Carcharodon carcharias. The sequence continues at coordinate 135,300,584 of NC_054474.1, read as the reverse complement.
TCAATTATTGATGGCACCAATGAATTTTCATCAGGAGCAAAGTAAACATCAGAACTCAATGATTTTCCACCCTCTGCTGCTTCCATAGCCTGCTCTTTCACAAAAAGCGGTGGCCCTGTGCTATAAGCAGAATTGCAGCAGAAAATTAGTACAACCTGGGAGCAGATGTGCAAATAATTTAAGAACTGAAGAGTTGCACAGGATCCTACCATTTAGCTGCCCCTCAGCACTGGGTCAGCATATTGCTGAAGCATTTTTTAAAAATGTCTGCTTCCATTGCTAATCTGAGTGAATTCTTGTTGTCAATTCAAATTTGCAGGCTGAGAAAAGAATAATGAGGATGTGTAAGAAAAAGCAGTGTCACCTTCATTATAATGTAAGTTCTCCTCCGAGAAACATCCAAATTGAACCATTCAGCAATAAATTCTCTGAAGAACTCAGCAGTTTTCCACAGTACCTGTTACTAGAAGGTTATAGAAAATTGGCTGAAGGTAGCCATGGGCACTTGGCATCTGATGGATTCGACAAGTAAATGAGACACCAATTGAAGTAAAATTGTATGTGGGTATGTTGGGTTAAGGAAGGATAGAAAAATAAATGGAGAGAGAGCTTAACCAATTAAAAAGTAATGGGAGGTTTTCTGAATTACAAGAACTTTGGAATAATGATGTTCAGCAGCAGATTCTACTGTAGGATGAATGTTCATGGCCATTCATCTGTTTACTCTGCATTCCCCATTTCATCAGTGCACATCAAGTACCAGCAGAACGAGAGAGAAAAAAAATCCAGAGACTAATTATCCCATTGTGTAGTCTATAAAATTCCCTTTTTAGGACATGAGAGAGGATCACTATCCTTACCTTCTCTCTTGCCTGCACGTTAATCGAATTCAAGATAATTAACTTTTTTAAGCAAGCTACTGTTTTCTTCCCTCTTCACATCCCTACCCTGAGGCTTTGACTTTTCACTGACAGTACGTCCCATAGGCACCAGTAACCTTCTGATACCTAGGCCAAATGGATTTCTTCAAGTGTGAGCTTAGATGAGGAGTGTCAGCAGGTAAAGCACACATGAACCCAATCTAGCCCATGTACAGGAACATTTCTATAATCTTCAAAAACATTCTAGAGAACTATCAATTGCAACAAACTTCAAACATTACATTATAAGAAGGAAGCTCCATGCCAACTTTTTTGAAAAACTCATTCACAGGACATGGGCCGCACTGGCAAGGTCAGCATTTATTACCCATCCCTAATTGCCCTTGAGAAGGTTGGAGTGAGCTGCCTTCTTGAAGATAACACTGTGGCATGCTAGGCTGTTTCAGAGAGCTGTGAGCCTGGAGTCGCCTTTCAGGCAGATCAGGCCCACAGTGAACCAGATAGGTTTTTGCAACAAATCGATAGTTTCAGCTTCAACCTACTGATGCTAGTGTTTTATTCAAGATTTTATTTTGGTTTGAATTTAAACTCCCAAACTGCCATGATGGGATTTGAACTCATGGGGCAGAATTTTCAATTTGGCGTGCGGACATGCGTCCCGACATCATCACGAAGTAACGTGATATTTCGTTCGGCAGGCACGTGCCAGAGCCGGCTGCACGCCCACCGATAATTGATAAGCCTATTAAGGCCATTGGCCAGATAATTAAACTGAATTTTACGCTGCCCTTCCAACCTTATGGTTGGCAGGCAGGCGAAAAGGCCAAGCGGCCTTTATGTTTTTTAGGAAACCTCATCCACGAGCAGGATGAGGTTTCCTAAAGCTTTTGCAAATTGCAAATAAAAGCTTTTTTTTTTTGAAAAATAAAAGCATGCCCCATCTCATGTGACACAGTCACATGAGGGGACATGTTTCATTAAATTTTTATTGTATTTATTTATGTTTTTAAAAAGCGCTTCAATCTCCCTGAGGTAGCTCCGTGCCTCAGGGAGATTGAAGTGCTCTTTAGCACTACCACTGATGATCCACGCAGGGTGGGCCTTAATTGGCATGAAATCACATTGTGGAGCCGATCGCGGGTGGCGGTCAGCTCTGCGACCGCCCCTGCCCACTCCCGCCCAGCCCTCAAAACGAATGGAAAATCCTGGCCATGTCGTTGTCATGCTAGAAATGGCTGCAGTGCTTTTATGAGAGAATGAAAGCTGTGAAGTCAGGCTTTCCTCTACCCAACAGTCAGCTCGAGACCCTTGCTTCAGAATGCATAGTCTGGATGAGATTAGGATTGGGCCCATGTTCAAATGGTGAGCCAACGCAACATGATCGAGTTTCAAACAAAAAAGGATGAGCACATGGGAGGTTATTTTGTCAATACGCCCTCTTTAGGTTCCCACCCCACAAAACACCAATAGCCTCACCAAGAATAAACAGTTTAGCAAACAGACAATGCTGTTAATTAAGAGTCACTTCCTAAAAAAAGGGCAGGAAGTTGCTCTCAACAACTTGATAAATGGCACTGCTTTCCCAGAGATTCATAATTGCTAATAAGCAACATCTAACCTTAAGTGCTTCCTTCATGTAGCACAGTCTTGTGACACTAACAAGGTGAAGACATTTCAGCTGTGCACCTACAAAAACTGATCAACCTGGGCACTAACCTGAGGCTGTTGAGTCACAGCAAACAGGCCACCAGTTGGGTATACAGCATTAAGGCAGCATCCTATGCAGACAGATTTTATGCAAGTAGTAAACAGCTCCTTTAAGATATCTCTTTTCTTCTCTGCCGATGCTGCCAGACCTGCTGAGTTTTTCCAGGTAATTCTGTTTTTCCTTTAAGATACAAGTTGCACAGAACTTGGGCTAGACAATAACTGTAGGATCACTAAAACTTGGCGGAAAGCTAAATTTAACAAATTCATTTTAGTCCTTTTTAGTAAAGAGATGACTACTCCATTTTTTTTTTGTTAACGTTGAAAGACAGTTAGCAGTTGGATGCATTTCCCAGCTTGAGGAATGCAGAGGTAGCAGTGCAATTTAGAACTTCTGGAGACCATGCCATCAAGCTGTAGCTATCAGGACTGTCCATCACAAGACAAAAGATGCCATTTTTCCCTTTGCACAAGACTTTACTTAAGCCTTATTTAGAATACTGTGACTAGTTTGGATACCCTTATGTGGTGGGTAATATTAATGCTTTGAGAAAGGTTTAGGGGAGGACCAAAGAGATAAAATCACAGCTTAAAATACCTTAGCTGCTCAGATCGGTTTAGAAAAGCTGTGGTTATAATACTTTAGAGATGTGGAGTGCAGGGCAATTTGATTGAGGTCCATAAAATAATGAATGGACTGAATTGTGTGTGTGCACACTGATAAATGATTTAATTAGGTTGAGGAGGAACAGGGGTTTATGTATATAAATTACGTAAGACAAGAGCTAGTAGATGCTAGGCAATTCTTCTTTTCCCAGACAATGGCAGATCTATGGAACAAGTTGACAGATGATGTGACGCATACTGATTCAGCATAAACCTTTAAGAGGGAGCCGTACTGATCCCTGACTGGGGCAGAGATCATATCATACATTCGGTAGGTACAAATAATATGTCATGGACAATGTGATCCACTGGACTGGCTTTGAAAACCAAGGAGGATCTGAAAGGAATTTTGCAGATTTTTGCTCTCCCATAATTTGCCCAGGAGTTTTTGATCTATTTTTCTGCTCTTCCAGGAGACTACCATGGTGCCTTTGAAGTTGAGTCTCTTGGAGGGATGAATCAGGCGTTATAACCACGTGGGACAGCTCGAGCACTAACTGGTCTTTCGCTGTCCAAAGTTTTCTTATGTTCATAGCTTTGTTGGAAATAGGTCCTGGTATCAAACTGTGAGTTGCAAGTTGACAATACCTTTAGTATAATGAATATTAAATTTACTTCAAGTGAAAGAGACTTCTCACTATTACTTTGAAATTTTGTAGAGGAGGCCCAATCGAATGACAACTTTCAATACCTTTGTTCTTTCATTTGCTCCCTTTTTCTGCCTTTAAATAGTACGCTTGTTTAAATATTGAGTTGGGATGAGTTACATCATCATGAAACTAGCTTGGAGAAATTCATGAGCCTAATGCAGTAATATTCGGAATCACAAACACTATGTCTCCCTTCCCTACTGGGGTTACGTGGAGCAACAGCTAATTGGAACAGTTCAGGCAATTACTGTCACTATCCTAATTTGTATTGTGTGAATCAGATGGCAGGGCCACTGCTTCAAGAGTGCAATTCCCACCCACCCCCTTCAACAGGGGATTTGATTTGAAATAAAATCCATTTTATACCTTATAAGAGCTGCCACCAATAATGCCTTTGTCCCTACTGTAACACCAGCAATAGGTCATGCTTTTATCCCACTGCATATAGGAGGACGTATGCAGGGCTCTGTGCACGAATAAGTACCAAGAATTGTGTGTTCTTACTCGATAAATGTACCAGCTTCTCTTTTATTCTGTTTTTCTTTTATATGTTGACTTTAGTGCTGTGATTTCAGACTCTGAGCAAGATATTACTTTATTGATCACATTGCCTTACTGTTAACGAGGCCATGATTCTCTTAGGCAGAGGAAAGGAAAATTCGGTAATGCTTCCACCTATCCAGTGTCCCCGGCTGGAAAGCAGCCTTGGACATTGCATGAGTTGCACTTTAGGCTTTCCCTTTCATGGTCAAATATGGCCACATGGGTGAGTGCGTTTTCAAGGGAAGATGAGAAAAAAAGGGAAATTTGGAAAAAAGAGACATTTCCTGTGCAGAGTTACCAGGACACATGAAGCCTCCTGGAGTTCCAACATTTCACAGGGATTGCAGCTAATAGGTTTCAGTTGTCCCATTATTTTGCTTAACTGAGTATCTACTTATGTTTATATGTATGGTTTTAGTTTAGTTACCGGACAGAATTTGATAACAACTCACAGAGATTCTAGGACAGCTGACTGCAAACTCGATCAAAGAGATCAGTTTTAAGGCATGACTTAAGAGAAAGAGAGAGAGAGAGAGAGAAGCATGCCCACACACAGAGGTTTAGGGAGAGAATATCATGATTAGGGCCTAGGCAGTTTAAGGTACAGCCGTTAATGGTGAGCTGATGGAAATCAGAGAAGCACAAGAGGCTAAATTGGAGAAGAGCTGAGATTGTGGAGAGGAGTAGAATTGGAGGAGATTATACAGAAAGGGAGATGCAATCTTATCAAGGGATTCAATGAACAGACAATTCACCCTAGACTTCTCTCACATATCCTGCTGCTGAAGAAACTGACAGGCAGAGATGAAGGAATGGGTTGTTATTCATTTGATAATTTAATAAATAAGTCAGCATCCAAAAAGAATCTGTTTTCATTTAAAATGGAAATTGCAATAAGGGATTCTTGTATGTGCAGTTTCACTATTTCTTATCAGTAACTGGAAATTATCATTTTCTCTCTGTGCTCCCTCTTGTTAACTGCTGAACTGTTGCTCCTTTTCTTCCAACATGTGTTTCGAGCCTGAATTACACAGGGGTTCTTGTTGAATAAATGCCAACAAGTTACACATTAAATACATGAAGTAATCCCACATTCAGGACAGTCTTCTGTCAGAGCAAAAAGCCATTAAGCAACAGAAAGTAGTTTACTGAATTGTAATTATCATTTCACTGCATACTCTTGACAAGTGATTAAGTATCACAGAAAACTGGTTGTTCACTTGGCTGGACCAGAGTAGAAGTGATGGGCCGAATTTTCATAGCACAGCAGAGGTGGGAACGAGGAGATTGCCATCGAGTGGTCTGATGGATTTCCCATGCGGTTCCAATGTGTTATGTTTTGAAAAGCAGCTGGCAAGTGACAAGATGCCTGAAAATGGCAGGTCTGTAACTGAGCATGCAAACAAGCTAGTTCTCAGCTCATTGAAGGGTAGTTTGAAATTTTTCAGGGAAGGCATGGGAAACACACAGGTTCTCAAATCCATCCATGAGGAGGAGGCAGAATCACAGCTGGGAAGCCAGTCATGAGCCAGGTACCAGTCAGAATGCTGTGTAAAAGAGGGAAGGTTCAGGGATCACCATGCAAAGGGACACATTGATCACCACATCATCAGTGCTCCCTGAGAGCTCGGTCAGACAGTGTTGGCACAGTTAGGATGGGAATTGAACCTAGAGCGATCATCGGGGCTTAGCAGGGTGGTGTCCAGGAAACCGTGATAGTGCAGCTGGAGGAAAGCAAGGTCATTCTTGGACATGTGGATTAGCTACTCTGAATTGGAGATGAGTAGTGATGAGGAACAGCCTCAGCAGCAGCAGATGCAGACCCTTGGCCATGAGGGATGCATAGATGTGGAACAAGGGACTGGGAGGCAATGAATGTGAGATCCTCACAGTAGGGTGTTCTGACAAATAATAGTGTCACCGCATCAGTGCTGCAGGAGGCTGTACCCAACCAGGCAATTTGTTTCCGATCTATGCATCCTTGTTCAGGTCCACCTCAAGCCTAGCAGGTTTCATGGGCATGCCTTTGCCAGTAGCCATAAAAGTCACATTTTTCACATCTGGTTCATTCCAAGCATCAGCTGCTGATCTGAGTGATATTTCTCAACTGGCAGCCCATCATTATAGAAGGCCGCTCACGGATGTACTGGTCGAGAGGGCTGTGTATTATATAGAGTTCCAAATGAATCGCGTAAATCAGGCACGGAGGGCAGTGGGATTCGCCTCAATCACTGGACTCCCTCAGGTGCAAGAAGTCAGATTGCACCCATGTGGCCATCAAAGCGCTGATTGGGCAAGCAAGGAGGTTCCTCAATCGGAAGGAATTTCACTTTATAACTGTCCAGCTGGTTTGCGAACACAGCAAGTGGCTCATGCAGGTGTGTGCACAGTATTCTGGGAACTACCATGGTTCCTGCATCCTCAGGCAATGGCAGATGCCACAGTTTTTTATGGCACCTGAGAGGCTCACTGGATGGCTGCTAGGGGACAAGGGATATCCTCTGAAGAGATGGCCATACATGATGCTGCAGTGGAGGCTCAGTGGCACTACGATCAATGTCATGTCACCACAAGGACTTCCATGAAGCAGGCCACTGGACTTCTGAAGATGCAATTCTGGTGCCTTGACTGATGCCCTCTGAATGGGTGCCTTTCGCTATACAGTAGTCTGCTTTCTCTCCATAACAAGGTCCTCCAGAGCGGTGTGGACCTTGAAGAGGGAAAAACAGAGGAGCAGCACATTTCCTTGGAGGATGAGGAAGAGATACTGGAGAACAGTATCTGTGCATTGCAGGGCCTTTCAGAGGTCTGGAACAGACATCAAGGCATTGAGCAGGATGGCTGGAAGCTCAGGCAGCTCTTATCCAGAAACATTTCTCCTGAGGTCACCTCATCCTGGCAAGTACTTAGGCCTGACACCACATTTATCGAAATAAGACAGTGACTCCACCATACACACAATATAGAAGTCTGCCATTGCTCCCCACAATAAATAATGCAGCTGTCTTCACCAGTCACACATTTACCCCAAAACACACCTTTGTGTCGCTGCCCACTTCCTCCTTCTTTTGCCTTGATGTCAAAGATTGGAAACGCACAAATCTGGTTTAACCATCAAGATTTCCATTGCATTGATTCCTTGTTACCTAACATAAACATGATACATGTCACCCATGTGAACCACAAAGTGAAATTACTGACACAGTGGCCTTTGCTCATAACCGCTTCTACCGAGTGCTCAATGGGAATGGTGGAGGCAGCCTACTCGCTCTTGTCTGCATGCGGCTGAGATGACAGTAGAGGTCCTCTTCTTGGAAATGCCAATGGGTACACCCCCACAGGCTATTCCATTGTTGTCAATGCAGAGGCAGCCTTTGTCACTTGTAGAGTTATGGTCATGCTGTGCCAATGATTTTAAGAGCGCATGAGGCCCCAGTGAGGTGAGTGTATCTGCGCTGGTGGAGGGTGCACTGACTGTGGTGTGAGAGTGCAAGCTGGCTCACTTCTTCCTCCTCTGAAGGTGACGATGATGACATCACTGTGGCCTGCATTGGCTCCTCCTCCATATCTATCTGTGTGGGAGACATAGGAAGGTGGATGTGCTAAATCACCTGACAGCAGCTAAGGCAGACGATTAGAGCTTCTGTTTTAGCATGGAGGAAGCTGGGGAGGAGAGAACTCCATCCCCATCACTTCGAGATGTTCAGATAATTTCATTCCGTTTTGGACAGACTCCCATCTTGTCATAGTTATCACCCACTCCCTACTGTGCTAATCTCTAACAATTTTAAGAGCTACCTCCTCCATGCCCATTGGAATGGCTAGATGGGATACTGCACTAGCTGAATTTTCCCTTTCTCTGGTGTTCTGCTCTCTTTTCACCTGCAAGGTCAAGAGTTAGGAACATAGTTCCCACCTTCACTACTTCCAGAGGTATTAACATGTGTGATGTTGCTATCTTCAGTGTTGCCTCCTCCACTATTGCTGGTGTTATAAACTTTGCAAACTGTAATGTTCCTGGGCACACACATTTTGAATGTTCAGGAGAATTCCTGAGCATTGGGCCCTCCAACTGCTCACCTCACCCTTTTGCTTGTGATTACAGACCTGGAGAGAAGTCATCTAAGTGCAGCGTGGCACTTACTTTGCCAGGCCTCAGAAGACCATTGAAGCCTTCCCAGCACTGTACCCATGTCCTCCTGACAATACTGAGGCTGCTTACTTTCTGGGTCACCACCAGCCATGCCTGTTGGTCTGGCTGGCTGTCCTTCTCCTGCCACTGTCTAGAAATAGAACACTATGCCATAATACCATTGCCTCCAAAAGTCCTCAAGGGAGCCATTGGTGAATTGTGGGTGTCTGCCTTTGTGCGAGTGCCTGTCCTGCTTCTGGGCTGCTGATCCCCTTTTTCTTCCATTGCGAAATAAATTGGCTACCACAGTACGGCTGCTGCTTCCCTTTAAATTTGACCCAACACTGTTCTCTCCTACCTATTCCCCATCTCGGCTGTTACAATCTGCTAAGAAACTGAAACCAACACCCCACTGTACACCACAAAACAACTACCCATAAACTTAAGTAGAAAACCAAAAGTACAATTAATATTTACTAAGTGAATTACTATTCTTCTGGTTCTTTTAAAGACTGGGTATTATATTCTCCATCAAAATCAGGCAACATTCCTTCAGTGATTTATGCATTAACATTTAATTTGATTATTTTACATCTGTTAATTGGAAACCTACCTTTTTTTATTCATTGATAGGATGTGGGTGTCACTGGCTAGGCCAACATTTATTACCCATCCCTAATTGAGAAGGTGATGGTGAGCTGCCTTTTCAAACCGCGGCAGTCCATATGGTGTAGATACACCCACAGTGCTGTTAGGGAGGGACTTCCAGGATTTTGCCCAGCAACAGTGAAGAAACGGTGATACATTTCCAAGTGAGGATGGTAAGTGGCTTGAAGGGGAACTTCCAGGTGGTGGTGTCCCATGTGTCTGCTGCCTTGTCCTTCTAGATGGTAGTGGTCACAGATTTGGAAGGTGCTGCCTAAGGAGCCTTGGTGAGTTCCTGCACTGCACCTTGTAGATAGTGCACTTGGTGCTGGATGGTGCCAATCAAGCAGGCTGTTTTATCCTGGATGGTGTCAAGCTTCTTGAGTGTTGTTGGAGCTGCACTCATCCAGGCAAGTGGGGAGTATTCCATCACACTCCTGACTTGTGCCTTGTAGATGGTGGACAAGCTTTGCAGAGTTAGGAAGTGAGTTACTCACTGCAGGATTCCTAGCCTCTGCCCTGCTCTTGTAGCCACAGTCTTTATATGGCTAGTCCAGTTCAGTTTCTGGTCAATGGTAACCCTAGGACGTTGATAGTTGGGGATTCAGTGATGGTAGTACCATTGAATGTCAAGGGATGATGCAATGTTAGATTCTCTCTTGAAATTATATAGCATGACCTTGTAACCTCAGGATGTCCCAAAGTGCTTTATGTACATATTCCCACAAACAGCATAGGATAATGAACTGAGAATCCATTTTAGTGATGGTTGTTGAGCAATGAACATTGGCCAGGACACTGCTGGAAACCACCTTGCGCTATTCCACAACAACACCCTCCAAATCAAAATGGTGACATGGGATCTTTTACATCCATCTAAGAGTGTAGACAGGGCCTCAATTTAATGTGCTATCCAGAAGCTGACATGTACAACAGTGCAGCATGCTCTTAGTACTGTACAGGAGCATCAAACTAGATTTTGTGCTCAAGAGTTGGATTTCCACAATCTTGGCTGCACCCTAACACCAGGAGCATTTCCGGGTTTCAACCCCACTGGAGGTTAGAGTGCGCCAAACGTCATTTTGTGAGGGCCGGTGGGTTGTACCAATAATTGGGTTGCCTGTGCAATAACCATCCAATTATGGACAGCAGACACAAACAGGGGGCAGGAAATGGGAGGAGGGTGTCCAATTTGAAGGGTGGCCCATCCAGATTCAAAGTGCAATCAGACAGATAAGATCCCAGGTCGGGATATTCACTGATGATCACACAATGGTCAGCACCATTCACGACTTATCGGATACTGAAGCCATCTGTGTTCATATGCAGCAAGACCTGGACAACATTCAGGCTTGGGCTGACAAGTAGCACATTTGTGCCACACAAGCATTAGCCAATGACCATCTCCAACCAGAGAGAATCTAACCATCTCCCCTTGACATCAGTGGCATTACCATCACTAAAGGTCCCACTATCCCCTAATCCTGGGAGGTACCTTTGATCAGAAACTGAACTGGACCAACCATATAAATACTGTGGCTACAAGAACAGGGCAGAGGCTGGGGATTCTGTAGTGAGTAACTCACCTCCTGACTCCCCAAAATCTGTCTACCATCTGCAAGACACAATTCAGGAGCGTGATGGAATACTCTCTACTTGCTTGGATGTGTATAACTCCAACAACACACAAGAGGTTCTGTACCATCCAGGACAAAGCAGCTCGCTTGATTGGCACCCCATCCACCACCTTAAACATTCAATCCCTCCACCACGGACGCACAGTGGCATCAGTATGTATTACCTACAAAATACACTGCAGCAACTCATCAAGCCTCCTTTGACAGCACCTTCCAAATCCACAACCTCCACCACCTGGAAGGGCAAGGGCAGCAGATGCATGGGAACACCATTGCCTGCTCCCCTCCAACCACACGGCATCCTGAGTTTGAACTATATCTTTTACTGTCGCTGGAACTCCTTCCTAACAATACTGTGGGTGTACCAACACCACATGGACTGCAGAGGTTCAAGATGGCAGCTAACCATCACATTCTCAAGGGCAACTAACGATGGGCATTAATTACTGGCCTAACAAGTGATACCCACCTCCCATGAAAGAGTAAACAAAAACAGGCTTTTAGACTAGTTCCATAGCAGTCTGTTGTGGTAGGGTGTGCCAAGCTTCACCAACACCATCCTAAAGGTCATGATAATGGAAATGGTCCAGGCCAGGAGGAACATTTTGTATCCGTTAAGCAGCAGAAAGAGGCCTGCTAGGCAAACAAAGCCAGCAAGGCTGGAGGTCACCAGATAGGTCAGCAGCCTCAGTGCAGTGAACAGGACTTGGGTCTAGTGCAGGGACTGATTCATTGACTTTCTGCATTTAGCAAGGTTAATGTAAAGCAAAGCCAAGCTGTCAGCCATGTATATCTTACATGGACAGCACACCTCTGGCAGGGAGCCTCAGGGCTGACTAGTGAATTACACAGAGGAGATTACTGCCCATTGCCAACCTTCACATGAGGAAAATAAGCAAAGTAACGTAAGGTTAGGAGGATGGTAATGTAATCATTGGGCAAATGCAGTGACAGGAGCATCACTTCTGAAAGTGGATCATTATGGGCAAATGTGAAGGTTAAGTATAGCTGGCCTCTCCCTCCTCACATTGCAGGTGAAAAAGCATACAACATCCGTGAGAGGAGTCATTCAGGGGATGGAATGGCCAACCTGGCAATAATGACGTTCAGGGAGGAGGAGGCCCTCAACAGTGGAATCATGGCATCACTTTGGGCAATCACCAATGGTGAGATTAGTCTGCTGCAGATAGGGTTGAAAGTCTGAATGCTCTGTGGACATGCTACAGAGCAGCTTTCAATTCTTGTGAATTTGTTTCCAGTAGATGCCACTTGATATGCTGAAAGATGTCTGCTGGAGCACCAGCTGACACGATGGAGGGCAAAGAACTGATGTTTTCTCTCTTACACAGGACCAGTGCTGGAGGACCAGAAGAAGCCGAGTGCGGATGCCATAGCAACCACTATCACAGGAGTCAAGTGCATCCTCCACCAGTGCAAATACATGCATCTTAGTGGGGCCTCCAGCAACTTAAGAATGGCACAAGGTGAGCATCAGCATGTGCGAGAAGAAGCAGGTGAAGGAGGCAGAGGCCACTGTGGGCAGCCCCCATCACAGGGTGGAGGAGAGTTCCAATTATGCTTACCTAGTCAGGGATGCTGAGCCTCGTGGGCCATGTACAAAGTAGGTGCTAATAGAGCAGCAATGTAGGGTGTCTAGTTTTCAGTTTTGTTTCCTGAGACAGTGCAGTCCCTTGTGATGGAAATGGAGGGGTCTATTCATTATATGAGCATTGTAATGTCTCAGGCATATGGGCTCCTCCATTAAAAAAGTGACCACTGTTACAGGCAGGAGGGGGTTTCATTTTGAACCCCCTGATTTCTCCACTCACTGCCTGTCCGTAAAAATAAAGACGTGAGTGATCCAATCATCTGGCCCTTTCTTTATTCATACAATAAAAGAGGGATAATGCAAAGAAAGGGGATCAGGGCAGAGACCACAATAAAAATAAGTATGGTTTCACGTGAGTCGGGAATTCAGATTCAGAGTTCAGCTAGCTGAAGATTGGTGGTCTAAGGTTTGCTTTTCCAGTGGCATTGATGTCCAAGATGAAGTTGGCACGCAAAGATTGAATCAGTTCTGTCGGCAATACTACTAAATCTTCCCAGCTGAGTCAGGTGAGAAGGTGACCAATTGTCCAACCTGGCCAGAGCTTGCTTCTTTATGGCCGGTTATGTGATGTTAAACAGCAAACCGAAGATGGAATCCAAAAGCTGTATAATTAAAGCATTTCAAACAGCTCAAGTCTCAGTCATTTGACAGGGTAGTTTTGGGTCGAACTATTCAGCTAATGAGGCCTCTTGTTAAAACCCATTGTGTTTTGATATTTTGAACAGATAATGGTGGAACCATTAGCACAAAATTGGAGGTGAGGAGTCACAAATAGCTCTGTCTTCATCCATAGCTGGCTGGTGCAGATATTTCATCGACTATCCTTTATGTTGGCTTGGCTGAAATGTTTATACAATGCAAGGAGTGTTACATTCCAGGGGTTGGATGTGTTAGCCTTTGTCCACTTTTAAACTACTGAGAAATTTTCAGAGCTACCATCAACCAGCTATCAACAGTGGCCATTTCAAAAACAGAATTACCTGGAAAAACTCAGCAGGTCTGGCAACATTGGCGGAGAAGAAAAGAGTTGATGTTTCGAGTCCTCATGACCCTTCGACAGAACTAAGTAGAAATAGGAAAGGGGTGAAATATAAGCTGGTTTAAAGTGTGTGTGTGTTTGGGGGGGGGGGGGGGTGTTGGGTGGGGGGAAAAAAGTGGAGGGGTGGGTGTGGTTGTAGGGACAAGCAAGCAGTGATAGAAGCAGATCATCAAAAGATGTCACAGACAACAGAACAAACGAACACATAGGTGTTGATATATATCTAAACGAATGTGCTAATTAAGAATGGATGGTAGGGCACTCAAGGTATAGCTCTAGTAGGGGTGGGGGGAGCATAAAAGATTTAAAAATATTTTAAAATAATGGAAATAGGTGGGAAAAAGAAAAATCTATATAATTTATTGGAAAAAAACAAAAAGGGGGAAGAAACAAAATGGGTGGGGATGGAGGAGGAGCTATACCTTGAGTGCCCTACCATCCATTCTTAATTAGCACATTCGTTTAGATAATACCACCAACTTCAACACCTATGTGTTCTTTTGTTCTGTTGTCTGTAACATCTTTTGATGATCTGCTTCTATCACTGCTTGCTTGTCCCTACAACCACACCCCCCCTCCACTTCTCTCCCCCCACCCAACCCCACACCCCTCCCCACCACACACACACACACACACCTCAAACCAGCTTATATTTCACCCCTTTCCTATTTCTACTTAGTTCTGTCGAAGGGTCATGAGGACTCGAAACGTCAACTCTTTTCTTCTCCGCCAATGTTGCCAGACCTGCTGAGTTTTTCCAGGTAATTCTGTTTTTGTTTTGGATTTCCAGCATCCACAGTTTTTTGTTTTTAACAGTGGCAGTGGTCTGACATGAACAGATTGTATGATGCATCCAGCAGCATTGATGACATAATGATGCATGCATGTCCAATCAGGTGTTCTCACCATCTGCTAAGGGCTGACATGCAGATGGGCTATAAAAGGGCTGAGACAGGAAGGAAGATGATGCCACCACCCAAGAGACCTTATTTTCTGAAACCATCCCCTTGGCCCCTCTGACTGAGACACCCAATATGCCCCATGCCCCCATGACTTTTTTATATTCATTCATGGGATGTGAGCATTGCTGGCATTACCCAACCCTAATTGCCCTTGAGAAGGTTGTGGTGAGCTGTCTTCTTGAACTGCTGCAGACTGAGGCAGTACCTGCATAAATGCAGCTAGAGCAGCCTGTCTCCATGCCATCACACATTGACCCCAAGAAAGGGCATCACTGGTCCTCAGCCAATGAGACACCCTCTCGAACAGCCTGTCTCCACATTTGTTTTAGCCACCAGGGGAGTATCATGTTTGAGCTGTCGCAAGAGGACAGAGAAGAGGTGTTAGCATCATAAAGAGATCCTCCTGAGTGTACATTATTAAGCTTTTGTTACATCCATGTACTTTAATACGAGTAAAATGGTTGTGTTTGAATTAGATTTGTCATGTTGTTTGTTGTCAGGGATGGAGACATTATCATTAGGCCCTGTATGTGTGTAAGGTCTGACATTGCTATGTGACCATGTGCTCTTGCAGGAGATTCTGAGCATCATGACTGCTAAACCCCTGAGAAGTGGATCTGCCTTTGTACTCTGGAGAGGGGAAGATATAAGCTGGCATTCCAATTTAGAGTCTTCCATTGGAGAACCTGCCAAGCACAGGAGACACATTTCTGATTCAGTTCATCCCAGACTTCCCTGCTGGATTTTTATGGCTGGTGTATCTCTGCATGAGTCCAATCTCTGATTGGCCTTGACATGTCTCTGATTGATCCTCCTTGAGATCCTCATCCTCTGACAAGGGGACATGTTCTCCCTCCTGCATTTCCTCCTATTGCACTCCTTTCTAGATGGCAACGTTGTGCAGAGTGCAGTAGGCCACAGCCACAGCAAGCTGTTGAGAAGTGGGTGGTGTTGCAAGGCGCCACTCTCGATCGTTCAAGGTACCAGCGCTTCATCTTCTGGAGGCTGATGGCCTGCTCAAAGAAACCCCATGCGCTGAGGTGACCATGGTTATATAACTTCTGTGCCTCAATTGTGGGATTTTACGTTGATGTCAAACCACCTCTTTACCGGGGACCCTTTGCCCACCAGGCACCACTCATGAGGCTGTGTGGTGGAATTAACGGCTGCAGCACCCGCGACTGCCTCAGAATGAATGAATCATGACAGCTGTCAGGAGACCTTGTGTACACATGAAGGAATTGCTCACGATGGGCACATGCTAGGTGAATGTTTTTTTTTGACTGGATACCCTTCCTGTTGATGACTGCTGTAGTCTGAGATGACAGGGTTTTGATACCAACATGCATGCAGCCAATGCACCCGAGGGAATCTTGCCACTGAGGCAAACCTGACAGCCCTTTATGCCTGACTGGCCATGTCTGTGCTGAAGGTGACCAAGTCAAATGCGTTCACAAAAAATGCATTCCATCTTGTTAGGTATGCAGCTATGGGCAGCTGATTGCCAGGAGCTGCTGAACCATGCAAAAAGCTGAGAAGTGCCAAAAGCTAGAAAGTTCAAGGTCACTGTCAGCTTGACAGCTCCTGGCAGAGGGTGTCACACTAAGCCTTGTGGTATAAGGTCATCTTACAGGAGTGAGCACAAATCAGCCACCATCTGCCTCAATAGGCAAAGCCCTCAGTGGAATCATTGTACAGACATGCTCAGGAAGCTGATCCTCTGGAAGTACACTCGGGATCAGCACCTCTGCACCCATGTACGCCGTGTGATTACCTTCACTGCTGGGGCCACTCTTCCTCCTCACTGCTCCCGTCCCCATGATCAGGAGCAGTGCTAGACACTCGGGCCTCATCTGCCAAACTTCCCTTGAATCTTTATGAAAGGGACACTTTCCAACACCCACTCTCTCCATCACCAATCCCAGTCATAAAGCTTTGCTTCAAAAATGGCAGGTCAGTAGATGTGCATGAGCTTCTGCTTGATAATTCCTCCCATTAGACATATTTTTAAAAAGCTGCCACTTTAGTCACTGTGCAGCTGCCTCATCTGCTTGGATGAGGTGCTGACATGGCATGGGGACTTTGCACTACTGGTAAAATCTCAATTTCTAATGAAACTACCTCTCAACTGTCTCCATAATGAGCAGAATTGCCTGCCTGCCACTACCACTCAGTGGCTGCCCTACCTGAGAAGCCACCTCTGGATAAAATATACAGAGGTGGCCTCATGTCAGGCAATGTGAATTTGCCAGGTTGCCTGCTTTCTAACCCACTTCGATTGCCATGCCAAAATCCAGCCTTATAAGTTTGCATCATCTTCTACTCTGACATATTCCATATAACTATAGAACTCCCTACCCCCCTCAGTCTTTCCTTCCTCTTCCAATCTGCTGGCCTTTAAAAGTCAAGCTCAGTATCACTGAACCATGGCCAGCTGATTTATCTCAACTTTTCTCCTACACTTTTCAACCTCGGTGATGCCCCATATTCTGAATGTTTAACTTTCATCTAGGTTATTTTTTAAAAATCATCATCACCTTTCCAATTACATGATAAGATGGGCATGCAGCAAATCCATTGGTAATGGGATATTTTCACAAGCTACATTTTTGCTTGATAGCTGAAGAGACCAATCTGTGCGAGGCAAGGTCTACAACAGGTGGTTATCTTTTCAAAGAAATGTACGTGGAATTATTGTACATGGAAGATGAGGCAAAAGTTAGTGCGACCTTAAATTCTTCAAAATTTAACTTTTTAAACTTGATAATTTTGAACATCATTGAAAAAGCTCCAATCAAATTTTGAGCACCAATATTCATTTGCTAAAGGCTTTGGCACATTTGGTTTTAACTAATTGGTTGGCTTGTTCTGGATTTGCACATTCAGAGGTGAGCTGGACAGCAAATGGAATTGTTGTCGAATGGCTTGAGAGGATTATAAATGTTGATGATGGCACAAGAGCTGATCAGATATGGTGCATCTGTTCTTAGCTGAGACGGTTAGATAAGAAAACTTGGCAAGTGATTCACCCCAATGACTCCCTAAAGTCTGTCCACCACTCAGAAGACACAAGAGTGTAAAGGAAAGCTCTCCACTTCCCTGGTTGAAAACAGCTCCAACGATACCATCCAGGACGAAGCAGGTCACTTGAATGTTACCCTTCCACCACATTAAACATCTATTCCCTCAACCAGAGTATGGACGCTGTAGTGTATACCATCTACAAAATGCACTGCAGCAATTCACTTTGGCTTCTTCAATAGCAGCTTGCAAACCCATGATCTCTACCACCTTGAAGAAGAGGAGCAGCAGGTGCACAGGAATACCTTGGCCTTAAAGTTCCCTCCCAAGTCTCACCATCTTGACATGGAAATATATTGCTGGTCCTTTGTTGTCACTATGTCAAAACCTTGTGCTCCATACATAATACCACTGTGGGGACACGGCCCGGAAAAAGAGGGTACAGATGATGCTATTCACCGGGGCCTGGGCTCATTGGGGTGCTCAATATCCAAAACAGCCATTCTAGCTAATAGAGCATCCAGATTGACAGGCTACTCAGCCAATGATTGCTGTTGTACTGAACAACAGCAATGGTTGGCAGAGTAGGACGCACCAGTTTCCCCAATCCCTCCTTTCTTATCTTGTCTGGGGACTCATTTGAGGATAGCGCTGATGAAGCTTTCTTTACTTCAATTTTCGGTGGAATGCAAGATAAGATAATACAAATGCTTACTGCTCACCCCTATCCCCAGAATGCCCTTCCTGACTTCCTCCCACTCGATGGTATGTAACCCTGGGCCGAGCCCTTCCCAACCCCATTGCCTGGATCCACCCGACAGTGAGCATGCTCCACTACCCCTGCACCACCGACGTCCCCAACCCCATCTACTGAATCCCTGGATGGTCCCAGAGTAACTGGCATCAGAGCCACAATGTCCAAGTAATGAGACTGCTGGTAAATGCTAAAGAGATTAACATAGGCGATTGGAGCTGCAGCATGTGGATGTCCCAGAGCGTCTACCATGGCCTCAGGTGATGTGGATGAGTTTTGGGCTGTGTGTCCCCAGATTCAATTTGGAAAACATGGGTACAGATAGGCAGTAATACAGCCATGCTGATTGGAAAATCTCCAACCAATCTCTCAGAAGATCAGGGAGGTAAGATTTATGAAGGTAGACATTATTGATGAGGTGGGTGGTAGTCTTCAGCATGACAGTGTTCCCCTCCTCCCCCAAGTGCTCCCAATTCACACCCCAGGAAAAAGGTCAAGAGGAAGTCAGTTTGATTCAATTCATAAAACAGTTTAATGGTAGCAAGGAAAGAAGTAAACACTGTGTTTAAATTACAGGCCAGAAAAATAAGAGGAAAGATGCAGCTACTGGAAGGTCTGTTGGGGGCCACAGGAATTGTGGTCCCAGGATTCACTCTGAAAATTGTGAACCCTGAAACTAGGAATGAGCTGGAAATACACACACAGACGGCTGGTCAGTGCATGTGCGCATGCACACACACACACACCAATTCCTCCTCCCTCTCTAAAAACCTATCCACACAGCGAGCCAGGAGAGAAGGAAAATCCAGACTAAAAGACAAACTGCTTCTGACCCCCACTTTCATATGAATTTACAAGGCCAACTCAGAGTTTGAGCCACCAGAGGCAAATGCAGGGTCAGTGTTAGTTAATTCCAATTCCTTATCTCGGCCCATATTCCCCTGCCCCTTCCCTGGCGACAAAGACTTGTAGCCTAGTCTGTCTCTCTCTAGCTCTGCTCCTTAAGCGAACACACAAAAAAGATTTTCTTAGGTAGCTCTGCCGTTTGGCACTTCTTAATGGTCATTTTGATTATTTTTTAATATCTATGTATTGCTTTGACACTGTTACTTTTTTGCTCAGCAAGTTGTTTATTTTTTCTTCATACCTTAACTTTTTTTAAAATTCATATTTAATACTGTGCCAAACAAGATCTCAGGCAGCTGCTGCTGGGTATCTTGCTGAAGGGGACTGAGAGGCTCACAAGTCTGATTGCTTTTTGGAGGGCTGGGAAAGGGGTTATTTTTGCTCCAGTGGAAACGGAAGTGTGGGAAATGCTCAGCATGTCTGGCGGCACCTATGCAGAGAGAAAGAGAGGGCAGTGACCCTTCATCAGAACTAGTGCTGACTGTGGGCCTGAAACGTTGACTCTGTTTCTCTCTCCACAGATGCTGCCTGGCCTGCTGAGTATTTCCAGCATTTTCTGTTTATATTTCAGATTTCCAGCACCTGGAGTACTTTGCTCTCCTATCATATACTCCATAGTGGGCAGTTATCAGCGTGGTTAGTTTCAATTTCAATGAGAAAACATTTATCACTCAATGCAAAGTGTAATTTTCCTGTTAAAGCCCACTTGTGCAGATAGAAATAGCACATTTCTGCAGGTGAATTGCTTGGTGCTAATTTACAGCAAGGTTTTGTCATTATTAAACTTGGAAGTAAAACCAGGAGTCATGCACAAATAGTCTATGTCACTGTTAGTTCAAGATATTCTCATTTGTACATAGGGATTGTTGTTTGCAGTGCTTGTGAGGTTCAAGCTTTTTGGATGTTGCTGCCAAATACTGCATAGAGCCAGATTCAAAGAAGCGGAGCTAGTTGCATGATATGAACAACCAAGATTGTGTGTAATTGTCTGATGAAGCCATGTTTGTAAAGTGCATCAGATTGAAACCTTAACTTTTGACGAGTTTATAAATAGAGACAAACGGTGGAGTTTTCCTTGCTTCTTGATGTCAGGCAGATGTGAGCGGACAATATGGCGGAAAGGCCAAAATTCGGTTTCACTCATCGTGAAACCAGTTTGCGATCGTCCATTCCACCCGTTAATGATGGGCCACCTTTCCTACTGCTGGATGTCGGGAACTTCATTTTAATGCATCCACATACCATTATAAGCCCTACTTGCCGGAATCATCCCCTCACACTGGATCATCCGAGCACATTGATATGCACCAAAACTGAACAAAAGCGACGTGCACCTGGCGAGCTGCCCTTTGCTCAGGACATTGAGGTTTGTTTGCCTACCTTGCTTCAGGCAACACCCACAGTCATCAGCGCCAGGCTTCGCAGGCAGTATCACGACACTTTTAGAGGGGCTCACGAGCAAGTCTCTACTTACAAGACCAACCGTAAAGCGGGGGTGGCTTTTCAACGGCTGCAGGGCTATGGCTTGCTGGGGGAAGGGGGGAAAGTGGCCTGAGGCAAGGGAAGAGGCTTCAAGTCAAGGGCTGTACTGGGGAAGGGGGGTTATTTCATGGTATGTGTGCGGACATGCTGACCTGTGCAAGTGGCCTCAAGATGGTGAAGGCTGAGAGGCAGTCTCCAGAGAAGGTGAGGCCAGATGGAGATGTGAGGGTGTGTATGAGAGAGTAAGTGGTGATGTCACTTGAGCTGGCAGTGAGTGAGATGCCAGTGAATGTGTGATGGACTTGTGAGTGTGAGTTTAGAATGGTGAGATGGTTGCCTTACCCTGGTAGCCCAGATGAGATCATTCATCCTATTTCTGCATTGGACGGTGAACCTCTTCTGTGCAGCATTGGCACTGACCATCTCTGCCACCACCTCCCATGCCACAGTGGTGACTCTGTGGTCAGAGCAGGGGTAGAGGACATCACAGCGGGCTGCAATGGTGTCTAGAAGGCATCCAAGAGATGTATCACTGAATCAGGGGGCTGCAGTCTTCTTGCCTTTCGGCGCCATGTCTTCTGTGCAGCAGTCCTGGGCTGGAAACGCTGAGAGGTATGCGCACGCTGCACTTTAAATATGGACCCAGTGTGAGGTAGCAGCAGCTAACTGGCATGTTTCCTGGGAAAGCTTGATTAATGAGGTGCGATTGGGATGATAAGGCGCGAAAACCCACCATTGTGGCTAGTCGGTAAAACATCCATTTTCCCACCCACTACCACACTTTGTTCAAATCTGGGATGATTCCAACTATAGAATAAAAAAGCCAAGAAGCTTTTGTAAACCTATATAAAACAGTTTGACCCCACTGTGACAATGACTTGGGCTCCCAACAAATGTGAGGGAGAGGGTTAAATGCAGGTTGGGAGTGGGAAGATCAGGGGCCCAGAAACAAGTGAAGAACTAGGGCCCATGATTTCTCTCCCTGGCCCTGCATGGGGATACCTTCAGCACATGGATAACAATGGTTTAAGAAGGCAGCTCACCACCACCTTCGAGAGGGCACTTAGGGATGGACAATAAATGCTGGCCTCGCCAGTGATGCCACATGCCAAGACTGAATAAATTAAAAAAAAGTAAGATTGCAAGTTCAATATTTTCTAACTTATCTCGTGGGAAATGAACTCAAGGTGGAAAAGACACCAGTACAACATTTAATTTATGGCAAGGTACTAGAAGAAATGGCAGAGGTTGTGCAGGATGCCCTAGTGAATATTTTAAATAGCTCACTGAGAACAAGGGTAGTAATGACAAATGTGAGGTTAATAATACAGTCAAGAAACAAGCAGAATATAGACTGTACAGAGGGAAAGAGAGACAGCATGGGGAAGAGATTAGCAGCTAACATAGAAGACAATGCAGAGAGTAATGTTGAACCCTTGTTTTTCAGACTGGAGGGAGATAGACAATAGTGTTCCCTTGGGGTTTTTATTAGGACTGTTTCTTATTAATATATATAAAACCTGGACATGGGTATACAGGGCACAATTTCAATGTTTACAGATGACACAAGACTCAGAAATGTAGTAAACAATGAGGAGAATAGTAATAAACTTCATAGCATAGAAAATTTAACACAGGGAAGTAGAAAGTGATACATGTAGGAAAAATGAGGAGAGGCAATATGAAATAATTGGCATAATCTTAAAAGGGATGCAGGGATTTAAACTTGGGGGTATATGCATATATATATTTGAAAGTGGTAGAACAAGTTGAGATGGCTGCCATAAAAAAAGATGGTTTTATTAATAGAGGAAGAGGGAAAGTTACACTAACTTTTTGTAAAATACTGGTTTGGCCTGTCATGACAATGGATCACAGCACCAAATTACATATGAAACCTCTTAGTAAGACATGTTTATAAAAAAATGGCCCACAAACAAAAGTTGGCTGGGTCTGTAACCACTTACTGGAAAATTCCTATGTGGATTACATTTGACCAACTATTCCAAGATAATGGAATTGACACTTAAAAGGTGTCAAGACCTACTTCAAACTGAGACGCTTCGAAGGAAGAGATGCAATGCAAAAACAAAACTGTAATCTCCTGTGGTTGCGGAGAAGATGGAGGCTGATTACCATCTCAACAGAAACCTCCTGTTGAGCTATATCCCAGGCTGTGGACATGATCTAAATTGAAAGAAAGCAGTTTCCGGTGGAAGACACGTTTATTTTTTCCCTTCTAGGAATACACAAGAAAATGGGTTAAAAAGCCAACAGCAGCCCTGGTCTCTGTATAGCAGTCTGTTGTTCTAGTGTGTGCTGTGAAGCTCACAGCTGAAGAACATTAACTAGGTATCCCTGTGCTTGCAGGTAAAAAACATCTCTCTCTCTCTGATTACTGGAAGCAAGCCACAAGTCAGCGAAGCCACATTTGAAAAGGAAACAGGACAACTCCTTTCAGCTTACCTGCAGAACCAAGAATCTCCAAACCAACTGCTCAACTGCCAAAGTCAGCTCCACTGGAATCATCCAACTTACTGGCCGTAATGTTTCACTATCTATGTCTCATGGACAAGCCAGAGACTGATTCATATATCTTTTCTAAATTTTGTTTCTGGACTCACTTCTTATTTCTAATCTGTGTATATGTGTGTTGCATTTTTATTATATTTCCTCATGTTTTAGTAGCTAATAAACTCACTCTCTCTGATTCAAGAAAGCCTGGTTAAATTGGCTCCTTTTTAAAACATAAAAACATTTGGACTGGGAAAAGATATCCCTGCGGGATGGGATCCTTTTTAAATTAACCTTGTTGCGATCAACCAAGGGGGATGAATAAAGAAGGGGAGCCAGTTCATCCCTCCTCACGTGGGAGGATAACAATTTGGGGAAACCTCGCCCAGGGATTGGTTGCAAGAAGCCTCAACTGGAAGAATGTCAAGGCTGTAGTGAGGGTGCAGAGGGATTTACGAGAATGGGATGAGAAACTCCAGTAATGTGGAGATGCTAGAGAAGCTGGGATTGTTCTCCTTGGAGCAGAGGAGGTTAAAAGAAGAAACAGGATTTCAAACTCGTGAACGGTTTTGATTGAAAAACTAAGGAAAGACTATTTCCAGTGGCAGAAGAATCAATAACTAGAAGATACAGATGCAAGGTGATTGGCCAACAAATGAGAGATCACATGAGGAAGCTATGTTTTTAAACACAATAAGTTGTGATCTGGGGTGCACTACCTGAAAATATGTTGGAAGCAGATTCAATAGTCACATTCAAACTTGAAAGAAAAGAATGCCACGGCTACAGAGCTATTTGCAGAATTAGATAAGGCCCTACAAAATATCCTTAATCAAGTAAAATCTAGAATTTTAACATATGGAATAAGCATAAACGCCAAAAAGACAAAAGAAATGGTAGTTAGAAGGAATACATTAGAAGAAACTAGAATGAATATTGAAGTGGATGGTGTCACACTGGAACAAATATATAAGTTTGTATATTTAGGACAAACAATAACAGAAGATGGCAGGTGCAATACAGAAATTAAGAAGGGTAAGAGATAGCCAAAAGCAATCTTGTAAAGATGAAGGATGTTAACAACAAGAACACTCAAGGTTGTAACAAGAAAAAGGTCATAAGATGTTACAGTCTATCCACTTTCCTGTATGCCTCAGAAACTTGGATAGTAAGTAAAGATCTGTGAAACGAATTAGATGCCTTTGAAATGTGGATCCTAAGACATATGCTTAAAATTCCATATACAGACCATCAAACCAACAAAGAAGTGTCTGACATTGCAAGAACAAAAAGAACTCTAAAAAGTGACATCCAGACAAAAAATGTCAGCAATTCAACCATTTGATAAGAGCTGGAAAGCTAGAGATTGCTTCTAGAGGGCAAAGTGGAGGGCAGCAAAAAGAGGGCTTGACTTGGGTGTAGCTGGATGACAGACATCACAGTGCAGTTGCAGAGGAGCTGCAGTGAATGTGAGGATGGCACAAGACAGACAAGTGTGACATACCATGACAGTAGATCTCCCAATAGGAGTGACAGCAGTGTGGGGAGAACAGGAGAGTGGGGCTATCTGAAAATCTCTATCAAAGAGCCAGCAGAGGCATGATGGGCTGAATGGCCTCCTTCTGTGCTGCATCATTCTATAAATCTAATGCCAAAGGATTAGGCAAAGGCACATTTGATTTCCTTATTTCAAAATGAACTAAAATCAAATCAATCGAGATGTGAAAAAATATAGCACATGAGAACCACTCCCACAACTTTGCTTTTGTCTCATTGCCTTGTTTCTCCCTCTGATTGAAACATATGTCCAGTTTTCCAACAAAGGATGCATTAAACTCTGTTTCAGCCAATCTGTGTAACAAACCATTCCATACTCTAAATACCTTCAGAATAAAGTTATTTCTGCTAGCCCCTCTCCTCATTGTTATGATACAGCAGTTGGTAAAGCTGAGTTATTTAAAAATCCCAGAGGGGAACTTAAAACAACTGTCATAACCTATATTTTAAGTGGTATGTTTGAGATGCAGCTCTAAATTCAGGAATCAGACCACCAGTTCTCGAGATATTTTTGTATCAAACTACTTGAGACGTTTATAAATTTATACAAGTTAAATATATATACATGGCTACAAATTATCATTAACATAACTTTTAACAAATTCCCAGACTAATCTCCATTAAGGCAACAGCAACCCATAGACTTTAAGCAGACACCAATCAAAGCATTTTCACCTTAAAAATTCAAAATGAGGTTCCTTTCACTTTGGTTTGTTTGCAGACACAGTGGTAGGCTTAGAGGCTTTGATCTTACACTGCCTCTGCTCTGCACACACAAAACTGCTGTCTGTTATACTCAGCACATCTCATTGAATGTAAATTCTCATTGTATCACCAGCCCCTTTGAACTCCACCTCTCCTAACAATAAAACCCCTATCATCGTACCAATTTTATTGGTAGTATAAACATTGCTTTGTCTCTGCTAGCTAGGTGCCAGATTTCAGTCCCCTTCTTGAATGCTCTATTCAACAAAATGCAAATGCACTCTACCTCTCTTACATCTCAAAACTAGTATACATCAAAGCACCCAGACTAGCTGGCTTTAATCCAATTAAGACACACCCACAGACTAACCCTTTATTTTTTAAAAAATAATTTCCAATAGCATTATATACACTAATAGCTTCATGACATCATTCTGTGACAGTCTGAAATCATCAATGACTCCTCCAGCAAAATCTTTCAGCCTTTTTGTCTTTTTCAACCTGTGTTTGCATTTTCAGTGGTTCTGTAATTGTGTATTGTAACTCTGTTTATCTATTCATGAATACCCTTCAGCATCATTTCATTGACAAAAACAGAATTACCTGTTTTTATCATTTCATTGAGTATACGTTTTTATTCCTTCCTTATCAGCCTAAATGTGTTACCTTATTATCATCCACATTACATTGCAGTTGCAACTTGTCTGCTCATTCTGCTTTCTGTTTATTCTGCTTTCTGTTTACAAAACCACCTACTTTTGTGGATGATCAGCAGATTTTGGCATTTTGCTTCCAATATACAAATCCAACTCATTTAGATCTACATTGCAAACAAAAGTGGTCTCACCATCCTCAGATTACATTGCTTCCAATTTTCTCTTATCTGTGAAAACACCCTTTTACCCGAGCTCTTTGTTTCTTGTCTATCAGCCACCTTCTATCCATAACATTACATTTTCTTTTATGGTATGGAGCAGCATTCTTCTAACAATGCTTTTGATGAGACACCTTAGAGAACGTCTTCTGAAAATCAATCTACACTTCATCTATTGCATTCCCTTTAACAATTCAAACAATCAGTCACTTCTTAAAGGAAAACAATTACCTGTGTCAAACACAACTTGCTTTTTGCATTTGATTAAACACTGACTAATTTTATTTTGAATGATTGATTCCAAGAGTTTTTTTCAAAGCTTATTTTAGATTTTCTGCTCTATAGAAAATACAGTTTCTCTTTCTCTCCCTTCTTCAATGAAGGTGATATCTTGTCAAAGGTCCAGTTCCTTGGTAAATTTTCATTTTTTTTTAAAGGGAATCAAAATTTATAGCCAGGGCAAGTGTCCTCTCCTCTCTGATCCTTCAACAACCCAAGGTGCTTGCCTTCAGAGTCCTGTGAGTTTTCATTTCTGAGTTCCGCTAACATTTTCAGAACCAATTATTGCCTATTTTACTCCCGATCAGTTCGGGCGTGTGCCCGCCTTCAGGACATAAAATTATGCCGACAAAGAGAAAATCCTGCCCAGTGTTTCTGGTGTACTTGCTTTCTCTGCAGTTAGACTTCCTCCTCATCCCCAAGATGTTCTAACTTTTCTGCAACTATATATTTTGTATGTTTAGAAAAGCCTGCACTGTATCCATTTGTATTATCTGCAACTATAGACTTTTGAGTTTGACATTGTGATGGATATTGCCCCTAACAATTTTTCCATGTCTGCCTAGTACACATACACGTTCTATTATTATTTGCAAATACTGATAGAAACTATTCAGTCGGCAAAATTTTATGTCCCGCAGGTTGGCACACGCCCGACCTGATCAGTAGTAAAATAGGATCAGGAGTAAAATATTGATCAGGAATAAAATGCGTGATGATGTCAGGCGAGCATCTCGACGTCATCACTCATTTGCGTGATATTCTGGTCAGCGGGCATGTGCAGAAGTTGGCGGTGTGCCCGTCGACAATTAAGAGGCTTATTAAGGCCATTAAATTAGCAATTTGTATTTTGCGCTGCCCATCCAACCTTCCGATTGGCGGGTGGGTGAAAAGGCCAGGCGGCCTTTGCATTTTTTAGGAAACCTCATCCGCAGGTGGGATCAAGTTTCCAACAGTAATTTTTTTTAAAAAATTAAACATTTTTAATATGTACCTCTTTATGTGACTGAGTCACATGTGAGGACATGTTTCCCTTATTTTTAAAATCTTTATTTTTCATTGTAAAATTCTTCAGCTCCCTGAGGCAGCTCTGTGACTTCAGGGAGCTTTCAGTGCACGCTCCCCCACGCATGCCCAGACTTCAGCGCTTACACTCCTCCCGTCCCCAGCCCACAGCGCTGAGGTTCTCAGCGCATGTTTTACGGTGGCTGGCATTAATTGGCCAGCCAGCATGAAATTGCGGTGGGGGTCCGATCGGATCGGGCGGCAGCCTGTTTTGCGGCCGCTCCTGGGCCCGTCCGCCGCGCCCAACAAAGGGAAAATCCTGCCCAGTGTCTCTGGTGTACTTGCATTCTGTGCAGTTAGACTTCCTCCTCATCCTCAAGACGCTCTAGCTTTTCTGCAACTATATATTTTGTTACTTTTTGTATGTTTAGAAAAGCCTGCACTGTATCCATTTGTATTATCTGCAACTATAGACTTATGAGTTTGACATTGTGATGGAAATATACACTCTTCCTAGATCTTGTATGTGATCATCTTGTGTCAGAGCTAATAGAGATTACTCAACACAATTTTAAGGAACAGCAAAGTGGAGCTGAAAAGTTTCATCACCTTTACTCTCACCTTCACATGGTCTGTCTTCAACTCTTTCCTTCCCTCCCTCAATTTCTCTGTTTCTATTGCAGGGGATAGGCTACCAATGAACATTCACTATAAGCCAGAAAAACTCAGCAGGTCTGTCAGCATCTGTGGAGAGAGAAACAGAGTTAACGTTTTGAGTCCGTATGACTCTTCTTCAGAGCTGGATCACAACGTTAACACTGTTTCTCTCTCCACAAACACTGCCAGGCTTGCTGAGCTTTGCCAGCATTTTCTGTTTTTATTTCAGATTTCTAGCATCCACAGTATTTTGCTCTTATTCACTGTAAGCCCACTGACCCCCACAGGTACCTCAACTACACTTCCTCACTCTGTTTGCTTTAAGGGCTCTATTTCATTATTCTGATTTCTCCATCACTGCCACATCTGCTGGTGCAACCTTCTGTAGCAGCACTTCTGATATGTCTTCCTTTTTCCTTAATCGAAGGTTCCTCCTTTCTTGGTTGACAGGGCCGTCGACTATGTCCACCTCATGTCCTGCATGTCTATTCACAGCCCTTCCTGTTCCTCCCAGAATCATAATAGGGCTCCTTTGTCCTCACTTTCCACCCCACCAGTCTCTATATTCATTCTCCACCATTTCTACCACCTCTAGCATGATGCCACCACCAAACAAATCCTTTCCTCCCCCTTCAGTGTTACAAAAAGGCTATTTCCTCAGCAACACTCTGGTGCACTCCTCATCACCTACAAAACACCCTCCCTTTCCCATGGCACTTTTCCAGGCCAGTTCAGGAGAGGCAAAACCTGCCCATTTACCTTGCCCCTCTTCACCATCTACAGCCCCAAACACTCCTTCTGAGATAAACAAAATGTTTTGATTTTAGTCTTGTTGCCCCTCATTTTTGCTTTGCCAGATGCCGTTTAGCATCTGCTCATCAGTCTGCTATTCACAACTCAATAGGACCATGGAGAAAGTTATGGTACAGAAAAAGGCCATTCAGCCCATCGTGTCTGCACCGGCAAAAAAAGAGAAAAAAGAAACTAGCTGCTCATTTTAATCCCACTTTGCAGCACCTGGTCCATAGCCTTACAGGTGCATATCCAGGTACCTTCCAAATAAGTTGAGCGTTTCAGCCTCAACCACCAATGTAGGCAATGAATTCCAGATGCCCACCACCCTCTGGATGAAAACATTTCTTATCATGTTCATCAAATCCTTCCACCAATCACCTTAAATCTATGCCCTCTGGTAATTGACCCCTCAGTTATGGCAAATAAGTCCTTCCTGTCTATCCTGTCTAGGCCCCTCATCATTTTGTACACCTCAATTAGGTCACCCCTTAGCCTCCTCTGATCTAAGGAAAACAACCCTAGACTATTCAATCACTCCTCATAGCTGCAATTTTCAAGCCCTGGCAACATTATTGTAAATCTCCTCTGTAATTTCTCCAAAGCAATTGTGTCCTTCCTGTAATGTGCTGACCAGGACTGTACACAAAATTCCAGCTGTGGCCTAACCAGCATTTTATATAGTTCTATCATTACATCCCTGCTTTTGTATTCAATACCTCGCCCAATAAAAGAAAGTATTTCATATGCTCTCTTGACCACTTTGTCCACCTGTCCTGCTACCTTCAAGGGCCAGTGGACAGGCACTCCAATAACTTCCCATTTATTGAGTATCCCCATGCTTTGTCTGCTGTCCCCAAATGCATTACCTCACAATTTTCCGGATTGAACCACCACGAGAGGCATCTTTTGTTCCTTTACTTGACCCAACTTATTTTCTTGTCCCTTTGGCCCTGAACCACCAAGATTTTTGTGATTTAATCCCTTCTGTCTCTGACAGACCTTCCCTTTTGCTCTTTTTACACCCTTCCACCATTTTACTTGCTTAAATCCAAATACATTTCTAACTTTTCCCAGTTCTGGTGAAAGGTCATTGAACTGAAACACTGGCCAGAATTTTCCACATCCATCCCATGCCCCATCTCCACCCCGCCCCCTCCCCCACTTCGTGGCAGGGCTGGAAAATTCTGGCCACTAACGCTGTTTCTCTATCCACATCTGCTGCCTGACCTGCTGAGCACTTCCAGAATTTTCTGTTTTTATTTCAAAGAACAGAGGTCATGTTTGACAAACCAGATCCTTGTTTTAAAAAAAACTCATCCAAACAGTGAATCATGGAGATCCCATCAACCTTAGGACATCCCAAAGCTCTTCATAATAAATGACGTACTTCTGAAATGGTATCACTGTTGTAGGGAAACTCAACAACCAAATTGCACTCAATGTCTCACAAAACCAATGAGATGAATGACCAGATTGCAATGTAGATTCTAGGACAATGATTAGCTAGGACACCGGGAGAATTCCACTGTTTTTCTTTGAATGCGGCAATGACATTTTTTCATGCCCCACCTGAGAGGACAGACAGGGCATTGGTTTAATGTCTCATCTGAGCGGAAAGGTTACTTCTCTTGTAAAATCACAATCAACCCCATAAAGAGCTGGGCTTGATATGGAAGTGGTACACTGCAGTGAGCAAAAGGCAAAGTATTTGGAGAGTTGCCTGAATTGATCTTTCTGGTTTTTTACAAATGCATCTAAATATGCTGTTCTCAGGAATTTGGCCAATTTTTAAGTCCTAGTTCAATGACAAAAGCCGTCCAGTAAAGAGCCAGCCACACTAAATAAAAAGTTGTCACTGTTACTTTAAATGACTCTGAAGAACCCTAAAGTGTTGTAGTCCAGGGAAACTCTTGGGCAGGCCTGTTTTGTGCTTATTCTGAAAGGAATTTTACCAATCAAGTTATAATGGCTGATGCGCGCCACTGACATCCAAAACGGTTTCAATAAACACTTCTTGGATTAGGTCAGCAGGTATACAGTCAAGATTGCTTCTCAGTAAAGAATATTTTGGGTTGAGCAGAAAGACTAAAGACTGATTTCAAGTCTGGGAAGACAGCCCCACACAGCAGTACATTTTTACTATTTCACAGTACATGGAATTCAGTGTCTTAACTTTGATGACTGTGCCCTGCAAGCAAGTTTCAAATTCTCTTTTCTTTCTATCATGTCCTGGTGTCTTTGCCTTTCAATAATTGTTACTATAATTACCGCTGGTTGGTGGCGTTCAACGAGCATGACACCAGGCACCATGTTTCACCCGACAGCTTCCTTCTCACACAGTTGTAAATTTCTTGTGGTAATTACGCTTCAACGTTAACACCAGAACATTTCATGATATTTGTAACACTGTGAGTACGGAATGATCATTATAGATCAGGGGTTCTGTAACCTAAAGGTCTTTCCTCCAGAGAATAAAGTTTGATACTTTTTCAGCTCTTGCTCAATTCCGATCAACTGCAGAGCACAGTTAGTTTGCTCATGCCAACCATCTTAAATTATCTTGTCATAAGGCTGTAGCTCAGGATAACTACTGTAAAAGTGAAGGCTGAGATTAAAAGAAATGTACTCACTGCATTTGGTTAATCCAGAGGTAATCGCTCTATAGAGGCTACCTATAGAGGCTGAGTATTTCTAACATTTGCCATTTTTACCCCACAGTTGGCTATTTCAGCTGAGTTGTTCAGGGAGGGATTAGATAAATACCAGAAGAAGAAAGATATTAAATGGTACAGAAAGCAAGGAAAATTAGATGGCTCCCTTAGGGAAAAAGTTCTGGCAAAATGACCTCTATGAGCTTTTGATGGTTTTACCTGAATTTCGAGCATTAAGCTGCTGGTCTTTTGCAGTGCAAGTGGCAACAGTAGTTCTGCCTTTTGTTCATTTAACTGCATGGCAGGATGTGCGGACCCCCAACAGCACCCCCTGCCGCCCACCCGACCATTACAGGGTGGTGCTGAGCCCATCCCCCAACCATTAGAGGGCCGTGCTGATTCCATCCCCCAACCATTACAGGGTGGTGCTGAGCCCATCTCCTGACCTTTACAGGGTGGTGCTGACCCCCACCCCATGACCATTACAGGGTGGTGCTGATCCCCATTCCCTGACCTTTACAGGGTGGTGCTCACCCCATCCCCAAACATGCCTGTTTTTCATGTGTGAACTCTGAATCATTTCTCAAATTTGCCTTCCAAATACCTAAACTTTGGACATCAATACTTGGCTTCTGCACTGAACTACAACGCCATAGGACTCAGCCGCTATGTTGCTGACCTGCTACTCTGTTGCTTGTATTTTAAAGTAATTTTGGTTAACTTTCAGGCCTCCCTTCACTGCTGCTGTTGCTTGGGATTGTGATGGAATCACAGGTTCCACTAGTTTTCTACTTTCTGCTGTACTCTTGTTGTTGGCCAGACATTCACTTGATTGGGCTCAAGTAAATTTCTCAACCATTAGATCTTGTGATGTCCTCTAACTATTTCTGTCCCACAACTGATTCTGCATATCTCCTGGATCTTCACTCTCATGGAAATTCCTCCATCAGGGTGTCCCCTGATAATCTACCCGTCCAAAAACTTCTAGCCTTCACTTACCCACCACACTCATCTCCAATCATGGACAACATTCATCGATGCCCTATGCCAACTCCACCCTACCCTATGTTAACTTTATCCCACCAAACATCCTTCAACTTTAATTGGACTTTCTCTTATTGTCTCCTCTCTATCCTATTGTAGGATTGTATCCTATTGTAGGATTGTATCCTATCTATTTCCCATTTCTAATAATTGCTACATAATCAGACCTATGGAACTAGAGTTCTTCCTGTTCCAGTCACAAGTGCATTTTGCTGCTGCACCAGATCCAAGCTCATCACTTCTATTTCCATTTTTCTTCCATTTACTTTAATTCTTTTCACTTAACTTCTCCTCGATCCTTCTTTCCTGCTGTCATGTCCCCTTTCATTTCTTCCTCTTAGATACTCCGCCTTCTCACATCCCTACCCAACCCTTCCTGCAGCTGCCACCCCAGATGTCAGCCCAACTGTGCTTCTTTGGAAAGGGCCCATGGAGAAACTTGGTGCTGGCTCCTTATGAGCCTCAAACACCAACTATCCAATTCTACTCTCTTGCTGATCAACTCGCCCAGTGCACCCACTGGGGACTAATCTTGCTTATTTCCTTCCTGCCTAACTCACCTCTTCCACTGAGGACCTGTAGGCCCTGCCAGTGAATAAGTTATCAGTACCCCTTTCCAAATCTTGCCCAAGAATGCCCATTGAATTGTGAACAAGGGCCTTGCCATTCATGAACTTATTGTGGATGATTGCATCAACATCATAGCCTTGACAGAAAGTTGCCTGAGGAGTGATGACACCTTCCACCAAAATGAAGCTTTCCACATGGCTATAACTGCCACTACCTGCCACACCAAGACCGTCATGGTGGCAGTGTCACTCTTACTACCAAATCTCACCTTAGTCTGGCACCTGGCACTTTCTCCTCCTTTGAGCACCTCATCTTGTTTCAACACTCTCACTTCTCATTTAAAATCCTGTTCCCCATCACCCATCCAAGTAACATAAAACATTTCTCTGCTTTCGTCCTTCAGCATCTGCAATGAACAATTTCTCATCCTCAGTGATTTCAACCTCCCTCTCAATTCATCATTCTCTCTCTCCTCTGATTTCATTGATTATGTTCCCTTAATGTCACTCTCCATGTAAACCCCCCCCCCCCCCACAATCCATATTCAAGACCACACCCTTTAACTTGTAATCTCACTTGATCTCGATATTTCCATAATATCAACCACAGATAAGGCCACCACTGATCTCTTCCTTGTATCACACTCCATCTACATCTCTCATTTCCTTTCCAAACCTACTTCCTCCTGTGTCCAGGACCAGAAAAAATTCCGTTCTAATTCAATCACAAATGCACTCTGAAAAATCCCAACTGAGTAGCTTTTGAACTTTCATTCACCACAACATTTCTAAGGCTACTGATCTGCTAAAACACACCCTCACCTCCACCTCTGATGCCCGAGAGTGAATTTAAACAATTGCTCTCTCTCTCTCACCCCAGCCATTGCCCTGTTACAGCCTTCATCTCCACTCCCTTAAGTCCAAGAGACACAGATTTGGATGAGTATGTTGGAGACCTGGCCAGAATTCTCACATCGGCATGCTGGGGCAGGCCTGGCACACTGATGTGTAAAATGACAGGCGGTGACATCGGGCGTGCGTCTCGATGTTGCCGTACATCATTCAGATCTCCGTTCAGCGGGCACGCGCCAGAGGTGGCTACACGCCTGCCGAACTGTCAAAGGGCTGTTAAGGCCATTAGGGGACTAATTTAGAAAATTAACAGGGCTGCCTGTCCAACCTTAAGGTTGGCGGGCAGGCGAAGAGCCCAAGCGGCCTTCACGTTTTTCAGGATATTTCATCCACAAGCGGGATGAGGTTTCCTGAAGGCTTTATTAAATATATAAATATTTCTTTCGCAATTCATTCACAAGAAAACTGTCACATGAGGGGACATGTCTCAATTATTTTAATCTTTCTTTATTTGAAACTTTCATTATGAACTTAATCTCCCTGAGGCAGCTCCATGCCTCAGGAATATTTCTGCCCTCTTTCGCGCGCATGCATGAAAGAGCGCAGGCCCCGACTCTCCTCCTCCCCCCGCTCACACAGGTAGTGCTGAGCACTACCAGCCGTGCGTCATGCTGGCCTTAATTGACCCACCCACATAAAATAGCCACACGCAGCTGATCACGGGCAGCGACTGGCTCCACACCTGCTCCCAACCAGCCCGCCCAACATGGGGAAAATTCTTCCCCTGGTTTAGCCATTCACTGTCAGATTTGACTGGACCACATACAACACTATTGGGTTCTGTGTTCGTAGTATTAGTTTCTCATGATAAACTCCGCTTCTTTTCTCTACAGTAAACTGATTCCATAAATCCCTTTCCTCAGTTTCCTCCACTCTTACCTCCAAAATCAAGTGTGAGGAGCTCATAGACTTTGTCACTAAGACTGAAATCATGCAATAAACTGCCTCTGTTGCTTCCCTCCTTCCCCCTAGCCCACTGAGTCAAATTAAAAATCTTCGAACCCATGCCCTGAACTCACATAATTCTGAGTTTATCTCTCATCGTCTTTCATGCCCTGTCCAAGTTCATCTTGCCCATTTGACTTACCTTCTGCCCCCTTTACTTAAATCTAACTAAACTGATCACAAGCCAGTTTCTCTTTCTTCCTCCCATATTAATTGATATTCAAATCTGCTGTCATCACTGCTCTCCTAAAAACAAATAATCCTTGCGTCCTCCATCCTTGCAAACTATCACCCTACCAGCAACCTCTTTTTCCTCTCCAAAGTCCTTGAATATGTTGCCATTTCCCAAATCCATGTCCATCTTTCCCTATCTCCATGTTTGAATCCCTCCAATCAGGTTTTTTCCTGCCACTGTCCATAATCAGGTCTTCAAGTGACATCTCATACAACGGTACCAAAGGTAAACTATCCCTCCTTGTCCTCTCGATATGTCTGCAACCTTTGGCATGGTTGGCTACTGCATCCTCCTTCAATGCCTCTCCACTCTCATGCAGCTGGATGGACCCGCACTGGCTTGATTCCATTCTTTTCTATCAAATCTTATCCATCAGTGTCAGCTTTAGCTCAATTGGTAGCACCTTCACCTCTGAGTCAGAA
The DNA here is from genome assembly GCF_017639515.1 of Carcharodon carcharias. Classification (NCBI taxonomy): domain Eukaryota; kingdom Metazoa; phylum Chordata; class Chondrichthyes; order Lamniformes; family Lamnidae; genus Carcharodon; species Carcharodon carcharias. The sequence goes on along the minus strand of NC_054474.1, from coordinate 135,264,786 downwards.
GGTTGTACATTCAAGTTCATTTTCAGTGCAAAAATCAAGGCGAACACGCTAGTGCAGTACTGAGGAAGTGCTCCACTTCAGTACTACACTGTAGGAGGTGTTGTTTTTGGGTGAGATGTTAAACTGAGGCCCTGTCTGCATTCTAAAGCAGATAAAAAGATCCCATGGCACGATGTTGAGGAAGAGCAGGGGAGTTATCCCTGGTGTTCTGGCCAATATTTACCCTTCAGTTAACATCACAAAAACAGATAATCTGGTCTTCATCACATTGCCGATACATTACAATAGTGTCAACATTTCAAAAGTACTTTATTAGCTTTAAAGTATTTTGGGACATCTTGTGGTTGTGAAAGGCTCTGGGCGGGATTTTCTGACCCTGCCTGCCACAAGAATCATCCGGTCCCACCAAAAGTCAATGGAGTTTTGGTTGGGCTGCCAAATCTCCCGCAACGGGTCCCGCCATGACAGGGATGGAAAATCCCAACCACTATACATATGCACTTTTATTTTTAGAGAATCACCTGCAATGGCTTCTTTTCCTGCTCCCACTCTGTTATCTCTTGTAGCCCCCAAGGATCTATCCTGGGCAATCTCCTATTTCTCATCCACATGCTGTGCCTTGGTGACATCATCTGAAAACACACCAGTTTTCACATGTACACTGATGACACCCACCTCTACATCACCACCACCTCTCGCCACCCCTCCACTCTCTCCAAATTGTCAAACTGCTTGCCTGACACAAGTACTGAATTTCTTTCAATTAATTACTGGCGAGACCAAAGCTGTCATCTTCAGACCCAAGATATCTGCGCTTCTCCAATTCAGCATATTGTATTGGTTCCACTATTGGTAGCTATGCCTTCAGCTGATTGGGCCATCTGCTCTGAAATTCTCGCCACCTCTCTTCCTCTCTTTCATCCTTTAACACATTCCTTAAAAAATTACCTCTTTCACCAAGCTTTTGGCCATCTGCCCTAATATCTCAACAAGAACAATTTATATTGATAAAGCACCTTTAATATAATGAAATGTCCCAAGGCACTTCACAGGAACACGACGAAACAAAGTATGGCACAAAGCCACTTAAGGAGATATTAGGTCAGGTGACCAAAAGTTTGATCAAAGAAGTAGGTTTAAAAAGCATCTTAAAGGAAGAAAGTGAGATGGAGAGGCAGAGAAGTGTACGGAGGGAATTCCAGAGTTCAGAGCTTAGATAACTGAAGGCATGGCCGCCAATAGCTCAGTAATTATGATTGAGAATGCACAAGGGGCCAGAATTAGAGGAGTGCAGATATCTAGGGGAGTTGTAGGGTTGGAGGAGATTATAGGGATAGAGAGGAGCAAAGCCATTTGAAAACAAAGATGAGAATTGTAAATGCAAGACATTGCTTGACTGGGAGCCAATAAAGATCAGCAAGCACATGGATGGAAGGGAAATGGACTTGCTGAGGGTTAAGACACAAGCAGCAGAGTTTTGGATGACCGCAAGTTTATGGAGGGTAGAATGTGGCAGACCAGCCAGGAGTGTATTGGAATAGTCAAATATCGAGGTAAGGAAGCATGGATGAGGGTTTCAGCATCAGATGAGCTGAGACGAGGGTGAAGTCAAATGATGTTATGGAGGTGGAAGAACGTAATCTTAGAGATGGCATGAAAATGAGGTTGAAAGCTCATCTCAGAATCAAATGTGACACTAAGGATGCAAAGAGACTGGTTTAATTCCAGGCTGTTGCCAGGCAGAGGGATGGAGTTGATAATTAGGGAAGAGAGTTTGCAGCAGGGGGGGACCAAAAACAATGGCTTCAGTCTTCTCAATATTTAATTGGAGGAGATTTCTGCTAATCCAGTACTGGATGCTGGATAAGCAGTCTGGTAATTTAGCAACAGTGGATGAGCTGAGAGAGTTGGTGGTGAGGTAAGCTGGGTGTAGTCAGCATATATGTATAAACTAACACTATGCCTTTGGACGATGTCATCAAGGAGCAGCATATAAAAGATAATTAGTTTATTTAAAAATCATAATGGCATCTGGTGCCAAATTGTGATGATGATACAAATAAAAAAGCAATCATAATTCATAATGTAGTTATAGACAAATAAAAATAAAGTATAAAATAATCAAAGGGTTCACAATTGTATGCAAATAATTACAATATGTTGCAAAATGTAGATCTCCTTAATTTACAGAATTAAAAATGAAAGGTTTACGGCACTCTGCATTTTGTATTAAATTCCATAGATCACATGTTGTCAGATTGAGTTAATTAAATTCTCAATCATTTACATATTATTTATGGGCTTTATAAAGTAAGGGGATTGGGCTGACTTGTAGTCTATTCATCCTATATTTTTTTTGAGTAATGGTGTCTTTTCTCCTTAGTTTCATTGCACATTTACTTTCCTGTGGTTATGACAAGAGATAATGACAATGGGAGATGGAATCCAAGAGTATTCTAGCGAAGTCTAAAGACAGAGCTTATCATATCAATGAGAAGTAGAACTGGGGGTGGGGGGGCAAGGTATGATCTTTGGGGGACACTAGAGATAATGGTGTGAGAGCAGGGAGTGAAGCCATTGCAATGGTTTTATCTCCTTATGTGGCTCCTTGTCAAATTTTGCTTTATTATTCTCCTGTGAAGTGCCTTGGGACATTTCATGGCATTAAAGATGCTAAATAAATACAGGTTGTTTTTATTGTTGATAACTGTTAGGCTCAAGCGAACAACAGAGACAAACTGGAGATTTAAACACTGGGAAAAGTCAGCTTATCCAGAATAATATTACAAATACGGTCAAATCTAATCAGCCTTTTGATAATGGCTTATTTACTACTATTACCCAAAGTATTCATCCTTCACAGTGCATAACAAAGTAGGACTTGGATGGCAGCTAAAATAGCTACATTATTCATGATCACCTTCCAGCCACAGGCAGTCTCATCTCATTTTTTTTGAACATGGCTAAATTATACTTAAGGCAACGCATACCTATGAAATGTGATTTTAAATATCAGAGCAGTCTTTTATAATTGACAATTATTTTTGAACAGAAACATTGAGAGAAGACAAAAAAGCTGTTGCCTTACTGTAAATTACGCTAGCAAGCAAAATGATCTGCCAAGGGGATGCAATCACAAAAAAAAATCTGCAGCCAACCCACCTCAAGATTAACTTCCCCCTCGGCCCTGCTGCATAACAAGCAGTGAACTGATGGAGGTTTAAAAAAAATTGGAACAGAAAATCCTGAAAACACTGAGCAGGCCAAGCATCATCAGTGGAGAGTTAACATTTCAGGTAGCTAACCTTTGTGGGAAGCTTCTTCATTGAAAAGAACAGAAGAAATGAGAAGACCATATAACCCATCAAGCCTGCTCCACCATTCAATTTGATCATGGCTAATCTTTGTCTTCAACTTCCCTTTTGAGTCTGTTCTCCATATTCTTTGATTCCCTGAAAGACCAAGAATCTGCTTATCTCCACATTAGACATATTCAATGATTTTAGATTGACAACCCTCCAGGGTGAAGAATTCCAAATATTCACAACTCTCTGAGTGAAGGAATTTTTCCTCATCTCAGTTCCAAATAATCAGCCCTTATTCTGAAACTATGTCCCCTTGTTCTAGATTCCCCAGCCAAGAGAAATAATCTCTCAGTATCTACACTGTCAAGTCCCTTCATAATCTTGAATATTTCAATGAGATCATCTCTTATGCTTGATGTAAATGATTCAGTGATAGCCCACAGTATCCAAACATCATGGCTCTTATCCACGTTCCATAATTTGGAATGCAAAGTCTGTGTAAGTAAACACAAAGCTCCTGTCATGCCTAGCACAGGCATGTCATATCATGAACTTTCAAGCGACACTTGTAAAAATTGGACACTGGCCAGCTGTTAAGATGGCTGCCACAAATTATGTGACTTTTGGCATTTGGAATACAGACAGCAAGTCTCAATCGAATACCTAATTCAATATGGGCATCCACAGCCAGATGGAGAATTCACACATCTCTTTGTTTAAGGATGGGCTAACACAAAATACTATGGAGTTACTATATTGCCTAAGTGTTTCATACTGGACAGGAGAAAAGATCAAAACTCAATTTCCAGCAGATGGAAATGAATGGCTACTATAAACTTCCCACTCTATCACAATGGTTTTCTCCATCCAAACTAGACTGAGTGGACCTCAGATTGTTAACGCAGAACACATGATATGGAATCAACATGAACACACCTCATTTGGGAAAGGACTTGAACTTGTGAAAAGCCACATGGAGACAGTCATGTTTTATTTGTCAGTTTAAAAGGTCTGCTAGGAGTTCTGTCCAGGCAGTTCCACCAAAGCCATCAGAAGCTTCAGTTTAGATAGTCTGTGAAATGACTTGGAAACAAGCTGTGTGACATCAGGCAGCCAGGTTATGTAATCTGCTCAAGTTTAAAGTTGCCTGAGAACCAATCTCAAAGCTATTTAATGTCAAGAAACCTTGTAACCTACTGTGAACCCTTCACTTTACAAGACCTTCGTTTGAACTTTAAATCATCAAATCCATTCAAGAAACCACAAGCCTGCCACATGGGAGACCAGAAGTAGTAAATCAGAGACTGAGATAACTTGTGGACTGAAAAATACATGACCTTTATCTGTTTCCAATGTGTGTGTGTTTCTTTTTTTATTTTTTCATGGGGTGTGAGCATCACCAGCTAAGCCAGCATTTTTATTGCCAATCCTCATTTGCCCTCGAGAGGGTGGTGATGAGCCACCTACTTGAACTGCTGCAGTCCATGTGGTGTTGGTACACTCATAGTGCTGTTAGGGAGCAAGTTCCAGGATTTTGACCCAGTGACAGTGAAGGAATGGCAATATAGTTCCAAGTCAGGATGATGTGTAGCTTGAAGGGGAACTTGCAGGTGGTGGAGTTCCCATATGTCTGCTACCCTTGTCCTCCTAGATGGTAGGGTTCACAGATTTGGAAGGTGTGTGTGTGAGAGAGACCAAGTGCATGTGATGTTGTGTTTAATTCTGGGTAAGAGAATTGCCTCTATTTTTAAACCCATAAAAGCTTGCCTCTTTCCATACAAAACTTACTGATCATGGGCAATAAGAAAACACACAAATTCTGTACATAACATTCCTCTGAACTACCCTGGATGTTAATGCAACACATTGCACAGTTTTGATTATCTCCATGGGATCACTGTGCAGTTATTGAGGTTAAAATTGGGAAGTACATAGAATTATGTAGCAGATACAGCACAGAAGCAGGCCATTTAGCCCAATCATGTCAGCGTTTACACTCCATTCCAGCCCCTCCCATCCTTCTACATCTAACTCTATGAGTATAAGCATCTATCCTTTCTCCCTCGCGTGCTTATCTAGTTTTCCGTTAAATGCATTAATACTATTAGCAACAACTACTCCTTGTGATAGCGAATCAGAGCCCGTCTGCCATGGAAATGGCGTGTGTCTGGGAATGCATAATTAACACGGTGGGTTTGAGACAATATGGCATGAGAAGCCGCCATTGCGGTTGGTGGGTAAAGGCTCTTTTCTCCCACCCATGACCACACTTAGTGCAGATCTGGGACAATTTTGTCCTTTCTGTCTATTCTATCAAAATCTTTCACAGCCTTCATGTTGCAAGAGAAAAGATTCCCAGCCTGTTCTTACTTTCCTGGTAGATACATCTTGGCAGTCTTGGTGTCACCTCGTAAATCTTTTTTGGACCATCTTAAATGTCTCCAAATCCTTTTTATAACATGGTGGCTAGAACTGTACATAGTATTTCAGTTGTGGTCTATCGAAGATTTGACCAAAATATAGCATAACTTCTCTGCTTACCAATTCTAACCCTCTAGAAATAAACCTGAGTGCTTGGTCTGCTTTTTCATAGCCCCATTATTTGTCATGAATACTTTTGGTGATTTGTGCATTGGTACTCCCAGATCCCTTTGCTCCTTTACCCCATTTAGATTCTTGCGCTATGTATTATGATTTATGATATTTTCTTTTCTTCTTTCCCAACTCCTCTGATTTTCTGACAGCCATGAATAATGCAGTATGGTTCCATAGACACTAGCCACCCTGCAGTACCTCACTACTAGCTGTGATTAGCATTGCAGTAGAGTCCCATAGGCAGATACTGCCTATCACTTCAAATTTGACTCTCCCATTGGATTCTGAGAGTTGCCTACCTATCTGCCCATCTGATACAGATACAAATATCAGTGACATCAGGCTACCTATCTGCCCATCTGATACAGATACAAATATCAGTGACATCAGGAGAGCAGAACTTAGGAACAATGCAGTGGTGTAGCTGCATTGTTCCTAAGTTCTGCTCTCCTCCCCGAATGTTACCAGCAAGCTGCTGCCTATGACACTAGATAGCGGCTAGGGAAAGAAAATCTAGCAGGGAATGGCAGATGACACTTAGGAAGCTGAATTTCAATACCCTTACTGTAATATAAATGCACTATCACTACAGCTTGGCACAAGGGCCAACACAGCATTGATTCATCTATTGTTCCCTCCTCTAAATGAGATTCCAATCCAGCAAACACAGCTAACTGCAGATCTTCATCAGCTATCATGAAATAAGCAACTTTCATCTATCTTTGGGCTAGATTTAAACTAGGGTCTCCAGGGCAACACTGAAGTTACAAATGAAAGCTAATTACAATCCATTAAAATGCCATCAACCCCACAGATCAATCATGTCACATATTCACAGCACAATCATCAATGATAGATTGAAACACTCAAATTACAAAGGAATGTTCCCAGCCCCACAAAGATGCAAAATTATTTTCAGGATAAATGACAGTTTGCAAGCTTTATATCTGACACCTCAAAAATAAATTTCCTGAAAACACAATTATCAAGTCATGGATTGATCGTAAAAAGTCAGTTAAGAAAATGTAAGGCTCCAATGAGCCCGAACAAAAATTATTTGGAAATGTTTTTTAATGAAACATGGCATTCTGTTATATTTCTGTATTAATCCTTCAAGGGCTGCTTATGTCTAAATTTGCAGACAATTGCAGTACAACATGGATGCTCCTCAGAAATGTTGGCCATGAGACTGGACAGGGCCTGGGAATCAGCATAATGGGCAATTACCTTAAGCAAGTTGTTTCTGATGCAGGCAGCACTCAAACTTGGTGCTAATTTAAATGGTAGTGTATAGCCAGAGCTTGGCACACTGTTGAGTAGGTGCGTGCCTGAGTAGGGGTGCACAAAACTGGGATCGATGTAAAGCTAGACTACGCGACTTAAAACCAGCCTGTACCTCTTAAAGGGGAGGTGCATTTTAGTTGCAGCAGCTGCTGGAAGTCATTCTAAAAGTAACTTTAGCATGGGGAGCACTCAACAATGGCACAACATGGCAGGCAGTTGGCAAGATTTTCCAACATTGCAAAGGATACCTTCATGGAGGAGGTGGAGAGAGGGGGCCAGGAGGCCACAGGCACCTGGAAGCCCTCCAGACAACCTCTGAAAAGGCATTGGAACCAGACAGCTGAGACAGTCAATAGCAGGGAGTCTCGCCCTGAGGATTTGGGTGCAGTGCTGCAAAGAGCTCGATGACTTTACACAAGTGGTCAAGGTTAGTGAACTCATCTTCAAATGCCATATCCCATCAACAGTACCACTAGCCTCAACATTGCATAATGCACCACAGCCAGATCACTCACCTACCAACAACTTCTATCAGTCAGAACTCATATCTAACATTTATCACTTTACCTCAGTCTCATAGCTTAGCACTGTTGCAAGCCTCACAACGCAAACCTCACAGCTTGCCCACACTTCCAGTTATTCAACCATGACAACATCATTACCCAAACAGATTGTACCACATTCAGTGACATTTCCCTTTCTCTTGCATGACAAGTTATTGCATAAATGGAGGCATAAGGACCCCAACCATGGGGGCACAGGCATGCCTGCATATCCTTACCCTCTTGGATGAGAAGATGATCACCACCAGCTAAAGCAAAGTGAGCATCGGGGCTGAAATGATCAAAGATGATGGTATCCTCATACATTATTCTCGGTTTCAGGTCCCACAACCTCATCTGATTTACTAGTTGCAGATGGCGTAAACATGCACCTTTTGCTCCCCCACCTCCCCGTCAGCACAGCCCTACCTTGACGCCTTTCTGTTTCCAGATACCCAAGAACTTCAACCTGGCAAGAGAGTAGTGGAAGACTGGGAGGACAGTGAAGAAGAAGAAACACAGTCACTCACCCTGACACTTATAGCTACCAGCTCAGTGACACTACACATACTTTAGAGGATAGCTTAAAGGTGGGACCAGAGCATGAACGGCCTCCAGCCAGGGAAGGAGACAACAGTAGGGTAGGTTCCAGCTCACTGGAAGATCATATTGCGCGTGAGTTCTGCTGTAGAGGATCCAGATGGGGACTTCAATGTGAGGGCCTACAGAAGGCAGCTAATGGGTATGCACATTGAAATGCTGCCAAAAAGCATGCAGTCAGTTAAGGAATATGAAGAATAAAAACAAAAAACTGCGGATGCTGGAAATCCAAAACAAAAACAGAATTACCTGGAAAAACTCAGCAGGTCTGGCAGCATCAGCGGAGAAGAAAAGAGTTGACGTTTCGAGTCTTCATGACCCTTCAACAGAACAGTTCTGTTGAAGGGTCATGAGGACTCAAAACGTCAACTCTTCTTCTCTGCCAATCCTGCCAGACCTGCTGAGTTTTTCCAGGTAATTCTGTTTTTGTTAAGGAATATGAAGGAGTCTGGCTTCAACTTGGCACAGCATTTTGCGCAGAGCTTGGAGGCTATTCTTTCCATCATGAAGGTAGTAGTCAACATGGTTAGCATACTTGTGGACACAACTGTGAGGCAACATCTGATGGTTGGTCCCTCAGTTTCCACTTCAGCATAAGAAGAAGCTGCCCAAAATCCAGATGTTGCAGTGGACGCTCAGGCTGAATTAATGCAAGGTCAGCTTGCTGCCATGGTAACTCAATCAGCATACGTGCAAGCTGAGCTTATTGCCACACTATCATCATGATTATGGAGACCAATGTTCAAAGGAGCTTGCAGTGTGTCACAGCAGCCCAGCAACCTCTCCTCCCATCCAGGGCTGTGAGGCACAGTGAATGGCAGTAGCAGGGCAGAAAACTGCTTGGCTCTCTCAGGGAGATGGCACTTATTCTCCAATCTTGCTACTCCTCCAGTGACTTAGCTGCTGCCAGTCAGTCAGCCAGATGGCATAGTCTGCTGCCACTCATGCCAAGATGGTGCCGTTTGAAGTCAGACCTTCTGGGGTAGAGCTGCTTGAGGTCATCCTGCAAGGCCATTTGCAAGCTCCCCAACTGCACGTCAGCAGCCTTCCACCATTCATACTGCAGCCACTGAGATAGCATTGTGTTAGAGCTCGAAGACAAGTAAAGACACATGGAAGACAATAATTTAGGTGGTGGCTTTAACTTGATAAATCATCCAATAGGTAATTACAGAGGCATCATAAAAAATAATAATATGACGCTGAGCCACATTAGAAGATATTAGGTCAGGTGACCAAGAGCTTGGTCAAAAAGTTTAAGGCGAGTCTTAAAGGAGAAAAGTGAGGTAGAGAGGCAAAGAGGTTGAGGGAGTGAATTTCAGACCTTGGGGCCTGGACAGCTGAAGGCCCGGTCACAAATAGAGCGATTAAAATCAGGGATGCTCAACAGTGAATTAGAACAGGGAATTAGAAGAGTGTAGAGATTTCAGAGGATTCTAAGACTGGAGATTAAAGAGATAGGGTAATTTTAAAATCAAAATGTTGCTTAACCAGGAGCCATTGTAAATCAGTGAGCACAGGGAAGGAAGACAGGCACAAAGGGAATACACAAGGGTGAATAGTTGACTTTTGTATACAATATGGCATGATTTCATTCACAAAATTGGTTTGCAATGTTTATTTTACGGAGGCTTTTATTTTTGCATTACGACCAAGTGGGCACTGTGAAGGTCAATAACAGGGAGAAGATGTGTCATGTTGGTGAATGAGAAATTAAGATCCTATTATTGCTGTTAGATGAGTCAATCATGGAGAGCCTGGCCAGAAAGGGGCTGTTTGTGTCAACTTCTGTCTCCCTCCTCCTCAGCTGCTCGCCATACAGCTGGTGGCAAGTGCTGTGCCCTCATGATGGGTAAGGTTTTGCAACATTCAACAGACCTCCGCAAATACTGGCAGGAACTTGCCAGGTACTTTAAGGCTCCTCCAGAGCAGTCCAGGTAGTGGAAGGGTTACGTATGCACCTCAATGTTCTGATCTATCGCAGCATGCCTTTTTTTCAAATATACATGCTGCCCACATGTGTGTTGGAGTCATGAGCCATGTCATCCAATGATAGCTCGTATCATCTAGTAGCCACTCAAGGAACATAAAAACAAAGGAACAGGACTAGGCCATTCAGCCTGTTGAGCCTGCTCTGCTATTCAATTAGATTATGAGTGATCGTCTATCTCAACGCCACTTTCCTGTGATATCTCTATATTCCTTGATGTCATTAGTCTCCAAAAAACTATCAATTTCTTGTTTGAACAGGCTCAATGACTGAGCTTTCACAGCCCTCTAGGGTAGCGAATTCCAAAGAGTCACCATCCTCTTAGTGAAGAAATTCTCCCTCAACGGTCTTAAATGGCCTACCCCTTATTTTGAGACAATGGCTGGAATTTTCCCTGAATTGCACTAAGTGCAGTGGCGGGCGTGAAAAAAGGTGTTTTTTCTGTCAGCTGCAAGGGGGGAGGGGGTTTGCACCATATCGTCCACTTCCTGCCTCATTAATTATGGGGCCACAGGAAACATGCCACCTTGCTAGTGGGCGCCTCTGAATCACCCGCCATGCTGTTACCTCACTGTTTCCTCACTCCAGGTGCCATAACTAAACTGCAACTATGCACACAGTTCTCAATGCTGGCAGCCCAGGGCTGCTCCAGTGAAGACATGGCCCTGAAAGCCAAGAACAGTTCGGTGACCTGTCTCTGGAATGCCTTTCGGAGGCCCGCTGTGACATCCGATACCCCCCACTCTGGCCACAGGAGATCCGGCAATCTCACTACTCCAGCTTCGGTGACAGTGGCAGCAGTGGTCAGTGTCAATGCTGCACAGAAGAGGTTGGCCACCTAGTGCAGAAAGAGGATGAATTATCTCATCTGTGCCACGTGGGAAAGGCAACCATTTCATCACTCTAAACTCACACAATTAGTGAAGGAATGGAAGGAGTCATCAACATGCCAACAAGCAGCGCTTGCTTAGCAATAGCCTGCTCACTAACGCTCAGTTTGTGTTCTACCAGGGCCACTCAGCTTCTGACTTCATTACAGCCTTGGTTCAAACTTGGACAAAAGAGCTGACTCCAGAGGTGAGACAAGAATGACTGCGCTTGACATTAAGGCCGCATTGGACCGAGTGTGGCATCAAGAAACCCTAGGAAAAGTGGAGTCAATGGGAATCAGGGGGAAAACTCTCCACTGGTTAGAGTCATACCTAGCACAAAGGAAGATGGTTGTGGTTGTTGCAGGTCAATTATCTCAGTTCCAGGACATCACTGCAGGAGTTTCTCAGGGTAGTGTCCTCAGCCCAACCATCTTCAGCTGCGTCATCAATGACCTTCCCTCTATCAAAAGGTCAGAAGTGGGGATGTTCACTGATGATCACACATTTTCCAGCACCATTTACTACTCCTCAGATACTGAAACAGTTCACGTCCAAATGCAGCAAGACCTGGACATTATCCAGGCTTGGGCTGACAAGTGGCAAGTAACATTCACGCCACACAAGTGCCAGGCAATAACCATCTCCAACGAAAGAGAATCTAACTATTGCAATAGTATTACCATCGCTGAATCCCCATTATCAACATCCTAGGGGTTACCATTAACCAGAAACTGAACAGGACTCACCATATTAATACTGTGGCCACAAGAGCAGGTCAGAGGCTATGAATCCTGTGGCGAGTAACTCACCTCCTGACTCCCCAAAGGCTGTACACCATCTACAAGGCACAAGTCAGGCGTGTGATGGAATACTCACCACTTGCCCGGATGAGTGCAGCTCCAAAAACATTCAAGAAGCTTGACACCATCCAGGACAAAGCAGCCCACTTGATTGGCACCACATCCACAAACATTCACTCCCTCCACCACTAATGCACAGTAGCAGCAGAGTGTACCATCTACAAGATACACTTCGTGACTCACCAAGCCTCCTTAGGCAGCACCTTCCCAGCTCACAACCACTACCATCTAGAAGGACAAGGGCAGCAAACACATGGGAATACCACCAGCTGGAAGTTCCCTCCAATCCACTCACCATCCTGACTTGGAAATATATTGCGGTTCCTTCACTGTCGCTGGGTAAAAATCCTGGAACGCCCTCCCTAACAGCACTATAGGTGTACCTACACCACAAGGACTGCAGCGGTTCAAGAAGGCAGCTCACCACCAACTTCTCAAGGGCAATTAGGGAGGAGCATTGTTGGTCTAGCCAACAATGCCCACATCCTGTGAATGAGTAAAAGAGAACCTCACAAGACCATCACACATTCACAGACATCTCCCTCACTGCCAGCTCAAGGGACATCACCACTCATTGTCTCACACACCCCCTCACATCTCCATTTGGCCTCATCTCCTCTGGAGACTGCCTCCTTAGCCCTCACCATCTTGAGGCCACTTGCACAGATCAACTTGTGTGCCTCACACATACACTGGGACATCCCCCTACCCCAAGCAAGCCAAGACCTGTAGCTGTTGAAATGCCAGCCCCACCTTACCGCTGGTCTGGTAGACATTGACCTGCCTGCGAGCCCCCTAAAATTGATGTGATGCTGAAGACTGCGAGTGCTATCTGAAGCAAGGTAGGCAAACCAGCCTTGAAGTCCCAAGCAAAGTTCAGCTTGCTAAAGGCACGTCGCTTATGTACCATTGTTAAACACATTGGTGTGATGTGAGCTCAAGATCCAGCGTGGGCGTCATTTCTGGCGAGCAGGCGTATAATGAGATGCTAAAGTATTGAAATTAGGTTCCTGACATGTGGTGGTGGGAAACACAGCCCACCACTGATGGGTGGATCAGACGATTGCAAACTGGTTTTACAAAGATATGAAACTGATTTTTGTGATGAATCAATATTTTCTGCTCCCTGCCCACTATCATGCCTGCCGCAAACATGAGCAAAAAATCCCAGTTTATGTCCCATGGTTCTAAACTTGCCATCCAGGAGAAACATCCCACCACACATCCATCCTGTCATGCCCTGTACGTTTCAACAAGATCTGCTCTCGTACAGGCCCAGTTTTCTCAATCTCTCCTCATAAGACAATCCCGATATCCCAGGGATTAGTCTGGTAAACCTCCATTGCACTCCCTCCATGGCAAGTTGATCTTTCCTTAGAAAAGGGCCTGAATTTCGTACTTGGTGTGTGTATCCAGCCAGCAGCCCAGGAGTGAGTTGAAATGCACTTCCACCCATGATTGGGCCTCAAATGTAAGTTCACCCTGGTGGGCCAATTAATGGCCAGGCTGCATGAAACGTGCTCTGAGAAAGCCTCAGTACTGCCAGGATGGGGAGGGGAGCCAGAAAGAGGGCGGGCACCGACAAAGGTGAGGCTGCGGTTGGGCCCTTCTAGCGAGCTCCCCAAAGGCAGACAACTGCTGTGGAGATGCAGGCCTGTACAGATTAAATGACAAGAATAAAATGCACCAAACTGTGTCTATGCTGCACATTCAAACACCTGACAGCAGATCACAAAAAACTTCAGTTCCCAGATACCTATTTTTATTATGTTTCACCCCAGATATTCATCCCGCCCTTGGATGTGGCTTGGTTAAAAATGGGCTGCCTGCCTGCCTGTGTGACAAACGAGGGCAATAAAAAATCGTGGACAATAGGGTTTTTCATACCCTTAATTGGCCCATTAATTGTTGGCGGGCGTGGCTCCAACTCCCGTGTGCGCCTACCAACCTCAATATTGCTTGCGTGCGCAATGACGTCGGGACACACGCCCAACATCTTTTCGTGCAATTTCACATGCATTCAGGTCAGGCCGCCCGATCAACGTAAGAATCTGGCCAAGGAGACCAAAACCGTCTGGTTCAAATACGTGACTGGCACAGAATGAAGTTATCTTGACCGCTGCTGGGATACTACTCATTGATCTGCAGCATATGCTTCATGTGGTCGCATGTCAGTTGGACGCTGAGGAAGTGGAATGCTTTTTGGTTGCGTTACATCTCAGGAGTTGACATGCAGCACCTGCATATGTAATGTGCATGCACTCATTGATGCCCGACATCAGAAGGATGTCTTCTTATACTCACAATGCCACATGGTCACTCCACTTGCATCCCTCTGGTAAGGGAGAAATGTGTTCAGTCCTCTTGGAATAGAGTCTCAGTGATTCCTTAATGGGCAACTGTTGCAAATATCACCTGCTCCAGCCTGGAAAGAGCCTCAGCAAAATGGTTTCCCACATTGCTGACAATGGAAGTGTGCACACAGCACAGATGCCATTTTGGTGGCAAAACAGTACACACGACAGTGAAAATTCAGGCACTAAGGAATTTCATTTTAGGGCCTTTATTTGGTGTTTGGCACAATTTGTTTTGTGTAATTTTGGATCTTCTGTGTCTATTGCCCAATGAAGAAAGCCATTTTCTTCCACTGTTGTCTACATAGAGCAAGATGTTTGACTTCATCGTGAGTTGTCACCATTAACAACTGCATGTTAAAAGCAGCCTTTTCAATCTGGGGCAAGGGATCAATTTCACGTCCAAGCCTACTTTCCCAGCACTGAAAGATACTTATTACTTTACCTCAGCAGATGCTAGAGAGGGATTAACTACCACCAAATTTAAGCCGGGTCTACTTAAGGTCTAGCACCAGTGAGATAACAGGCTTTCTCTTGGAGTAAATGCCTAGTCCTAGGATTCTAACATGGCAATGGGTTTACTATGTGGGGCAAATGTCCACACTTAATTTGTAAAACACTTGTTGTTTTCAATTTTATGTTCAGCAAGTACAGAATTTTATCGATTTTGTTTTAAAAAGTGCATTTTCAAAAATAATTTTTGATCAAAGCACTATTAAGAGGGATCTTCTAGATAAATAATGTTACCTGGAATTATGAAATATTGTATGCTTCATTCAGTTCTATCCACAAAAAAATCATACATCTCATGAGAGATTAGAAAGGACACGTATGGCTTCAAAGCATAAACACACACTTCTTGCCAAATACTGCCACTTCATAATCTTATTTGGCAGAAATTATGTTTTGTTCTGAAACTTGCTTCTGACAGACTGTTTGGCCATCTGCTCTTCATGTTTGACAGAGAGATTGGAGCTTGAATAACAATACAGTCGGCCTTATTTTAATTTCCTTTGACACCTAAGGAAAGCAACACCTTTGTCCTGCATCTCATAGCAGAATGAGTCCAGTGGTAATAGCTGAGAAGGAGTGTTTAAATCGACTTTGATGTCCACAGATCACTCAAACTCCAACATCAACTACATCATCTGAAAGAATAGATGGGTGTCAGAGAGGAAGACATTCTCGACAGGAGATAAGATGTACGTGAATCAAAGCTCACACTTTCAAGAATACTATCTTCTAATCTGTCCTGCACTTTAAACGCCATTCAGAAAACTGTAACGTATCACTGACTGTATAAACACAAGTAAGGGTGAGATTAATGTTTATCAAAACTGCTTTGGGAAAGGTCACGTTGTAGAAGACAGATCTTCTGCTGGAAAGCAGCATTAGCTGTGAGGTGTCGAAAATAATGGCTTTGGGAATTTTTGGGTAAGATTGTTTCTAGCCTTCAAAAACCAGACAAGAGCTTCTTTAAAGGAAGATGTTGGCATGCTATTAGAGTTTTCAGGCAGACTTCTAATTTAAGCAGGCTTTATAAATTCAGAAATAGCCAGCTCTGAAAGCCTATCCATAACATATTCACAATAGCTGCCAGAGGCAGTATGCACACAGCATATGTTGGTTCTGTTGCAGTATCGTCTTCTGCAAAATAATATTTAATATATGTATCCTAATACTAGCTCCATAAAGGGCTTACTTGATAAGTGGACTACTTGCTGTGGAACTGAGCCACTGAAAACACAGGAAGATTCCAAATATGATGCCCAATCTGTTTTGAACTAATTGACATCAGCTGCACTAGGCAATGCTACACTTTTTCATATGGTTCAGAGGTTATGGAGCAGGAAAATCATCAGGATTCCTGCTTCTCATTACTTGGCTAGCAAGACCTACTGCCAAGTGCCTCAGTGAATGTTGGGTGAAGTCAACATTGGGATTGGCTACGATAGCCTCTCTTCTTCCCTCACTTTCCACATGGCACCCAAATATCCATCACATAGTTCACTCAGTCAACCTTCTGACCCTCTTGAATGAGGTTACAGAATAAGAATGGGCATTGAGAAAGCCATCAGATAGTGATTGATCTCAGGGAGCTGCAGCCAGTTTAAGTCAAGGCCTTCAGAAGAGTTGGGGTAAACATTAGCAAATCATTTCTGTTAAAACAGAAGGGTTATGGTGTAGCCCTGTCCGCGCCCAATGACATCTCTACTGCACATTATCTTTTGCTAAACAAATTTTTATTAAACAAACTACAATAACCTCCACTGGCTTTGGGGGTAAATACACCAAGTTACAACATAGAACATAGAACACTACAGCACAGAAAACAGTCTGTGCTGAAATATTATTCCGTGAGTCCCATTGACCTGCACCTAGTCCATAACCCTCCAGACCTCTCCCATCCATGTATCTATCCAATTTCTTCTTAAAACTTAAGAGTGAGCCCGCATTTACCACGTCAGATGGTAGCTCGTTCCACACTCTCACCACTGTCTGAGTGAAGTTCCCCTAATGTTCCCCCTAAACCTTTCCCCTTTCACCCTAAAGCCATGTCTCTCATGTTTATCTGTCCTAATCTAAGTGGAAAGAGCCTACTCACATTTAGTCTGTCTATACCCCTCATAATTTTGTAAACTTCTATCAAATCTCCCCTCATTCTTCTACGGTCCAAGGAATAAAGTCCTAACCTGTTTAATCTTTCCCTGTAACTCAACTCCTTAAGACCCGGCAGCATCCTAGTAAATCTTCTCTGCACTCTCTCAATCTTACTGATATCCTTCCTGTAGTTAGGCGACCAGAACTGCACACAATACTCCAAGGTTGGCCTCACCAATGTCCTATACAACCTCACCATAACATCCCAACTCCTATACTCAATACTTTGATTTATGAAGGCCAGTATGCCAAAAGCTTTCATTACAACCTTGCCTATCTGTGATGCCACTTTCAGGGAATTATGTATCTGGACTCCCAGATCCCTTTGTTCCTCTGCACTCCTCAGTGCCCTACCATTTACTGTGTATGTCCTACCTTGGTTTGACCTTCCAAAATGTAACACCTCACACTTTTCCACATTAAATTCCATCTGCCATTTTCTGGCCCATTTTTCCAATTGGTCCAGATCTCTCTGCAAGCTTTGAAAGCCTTCCTCGCTGTCCACAAGCCTCCAATCTTAAGTGTCATCAGCAAACTTGCTGATCCAATTCACCACATTATCATCCAAGTCATTGATATAGACAACAAACAACATTGGTCCCAGCACAGATCCCTGAGGCACACGACTAGTCACAGACCTCCAATCTGAGAAGCAATCATCCACTACCACTCTCTGTCTTCTCCCACACAGCCAATTTCGAATCCAGTTTACAACCTCTCCATGGATACCAAGTGTCTGAATCTTCTGAACTAATCTCCCATGTGGGACCTTGTCAAAGGCCTTACTAAAGTCCATGTAGACAATATCCACAGCCTTTCCTTCATCTACTTGCTTGGTAACCTCCTCGAAAAACTCTACAAGGTTTGTTAAACACGACCTACCACACACAAAGCCATGCTGACTATCCATAATCAGCCCTTGGCTGTCCAAATAATTAGATATCCGATCTCTCAGAACACCTTCCAATAATTTACCTACTACTGACATCAGGCTCACTGGCCTGTAATTACCTGGTTTACTTTTGGAGCCTTTTTTAAACAACGGAACAACATGAGCTACCCTCCAATCCTCCGGCACCTCACCCATGGCTAAGGACATTTTAAATATTTCTGCCAGGGCCCCTGCAATTTCTACACTAGTCTCCCTCAAGGTCCGAGGGAATATCATGTCAGGCCTGCGGGATTTATCTACCTTTATTCGCTGTAAGGCAGCAAGCCTCTCCTCCTCTTTAATCTCTATATGTTCCATGACACTATTGCTTGTTTCCCTTCCTTCCTTATGCACTATGCCAGTTTCCTGAGTAAATACTGATGCAAAAAAACTGTTTAAGATCTCCCCCATCTCGTGAGGCTCCACACATAGATGACCACTCTGATCTTCAAGGGGACCAATTGTGTCCCTTACTATCCTTTTACTCTTAATATACTTGTAGAAACCCTTCGGGTTTACCTTCACATTATCTGCCAAAGCAACCTCATGTCTTCTTTCTGCCTTCCTGATTTCCTTTTTTAGTATTTTCTTACATTTTCTATACTCTACAAGTACCTCATTTGCTCCTTGTTGCCTATACCTGCTACACACCTCTCTCTTCTTCTTAACCAGATCACTAATATCCCTTGAAAACCCAGGTTCCCTATGCCTGTTAACTTTGCCTTTAATCCTGACAGGAATATGCAAACTCTGCACTCTCAAAATTTCGCCTTTGAATAACTTCCACTTACTGAACACATCCTTGCCATAAAACAACTTATCCCAATCCATTCTTCCTAGATCCTTTCTCATTTCCACAAAATTGGCCTTTCTCCAGTTGAGAATCTCAACTCGAGGACCAGACCTATTCTTATCCATAATTAGCTTAAAACTAATGAGATTGTAGTCACTGGACCCAAAATGTTCGCCTACACATACTTCTGTCACCTGACCAAAAACAGAATTACCTGGAAAAACTCAGCAGGTCTGGCAGCATCGGCTGAGCAGAAAAGGGTTGACGTTTCGAGTCCTCATGACCCTTCAACAGAACTAGGTGAATAGCAAGGCAAAAGAGAGGTACGGAAATCTTGTCGCAGAGACGAACAGAACTTCTTCAAGGTAGGCATTTCTTGAAGAGCAGTGGCAGTCAATTAAACACAGAGATTAAAACAAAAAATTGCGGATGCTGGAAATCCAAAACAAAAACAGAATTACCTGGAAAAACTCAGCAGGTCTGGCAGCATTTTGTTTTGGATTTCCAGCATCCGCAGTTTTTTTGTTTTTATCTCTGTCAACTGACCTGTCTGGTTCCCTAATAGGAGATTAAGTATTGCATTCTCTCTCGTTGGTATCTCTATATATTGATTTAGAAAACTTTCTTGAACACATTTGACAAACTCCAAGCCATCCAGCCCTTTTATAGTATAGGAGTCCCAGTCAATATGTGGAAAGTTAAAATCTCCTACTATCACAACTTTCTGTTTCTCACATCGGTCTGTTATCTCTCTACAGATTTGCTCCTCCAATTCTCTCTGACTATTGGGCGGTATATAATACAACCATATTAATGTGGTCACACCTTTCCCATTCCTCAGCTCCACCCATATGACCTCTGTAGATGAGCCCTCTGGGCTGTCCTGCTTATGCACAGCTGTGATATTTTCCCTGACTAGTAATGCCACTCCTCCCCCTTCCATCCCTCCCCCTCTGTCACGTCTGAAACAACTGAACCCCGGAACATTGAGCTGCCAGTCCTGCCCTTCCTGCAACCAAGTCTCACTAATAGCAATAATGTCGTAATCCCACGTGCCAATCCACACCCTAAGCTCATCTGCCTTTCCGACAATACTCCTTGCATTGAAATAGATGCACCTGAGAACATTTCTATCACGTACAGACCCTTGATTTCTGTGTGTACATGCATTCCTCTCTTGACCTTCATCCTCCTCCACCTCACTATCCGCTCTAACACTCTGGTTCCCCTCCTCCTGCAAATCTAGTTTAAACGTCCCAGAGCAGCACTAGCAAACCTTCCTGCAAGGATGTTAGTCCCTTTCCAGTTCAGGTGCAAACCCGTCCCGTTGGAACAGGTCCTACCTTCCCTGGAACAGAGCCCAATTGTCCAGAAACATGAAGACCTCCCTCCTGCACCATCTCCTTAGCTACGTATTTAGCTGCATTATTCTCCTATTTCTAGCCTCACTAGCACGTGGCACGGGTAGCACTCCTGAGATCATAACCCTGGAGGTCCTGTCCTTCAACTTTGCACCTAACTCCCTAAACTCTCTTTGCAGGACCTCCTCCTCCTCCTTCCTATCCACGTCATTGGTCCCTACATGGACCACGACATCTGGCTGCTCACCTCCCTCCTGAGAATACTGAGAACTCGATCCAAGATATCGCGGACCCTGGCACTAGGGAGGCAACAGACCATCCGGGATTCTCGATCTCTCCCACAGAACCTCCTATCTGTCCCCCTAACTATTGAATCCCCTATCACTACTGCTCTCTTCCTTTCCCTCCCTCCTTTCTGAGCTGAGGGTCCAGCCTCGGTGCCAGAGACGCGACCACTACAACTTGTCCCTGGTAGGTTGTCCCCACCAACAATATCCAAAATGGTATACCTATTGTTGATGGGAATGGCCACAGGGGTGCTCTGCTCTTTCTGTCTATTCCCCTTCCCGCTTCTGACATTCACCCAGCTGCCTGCCTCCTGACTTTTAGGGGTGACTGTCTCCCTGAAACTCCTGTCTATTACTGCCTTTGCCTCCCGAATGATCTGAAGTTCATCCAGCTCCAGCTCCAGTTTCCTAACTCGGCTTCTCAGGAGCTGCAGCTGGATGCACCTTTTGCAGGTGTAGTCAGCAGGGACAATTGTGCTGTCCATGACTTCCCACATGCTGCATTCGGAGCACTTGACTACCCCAACTGCTGCCTCCATTACCTACTCCTAATTTACTTAAACGACTTTACCCGGCCCTACCCCACTGGGAGCAAGTTCGTCCTCAGCCTTTGCTCGCCTAGCCTCTCGAGCCAAAGCCTCAAAGCTCCACTCCTTCACTGGACCACTCACACACTGGCCGCTCCTCTTCAGCTTCCCCTCCCTTTATTTTCACTCTCCACGCTCTTTTTCAACTGACCTGCCTTTAAGATCCGCGCCCTTTTTCAAATGACTTCCCCTACGCTCTCCGCACACTTTTTCAACTGACCTGCCTTCAAGATCTGCGCTCTTTTTCAAATGACCTCCCCCACGCTCTCCGCGCTCTTTTTCAATTGACCTGCCTTCAAGATCCGCGCCCTTTTTCAAATGACTTCCCCTACGCTCTCCGCGCACTTTTTCAACTGACCTGCCTTCAAGATCTGCGCTCTTTTTCAAATGACCTCCCCCACACTCTCTGCGCTCTTTTTCAAATGACCTCCCCCACCCTCTCCGTGCTCTTTTTCAAATGACCTCCCCCATGCTCTCCATGCTCTTTTTCAAATGACCTGCCTTCAAGATCCGCGCTCTTTTTCAAATGACCTCCCCCACGCTCTCCGCGCTCTTTTTCAAATGACTTCCCCCACGCTCTCTGCGCTCTTTTTCAAATGACCTCCCCCACACTCTCCGTGTTCTTTTTCAAATGACCTCCCCCACGCTCTCCGTGCTCTTTTTCAAATGATCGCCCCCACACTCTCCGCGCTCTTTTTCAAATGACCTCCCCCATGCTCTTTTTCAAATGACCTCCCCCACGCTCTCCGTGCTCTTTTTCAAATGACCTCCCCCACACTCTCCGCGCTCTTTTTCAAATGACCTCCCCCATGCTCTCCGTGCTCTTTTTCAAATGACCTCCCCCACGCTCTCCGTGCTCTTTTTCAAATGACCTCCCCCACGCTCTCCGCGCTCTTTGTCAAATGACCTCCCCCACGCTCTCTGCGCTCTTTTTCAAATGACTTGCCTTCAAGTTCTAACTTATCAGCAGTGAAGTTGATGATTACCTCTAATCTTAGCAACTAGCATCCAACATGAATTCAGAAAGGAAGGTTCCAGACTAACTACCTTCTTTTAGGACATCATGAGAAAGCCACAGTACACGGTGCTGACAAATGTTGTAGAAGGAATGCTGGGCAGTATAGCAGAATTACTTACTCTTCCTGGATAAGTGATGTGAAATATTTAAAATCCGCTTGAACAACTGGAAAAGACAGACCACCCTTTGGCTCAATGTCTTGCCTGAAGGACAGAAGGCTCTAGGATTTCCTACCTAACATAGAACAGCAAGGGAATTCTCCAATATATGAAAGCAAAATGCTGCGGATGCGCGGAATTCTCCATGAGTCCTGGCCAACATTTATCCCTTAAGAAGATAACAAAATCAGATTACTGGTCATTTATTTCATTGTTTTTTGCGGGGCATTACCGTGTGAAAATTGGCTGCTGCATTACAACAATGACTGCACTTCAAAAGTAACCATTAAAGTGTCAAGCACTTTACGTGCCCTGAGGTCATGTAAGTGTTATGGACAAAATGTTTGTGTTATATTGTTGTCCATAATAAAAATGTTTTAAAATGTGCAGAGTATGTTATCTCACCCTCAGAGTAATGTGTGAATTTACAAATAAAAAGGATTATTTATTATCATACACTTGCCCCAGAGGTTTAAATGCAATATCTCTCACACACACCATCACACGCACGCAGGTTAGATATAGATGAAGGGGGGAAAAAAAGAACATGATTACAATCTGAAACTATTTCAGTCTCTTTCATAGCAGGCCTGTAGTTTCTTAGATGAATTGATGTTTCCACTGGTGTGGAGGTCTTACAAAAGCAGAGGATTCTCAATAAGTTACGAGGCTTCTTGTAGTTGAATTACCAGAAGGTCAACTCCCAGGTGAACCTGAAGTTGGAACAGGTTGTGGGGTGTGGGTGGTAGGGGGAAGACCTATTCCCATTTTCAAGGTATAGCTGTACATTACCTTCGCTGCTTAGGTGTCTTGCAGTTGGTTTGATGGCTTAGATGGTGTTTCGGATTGTATCTGTCTCAGAACAGCTCCTGCTATTATTTTTAAAAGCAGGTAAAAAAAAATGGCTTCCTTGACCATGTGGCCTATAAAAAGTCCTTTTCCAAATAAGATGCTGTAAACAGGATTTTCGGGTCGTCGCACGGGTGCAGTGGGTGGGCCTGGGAGAAGCCAGGAAACGGCCCACTGTCTGTGATCTGCCCCCGATCGTGATTTCACACTGGCTGGCCAATTAACGGCCAGCCAGCCTGAAAGGCGCAGTGAGAATCTTAGCGCAGCCAGGCTGGGGCGGGAGGAGGGCGAGCGCTGATGTCAGCGCGGGTGTAGAGGAGCGCGCAATGAAAGCTCCCTGAAGGCAGAGAGCTGCCTCAGGGAGCTGAAGTATTTTAAACCAATGAATAAAGTTTTTAAAATTCCTTAAAAAAATGCCCACACAGTGGACTCACTCACCTTAACATGTACATTTGAAAAATTCTACTCCAACTTTTTTTTAAATTTAGTTACAGAAACTTCATCCCACCTGTGGATAAGGCTTCCTCAAAAATCCAAAGGCCGCCTGACTGATTTGCCACCCGCCAACTGTAACATTGGAAGGGCAGCAAAAAATACAGGCTAATTAATTGATTAATGGCCTTAATAGGGCTCTTAATTGTCAGCAGGCGTGCTGCTGAATCTCACACACGCCCACCAACCAAAATATCGCACAAGCATGTGATGATGTTGGGACGCTCGCCCGACATCATCGCGTGCTATTTCACGCTAGGGCGTGTTGTGCACAAGCCCGCACGCCGAGCGAATAATACTGCCCCCTGTGTTTTGGCTTTTCACACTTTGAAAGTTTCAAACAGCCAAGGTCTTTGTGCTTGGGATGCGGAGCCATCACGATACAATGAAAAGTTGATGCAAGCCATTCATATTTGTCTAACACCCATTGAGTTTTGATGTCTCTATTGACCACAGTGAAGCAGAAAGACGAGTCAGCTGCTATGTTATGGTCCTCTCTGTTGACAGTTCATCCTTAACAAAGGGATGTGTGAATTTCACAAGTGGCTGTGATTGTTTGTGTTTCCGGATTATCTGGAGCTGAATACAGCCAAGTCACATGATGTGCTACATCCAACTTAAACAGCTTTTGGTTTCCACATTTTAAAGTATAGCTTTACAGTTTATCATATCTTCATACCAGTACTGCATATGACAAAAGGCATTATATAAATGCAAGGTTTTTTTTCCCCCTTCTTTTGAATTATAACATCCAAAGGAATTGAAAGCTAATTCAACTTCTGATGCAGACTAACTGAAGGTCTCAATCTGTTGTCCCATCATTCATGTTCAGAGCTTCCAAAACCACTTTGACATTGAAGACAGTCTCTCATTGCAAGGTATATGGCACTCCTGCCATCAGTACTGGAGTTATCCAGGTTAACGGGTTCTGAAAGCTTCTATTTATATATAATCCATATGGAAGCAAATCCTATTAATTAGTCACATCTTTTTTAAAATGTAATACTCTGAAGTAGCATTCTGGTTGCTAACCTCCCCAGTTTGTGTTGGTCTAAAATTTGTCTTCAATAGCTAAATCATTAAAACTGAATGTTCAGAATTATATATAACTTTGATAAATATTAGTCAGTGCTACAGTTTATTATCTCTGCCACACCCTTTGATTATATGTATTTAAGGTAATGTAAAAACACAAGAACACTTAGGCTGTTCTAGTTTTAATATTTCTACTAATCTTTTCCTGGGCAGAAATCATAATCCAATGACTTTGGCAAACATCAAACATGACTTACTGATGATTTTACCATTTTATTCTGAATTCCTCTGGTTTATATAAAAGCAAAAAACTGCGGATGCTGGAAATCCAAAACAAAAACAAAAATACCTGGAAAAACTCAGCAGGTCTGGCAGCATCTGTGGAGAGGAGTACAGATAACGTTTCGAGTCCGCATGACTTTTCAACAGAACTAAGGGAAGATAGAAAAGGGGTGAGATATAAACTGGTTTGGTGGGGGGGGGGACAAGAAGAGCTGGATAGAGGGCCAGTGATTTATATGCCTGTTTGTTAGTTCTGGGCTCAGGGTGACCAATTCCTGGGGAAATAACTAAGGAAAGCTATGGTGTGGGGGACTGTGCAAGCGGACAGCGGGTGCTGATGAACCTGTGGGGGGGAGGGGGGGGTGCGAGCATGGTGCAGGGGTGCTGGCGAACCTATGAGAGTAGCGGGGTGATGTTGGGGAATCTGTGAGTGTGGGAGGAGGGGGGGTGGGCTGATGAGCTGTCCAACTGGGCATCTGGAAGCAGTGCAAACACGCAGATTCATACTGATTGTGCACAAAGTTTAAATGCCTGAAAAAGAGCATCCAGGCATGATATAACCCAGGATATGGAACAATTGCCTCAATTATGGGGTGAACCCTTAAAATTCAAGACGGTTGCTCACCCTGGCTAGGCTTTCATTTCTGAGTCAACAGAAGTGTGAGGAAATACTTTGTGATTGCCACCTTTGAGAGAAACAACTAAGAGGTGAATTTTAAGCAACTTTGAAGAAATGGTAGATTTTGAAACTTACCCCAAATTAAACTCTCCCAGCATGACAAATGGACACCATACCAGCTAATAAAAGACAAATTTAGAATTGCTCTCAGGAAATTCACACACAAAATGGGAGACATTCATTCGAATAGCATTGTTATGCGGAATTGTGTCAATTATTGAGGAACAGGCAGTACCGCAGGCCACTATATGTGCAGTCCACACCACATTCTACATTGAAATCATTTAATCAGGTAGCGGCCTGTCAAGCTGTCTGCCTCTGGGGAATCAACGCAAGTCCGCTTTGTACCAATGGAAGTGCCACTACACAAATTAATTTCTCCCCAGAATGTTCAATACTTTGAATGGACTTCTGCTTAGGGTAGTGGAGGTGAAACCCTTAGTTATTTGAAGTTATCATGATGAGGGAATGTAAGGCCTTTCTGCATAGGTGAACTAAAAATGCATAGTTATCTTGTGATTTATTATGTTTAGCTATTTTAAGCAACTACCTAAAAGACCATGATTAAGAATGGTCTGGATTTTGTGATGGTAATGATGACAAAATTTTCCTCAGTGATAAAAACAAAAAACTGCGGATGTTGGAAATCCAAAACTAAAACAGAACTACCTGGAAAAACTCAGCAGGTCTGGCAGCATCGGAGGAGAAGAAAAGAGTTGACATTTCGAGTCCTCGTGACCCTTCAACAGAACTGGGTGAATCCAAGGAGAGGGGTGAAATATAAACTGGTTTAAGGTGGTGGTGGTTGGGGGGGGGATGGTGGGGAGAAGTGGAGGGGGTGTGCTCGTAGGGACAAGCAAGCAGTGATAGGAGCAGATAATCAAAAGATGTCACAGACAAAAGAACAAAAGAATAAAGAGGTGTTGAAGTTGGTGATATTATCTAAACGAATGTGCTAATTAAGAATGGTTGGTAGGGCACTCAAGGTATAGCTCTAGTGGGGGTGGGGGGGGCATAAAAGATTTAAAAATAATGGAAATAGGTGGGAAAAGAAAAATCTATATAAATTATTGGAAAAAACAAAAGGAAGGGGGAAGAAACAGAAAGGGGGTGGGGATGGAGGATGGAGCTCAAGACCTAAAGTTGTTGAATTCAATATTCAGTCCAGAAGGCTGTAAAGTGCCTAGTCAGAAGATGAGGTGCTGTTCCTCCAGTTTGCGTTGGGCTTCACTGGAACAATGCAGCAAGCCAAGGACAGACATGTGGGCAAGAGAGCAGGGTGCAGTGTTAAAATGGCAAGCGACAGGGAGGTTTGGGTCATTCTTGCGGACAGACCGCAGGTGTTCTGCAAAGCGGTCGCCCAGTTTACGTTTGGTCTCTCCAATGTAGAGGAGACCGCATTGGGAGCAACGAATGCAGTAGATTAAGTTGGAGGAAATGCAAGTGAAATCCTTGGACATTGAGGAGAGAGGAAGTGAAGGGGCAGGTGTTACATCTTTTGTGTGGGCATGGGGAGGTGCCATAGGAGGGGGTTGAGGAGTAGGGGTGATGGAGGAGTGGACCAGGGTGTCCCAGAGGGAATGATCCCTACAGAATGCTGATGGGAGGGGGGGGGGGGGGGGGTGGTGAAGGGAAGATGTGTTTGGTGGTGGCATCATGCTGGAGTTGGCAGAAATGGCGGAGGATGATCCTTTGAATGCGGAGGCTGGTGGGGTGATAAGTGAGGACAAGGGGGACCCTATCATGTTTCTGGGAGGGAGGAGAAGGTGTGAGGGCAGATGCGCGGGAGATGGGCCGGACACGGTTGAGGACTCTGTCAATGACCGTGGGTGGAAAACCTCAGTTAAGGAAGAAGGAGGACATGTCAGAGGAACTGTTTTTGAAGGTAGCATCATCAGAACAGATGCGACGGAGGTGAAGGAACTGAGAGAATGGGATGGAGTCCTTCCAGGAAGCGGGGTGTGAGGAGCTGTAGTCGAGGTAGCTGTGGGAGTCGGTAGGCTTGTAATGGATATTGATGGACAATCTATCACCAGAGATTGAGACAGACTGGTCAAGGAAGGGAAGGGAAGTGTCAGAGATGGACCACGTGAAAATGATGGAGGGGTGGAGATTGGAAGCAAAATTAATAAATTTTTCCAAGTCCCGATGAGAGCATGAAGCAGCACCGAAGTAATCATCGATGTACCGGAGAAAGAGTTATGGAAGGGGGCCGGAGTAGGACTGGAACAAGGAATGTTCCACATACCCCATAAAGAGACAGGCATAGCTGGGGCCCATGAGGGGGAGACCAAACGTAAACTGGGCGACCGCTTTGCAGAACACCTGCGGTCTGTCCGCAAGAATGACCCAAACCTCCCTGTCGCTTGCCATTTTAACACTGCACCCTGCTCTCTTGCCCACATGTCTGTCCTTGGCTTGCTGCATTGTTCCAGTGAAGCCCAACACAAACTGGAGGAACAACACCTCATCTTCCGACTAGGCACTTTACAGCCTTCCGGACTGAATATTGAATTCAACAACTTTAGGTCTTGAGCTCCATCCTCCATCCCCACCCCCTTTCTGTTTCTTTCCCCTTCCTTTTGTGTTTTCCAATAATTTATATAGATTTTTCTTTTCCCATCTATTTCCATTATTTTTAAATCTTTTATGCCCCCCCACCCCCATTAGAGCTATACCTTGAGTGCCCTACCATCCATTCTTAATTAGCACATTCGTTTAGATAATATCACCAACTTCAACAACTCTGTGTTCTTTTGTTCTTTTGTCTGTGACATCTTTTGATTATCTGCTCCTATCACTGCTTGCTTGTCCCTACGAGCACACCCCCCCTCCAGTTCTCTCCCCCCACCCAACCCAACACCCCCCCCCCAACCCACCTTAAACCAGATTATATTTCACCCCTCTCCTTGGATTCACCTAGTTCTGTTAAAGGGTCATGAGGACTCGAAACGTCAACTCTTTCCTTCTCCGCTGATGCTGCCAGACCTGCTGACTTTTTCCAGGTAATTCTTTTTTTGTTTTACAAAATTTTCCTCGATTGCCGTCATTCTCCTCTGAAGCTGACAAAATATTCTGGAGTCCACACATGTACAGCTAAATATGGAAATCCAGACACTGTTGTCAATGATTCCTATTCTTCTCCTTAGGGTACACTGTTAAAGTACCTCCACAGTGCAATCAAATAGACATCAATGAACAAATTAAAATTTGCCCCTTCATGGTATGAGACCTTCTCTAAAAATCCTTTAAAAAGTTACACCTTGTTGAATACGATTCATAATACTCAAGAAAATGCATTCTGGCCCTGAAAATGTAATTTTATATTTATAGTACGTCAAATTTCTCCATAACCATAACAATTCCACATTTTTGTTGAAGTGTGATATTTCAGTTTCAACCTTAATCCTATGTTCCAATCATGTTCTTTATTCTCTGTGAAATATAATTAAACTTGAACAGTAATCAGAGCATTTTACTTTCTGGTTTACTGTCTGAGAGTACGTCACTGTGATTGATTATTTGCTCTGCTTGATGACGTCACTGCTGCGAGACAATATGAGAACTCCTTGACATGGAATTAAATTAATATTAAAAAAAAGGAGAAATCCACGCTACAGAGATTTGCTAAATCTTGAAGAGAGCTTTCTTTCAGGTCAGTGACCAGTGTCATCATTTTGTTGCTGAGCGTGAAATCTGGGCCATTATTCCAATGCAAATTACCATGTGCAGTTTCAGAGCTGTGCAGACATTAGGGACGCTTCTTAGTGACTCAATATGAGAAAGGTTTGGTACGAACAGGCACCCCATCAAGAAAAAAGATGAAAGCTGTTGAGTGCGCATGGTGATGATAGCAGGCTGGTGCCGATGAATCTAATAATACAATGACTTCCAAAACAGCAGGAGCACAGAGTATAACCAAAAACACCGCTATAACAACAAATGCATTGTGAACAGAATAGTTAACACTTAAGAAATGTGCATAATGAAATTTGTGCTCTAAATATGAGATCATATAACAGTCTGTATGAACTGAATAAATAAGTGAAACAGGACAAAACCAGAAAATGCCTGGAAAAGCTCAATAGGTCCGGCAGCATCTGTCTGCTCATATGCTGCAAAATTTGCCACTTATTTCTTGCATTTTCTGCTTTTAGTTCAGATTTCCGGAATCCAGAGTACTTTGCTCTTGTATATGTGAAAGTGGGAGTATTTTCAGAGCTACAAGCTCAACCTGATGGGCTCTGTCATGGTGGCTCAATTTAGATGTACAGCTTTTCACTTAATTTGCTGATCTTTGCCGGGAAAGCTACAATTGCCTCAGTATTCAGCAAACAAGAGAAAAGTTTATTCAGTGAACAGCCAATCTCTGCAGACCTGACTTCTGCTGAGGAGGTTGATCTCACTCGAAGCAGCAGCATAAAGTAATTTGCCTCAGTGCCCCCCCCATCTTAAGAGAGAGAAAAAAAATTAGACAGCATTCCAGATCCTGACCACTACTGAGCAACTACTGCTGTTAGTGCATTTTAGTGGATAGAGTCAGATTGGTCTGTGACAGCTTGGCGGGTGAATAGTTTATTCACGTTAAAAGGTAAAGGCTTTCAAATGACAGATTGCCATCTTATGCTGGCGGCTATTTGGTGCCTGTGAAACCACCAAGGCAGGAACCCAAGAACTTCAAGAGAGGAAGGGTAAAACTGGAAAGAATACTGGGTAAACAAAAATAAAGCCAATAATTAACTTGTAAGGATTGCCAAGAATTCTACAGCCAGTCTTCACAATTTTAAATCAAATATCATGGCATGAAAATTTGCAGATTCTGTGGAAAACAAATTGATACTCTTTGTTAAGGATTAATAATTGTGATCTGTGGCTAGGAATTTCTCCGTACATCACATTTATCCTCGTCTCCAAATAGAATGGGTGCACACAGGCATAAGAAATATAAGCAAGGGAAGACAAGCTTGCTCTGCTATTCAATAAGACCATGGCTGAATTTTTACATAACTTACTGAGAGGTGCAAAAATTATAGAGTGGCTATAATAGCGGACTTTAATTAGTCTAATATAGACCAGGATAGTCATAATGTAAAGGGCAGAGAAGGGCAAGAGTTTCTAGAATGATTTTCTGCATCAGAATGTTTCCAGTCCAATAAAGGAAGCAGCATTGCTGGATCTGTTTTGAAGGAATGAGGAGGTCAATGGATAAAGTGTCAGTAGGAGAACATTTAGGGGACATTGGTCACAGTATCATAAGGTTTAGGTTGACTTTGAAAAAGGACAAGGAGCAATCCAGAGTAAGAACAGTTAATTGGGGAAGGGCCAACATCAATGGGGTGAGAATGGATTAACCCCAGATAAATTGGTGTCAAAGATTGGCAGGAAAAACTGTAACATAACAATGCATTTAAGGAGGAAATCATTCATGTACAGTCAAGGTATATTCGCACACAGGAGTAAGTTAGGGCAAACAAATCCAGAGCTCCTTGGATAATGCAAGAGATAGAGTCCAAGATGAAGCAAAAAAAAGGTGCATGTGGCAGATGTCAGGTGAATAATACAATTGTGAACCAGGCTGAATATAGCAGTTCAGAAGAGAAGTAAAAAAACAAAGAAGAGAAGCAAAGAGAGAGTATGAGAAGGGACTCGTAGCTAATTTAAAAGAAAATCCAAAAGTCTTCTATAGGCACTAGGTAAAGAGGTGATAAAAGGAGTAAGTCTAATTATGGACCTAAAATGGGATTTATGCATGGAGACCAGAGCATGGTTGAGGAAATAGTTGAGGCACTAGATGGGTTAAAAACTGATAAAGGTGAGGTATTAAATAGACTGGCTGTAATCAAACGTTGATAAGTCACTAGGACCAGATGTGATGCATCCAAGGATACTAACTGATATAAGGGTGGAATTTGCAGTGACACTGATCATAATTTTCCAATTGGGTGGTGCTAGAGCACTGTAGAATTGCACCTATTGCATGCTTGTTCAAATTAGGGTGTAAGGATAAACCCAGCATATTACAAGTCAGTCAGTTGAACCTCGATAGTTGGAAAGCTTTTAGAAATGATTATGTGGGACAAAGTTACATTTGCAGAAATGTGGATTAATGAGGAAAGCTTGCATGGATTTGTTGAGGGCAAATCATGTTCAACTGATTTGGCTGAGTTTTGTTTTAATGAGGTGTCAGAGAGGGTGGATGAGGGTGAAACTATTGATGTAATGTATACAGACTTCAAAAAGACATTTGATAAAGTGCCATATAACAGGCTTGTCAGCAAAATTAGAGCCCATGGAATAAAAGGGGCAGTAGCAGCATGGAAACAAAATTGTTTGAGTAACAGGAAACAGAGAGTAGTGGTGAACAGTTGTTCTGAAGATGGAAGGAAAGTATAGTGGGGTTCTCCAGGAATCAGTGTTAGGGTCCCTGTTTCTCGTGATATATATTAATGACCTAGATTAGTATACATAGGGCTTAATTCCAAAATTTTTGGCTGGCAACAAACTTGGAAGAATTGTTAATTATGAGGAGTGTAATGTTGAACTTCAAAAGGACATGGACAGGCTGGCGGAGTGGAAGGTCAAGTGGCAGATTAAATTTAGTGCTAGGAAGTTTGAAGTGAGTCATTTTGGTAAGAAGAATGAGGGGAGGCAATACAAAATAAAGAGTTCAATTCTAAAGGGGATGCAGGAGCAGAGAGCTCTGAGGGGATACCTTTGAAAGTGGCAGGGCAGGTTGAGGAAGTGATTCATAAAGTGTATAGAATCTTGGGCTTTGTAAATAGGGACATAGAGTATAAAAGCAAGGAAGTTATAACAGACCTGTTTGGTCTCAACTGAAGTATTGTGCCCAGTTCCGGGCACCACACTGTAGGAAGGATGTGAAAGCATTAGAGAAGGTGCAGAAAGGATTCAAGAAAATCATTCCAGGAATGGGGAATTTCAGTTACATGGATAGGTGGGAGAAGCTAGAGTTGTCCTCCTT
The DNA here is from genome assembly GCF_017639515.1 of Carcharodon carcharias. NCBI lineage: Eukaryota > Metazoa > Chordata > Chondrichthyes > Lamniformes > Lamnidae > Carcharodon > Carcharodon carcharias. Next base: position 135,232,269 of record NC_054474.1, on the reverse strand, counting down.
GGAGAAGAGAAGATTAAGGGGAGGTCTGATTGATGTGTTGAAAACTGTGAGGTCTGGGCAGACTAGATAGGAAAAATTGTTTCCACTGGCTGAAGGATCAAGAACCAGTGGTCACTGATTTAAGGTGATTGGCAAAAGAAACTATAGCGACACAATGAAAAGATTTTTTTTAACACGAGTGGTTAGAACCTGGAATTCACTGCCTGAGAATGTGGTGGAGGCAAGTTTAATCAAGGTATTCCAAAGAAAATCAGATAATTATCTGAAGAGAAGATTTGCAGGGCTACAAAAGACAGGGTTGGTGGGGGGCGGAGGGACTGGGTGAGTTGCTCTAGCAGAGAGCCAGCATGAACACAACAGGCCGAATAGCCTTCCAGTGTACTGTAACCATTCTATGGTTCTATGAACTCTCAATTTTTCACCCTATTCTCATATCCCTTGATTCCTTTAGTGCTCATAAATTTATCAACCTCTTGCTTGAACATACTCAATGACTGAGCATTCACAAGCCTCTGCGGTAAAGAATTCCAAAGCCTCTAAGTGAAGAACTTATACCTCATCTCAATCCACATGGGCAACCCCTTATCCCAAGACTATGAGTCGTTGTTCTAAACTCTCCAGCTAGGGGAAACGGTCTCAGTACCTACTCCGTCAAGCCCTTTAAGCATTTTATACATTTCCATGAATTCTCCTCTTATTCTTCTGAATTCCAGAGAATACAGGCTCATTAAACTCAGCCCCTTCTTATAGAAAAGCCCTCTCATTCCAAGAATCAAGCTACTGAGTGCTTGTTACACCCACGCAAAGGCAAGTGTATGTTTCTTTAGGTAAGCAGACCAAAACTATACACAATACTGCAAGTGTTGACTCACCAAAGCTCACCTATGTAATTGAAACAAAACTTCCTTAACTTTTATGCTCCAATCCTTTTGCAATGAAGGCTAAAATACCATTTGCATTCTTAACTTTGCTGTATCTAGATGTCAACTTTATGGGATTTTGTGTATAAGGTCAAACAAATCCCTTTTAATCCCATCAGTCTCTCACCTTTTAAAAATACCCTGCTTTTCCAGTCTCCCTACCAAAGAGGACGATATCACACTTCCATTCATTATACTTCATCTGCCATCTTCTTGTCCAATCTCTTAACCAATCTTTTTCTCTTTGCAGCCTCTTCATGTCCTCCTCATAGCTTACCCTCACACCTTGGTCCCTCATCCAAGTCATTGATTTAGATTAAAAATAGCTGAGGCACAAGCACTGTGCTCCTAGCAGCATTCCACAAGTTACACACTGCTAAATTCAAATTAACTTATTTATTGTGACTCTTTTCTGATCTTTGGCCAACCCTCATTCATGCTAATATATTACCCCAATCTCATGAGTTCTAACCTTCTGTGACAATCTCTTATGTGACACCTTAACAAATGTCTTCGGAAAATTCAAATATACTACATACACTGGTTCCTGCTTATTTACCCCGCTAGTCACATCCTGTAAAAACTCGAATAGGTTTGTCAAACATGACTTCCCTTTCATAAAACCATGCTGAAACTGCCTAATCATATTGGACTAGGTTGTGCAGTGTTCACCACTGACCTTGAAGAAAGCAGACCACAATTATCAAGCGACCTCTGTGGTGTGGTTTTCCCTTTCCCAAAAGCAGCTAAATCTGGCGCCAGGTCAAGGGGACCTTTTGGTGTGCAGCTGTGGTTTTATCAGCCAGCAGACAATCACATTGAAATATTCACACACATCAACAAAAACATATAGAACCTTTAACGTAATAAAACACCTCAAGGCACTTCGCAAGAGCATTATAAAGCAAAATATGACACCAAACCACATAAGGAGATAAGTTAGATGACTAAATGCTTGATCAAAAAAGCAGGTTTTAAGGAGTGTCTCATAAAGAAGAAAGCAAGGTAGGAGGGGAGAGTTGTAGTCAGGGTATTCCAGAGCTTGGGTCTAGACAACTGAAGGTGCAGCCACCAATGGAGGAGCAATAAAAATCAAACAAGAAAGATCAATGCACTTAATATTCTTCACTGTTGACTTAAAAATCCCATGGTAATATTTTGAAGAAGAGGAGAGAAGCTATCCTCAGATTGGCGGCTGCATTTACATTATAACAATGACTACACTTCAAAAAGAGGTAGTTAATTGGATACCAAAACAAAAATCCCTGGAAAAACTCAGCAGGTCTGGCAGCATCTGTGGAGAGGAACACAGTTAACGTTTCGAATCCGAATGACCCTTCAACAGAACTAAGTCAAAATAGAAGAGAGGTGAAATATAAGCTGGTTTAAGGGGGATATTAATTGGATGTTAATTTCTTTGAAATGTCCTGATATCTTGAAAGGCAATTCTGTCCTTGCTCCAGCCAAATGAATTCTACATCCTGCTACATCCTGATCTTCTTGGCAAAGATCTTTTCTCCCTATTGCCTTCATCTCATTTTATCCTTATCAGGGCTAGTCCATCTCCTCTTCCATTTTGCCTATCTTTTTTAAAAGTTAAGTACCCCAGAATATTTAGCTCCCAACACCGGTGTCAGTGCCACCTCCACCACCCCCCCCCCCCCCCCCCCCCACCCCCCCCACCCCCCTCACCCGCAGCTACATTTCAGCTATGGCTACTAGATCAAATGCATTTATCTTTATTTTTGCCACTATTTCACCCATCTTATTAGAAATATTTCATTTGTTCATATAACACCTTTAATTTGAAGCTTTTGGTATTTTTCCTTGTTCTGAGCTTTTTGCTGATGTCCTATTACCATTATTGAAGTTTTCCAATTCTTCCTGACACAATTTGATTAATTTTACCCAAATCACTACTCTAAAGGCTTGACTTTTCTGCTCAGAACAGACTTGACTTTTCTCATGGAACTCCTGTAACATTTGGGCTTAATTTCTTTTGCATGCTATCTTTCAGTTTATAGGTGAACATTGTTTTCACATAGATATTTCTTCCAGTGCTTCCAAAAAATTGCAGAAAATATTAGGAACTTTTCGTTAACAATTACTGCAAGTTTGATTTCAAAGGAAACAATGTGGTCAACACTTGACATCAAAGGTTAACATCTGAGTTGATTAGAGACTACTGTGGCTTTGCCAAAACTGAAGTCAGTGTACGACACAGACTGGCAAAAGCCATTATTCAACTCTTGTCAGCTCTTTAACTTCAGAAACTCCCTTCAACCTCTGGTGCCATTGGGGATCAGGTTCAATTCAGATTGCTTTGGTCTGAGCTGAGAATGAACTCCCATATGTTCACACCCACCCCTGCCTGGATCACAACATGCATCATACAATATCAATTACAGCCCAGTTTATTCACTGTTGCATGAATTGACCAGAAGGTGAGTGGGGATTTAAGTCAACTTGAGTAAAGCAGGCCTGGTTAAATTTCAGTTGGTGTGGAGCCAAGTTCAAAGCAGCACTGGGTGATGAGAATTTTAACAATGCCACCAGCACACTTCCCTGACTCTGACTAAGTATAGTGATTCTATAGCACTGAACAAGTAGATAATGTCCAGGCCTAAGCATATCAATGCAGAGTACAGACAACCCTATAGAAGTAAAAGATAATGCAATGTTTTCTCAACACAATGGGCCAGATCTTGCTGGCAAAGTAATGGTATGTGAATGATGCATGTTACTATTAATGTGCAAATCAAAGAGTAATTTCAAAGGATTAAAAGATAGGTCACTGAGTTGCAAATCTTCAGAGGTTGCTACTCAATTTACACTGCTCCATAACTGAATTATAATAGCGCATTTAATTAATGCTTTAACGTCTACAAGAGTGAGTCTGGAGTCAAATGTAGGTGCAGATTTCTCAGTGTTAATGATTTTGGAACCTGTAAGGCCCTGATTTTCGCCATGAGAGAGTGCCTCTCCATTGTGACAATAATAGCAAAAATACCCAAAAATCTTAAAGAGCCTCCCCCAAACACAGAATTCCCTATTTTTGCACGTTTTGTGGAGTAAACTGACTTTTTAAATCATCAGCTGCCTCTACTGAAGTGAGATTTTGGTAGGTCAGGAGTGTGAAACTCAGCATGTGCAGATTAGAGCAGGTAAGAGCTGGTCTAAACTTGATGGATTCATTTGAAGAGCCAGGGTACCCCTTTGGAGAGGTAAGTTAGCCCTATGGCTATGGTCCTGGGACACCTTTGGGAGAAGCAAGACATCCTTTGGGAGGGGTAAAAGCATCCTTTGGAATTGTTAAATGTAAACATGATTGTGTATTTAAACTGACTGGAACTATAAAAGCTGTCAATGGATTTAACTTGGCTGGGCTTTAATTTTTTTTTTAAAACAGTCCGGAGTTTAAAAAAAAAAATCAGTGCTTGATATTTCATTCTGTCTGTTGACATAATCCTGAGGGCTTTCATTATGCGATTTGTGCTGCAATGACTGATTTTACAAACTGACTTTATCGCAGTGGGGTGCCTGTTAGCACACGAACAGGAGTAGGCCATTCAGCCTGTCACACCTGCTCTGCCTTCCAATTAGATCATAGCAGATCATCTACCTCAATGCCACTTTCCCACTCTATCTTCATATACCTTGATGCCATTAGTCTCCAGAAATATATCGATTTCTGTCTCAAACATGCTCAGTGACTGAGCTTCCACAGTATTCTGGGATATACCATCCTCTGAGTGAAGAAGTTCCTCCTCATCTCAGTCTTAAATGGCCTACCTCTTATCCTGAGATTATGTCCCCTCGTTTTAGACTCACCAGTCAGGGGAAAAATCTTACCCACATCCACCCTGTCAGGCTCTTTAAGAATTTTGTAAGTTTCAGGGAGGTCATCCCTCATTCTTCAAAACTCAAGGGAATACAGACCCAATCTCTCCTCATAAAACAATCCCACCATCTCAGGGATTAATCTGGTGAACCTCCATTGCACTCACTCTATGACAAGTATATCCGTCCTTGGATAAGGTGACCAAAAGTGTGCACAATACTCCAGGGTGTGGTCTCACGAAGACGCTATACAACTGCAGCAAGGTATTTTTATTCCTGTACTCAAATCCCCTTGCAATGAAGGCCACCATACCATTTGCCGTCCTAATGCCTTGCTGCTCCTGCATGCTAACTTTTAATGACTCATGAATAAGGACACTCAGGTCCCTTTGGACAAATGCACTTTCCAACCTCTCACCATTTAAGATGGTGTTTTTCTGCCAAAGTGAATAACTTCAGACTTATTCACGTTTTATTCCATCTGTCACGCTCTAGCACATTCATTTAGCCTGCAAGTCCTCTTAAAGCCTGCTTGCATCCTCCTCACAACTTACGTTCCCACCTAATATGGTGTCATCAGCAAATTTGGAAATGTTGCAATTAGTCCCCACATTGAAATCATTTATATAGATTATGAACACAATTAGACCAGGACCTAGCAATGAGCCTTGTGATACCTCACTAGTAACAACCTGCCACCCTCAGAATGGTCCGTTTATTCCTACTCTTTGCTTTCTGTCTGTTTACCAATTCTTAATCTATACTAGTAGATTTCCCCTATTCCAAGCACTCAAATTTTATTTACTAACCTCCTGTGTGGGACCTTATCAAAAGCCTTCTGAAAATCCAAATACACCACATCTACTTGTTCTCCTTTATCAATGTTACAAGTAATATCCTCAAAAAACTCCAAAAAGTTTGTCAAATATGATTTTCCTTTCATAAATCCATGTTGACACTGCCCAATTTTACCATTCCTTTCTGAATGTCCAGTTATCACATCCTCTATAATAGATCCTAAAATTTTCCGTATCACTGATGCAGTCCTCCATGCTCCTTCTTCCTCCCTTCTTAAATAGTGGGGTTACATTTGCTACTTTCCAGTCCACAGGAACATTTCCAAAATCTAAATAATTTTGAAAGATAGCCACCAATGCATCCACTATCTCTCTAGCCACCTCATCACCATTCTGGGATAAAGCTCACCTGGTCCAGGGTACTTATCAACCTTCAATCCACTTAGCTTTTCAAATACTACCTCTTTACTAATACTAATTTCTTTCAACTCCTCAGTTTCACAAGTCCCTTGGTTATCTAATATTTCTGTTAAGTGAGCAGCTTAATTAACAGCTTCAAGTGGTTATAGAAGAGTTATGTTTGTTTTCTTAAGAGATTAGTTGAAGGAATTTCTAGGCATTGAATGTTTTTTTATATCAATTAGAGTGTTTTATTTAAAACAGTGACATCATCATTAGACACATAACTTTATTTTATGTCAGGATGGCTCCTGAGGTTTGCCCATGATGGGTTCTAGATGAATTGGCGTAAAGGGGGTAAAGGCAAAGGGTGGTGGGGGGGGCATGAGTGGCATGAGATGGCATTTACTTGGCAAACAGGCTTTAAAGGGCCATGAGGGTGTGAGGACACAGAGGAATGAAGGGCCATGGTGGTTAGAGGGGTATGGGTTGGTGGGAATGGATTGGCATAAGGAGTATGGGAGGCCATGGAGAGTGGATAGGGGGCATGAGGTGGCATAGGTTGGCATGACTGGGGCATGGGGAGTGTGTGGAAGGATGAGGACTGTTTATTGTTTTAATCATGTTTTAATCGAATTCAAGAAAGTGAGGGGATCTTCCAGGTGGTGGTGTTCCCCTCTATCTGCTACCCTTGTCCTTCTCGATGGTAGTGGTCGTGGGTTTGGAAGGTGCTGTTGAAGAAGCCTTGGTGAATTCCTGCAGTGGTTCTTGTAGATGGTACACACTGCTACCACTGTGCGTCGGTGGTGGAGTGAGTGAATGTTTGTAGATGTGGTGCTAATCAAATGGGCTGCTTTGTCCTAGATGGTATCAAGCTTCTTGAATGTTGTGGGAGCTTCACTCACCCAGGCAAGTGGGGAGTATTCCATCACACTCTTGACTTGTGCCTTATAGATGGTGGACAGGCTTTGAGGAGTCAGGGGTTGAGTTACTCATCCCAGGATTCCTAGTTCTGACCTGTTCTTGTAGCCACAGTATTTATATGGCTAGTCCAGTTCAGTTTCTGGTCAATGACAGCCCCTAGTGTGTTGATAGTGGGGGATTCAATGCTGGTAATGCAATGAATGTCAAGGTACGAATGTTGGATTCTCTCTTGTTGGAGATAGTCATTGCCTGACACTTGTGTGGCACGAATGTTACTTGCCACTTGTCAGCCCAAGCCTGGATATTGTCTAGGTCTTGCTGCACTTGGACATGGACTGAAGATAGTAGCAAATGCTTCAGCCTTATCTTTTGCACTGATATGCTGGGCTCCTCCATCATTGAGGATGGGAATATTTGTGAGGCATTCTCCTCCAGTGGGTTGTTTAATTGTCCACCACCATTTATGACTGGTTTTGGCAGGACTGCAGAGCTTAGATCTGATCTATTGGTTGTGGGATTGCTTAGCTCTGTCTATCACTTGCTGCTTACGCTTTTTGGCATGCAAGTAGTCCTGTTTTACAGCTTCACCAGGTTGACACCTCATTTTTAGGTATGCCTGGTGCTGCTCCTGGCATGCCTTCCTGCACTCTTCATTGAACCAGGGTTGATCCCCTGGCTTGATGGTAATGGTAGGGTGGGGGATATGCCAATCCATGAGGTTACAAATTGTATTCAATTACAATTCTGCTGCTGCTGATGTCCCACAGCGCCTCACAGATGCCCAGTCTTGAGTTGCTAGATATATTCAAAATCTATCCAATTTAGCATGACAGTAGTGCCACACAACACGATAGAGGGTATTCTGAATGTGAAGGCGGGACTTCGTCGCCACAATGACCATGCGGTGGTCACTCCTGCCGATACTGTCATGGACAGATGCATCTGCGGCAGGCAGGTTGATGAGAATGAGGTCAAGTACGTTTTTCCCTCTTGTTGGTTACCTCACCACCTGCTGCAGATCCAGTCTAGCAGCTATGTCATTTAGAACTCAGCCAGCTCAGGCAACAGTGGCACTCCCAAGCCACCCTTAGTGCTTCCTCCAAGTGGTGTTCAACATGGAGGAGCACTGATTCATCAGCTGAGGGTGCCACCTCTGCTGTGTCTGTTCTGCCGGTGGGACAGGACACACCCAGGGATGTTGATGGTGGTGTGTGGGAAATTATCTGTAAGATATGATTCAGTGAGGATGACTATGTCAGGCTGTTGCTTGACTAGTCTGTGAGACAGCTCTCCCAATTTTGGCAGTAGCCCCCAGATGTTAGTAAGGAGAACTTTGCAGGGTTGACATGGTGGTCTGTCCAGTTTCATTCCTTTTTTGTGACTTTGTAGCAGTTTGATACAACCGTCTTGCTAGACCATTTCAGAGAGCATTTAAGAGTCAACCACATTACTGTGGGTCTACAGTCACATGTAGGCCAGACCAGGGAAGGACTGTAGATTTCCTTCCCTAAAGGACATTAGCGAGTTAACCAGATGGGGTTTTACAACAATCGGCAATGGTTTCATGGTCATCATTAGACTTTTAATTCCAGTTTTTTATTGAATTCAAATTCCACCATCTGTCATGGTAGAATTCAAACTCAGGCCCCCAGAACATTACCCTGAGTCTCTGGATTACTAGTCCAGTGACAATACCACTACGCCATTGCTTCCCCATTGTTAGATTTTGGATTAGGTAAGACTTTTTAAAGGTTATGAAATAATTTGAGGCACACGGAGTTTACATACAGATCAGCCATGATCTAGTTGGATGTCCGAACAGTCTGAAGGGGCTGAATGGCTTACTACTGTCCCTATGCAGCTACCATGACAACCTTTTGTTTTGTTTTATTAATATCTAGGTAAATGAGATGTCTGCATAGCTAATTCCCAAAGTGGGGATGAGGGGAATGGGACATCTGTTGGAGCGAGCAGTAATCCCACATCGGAACAGCTGGAATCTGAGAAGACCCATTTGTTGTAAACCATGAAAGCGGCATACGTGAAAACTCTTCCTGCACCTCCCCGTCCCCTCTTCCCCACCATCCCACTAAAGATGCTTTTTGCCATTTTTTCCAGCCAGAACCCAGAAACTGATTTTCCCAAGTCTTCATAACTTTTATTATCAGTATACCTGAATGGCTATAAAATAAACCCAGCCGCACTCTTTCAGCGATGAGTCAACTGGAGAAAGCAGAAAAGGGAGAGGGCACAAGCAAATCATGGGAGGGAGCAGTGAGAAATGGCAGAAGGGAGTGGTGAGTGGCAAGCAGATTTGCAGTAAAGGCCACCACCAACCAGGGAAGGGAAGTGGATTTGGAGAGAAAAGGCAGGAGGTAACTTCAGGCTTGGATGCCCACAATGTCAAATAGTTCATGGGTGTAAAATAGTAGTACACACCATATTTTACAAGCTGCAAGTGATTTAAAAGGTCACACCTTTTTACAACTAAAGCTATGCTAAGGAATTGGATTATAGTGGAGGAAGTGCGCAAGTTGCTGCCCCTTCTCTCTCAACTGCTTTTGCATGACCCCAGAGGCAAGGAGGATGGATCCGAGATGACTGGGGATCTTGGAAGCTACAGTGGATGGCCAGTACAGGGTGTTATACTACTTTTGCCCTTTTGCTGGAGTCCACTGAAGGTTGCTGATCATGACTCATACCATGGGGCAAAGCAAGGAGGCAGGTCCATGAAGTATCTCAGCCAAAACGGGGATTGAACCTGTGCTATTGATGTCATTCTACACTGCACTCATAGCAAACTGAGTTACCTGACTCCTTGGGCGCAAAGTGGGAGGACTCAGTCCCATGACGAGAACAATCTAATCACAGATAACAGCAACAGATAGGAAATTTAAACGTGATGGAAATAATGTGATGGAAAGCAGTAGTATGGAAAAACTTGATTGGGAGATGCTACAGAACATTTCAGGTGACAAATTTCCAAGGGACATATTATGTTGCAGAGGCAAAACAATTTGATAAGGGAAAAAAAGAGTATTTTCTAAAATAGAGAAGGCTCAAAGCAACAGAAAATAATTTTCAACTGGCTTCAATCACGCTTAATGAAGCAAAAAGAAGAAAAAAACAAATAATCCTTTTAACTAATCTGAAAAGCACCTGAAAACACCTATTATACCTTAGAGGATAGCTAGGTTACCCACTTGTACCTTAACAGTACAATATAATGTGCTTTATATGGTCTAATGCTCCTAACCCCTTAAGAAAACCATATGCTCCAACTTATCATAAGAAGTGCATTTATATTGCTTGCAAGGATCCCCCGGTGCGTCAAACATAATTTATGAGTAGCAACAGATCAAGAATGAATTGACAGGAAACCAGAACGGGATAAACAGAACGTTTAGAAAGAAAATGTTGTACAAAAAAGCAATATGATTCTAATTTATTTCAGAATGCACCTATTCACAACAGATTATCTGACCTTAGAGGAATGGGCCAGGATTCAAATAGTTTCATAGTAACAGCTAATAATATATCCTATATTATACAGTAGAAGATTTTGTAAACAGTATAGTTTCTGATTTAATATTAGTTGTGCCATCAGAAATCTCTGGGATTGGATAACTTTCTGGTGAAATCAAACCCTGCCATGATTTTTGTTACCCAGTTTAATCCTTAGAGAGTATATACAAGTAATCTCTGGAGGGGAGTAAAGGAACACACAGGGGAACTGTGACTGAGGGAAAAAATCCAATCGTGTGTAAAAACTACTTTGGGTTAAAAAGCAGATTAACATAAATATCTGTCAAGACTTATTCTGCAACATTCGCTTTGCTTCAAGTTATACTTAACTTGTCATTTTGTTTTGTAATTGCTTTTATTCTTTTTGTCCAGGTGTTTCCCTCAGAGTAATAACAGATGGCTATGAAATGTGAAAGGGGAATAGGAATTTTGTTTTATTCGTTCATGAGATATGAGCGTCAGTGTTCGTTGCCCACATATCTAATTGCCTCTTGACAAGGCAATAATAAACTACAGACCAATATTTGGTTCTTCAGCTTTGGGTCTTATGGTATACGAATTCTGTTGTTTAACTATGGCTCCACTTAAATCAGCATGTCAAAGTCATTCAATCCTTCACTCCTAACTGATTTATACCATTTATATTAGAGCACTCCATCCTGACTTGCTGAGACACATTTCAAGGGTCTCTTCATACACAGAGGCAAATATACATGAATGGTGATGCAGTCTGTGTTGGCCATTGAGTTCCATCATTCACTTTGGTTGCAGTGAGTCTAAATTCTCAGTCTACTTGGTGTCGTGAAACTAACATTTTTTCATAATATTTTTCTGGTTTATTGTGAAGTACGTTTATGGGGGTAAGCACAATTGCATCAGTGTGTGATTTAATTATATTTTGTAGTCAAGTAGACTGCAAGCTTTAAATCATCAAAAGACGCTCATGGGTAAACGTGGATGCTGGCTTAGCATGTAAGGTGTGATGGGAATTTGCATTTTTAGATAAATGAAGGGGTATTTGGATTTCAAAGGGATCTTAGTCTGTTTACAAAAAAGTCAGATAAACAAGGCTAAGGAATGTGTTTATTTTTCCCAAAGGATACTGACAATATATAGTGGCAACATGAAAGTTTTTATATTATGGGGAAGATACAGTTCCAAAGAAATATGGAACAATAGAATTTACATTTTAAAAGGGAAAAACATATATAAATGAGAATGAAAGGTTATGTGTCAGAAGGCCATGTAAGATCTAACAGGAGTGTGTGAAATAGCCTTAATAAAGCCTCCAGCATTTGTGCATAAGTAGGCTATCTAATGAAAATGAAGCAGGAGAAAAGCCATTTGGAATTTCACTGTCCAGGATATTGTGTTAACTTGGTGAGTTTGTTTTCAATCTAAAATCTATTGTGGACCGTTGAATTAAAGAGAGTCCTGGGGGTCAGGTTAATTAGGAATTTTAGGAGTTGTTATAGTAGTAATTGTAGTCTTATGTCTGTGCTTGACATCTTTTACTTTGTTAATAAATATTTAAATTAATTTTTCAAAAATCTCTAAAGGTCTTGGTGGACTTATTACTTTTGAATTCAGTGCATGCATCTCATAATAAATACAAATTGCAAAACCGCTGTGATAGCTTGACCAAGTTTCCCTCATGGATTTGGTCTGCCTGATACACATCATCTGCCGCATCTTAACACTTGGATAGGCTTGCAATGTGTTTCCTTACGTTGCTGACCTGTATGAATGTTGAGCATGCAGTTGTTGCTTCAGTTTCAGTACCAGTGCTTAGAATCTGCCTGAATGTTTCCAGCCTATTAAATTATCCTTGGCCTCAATATTTCTATTAAGCCACCTGTTTTGAAATCACTAGAGTGAACTGTGAGACTTCCCCTCATGGCTATTTGCCAAGATCCATCAAAATGGAGGAATTTTGTTTTCCTTCTTTGCTGACTCCCAGTTGTCTTCCATATTCCTAAATAACTACTCCAAGTTCAAAGAGAACAATTATTTCCAGAGCTTCATAGAGGAGTTCTATTAATATAATGATTTAACAAGAAATTTCCATGGAAATCTTCAAGTTATTGAAACTATCCCTAACAATGTATGTAGTACAAAAATATCAGCTGTTTTATAACAAAGACAGAAAATGCTGGAAAAACTCAGCAGGTCCAACAACATCTGCGGAGAGAAAGACAGAGTTAACGTTACGAGTCCGCATGACTCTGAAGAAGAGTCATATGGACTCAAAATGTTAACTATTTTTCTCCACAGATGCTGTTAGACCTGTTGAGCTTTTCCAGCATTTTCTGTTTTTGTTTCAGATTTCCAGCATTTTCTGTTTTTGTTTCAGATCTGCAGTATTTTGCTTTTATCAAACGTTAAGTCTTGAGTTTGGGCTCTAGATGGAGTTTCTTTATGGTTTGCCTGTTACCCTAAGAAAGCTACTTTAGTCTGTAATTTGTAAAAAAAAAATCATGTTTATTTACAAATCTATATACATCTCAATACTCTACACGAGGTTGTACTTCTCCTTCCCTCCAAATGTTAGTTACTCAGTTGTGTTTCATCATAGTTGCATCGGTATCAGTTGCTCTTCAAGTTAACCCTTTATATTAACCGGCAACACAGTATGTGCCAGGGAGTATTTATTAACTTACCAACATGATCCTTCCATGCCCCAGAAAAGGTCAGAGGTTACCTATCAAGTGATTGCACCAGCTTGGTGTCCTGTTTTGTAGGTTTTAACATCATCCTTTGTTTTTAAATTACAAAGTCAAGACCAATAAATACTGCACATCATCATCCAAAAATATATATTCCAGAAACTGTCTACTGTCAGCTAGGCTTAGAACCTAAAGGAACCAAAGATAATTTTGCAAGCTATAGGGTTTATTCACAATGAGATACCTACATGCCTCCAGTTTTGACTGCTTGCACATTCCTGATTTTCACACTCCACATTTGGGGGCCTTGGCCCTAAAGTATGGAATTCCTTCTCTAAACCTGTCTGCCTCCCTATTTCTCATTTCTCCTTAAGATGTTTCTTAAAATCTCCATCGTTGACCAATCATTTGGTCGCCACATAATAACCCTTTAGGTGAATCATTGTAAGATTTTGTTTGATAACATTTCTCTGAACTTCCTTGGAAACTTTTACTACATTAAATGTGCTGCAAAAATGAGAATTGTTGCTGTTTGGAGTAAGTTCTGAAACAGCTCAGCATCTGTGTCACTTAACAGGCCCTTTGGGAGTTCCTAGCAATCTATGCATCAGATTAGATAGTTCCCAATGGTGAGAGATTTTTTTGCTAATGTCATTCAGTACACACTTGAGAATGTGCTGTGCTGTGAAGATCAATGTAGGAACAAAACAAAAACAGAATTACCTGGAAAAACTCAGCAGGTCTGGCAGCATCGGCGGAGAAGAAAAGAGTTGACGTTTCGAGTCCTCATGACCCTTCGACAGAACGTAGGAACAATGCTGGAGGATAACGTGGAGGGCATTCAAAAGCAGCATGTGAAATAAGAAAGTAACTGCCCCCCAGAAAATATAGTTCTCAAACTTACAAAAAGACGCAGATGGGATTTAAATCAAAAGGCACATAGACCTTCACACGGGAGAGACACAAAGTAATCAAGGAAAGAAATCATCAACTAACAATGCGTGTATCATTGCAGGGAGAGAGGAAACTGTAGCTTTCCGTACCCCCTTATCTTCAATTTTCAATTAATCATAGAGCAGAATTTCTACCTTGGCGGGCAGACGTGCGCTCAACCCGCCCGAGCATAAAATGACGTACGTCTCAATGTCAACGCACAGTCGCGCAATATTTCAGTCAGCAGCCACATGCGGGAATCAGCAGCACACCCACCAACAATTTAGAGGCCTATTAAGGCCATTAAAAGGACAATTAACTTAATTTTTTTTGCTGCCCATCCAACCTTGCCGGGCAGGTGAAAAGTCCAAGCGCCTTTGCACTTTTTAAGAAACCTCATCCACAAGCAGGATGAGATTTCCAACAGCAAATAAAAATAAAACATTTTACATTTCATTTATAACGCGTCCCTGCTCAACAGAGTCACATGAGGGGACATGTTATAAAGCAGTTTGAAAATTTTTTTTGAAAACTGTTCATCTCCTTGAGGCAGCTCTGTGTGAAGTTCCCTGTTTGCCCTGCCTACTCTCTTCCCCCCACTTACTGCACAGGCAGCACTCAGCGCTGCCACTCACGTTTCATGCTGGGTGGGCCTTAATTGGCCCGCCAGCGTAAAATCACGGCCCGGCCCCAATCACAGGCAGCGATCAGCTTCCCGACTGCCTCGATAAGGGCAAAATTCTGCTCATGATGTAATTTCACTACATTTGGGAAAAACATTTTATATTTTGTGTTGATATGGCAAAGTATATTTTCAATTCTATTCTGCTGCCACTTTTCTTTGTCTCATTTTCAAGTCTCAGAGCTCATTTGTGAGGCATTGTTCTACAAACCCTGGTTGCCTTTGGTGCTTGGCCATGTACAGTGAATAAGAGTCAGGGTATTCAGGGTATTTGAGTATAAGCATAGGAGAAATGCTCAAAGAATTAAACATGCCAGCAAAATGGAATTAAAAGATTGAATTCTGAGAAAGTAAAGGGTTAATGCTACTTATACCATGAAGGCATCCCTTATTAGCAAGTGAAAATGTGCCTTCGGAACCACAGGTCTAAATAAGAATCATTAAGACTAATATAAATATGTTGCATCTTATCTAACTTTCTGTGCTATCCCTTTTTCAGTAAAGATCAGAAAATCCCAAAACAGGACCTTCCTGATTCCCATGGCAAAATTAAACTTCTTTGCTTCCATCCCTCATTATTTCTCATACCTGAAAACAGGAAAGCCTTTGGTACTTTAGCTGAATAGCCTTTTTCCATTTGTAAGCCCAGCTACTGAGAGCAGCAGGCTGTTTTCCCTTTTGCTTAAACCTAGCACTGAGGAAATCACAGCTCAATCCTGTCCACAGCTGACATTCAACCTGCCAGTTTCCATCAGGGGTGACTAGAAGGTGACCAGAAACAGACACCCTGGCTGAATTTTTGTCCTCCCCTGTGTAAGGTCAATGAGACCAGATGTAGTGCCCCTGCTGTTTCCTAATTTGGTACACATCAGCGATCAAACCTCGAGATCTCATTTATCTCCATGGATCAGTTTCACAATAGGTCGTGCATGAGCCATTTGGCAAATAATGTGAATGTTCTAAATGTGATGAGAGATCTGATAGAACAGTTTCCAAATGCACACACTGTCCAGAATCATGCCTCAAGGCATTGGGGAAGGCATTGGAGAATGCCCAGGCAAACAACAGTTGTGGTGAGGAAAGAATGAGGGGAAAAGATGATAAAGATAAGAAAATATGAACAAAGAAAACAAAAGCGCATGAAAAAATGAACAGTAGATCAGAGTGATGTATCAGCTGTTGGAAGTTTTCCATTTTCCTGTGCTCCCACAGAATGCAGTCGCATTGCTGGAGATTATTGGTTGTGTTCTCCCATCACCATCAGATCTGGGACTACAATGTTCAATCAATTTGAACCCAGTATTTTTAAGACATTGATTACTCAAAGCTCCTTGTACATTTGTGAATGGTGAAAGGTTTACAGCATACACTGTTCTGCTTCAGGCCATTCTTTGATCTACTTTTGTTTTACAGCTTTCTTGCTCTCCTGCTGTTACTATCTGACTCTTAAAAATAACTGCATAGTAAAAAGAGAAGTGACTATTGTGTACAAATTATTCCTTATTAGTTCATCAAAGGATTGTTATTTATCCTGGGATTGACAAATAAAAATAGAATGCAAAAGAATTGATACAGCATAGCTAAATCTTCTGCTCCACACTGAAAGTTTGATAGATACTTCAGAGTGATTGCAAAACTGTTTTAGAACTGGGCAGTCTAGCTTCAGGGAATGTCCACCTGAAAATGTTGACAACTGTAAATTAGATATGTCACCAGGTCTGTTTCTTTTTAAAAAAAGTTAAAATGCCTTTGGGCATTTGTTGGGAGAACTTGTCTCATGTTTGCACACCTGCAATCAGATCACGCACATGTGCACAATATTCTTTTTCAAACAAATGCTTGCCCCTGTCTGGCTTAAAGTTCAGAACAGTAAATCAGTAGAGGCTGATCCTTTGGTCACTCCATAACCTGTGGACCTGGGGGTTTGTATTCAAAAGCAGCAAAAGATCCTAACGCGATATACACCCTTTGATTTAAAAATTAGTCAGGTACACAAATGCAGTATTGTTAATGCTCAGTACGAACCTTGTACTCCCAACATGCATGCCCACATGAATTTTGCCAATTTGTGCCATGTCAAGGAGCTGATGTTCAAAGCATGAGCCAGATAATGGGGTTTCCTAATGGATGGAGAGGAAAAATTTGACATACCGTAAATATATAATTAAATCAAACTATTTACAGACTTTTTCTGTCCCTTAGGATCTGGCTTAATGGGTTCTGTGATGACTGATAAGTCCAATATGTGATCTGCAGACTCTGCCACGTGCAGGGCAGGTGGTGCTTTAAGGGTTGGGTAGATAGATTTTTGGAGGTTTGTGCGCTCCCTCCAATGTCTCCACTTTGCCTCTGCACATTCCCAATGATGTCTTTCGATGTGTTTGGTGCCTTCAACCTTCTCCATTTTGGTAGATCACAAGCCAGGGTCTCCTGTGAGTCAGCGGGTATGTTTGGCCTCATCAGGGATGCTTTGAGGAAATCCCCAAAGCGATTCCACTGTCCTCTGGGAGTTTCCTGCCATTACTGAGTTTTGATTAGAGCGGTTTCCATGGAAGTCTGGTGTCAAGCGTTCAAACAAGATGTCCTGCTCAGCAGAGCTGGTTTTGAGTGATTAGTGCCTCAATACTGGGCAAGTTGGCTTGGGAGAGGATGCTGCTATTGGACAGTCTTTCTTGCCACTGGCTTTGGAGGATCTTTCAAAATCATTGCTGGTACACTTCTCCAGTGCTTTACAGCACCTGCTGTAGGTCGTCCAAGAATCTGAAGCATATAGGAACGCGGAGATCACTGCTGCCCAGTTAACCAAAACCTTAATCTCGAGTTTGAGATTCAGGTCGTCAACTACTGTCTCCCTCAGATAAAAGCAAAATACTGCGAATACTGGAAATCTAAAACAAAAACAGAAAATGCTGGAAAAGCTCAGCAGGTCTAACAGCATCTGTGGAGAGAAGGACAAATGTTTCGAGTCCGTATGACTCTCTTCCTTAGTTGGTTGAAGGCTGAACTAGTACGTTGGAGGTGATGGTGAATTTCATCGTCTATGTCTGTCCTTGTCGAGAGGAGACTCCCAAGATATGGAAAACAATCCATGTTATCCAAGAGCACACCACTGTTCTTAATCGATGGGGGAGCTGTTTTGCTGTGGGAGCTGGTTGGAAGAGGACAATACTTTTTTGGGTGTTCAGTGAAAGGCCCCTTTTCTCATATGCTTCGGAGAAGGAGTTGACAATATTACTACTTACGGTAATTATTTTCTGACTGTTTGCCAGGAAATAAACCATGTGGTGACTTTAACTGATCCTGTTTACTGGTATAGATCTAAGTGCCAATTGACAGGAAGTTCCTTCAGGTTTGCAGCAATATTCATAATAGGGCACAGAAGTGACAGCTTTTTATTAATCACTCAGATTATGTGAATTAATGCTCTGGGGGAATTGAAAAAATTCTTTCACAATCCAGAACTGCAATTACTTTTGTTGGCAGACTGACATTAGAAACAAATAACTGCCTGTCCACCAACTGTTAACATACCATTTAAATACCAAAGTTACTACCTGGGTCTTTGTGCGCTTTGAAATTAGGACAAGCATTCCTTGGGCTTTATTGTATTGCTTTCCCCTGAAACTTTTACAACCTCCTGCTAAACAACCCCTTGCAAAGCTCAGCAAACAAGTCAAGCTTCCCCCTTCTTTGCGAATCATACATCAGTCACTGCTCACAGAGGCATGGAGGTTGAAATGTCCCTAGGCTACAGAGTGTTGAGATACAGCATGAGACAGAATTCTTTTGATCTCACCGATAGCGCAATTAAAACCGAAATTAGTTTTCATTATTTTTTGCTTAGACTTTTTTTTGCATGCCAATGCCACAATCCCAGCCTTTAAGTATGAAAGTGCGTGCCCAATATCGCAACTCCTGTTGCCGCTGGCTCTTTATGAAGTAATTTTGTACTGAGACAATGGAATTGTTCATACACCTGTTATGCTTCTTGGGGAAGCCACAAAAAATGAGTTGCCATCAGCATCTGATGACACATCAGCAGCAGCTGCGATCGGACTCCATTTCTTCTCAGTACATCCTAATTCATTTAATTTTGCTCCACAGGTGAATATTCTTGGGGTAATTGCAGAACTGATTCTGCATTTGGAAGCCAGTTTTTGTCAGATTTTAACTTCAATACAATCCTCAGTTGCCAATATATTATAGGTCAATCAAGATGGACACTGTTGATACATCTCTGTTGACTTGGCAGCTCTTTTCATCATACATACAGCTCCTACATTAAAATGCAGGCCATTAACTTAAAATGTGAATTCTGGGCTGAATTTTTAAATGACCACAGAGGCAGGACCAGAGAGTAATGGTGAATGGTTGTTTTTCCTACTCTAGGAAGGCATACATTGGCTTTTTCCAGGTGCTGGTAATAGACCTGGGTGAACAGGGCACAGTTTCAAAATTTGCAGATGATAAAAACTTGGAAGCGTTGCGAACTGTGAGGAGGATAGTGATAGATTTACATTGGAACATAGGAATGTAGGACTTTAGAGCAAGAGTTGATCATTCCGTGTGCACTTTGTAATTAGGACAAACATGCCTGAGACTTTATTGTATAGCTTTCCCCTGATATTTTTACAACCTCCTGCTAAACAATCCCTTGCAAATCTCAGCAAAGAAGTCAAACTTGCCCTTTCTTTGCAAATCATACATCAGTCACTGCTCACAGAGAGGCTAAAGGGTACTGAGATAGAGCTCTACACTTTGAGTTCTGCCATTCAAAAAGAGCTTGGCTGATCTAGATGTGGTCTTAACTCCACTTTCCTGTCTGCCCCCCATAACCCTCAACTCCCTTATCTATCCAAAAATTGTCTAATTCAGACTTGAATAAATTCAATGGCCCAGCCTGCATTGCTCTCTGGGGAAGAGAATTTCACATACTAATAACCCTTTGAGAGAAAAAAAATTCTCCTCATTTCTGTCTTAAATGGTAGACCACTTATTCTTAAACTGTGTCCCCAAGTTCTGGTTTCCTTCACTGGTGGAAGCATCCTCCTGTCAAGCCCCCTCAGGATCTTACATGTTTCAATATGATCACCTTTCATTCATATGAACTCCAACAGGTATAGGCCCAAACTGTTCAGCCTTTCTTCATTGGATAAGCCCTTCTTTATCCCAGGAATGAGTAAAGTCAACCTTCTCTATTTCTTCTTATGCAATATATCTTTACTTCAAATAAGGAGACCAAAACTGTACACAGTATTCTAGATGTGGCCTCACCAATGCCCTGCACAGCTGCAGTAAAACTTCCCTATTTTTATATTCAATTCCCCTTGCAATAAACGCAGACACTCCTTTTGCCTTCCTCATCACTTGTTGTACCTTCATTCTAACTTTTTGTGGCTCATGTACCAGGATATCCAGATTCATCTGTACCACTGACCTCTGCAATCTCTCTCCATTTAAATAGTATACAGCTTTTCCATTCTTTCTGCCAAAGTGGACAAGTCCACATTTTCCCACATTATGCTCCATCTGCCAAATTTTTGCCCACTCACTTAACCTGTCTGTATCCAAATAGCCGTTTCGTAGTATAAAACTTGATTATTGCTGAAAAAAGAGACTTTTTGTCAAAGCTTTTTGTCTTGTACTCATCAGGACAATTCACCAGAAAATACCAATGTCACAGGAACAACTTATTTATACTGTATGAGAACAGAGTGCTGATTGGTTGGCTAGCGGACTGATTGATAGAGGCATTGCTGTGGAGAATGCACCAGATGAGGGTGACTGACAGTTAATTGCCAAGCATTGTTTGAAATTTAAACCAGGCAGCTTGACTCTGATTGATTGGTCACTTGAAGCTAGCTGTTTCATGCTGCTATTATGCAGTAGCAACACAAGTGGTATTCACCACTAACAGGATGCTGCCGTCAAGACAATAAGACATTCTGTCTATTACACAAATGAATAATGGGGTATATGAATTTCAATGCCAGTGTGAAGCTAGGTATATAGGCCGTACGTCCCAAAGACTGATGGGGAATGAACCTAGAATGGATATCACTTGTTTTGTTTAGCGGAAACAGGCACAATGTGTGTACATGTTGTTTCTGTCTGCAAAGAACAGAGCTCAAGTATTAATATATGTAACTTCCAGAACATGCAAATGGCCACATTGCGAGCTCGAGTGAAAATCTTAAACTGGTTGTCAGTGTAATTGTTAGCACATTGAAGATTGTTTAGCAAATGTTGTCCAATCGTGGAACCACATCTAATGTTGGACACCGTGATTTGAGTCTTGCAGGCACAGGCTGGTTGGGTAAAGCCTGTACCTTGCCCGTTGTGAATAGCAGAGGGGGCATGCTGTTTGATAGGATCCATCAGTCATTGGGACATACGGCCTATATAACTAGCATCACATTGACACTGAAATTCATATACCACATTACACATTTGTGTAACAGACAGAATGTCTTTTTGGCTTGACGGCAGCATCCTGTTAGTGGTGAATACCACTTGTGTTGCTACTGCATAGCAGCAGCATGAAACAGCTTGCTTCACCTGTTGTTCAAATTTTTGAGATACTTTGCCCTTCCAGGACAATCTGAGTTAGATTGGGCACTTTTTGGGGACAAAAGTGATGACCTTGGGCCCATTCATGAGTTTGCATGATATACAGCGTGAAATAATCTGATCAGGGTAGCCATTATCCTGCATGATGTCTTTGATGCACCTTTTTTCAGCATCAAATAATGCTTGGCAGTTAACTGCCAGTCACCAGAATCTGATGCATTCTCCATGGCAATACCTCTACCAATCAAAGTCCACTTGCCAACCAATCAGTACTCTCTTCTCATACAGTATAAATATGTTGTTTCCCCTGACACTGGAATTTTCTTGGCAATTGTCCTGATGAATGCAAGTCAAAAAGCTTTGACAAAAAAAAAATCTGTTTTTTTTCAGCAATACTGTCTGCATCCCTTTGCAGGCTCTGTGCCTCCTCACTTTCCTATCTATCTTGGTGTCATTGGCAAATTTAGCTACCATACATTTGGTTCCTTCAACCAAACCATTGACGTAGATTGTAAATAGTTGAGGCCCTTGTACTGATCCCTGTGGCACTCCACTAGTTACAGCATGCCAACCTGAAAACAACTAACTTATCGTGACTTTCTGCTTCCTGTTAGCTAACCAATCCACTATCCATGTAATATGTTACCCCCTATGCCATGTCCTTTTATCTTGTGTAGTAATCTTGGATGTGGCACCTTTTCAAATACATTTTGGAAATCAAGAGAACATAGAGAGGCTGATCATGTGGCAGATGAAATTTAATGCAGATAAGTATGAACTGGTTCATTTTTGTAGGAAGAATAAGGAGCAGTAATATAAACTAAATGTTGCAATTCTAAAGGTGATACAAAAACAAAGAGGCCTGGGGTACCTGTGCACAAGTCATTGAAGGGGGAAGGACAGGTTGAGAAGTCATTAAAAAGCATATAGGATCCTAGGCTTTATAACTGAAGTACAAAAGCAAGAAAATTATTATGAAACACTGATGTCACAGTTATGTAAAAGGCATTTCCTTAAAGTGGTCCTTGAGCTAAGAATTTGTGTTTATCTGACCCCGTTTATGGTATGAGTGGATCAATTTAAAAACAACCTTGCAGACAAGCTTTAGTCTTAAACAAGATAAAGACTAGTTTATTACAAAAACTACTGCTAAAAGTAACTTCGATAAAACTGATAACGTTATTAACTAAAATACAGATACAAAGATTAAAATGCAGATAAAGGAAAAAGATACTTAAGGTGAGGTTTCAAATCAGTCTCAGTGGGATATCGTGGGCTTATTGTTTGAATTCCTTCTTTTTGAAGTGAAGGAGTTGAAACTTGAGGTTTGGTTTAGCAGCTGCGACAACTTTTGCAGTTGACACTCCAGAGGCTTGCCTTTTCAAGTAGACTCAGCATGTTTTTAGGAGAGATAGAAGGTTTCCTATTCCCCACCAATTCTGAGGTTACAGCACTTGAAGATTGCCTGGAATCCATTGGCAGAATATCAGTTGATTTCCTAATCTACTTGCCCTCCCTTGGCCAAGAATTCTCCCTGATATTGTTTCTCAGAGTTCTTTCCGGGAATCCTGCACACAATTCTCAAGCAGACAGTTCCAAAATTTAAAATGGCTGCTATATTAATGTCGATGAGGCATTGTTCCAGCTGACAAAGAAGTTAATTATTCTGAGGACCTTTGAAGTCCCTTCCTGTCTCCTGTTCCCTCAGAAAAAGAGTTTTCGCACCTTTTAGAATTCATTGGAAATCACTGGAGGGGCCTTTTCATTTTTAATGATTCTTTGTAACCAGCTCTAGAAACACAAGTCCGAGAAGGTTTGAATATTACCGGAAGGTACCATATCGTCTGTCCTTACTTCCATTTTGAAAAAGGCTTTGAAACTTAATGTAAGGTTTTCAAAACAGAAATATGTCTTTAAAACAGTTGTCTTTAAAGTCTGTAATATTATAATTACACGTTTGTGACATTGGTTTGGCCACAATTGGGAGTATTGTGTCCAATTCTGGGCACCGCACCCTAGGAAGGGTATGATGCCATTAGATATGATGCAGAAAATATTTACAAGAATGGTTCTGGGGATGAGAGACTTCAGTTAAATTGATAGATTGGAGAAAATGGGGCTGTTCTTATTGGAGAAGAGAGAAGATTAATAGGAGATTTGATAGAAGTGTTCAAAATCATGAGCTGTTTAAATACAATATATAGACAGAAACTGCTCCCATTGGTGGAAGGGGCAAGAAACAGAGGACAACGATTTAAGGTGATAGGCAAAAGAACCAAAGGCGACATGAGGAACAAATATTTTATGCAGCAAGTGGTCATGATCCAGGAAAACACTACCTGAAAACGTGGTGGATACAGTTTCAATCATGGCCCTCAAATGGGAAATTGGATACATGCCTGAAAGGGTAAAAGGTGTGCAGTACTGCGGGGAAAGGTGGGAGAGTAGCTAAACTGCTCTTGCAGAGAGCTGGCACAGGCTTTACAAGCTAAAAGCTTTTCTTCTGTGCTATAACTAATCTATGATTCAATGTTGATGAGGAATAAATGTTGGCAAGGGAGCCAGGCCACTGAGCCATGGCTGACCACATGCGGTGTTCCAATGTGCCCAGTACATTTCATCTATAGTGGAGTATCAATCGCCACTGACACACCAGGGCCAGGATTTTGTTACGGAAGCGGTGGCCTGGTTGATGGGCCTGTAAACCGAGGGCAACCTTGCCTCAACCATTTGGGGGAGCACTGACCAGATTTCATGCCCAACTTGTAGCTAATGAGCTGCCATCATTATCGCTGACCTTTTAAGGCATGAAAACCCATCCCCAAGAGCTGAAAGAACTCCTATACCAATCCTGCACGCTCATAAAATCCTGACCCATGTCTCTATCCATGACCAGTTCTGTGAACTAAAGGCTTAAGCAGTTTCTGCCTTGTTGTCAGCCTTGACTCTCACCTCTCCACCAGAAGGTAGAGAACTTAAGTCCCACTCCATGGAATTGAGCAAATAATCTAGGCTGATAATTTAATGTATTTCTGACAGAGTGCTGCACTGTTGGAGATGTTGCCGTTTGAATGAGACATTAAACAAAGGCCTTGTCTGCCTTGTCAGGTTGACGTAAATGATTCCATGACTCTATCTTGAAGAAGTTCAGGGGAGCTCTCCTCCAACCCTGCCCGATACTTATCTCTCATCTAACATCACTAAAATAGAGCTGGTTATTATATCATGTTGATTGTGGGAGCTTGCAGTGTGAAAGTAGCTGCAGTATTTCCCACATTAAGACAGTGACTACCATTCAAAAATAGTTTACTGGCTGTAAAGGCATCAAAGGCCCTGTGCAATTGTGAGTCCTTTCTTTTCTTCTGCCATTTTCCTTTTGAGGTGGAGACAGAAACAATTTCATACTTCTATTTTTACAGAGGGATTGATTCCTCTGTTTTGTGATTATTGTCTCACATCTATATTTGCTCCAGTATATGGACACCACAGGCTCTGAGCACCCTGCATGCCTGAGGCCTGCAGGCAGCAGCCACTATTTTTTGCAATTTGGTATTTTTCCATTTTATTTCTGCTTTAATCTTGATTTGAAGCCTGTAGTGAATACTTAATGTTATTTTGTATTAAATCTTACATTGATCTTAACCGAGCTATGATTGTATTTTGATTAATTAATCAATAATAATCAGCAGTAATCTGTTTTCTCAGACTTTGTATATTTCATACTGGCCATGCACAGCTGGTATTTAGATTACATCTTTGCTTTCCATTTTTCAAGCTGGACTATTAAAATAAGTTGTCTTTTGTTCATCCTTTTCCTTATTGTATTCAGTGACCCTTGGACTGAAAAAAGGCCAGGGCGATGAGTAACCTTATGGTGGTCACCTAGTATGGTCATCAGAAAATGAAGTTTGATTGACGGACGTAACACTTGAAGGATGACAGATGGGAAGACACCATCAAATGATGCGTAAACAAATTGGATATTGTGAAGTCTGTACGGCTTTGCAGTGCCTGCGAGAAGAATTGATAAGAACTGAGACTTGTCTTAGGAAAGGACTGTACCCCAGACCTCAGAAGGCTGGAATGGAGGCAGAAAATTGGCTTAAAGGGACAATGTTTCGGGGACTCGCTGCTGGAATAGTCACCACTGAAGATGGGAGGAAGGACCAGGAACAGAGTGACTGATTGTGGTGCCCACCCATGGGGTTACTCAGTGACTTGGTAATGTGTGTACCAAGGAGACGGTAACATATGTACCAATTTAGAGTGCTATCGTGGAACAGACTAAATTGGGGTCTCCATTTTGGGGAGCTGCCCTGGAACAGACCAAATTGGGGTTGTTATTTGTGCTTTAGAAAAACCTGTCTTTCTTCTTTTCTTCTGATATATAAATTACTTTCTCCTTTCAGTAAAGTTACGTCTTTCTTTTTACTTATTTTTCTTTAATACATATTAATGTATTATCAATTATAATTGTCATATCATTTTTATTATTATTATAATCATTGTTCAATATTCAATAAAATTGTTGTTTTAACACATTACTTGTCACAGTCACTCATTCCGGTTACATCCAGAGTATGACTCCAAACCTAAGTGAGACTCAGGAAGCGACTTTCAGGCCCCTCCCTACAACTCTTCAATCTGCCATGTAGATCTCTGGAAATGAAGATCTGTGAGAATCCGCCATCTCTCAGCCCAACAGAGTTCAGCAGTCATTGTTGATCATCTACCGCAAATCTGGAGGGATTGCCAACAATTGGAATACTCACATGTAGACGAGCATCACTAAACATCAGAAGGAGAAGTTACGAGGACTCCTATTAGTGAACTAGTTGGAGAGAATAAGCTTGGAACTGTCTATTGTAGGAAAAGGGTTAATGGACTGACCATAAGTTTAAAGGAGTATTTATTATGTGGAAATCAAATGGGTGCAATACTTGCTAATTACATCAATACTTGTTAATTGCAGTGATACTGCTGAATTCTATAGAACGGTTTGAATTGAATAGAGCTGATAATTGCAGGAAACTGATTTGGTTGAAATCAGTAGAGGCTAATTGAAACCAGACAGGTGACGTAGCATTACAGGATTAAGTCCTTATATTGCTAAGACAATAGAAGGCAACCAGGAAATACGCTAACCAACCATCTGATCACACACCCAATTAACCAATCCACATCCAGAAGAGGATTGTGCATGAGTTCTTTCAAAAGTTGTATTCTGTATGTAAACCCCTGAAAAAGCCCAGTCCAGCAGTGCTCAAGAAGGAATATAGAAGATATATACTCATGAGGAATGTTCCAGAAAAAAACCTCAGAAAATACATATATCAATGGGAAGAGTCCCAGTGAACCAAGCAGGAAGATCTCAGTCAAACATCACTCCTAAGCGACTTAATCATCTCGGATTGACTATCTGAAGCATGACTATGATTTACTTAATTCTGTTCTGTTTAAGATTCTCAAAGATTTCGTTTGAGATTTTGTCAATCATTGTCGGTCTCCAAACTTAACAGAGAGGTAAAATCACCCACATCAAATTGCCAGGATGTGACAGGTGAATCATGGAATCATGCAGGGAGGCAAATAACATAAGAGGAAAAGATGTACAAATGTCAACCTGGGAAATATCAAAATGAGAGAGGAATGAAAACTGCACCAAAAACTGTCTTTCACTTGAATACCTCAAATACCCCTTGGTTTATCTGACTTACACTAAACCCATCCGGATCAACTGATCATTTGATAAATTGCAATAAGTATGTTTTTCACATACAGTCAGGCATTTGCACCAGTTCAGAGACAACCATCCTAATTCATGGAATCACCAGCCATCATAATTCCTGCTGAAAAGCTATTTACATGCAGAAATTGCTGGACATTAATTCAAATAATATTTTTACATGTTTTAAAGCTGAATTATCCATTTCCCTCCTCATTCACACACACACTGTTTGTTTTAAATGTGTCAGGAAGTCTTGAACTTTAGGTGTTCATATGATTGAAGGCAGATTTGTTTTCTCACTTTCACCCTGCTGGTTGCAATTACATACACATCCTTAGAGCATCCCAAAGCACCTCACAACCAATTAAGTACTTGTGAAATATATGGCGCATTATAGTTAAATGCGGCAGCCAATTTGTGCACATCAAGGACCCACAAACTGCAATGAGATAAATGATTGGATAATCTGTTTTAATGATGTTGGTTGAGGGATAAGTGTCAGCCAGAACCCATGGGAACTCCTCTGTTTTTCAAATTATGCCATAGAATCGCTTGCATCCAGTCAAAAGAGCTATTTCCCACCCGAGACCACTAGCCCGTAAACCCTGTTCAAAGTAGATGAAAATTGGATTGAACACAGCTGTGAGGCTTTCCCCCTCTCCCTCTCGCCAGATAGCTTCCACTGTACAGATTAACTCTTCATTCAGAATAGACATTTAGGCAACGTAAGTATATGGAAAGACTGGTGTTATCTGTGCCCCATATCCCAGAATGAGTCAGCACCATCACAAGAGAGAGAAGGAGTCAGGGAAATTATTCAGAGGGGAAACTGATGAAGGGCAGTTGTGGGGGGGAGAAGAGCAAATGTAACCAATTCCAGAGGGTTTCATTACTCTGTGCGCACTAATGATACCCTACAGTTTGAGCAAATATTGTTAACAGAAGCCAAATAAAAGATTCAGAGTTCAGCTTTGGTACTATTTTAATTAAATGTCCTGAAGCCTGCAAGTTTAACTTTGAGACTTAAACCTGTTTACATTGCGAAATCACTATTAACACTTGGAATTTTACTTCCTTCACAGAAATGCTGAAATTCAAAAGGCACATGACACTGGGGTTCCTGGCTGTGGTCAGCAGAAAGTCCTGTTGGAAGCAGAATGAGCAAATCTCTGCAGACAATATGACAAAAGTTAAAGAATCCCCAGGGATCTTTTTTTAAAAAAAATACATTGCAAGCATTTAATTACCCTTCTCAAATGAATTGGAGGTGCTCTAAATTAGTTTGGTGTGAAAACAAGCACCAAGAATGAAGTATGGAGGTTAAGCCCAGTGTATTTGAAATTCAGCCATGAAATTAGGGCTGGACAACATCAATTTACAGGAATTAATGAGCATTTCCTCCCAAAACAAGTTGAGGGATATTGCATTCACCTATTGTTTTTTTTTAAAAAAAACCTTTGTAACTACTTTTTTCATACCTCAGTGTCATTTTTGAATTGTCAATTTTTGGTGGTTGTGTCAGTGTTTCTTTTTCAAATGGTTTTGCTAATTTTGTACATTGGTTCGTATGTTTGCTGTAGCATAAGGGTTTTGCATAGAAAAGATTAATGTGGGACTGGGTACAGTACCGCTCACACTGTGATGTAAAGGAATACATGACCTGGGTCTAGGGGGAAGACTTATACTGGTTAGAGACATGTGTAGAGGCAAGCATGGAGACTGCTTCTAGCTTAGACCTTATACTGTATATATGTATAGTTACAACTAGCTAATAAGCACTTACTGTTAAACTATACAAGACTCAGAACCTCTTTATGAGACCAACCAAACTACACCCATCTTACAACATTAAGATAAAAACAAAATACTGCAGATGCTGGAAATCTGAAACAAAAACAAAAATTGCTGGAAAAACTCAGCAGCCCTGACAGCATCTGTGGAGAGGAAGACAGCGTTAACGTTTTGAGTCCGTAACACTCTTCATCAGAAGATTTCTGATCAAAAGTCATGCAGACTTGAAACGTCTTACAACATTTACAAGGCAGGAAAGGTCCAAGATTCCTTAAATTACAGGTTGCATCAGTGGAGTTATCATTGGCCTCAGTATTTGTGGGCTGAGGAGCTTCGAAGAAGAGAAAATAGTTAGCTTAAGCAGAGGAAATAATCAGCCAGGATGCTCACATTTGGTTGCGAACACACAACCTTTTCAGAAAGGTGCCTGTGTATGCATATCAAATGACTGCTGGATGCTGCTTTGACTGGCATGGCCTTCATGGATGAATATTCTATCAACATTCACTTTTTTTTAATGAGAAGAATGACCATTTGGGTGAAGCACAGAAAGATTGTCAATGCTTGCAGAACCATAACCATGTATAACATTAAAAGGGTGTCAAGAACATGGGAGATAGGAGCAGATCCACTGATTTGCGATCATTATCTTTGACAACAGCTAAACTCACTGCTGTCAAAACAAAAAAACAAACAGGACAAACACTGGAACCTATGATCTAGTTGTTCACTAGGCTGATTGTGCAAAGTGAAGAGACATCTCCGCCTATGCTGCTGACATGCAGGATGACATAGTATGTACAGCACAGAAACAGGTCATTCAGCCCTACAGATCCATGTTGGTATTTATGCTCCACGTGAGCCTTCTCTCACCCTTCTTTATCTAATTCTATCATCAACATACACTTTCATTCCTTTCTCCCTCATGTAGTTATCAAGATTTCCTGTAAATACATCTATGCTACTCCACCATTTGATTTGTCAAATTATATTATTCCATCCCCTCCCTCTCAGCACCTCAAAGCAAATATTCACACAGGGGTTGGCAGGTACACACCACCCTCTCAAACTGACACAAAGTGGCCATTCCTCAAGTGCTGGAAAAACATGGTAAGAGACAAAAGTATGTGGGAATTCCTACTGTATAACAGGACACTGTAGCCAAGTGAAGCACATATTTGGCATCAGCTAACCCAGAAGAGGTCAAAGCTTACACTTCTGTCCCGACCTGTTCATACTACTCAGTAGGACACCATGATACATTAACAAAACATACAGGTAAGGTATATCCCTCATACTCAAGTATGTTGGTGCCATCAGTGAAGGGAACATCAAGAACATGGGCAATAGGTATGTTGATGACAATGTAGGCCAATACTTAACAAACATCATCCATCACAAACCTCATGTAACCATGCTTCAGTGGGGTTCTCCTTTGATCCCTCTGTAGTGGAAAACTAATTTCTGATCTTCAA
The DNA here is from genome assembly GCF_017639515.1 of Carcharodon carcharias. NCBI lineage: Eukaryota > Metazoa > Chordata > Chondrichthyes > Lamniformes > Lamnidae > Carcharodon > Carcharodon carcharias. The sequence goes on along the minus strand of NC_054474.1, from coordinate 135,202,019 downwards.
TGGGGTCCTGAACAGTGATCAAGAGGGATAGAGAACAGAGGTGGCTGGGTGCAATGGGTGGCATATATGAATAAATTGACTTTCCCTTACTTTTGTTGCTGTCAGTCTTTGGTAAAGTTTTTTTATATTTTAACCTAGAGCTCAGAATTTATGCTGGTAATGGGAAGTCAGATGACCTGATCTATTTACTAAATGACGGGCCATTAATTGAGATTACAACATGCTGTTCCTGTCTGATCCTTTGTCAGTGATGGCTGCTGTCACGGAAGCGGTTAAGGAGATGCAGCATTCAATCAGATTCAGATAATTATGCCCAGCCAACTGATTTTCACTGTCCTCAAGTCAGTCAGTCAAACCTGCAAATCTACCAGGCTATTGTCAACTCCTCACCAACAGCTCCTCTTTTCAAAATGCTTTTAAGGGTTGGAAATTATAATCTTTGATTGCGTAAAGAATCTAAGCATGTCTAACTGCAAAATGTTGAAAATAATGAGATTGGCAAGGAGATTGGTGAGGCACTGACAATCATGAGGAAGTCAATGGGTTGTGGGAGGTGCCACAAGATTAGGAACAGTCAAACGTAGTGCTTATATTCACAATGGGTGGAAGAATAGACAAAGCAACTGCAGACTTATTAGCTTTACTTCAATTCTGGAAAAATAATGGAATTGATTGCAGGAGAAAAAGTGAAGATTTTTTTGCAACTATCTGTTACACAGCATTCAACAAGTCTTGCAATGGGGAAGATGCTGTCTGATCAACCTCCAAGAAAGTGTGAACCTAAGTGCAATATGGTAAACTCAACTGCATTGTCTAAACAGATTCCTTAGAAGGCTTTTGGTGAAGTTACGCATAAAACATTGCTAATTACATTCAAAGCTGTGGTGATTGACGATAAAACCTAGTAATGGATGAGAAATTGGCTGAGCCTGGAAAATAATGGATGCTGATTCAATGGATAATCTTCTCCAAGTGAGGGAGAAACACTGATAGGGATGTCCTCTACTAATGGGATGGAATGGGCAGCATCCATTAATATAGGGTCAACAGGAGCAATCCTGCTCCTCCCAGCTTCATATTTGGGTATTTTACTTCCCTTCACTGTTGCAGATGATCCTTATTAGTTTCACTGCATGCAGCTGTGCTGCCTTGGGCAAACTGATCTTATAGGAATCCTCAAACAGGTATAGGACCCTTATTTGCATTTGTAAGTAGCCAAACACCTGCCATAAACATGAATAAAGAATGGCTCGGCTATCCTTACTCAATATGGTAGACGGCACACCTCTGACTGGAAGTGTATGTGGCTTCTCCTTGCCTGCCAATTTGTCTTTGGCTTCAGCAGCAACCGATGCTGCGCAATGCAATTCAAAGGCCAGGGAAACAACTTAAATTTTATATAGCACCTTTAATTTCCAAGGATGTTCCAAAGCACTTCCCATCCAAATAATAAGTTTTGAAGCGTATTCACTAATGCTTTGGAGACAGCTTCAGCACCAATTAACACACAGCAAGGTCTCACAATCAACAAATGAGATAAGGATGAGCTAAACTCTGTTTTATTTTGGGTGATGCTAGTTGAGTGATGGAATGTTGGCCACAAGATAATATTAGTGGGGCAAAGCTCAACGTCTAATATCGTATTGTACCTAGCTGAACAGGGAATCTTCGATTTTAATAATTGGCACAGTACACAGGAACATTATCCATTCCCAGCAGTAGCAATAAAATTCAGCAGAATGCACACACATTTTCTTTGGTCATCTTCTGAGAATTGTTTTTTCAATTGAAGTGAAAACTGGAAATGCTACAAAGAACATTCCATGAAAGATCATGATGTAGAAAAATAACCATTGTAATAAAGAGTTCAGGGGATGACAACATATGTCATTCAATTTTATATTGTTTTCTGCAAATGCCTCCTGATGGAAAATGCCTGTACGTTATATTGTATATGGGTCTCTTAAGGCTTAATTTCTTTTTTTTGCTGAAGTGCATGGGATACTGGTGGGTGACCGTAGGTAGTATGTACAAATATGGCCATTTTCTGAGCATTCATTTACAACACTCCTATTTACACTTCACATCTGAACCTAAACTACTTTCTATAGATTGCATATCTTCCTTCAAACCCCAAAGTTTTTTCTGATTTATTCTCCAAATAAGGTGTGCTCTCCTCTGATTTATTGAGCACATAAACATAGGAACAGGAGTAGGCCATTCTGCACCTCAAGTCTGTTCCACCATTCAATAAAATCATAGCTAAACTCTGAGCTAATTCCAAGAACCCACCTTTGGCCCAAATCCCTTAATACCTCGGATAACAAAAATCTATTAATCTCTGTTCTCCCTTTCCTGACTGGTAAGGAGTTCTTAAAGTACCTTGCTTGCTGTATATTCCAAGGAACTTCCATTAGTTATTGCCTGCTGCTGTTATTGTTTCAGAACAGGCAATTGCATTTTGGTTTCTCATCTCAGAAACATTTGAAATGTCTCATGGTGGTGTAAGGCCAACAGGGGGATGGGGTCCCCAGAGGGTGAAGCGTCTGTCTTCTTCATCCCACTTGGTGAAATGCAAAACTGTGTGTATTATAGCAGCCTGGCCAGTTTTTTTACCCATTGCCTGTAGAGTGTGCTGGAGTGTTTTTTTTTAATCCAGCCAGAAAAAAAATGGAAATTGTATCTTCAAAAAGAACATTCTCATAACAATAGCAATACATAGTGAAATATTGACAAAAATGATTAATATGTACAATGGAATATAAACTATTGCTATGGATGTGTAGTGGACAACTTGAGATTCACTTACCAGATGTATAGATTGGACGTTAATTTGACACTGGATTCCTTCATCATTCATGCCTTTTTATCTGCCTATCTGTCACTGGGCTGGACTGATGGTGATTTCAGCATCTGCCCAAAGAGGTGCATTCTTGTCTAAAACAAGCCCTTTTTCTAGAAAGAAATTATTTCTGCTGTTTGGGGAGACTAGGACCAGGGGGCATAATCTAAAAATTAGATCCAAACCTTTCAGGAGAAAAATTAGGGAACACTTCTACCATGCAAAGGGACTCTCTTTCACAAATGACAATTGTTGCTAGATCAATTATTAGTTTTAAATCAAAGGGCAAAGCTGTGCTGAAAATAGGCTGTTGAAGCTGTGCACCCTCTCTATCTCTTTCTCTTGGAAGTGTTATGCCCAGTTTGCAAAGTAACCTTCCTAAGAGAGATCTACTGCGAACCAAGATCTTTTCGGAAAAAGACATGGAAATCTGCTCATACCAACTACACCCAGGAAGACAACTGAACAAACAGCCACAACGTGGAATCACCACATCGAGACCAGCCAAGGAACAGCTAACCATATACTCCTTTGCTTTATTTTTCATGAACTGTAGCTAGTTTTTTAAGTTCAGAAAAGTTTCAATAAACTTATTTTGTTCATTGTTTAACCTAAGAAAACCTGTATGACTAACTTTTTACAATCTAAAAGCATGAATATTGAGGCTTACAGAATTGGGAAAGCACATTCTCTCTAGATTCACAAAAAAAAAACCTATTACAGTCAAACCTGGAGTGAGAAAATAGGGGTCATTTCACCCCTCCTCACATGGGCATAACACTATAAAAAATTATATCTTGACATGTAGCTCTCTGCTCAGAAGAAATGGTTTGAATTAAGTACGATATAGAAAACGTCCAGTATCACAACAGCATTGTTCTGACTTCCACCACTTTGATTTTTTTGAATCCAATACCAATCTCTTAATTACAGAGTTCCAGATGTAATTGTAGAGACAACAATCCCAAATTAGTTTCAAGTCATGCCATTTTTAATTACACTGTTTAAAATGTACATCAAAGCCAACAAGGTAACACAAATACAGATGTAAATCATTCACTGGCCAGATATCACTCCCTGTTCCGTCCATAAAACACCTAGTCTCAGCCTTCAAAAGCCATACGGCTGGCACGTCAAGGTCTTTTCTATGTTGCATTAGTTATGAAGAAGAAATGAACCATTAACATCAAAGTAGATGTGCTCAGACTGAGGTTAAGTCTGTACATCTTAATCTACATTTATTCACTGAATCCACACTAAGAGGAAGGAAACAGCAGGAAAAAAACGCGCGTGCTGGAAACACTCAACAAGTCAGTCACCATCTGTGGAGAGGATTGATAGGTAAATGGTTCAGACGCAGACCCTTCATCACAGATGAGGAATTATCCCCTTGATACTGTTGCCTTGGGATGAGCTTAGTGGTAGAATTGCACCACTCTGAGTCAGAAAGATGCAGAGGTCAAACCCCAGGCCAGACAGTTATAAACAGGAAGTTAATACTACAGAGATAGCATTGCTGAAGATCCTCATTCCCAGTATAATCCTGATAAATCTCTTCTGCACTCTCAGCAAGGCCTTGATTTTAAAACAACCACTGATGTTTAGACTTATGTTGACAGTAGCATAGTACAGAAAATGCACTATGCAGACCCTTGGCATAAGGTCCATAGGCAAGTAGGGCTAATAAATACTGCTTTAACAATACAACGATGGAATCATTCAGGCAGGAATTGAGCATCCTGTAGCAGCAGAAAAAAATAACCATTTGACTCATCATGTGTGCAGCAGTTGAAAAAGATCTATCCAGCCTCATCCCATTTCCAGCTCTAGGTTCATAACACTGTAGGTTATGGCACTCTAAGTGCATACCCAATTGTTCTTTCATATATATGTGATGAGGGTTTCTGCCTCTGCCACTTTTTCAGGCAGCGAGTTCAAGATGCCCACCACCCTCTGAATGAAAACAATTCTCCTCAACTACTCTCTATTCCGTCTTCCAATGAGTTCAAATCTATGCCCCTGGTCACTGACCTCTCTATCATGGGAGATAGGTCCTTCCTATCCACCCCACTTCGGCCCCTCACAATTTTATAATTGAGTTAATTTTATAATCAGTTAAATCTCCCTTAGCCTCTTGCATTCCAAAAAAACCCCAGCCTTTCCAATCTTTCTAAATAGTGAAAATTCTCCATCCCTGGAAATACGCAGAACGTGAGCTGTAGCATTGCTCTTTTTTTTTATATGTACAGTTCCAGCATTACCTCCCTGTTCTTAAACTGGTTAAAAAGGCATGTGATATTTTCCTTCATACCCAAATCTGGCTGCCCTGCTACCTTCAGGAATATGTATACATGTGCACCAAGGTCCTTATTTTCCTTTATATTTCTCAGAATCCCACCATTTATTCTGCATTCCCTTGCCTTGTTTGACCTCCCCAAATGCATTACTTTCAGACTGAATTCAGACTGCCACTTTTCTTCCAACCTGTCCATTGATGGCTTCCTGCAGTGGACCTTTCTTTCTCTTTATCAACCGCACAATCAATTTTTGTACCATCTGCAAACTTTTTAATCATGCTCCATACATTTAAGTCTAAATCATTTATCTATATCATGAACAGCAGTTGAGTTCACCAACAATCTAAAATAATTAACGCTGTTTCACTCCACAGATGCTGCCAAATCTGCTAAGTATTTTTCTATTCTCTGCTTTTATTTCAGATTTCCAGCATCTGTAGTATTTTGCTTTTGTCTCAGGATTTAGCCCAGCAGAACCCAACTGGAAACAGCCTTCCAGACACCAAAAGACCAGACCATTACCTTATGCCTCCTGCCATATTAATTTTTCATCATAAAATTTACATGTATTAAGTTTAGTCTGACTTTGAAATTTTACTTTTGAGATTTGTCTCCTCTTTGCACTTCAAATGAGGTATCTGACCTTACTGTCAAATTGAATAAACTGTAGCAAAGCATAAATAATGAGCTGTTAAACTGGTGTGCTCAATAAACATTTAATGCATTAGCATATGCTAAAGTGAGAATAGTTACCATGAGTCTGCTGTTCAAGGGTGCACTCTATGTTAGCATGGCAATGAATTTAACAGAACTGGTTTCTGCAAAAATGAATCCAGAGCCTGTGATTAAACCACCAGACTCCAGAGAGCATCCAGTCTTCTCATCATTTTCTTTAAGAAGTAATTATTGTTCAGTGGACAGCTTTGGGGAAGATTATCTCATTTATTACCTGTAGGGAAATTGTTAACTTAGAATTACATAGAATCCACAGACAGAGAAACAACTCGTTTATCCAAACTAGTCTATGCTGGAGTTAATTTTTCACACAAGCCAACTCCTAATTACCCCAGCCCAAACTGTACAATTATGGCCATTTCTTTCTCTCTCATGCATGTGACATCACTCCCCTTAAATGCATGAATGCTGTCTCTATGTAGCAATGAGTTCCCCAATCTCCATTATGAATAAGAAATTCCTTCTAAATTTTTAATGTGACCTGTTACTGGCTATCATATATTTATGCTCCTTTGTTCTGGACTCACCCATAAGTGAAGACCATTTCTTCACCTCTATCATAGTGAACACTTTCATCATGTTAAAGACCTCTATTGGGTCTCTTAGTCTTTTCAATTCCAAAAAAAACGCCTAAGCCTGCTAAAGCTTTCTTGTTAGATACATTCTCAATTCTAGTAACATCCCTGTGAATATTTTATGCACTTTCACCAGTGCTGAAAAAAAAATACATGCTGCTGAAGTTTTTCATCTTGTGCTCATCAGGACAATTAAAAGAATGCCAAATTTCAAATGATCACAACGATTCATAGTACAAGAGAAAAGGATATGTTCCATCTTGTGCTCAAATTAATTTCTGAGATGGAGCTGTCAAACGTGACCCTTTTCCTTGATGTGCTGGTTGAGAAATCTGCTAATGGGTTCTCCACCACTGTTAACCGCAAGCTCACCTTTGCCAGTCAATATAAATGTTGGGATTCGTATAGCTCCACATGCTATAAATTTGGCCTTGTCAGCAATCTTGTAAATAGGGCCCTATCCATTTCCTCACTTTGCAAGCTTGACACAGAAATAGAGCGCATCAAGCTATCCTGCAGGGCAATGGCTATCCTGATCAGGTCACTGCTGTGTATCGCACAAATTCACAAATGGACTAAAGACCACCACCTTTGGATCCGAATAATGCCTAGTTTACCTAGAATTACCATGGAAAGGCGAAATATCTCAAAAATTTGAACAACAGGTTAATCAAGCAATGGCTACATGGATGGTATTTTCCACTAATAGGAAGCTGCCATCAGTCCAAACAGACTGCTTACCACATAATTGAGCAATGACACATATAAATTTCAGTGTAATGTCAGGCATGTAGGTCATATGTCCCAGGGATTGGCTGATCAATATAAAACAGCATGCTCCTTTGGTTGTTCATAATAGACAGGGTACAGACCATACTCAGCCAGCCCGTGTTGGCAAAACCCAAAACAAAACGTCTACTGTTAGATGTGATTCCATGAATGGGCAGCACTTGCTGAACAATCCCGAGTGCACTAATAGCTGTACTAATAATCAATTTAAGATAATCAGTCAAGCTCATAACCTGGTTCATTGACGCTTGTGAGAAGTGACATATTTTCATACGTGATCACCCACTCCTTAACAATAAAAGAAATATGTTCAAGCCTTGTAACTGTTTTGAATTACCCAGGAGCTTGTGGAGCCTATAGTTCCCCTTTGCATTCTCCATGGCAACATCTCAACCAGAGTCAATCTGCCAAACAAGCAGAACCCTTTTTTCTTGTAGTATAAATCATTGTGATCATTCGAAATTTGGCATTCTTGAATTTCCCCTGATGAGTGGGAGATGAAAAGCTTCCAGAAAAATCCCTCTTTCCAGCAGTGTTCAAGTTCTGTACTAACAATTGACTGCTTCAATATTCATTTTGTAGGATAGAGACCAGATATATAAACAATAGTCCAAAAGCGGTCTAACCAAGATGCAACATTAACTAACATTACCTTCCACGATTTTGCATTCTATTCCTTTAATAATGAACCCCAGTATGATGCTGGTACTCTTTACGTTATGGCCTTATTAACTTGTTGCAGTGCTACTTTTAGTGGTTTCTGCATCTGTATTCCCAAATATCTTTTATGACTCTACCCCATTTACTTTCTTACCTTCCGAGATATGTGGTCCACTTACTCTGCCTGCCACAATAAAGCAACTCGCATTTCTTTATATTGAATTTCATTTGTCGTTTATCCATCCACTCTATATATTAGTGCAGTCTCCCACATTATTCACTATCTCGCACATTCCCCAAATTTGGCATTATCCATAAACTTCAACATCATACTTCCAAATTCTGAGTTCAACTCATTTATCTAAATAGAGAACAAGGCTAAAATTTTCCAGCCTAAATGGGGTTGTGGCAGGACAGTCAAAAGCCATTGACTTTCGGTGGGACCATAAGATCTCAGTGGCTGGAGGTAGCCCCAGAATGAATTCTTGTGGGTCACCACCTCCTCCCACCTTCTATGGGTCTGAGAAATTTCATTGACTTTCTACGCTCTTTTCTGGTGTACAAAGGCAACTATTAGGATGAGCTAACCCACTGTGCGGATTTTGGCAATGAAAATAATCTCTAAGGCCAATTTGTTTTTTTCCCCCCTTTATTCATGGGATGTGGGCGCCGTTGGCAAGACCAGCATTTGTTGCTTACCCCTAATTGCCCTTTAACTGACTGGCTTGCTCAGCCATTGCAGAGAGTAATTAAGAGTCAACCACCACATTGCTCTGGGTATGGAGTCACATGTAGGCCAGACCAACTAAGGATGGCAGACTTCCTTCCTTAAAGGGCATTAGTGAACCTGATGGGTTTTTTTTACAACAATCAATGAACAGTTAACTGAGACGAGCTTTCAATTCCAGTTTTATCAGTTGAATTTAAGTTTCAACAGCTGCCATGGTGGGGTTTGAACCCATGTCCCCAGGGAATTAGTCTGGACCTCTGGATTACTGGTCTAGTTACATTATCACTATGCCACTCTCTCCAGAAATATTTCTTCCCTTATCCACCCCTGAAATTCAACTCATTTGCATATTGCCAAATGTAAAATCTTGCATGCACCAGTTCAACAAAGCAAACTTTTTGAATGTATTTGTTTTCTAATTGAGTTGCGTAAAAAAATTCCTTTAATATACTTAATATAGTGATAACCTGGTGCAGTTTTATTTATGGGTTTACCAGAAAAAGGACACACCTGTGAGTAACCTGATTCTACATAACTGAAAATGACTTAAAAAATTATAAACAACCATTTGCTAGTTATAAAAACAAAAAAACTGCGGATGCTGGAAATCCAAAACAAAAACAAAAACAGAATTACCTGGAAAAACTCAGCAGGTCTGGCAGCATCGGCGGAGAAGAAAAGAGTTGACGTTTCGAGTCCTCATGACCCTTCGACAGAACTGTCGAAGGGTCATGAGGACTCGAAACGTCAACTCTTTTCTTCTCCATTTGCTAGTTACTTTGTTGTAGTCATTTTGATAAATTAAAAAGTATAGTAAAGCTGTTCTTTTAAAAGTGCCTATTAGTGCCCTTATACGTTTATAGAAAAAAAGCTTTTTTTTATTTAGAGGTGTCTCGAAGGACCACAAACAAGTGCATTGAGTGGAAACGCCCAATGTTGATTTTATTCACCTGGAGGCGTGACCAGGTTCTAGCCTGATCTTTATTGTACTAGAGCAAAAGATGACAGAAGCTCTATTTGTGCTGGTTTGGCCAATATTAGGAAAATTGCACTGAAGAAAAAAAAAACAGAACACCCCAACAGAAATATTCAGCCAATATTTTACTCCAAATAGCAAAAAACATGTAGGATTTCACTGCGAATAGTGCATGTAGAAAGTATGGCTAAATTTAAAAAAAAAATACACACACGCTCACAGTACATAAGAAGGAGGTCTTTTTTGAACAGTGAAAAGATTACAGTTCTACATAACTGACTAGCTCTGAGCTGCATTCCTGTTCACTGTGCTTGTTTTGAGGATGCAAAACAATGAAAAACCCCCAATGAGGCTTTTTTCTTATTTTTGGATATTTCTTTGCTTTCCTGGTTCTCTTTGATTCTTCTGTCAGATCAACACCTGGTACCTATTGTGAACTGCGACAAGAATAAATTTAAAGGGGAAAAAAAACAACCCTGATTGATCCCAGTGGGTCCAAACTGATTGGAGCACAAGAGGTGCAATGACATACATAATTGGAATCTGTTAATCTCAGATAGTTTATCACCAGATGCAACTTTCATGGAAATGAATGTTTGATTTGCTCACTAATTTTGCCAAGTTTGTATCCTTTGGGGATGAGAAACAAGCAAAACCGACTAAATGTGCATACACCTAAGACGGCCCAGACACACATCTTTTGGCCCTTGGTCTAAAATCCAAAGCAATTCTACTTTAGGGGGCCTACTGGCAATAGAACGGACAGACAACTTCACCTCAAGAGCATGGGCACCTGAAAACAATGCTCCCGCTCTCATATGTTTGTTTTCCACCTCATTATTGTCACTATTGGAATGCAGATAATTTGAAGACAAATAAGGATTTTAATAATTAAAACAAGACAAAACTATCCACTGCACGTGCACTCAGAATGCATGTCGTGTCCATTTTCATAAGGATCAGCATAATTCTGTGCCAGCAAATTCTGTAGATCCCAGTGTTAAACCTAGGAACCTGATTTATGCATATAGCTGTGTGCAAACATTTGTTGTTAATCTGCCTGGTGTTTGTAAAATCATAGGTACAAGCCACAGTCTGGTTTTTATGATACATCTTGTTGAGCTACTAAACATCATTTAGCTACATGTAATGTGGAAGCTTTACAGACTCTTGCCCCTTGCTTGGAAAAGTGGATGTTGAATGAGGACATTTCATAGCAATACAGAGTATGCACCCTGATAAATTCCTACTACCCCTGTTTCTCCATTATCTCAGCTGAGATCTTCTAACCAAGTACAGATCTAGAATTTTAACATGATTCCTTCCTGGATCATGTAACAATGCATTTACTAACTGAGCTAGAGTGGACAGTAATCAGCATATTGCACTTCCAAATTTTACATGTGCTGAATTGGGAAATGGCCAATGAGCAATATGCCTCTACTTTTAAAGGTCACCAGGCCAATCATGTTGGTCAGACAGAGATGGGTTGACGGATAGCTTATATATTTGACTATAACATCTGCCCCAAGTTAGATATTTTGTATCTAAGCTCATCAATGTAATGTACACACTGGACTGAAGTTAATTTTAAAGTATCATTCTGCAGTTTCTCATCTGTAGAATGCAGTTTTCTACTTTTTTTAAAAAAGCAAAGGTTTTCCATGCAAAAATATATTGTCAAAGTGGGTCAATGCATGCCCAGAACCACACTTAGGATTCAATCTTGACTTTATGAGGTGATGTAAAATGAGTGGTAACAGACCAGCAACTTGACTGACTTTAAAATTTACCCTGTAACCTTTATTTTATCAGTTTTTGTCTAAAAATCTTGCGCTGCTTTTTCTGGAAGTAAAAATAGCAAGAATTATTTTCAACAACAAAAAGTAGACTTGTCCATTCTAGATGTAATCTCATCACATTTGTACTTTTGGCTTGATTTCACTAAATGAGCAGAAATTGGCTGATTCTGGAAAAAATCCTTAATTGACAGATGACATGTTATTGCGCAGCTTGCACAGTTTCTTTGGTTGAAATTCTCAGACAATTGGTAGATTAATCAAAAGCTATCATGAGGACATTGTCAACAAGATTACTTTTTGTTACTGCTTGGCTCAACATGAAGCTTATTTACAAAACCAAATAAATATAAGTCTGTACCTCATGCTTTCAACTGAAAGAACACAACTTATAATAAACAATACTTGGCAAATAATTTTTGTGTGCAAACAATGAGGCAATTTTCGACTTCGTCTGGCACAAGAAATTAACCAGCTATTATATAACCTGCCCAGTTTTATTCCATTGACTTCAATGTGGTGAAAAGTCAGCAGGCTACCAACCAGGCTCAAAATGCTCCCCACTGACTCTTGCTTGGGGCACCGGTTCTTGTCATCTTATATTATTGCAGCTACATGGCTACTTTTCATGGGTAGGGTCAAATGCGAAGTAACCAAGGGGCCGAGCTTGTTCTCCCCAATATCTACAGTTTCTTTCTCAGTCCACTGAGAGGCACTGAGGCCAAATGTCGCATCTCAGTTAAGTCAGAACAGGCCAATTACTGGACTGACCCCAAAGCACACAGTTCCACTCTGCGCATTGCCTTTAACCAGTTGTTCCGCCGGAAGGCTTCATCCTTAAAAAAATGTTTGGCAAATAGACAGTTCAATGAGCCGCAGCACAAAATGCCACAGGAATGCAAAAGCTCTTCACACTTAATGATGAAGACCGCTCCCCTTAAAAAAAAATCACTGCAATAACATTATCTACATTTTAGTTCCACATGATAGAGTATATAAAGAACATTAAATATTAATTGGATATGGAAATGGAGGTTTTTAAGGAACAGCTCATCAAAAATGAGTAACATACTTCCATTTTTTTCTTAATAACCTCAAAAAAGTGAATGAATTTCAATTAAAATTACTATACTGTCCCTCCTAGATTAATAAATACTTTGTTGAATGACTGCTTTGAAACCACATCAAAGTAAATCATTTCAACCTCTTAATTCTTCTTGGAAGTTAGAAATGCTAGGATCACCTTAGGATGTGAAAAGGCAGCTTTTCAAATTATAAAGTCAATTTAGTAAATGAACAGACTTTGACTACAAGATAACTTGATTGTGAATAAATAATAGAATTGAAATAACTAGTCAGTGTAGCGAGAGTTCACTGCAGCTTTCCTCAGAAACTGACTGGGAAAATTACAATGCTATCATAGAAAATTATAACTGTGTCCAAAGGTCACAGATGAAAGAGTATTAAATATTCTCGCTATTGTAATGTCACTAGACCACCAGCAGTCACTAACTTCTTGTCCTTCTAAGGCAGTCCCTGGGAATTGAGGATGACTTACTTTTACTTTTGTACAATGGGTTCTGAGATGGCTGGTAGGTCCCAATGCACGATCTGTAGACCCTGCCACTTATGACGCAGGTGGTGCTTGAAGGATCAGGTAGATGAGTTGTTTGGAGATTTGTGCGCTTTCTCCAGCGCCTCAACTTCGCTTCGGCATACTCCCAACAAAGTCTCTCAAAGTTTTTGGTGCTTTTCCGAATGAACCTTCTCCATTTTAGTCAGCCACATACCAAGGACTCCCAGGTTAATAAATACCTTGTCAAATGACTGCTTTGAAAATATCAAAGTCAATTATTTCAACTTTATATTTCTTCATGAAAGCGGGCATTTTGACCTCTTCACGGATGTTTTGAGGACATTCCTAAGGCATTTCCAATGTCATTCTGGGTGTCTCCTGCCACGACTGAGTTCTGAGTACAGCAGTTGCTTCAGGAGTCTAAATGTTAGGCACATGTCCTGCCCAACAGAGATGGCTTTGAGTGATTAGTGTCCCAATGCTGGGCATGTTGCCTTGGGAGAGGGCGCTGCTGTTGGATGACCTTTCCTGCCATTGCTCATCAACAACCTACTGGGAGGTGACAGACACATTAGACTGGAGAGGTGTATTCACCATAGTGGTTTAATATAATTTTTGTTTGAACTGCAAATTACATTTGGATTATGCAAATTTGGAAAGAAATATTGCTGCAGTCACCAAAGAATACACTTGCGCCACTCTTTACATTAGGCGAACGATCTTGATGAATAGAACCACAGAATGGTTAAAGCCAGAAGGAAGCTACTTGGGCCTTTGTGAGCCCCCGCTGACCCTCTGGAAGACCAATATAAATAGTTCCACTTCCATCACTTTTCCCCATAGCCCTGCATTTTTGGTTTTCATTCTATTGCTTATCCAGCTCCTTTTTGAAAGCCATGACTGAATCTACCTCCACCATCCTTTCAGGCATTCCAGACTGTAACAACTCACCACATAAAATGTTTTTCTTCAGGTTGCCTTTTATTCTCTTGCCAATCACCTTAAATCAGTGTGGTCGAGTGCACAACCCTTCCGCCACATGTTTCTCTCTATCTACTCTGTGCAAACCCCTCATGATTTTGAACATCTCTGCAAAATCTCCTCTCAATCTTCTCTGCTCTAAGGAAAACAATCACAATTTTTCCAACCTATCGATGTAACTGAAGTAAATATAGTGCCATAAATAGCAAAATATATGCCACAATAACAGTAAAAAAAAGTAGCATTTCAAGCAGTGTTTAGTCATAAAATCCATGTGAAGCACACATTACATTCCTTTGTCAAAGGGTTGAAAAACGGGTTCAGAAGATCAAGTGATCTTTTGCTGATTACATTCTACTCTTACTCAGAATTGACAAAAGAGCCAGAAGGGAGATGAGGCGAGTGCTTTTTGAGTAGCAAGTTGTTATGATTTGGAATATATCTGAAAAGGTGATGGAAGCAGGTTCAGCAGCAATTAGATATTTCCTATTAGGGAATTAGATACTGTCTTGAAAAGTCAATATTTGCAGTGCTACAGGAAAAAGCAGGAGAGTGAAACTAAACTGATTGTGAGGAGTGCAGGAGAGCATGCCAAGGGCAACACAAGCATACTTAAAAATGAGGTGACAACTTGCTGAAGCTACAATAAAAGACTGTACGCATGCTAAGCAGCAAAGCTGCAGACAATAAACAGAGCTAAGGGATCCCACAACCAACGGACCAGATCAAATCTCTGCAGTCCTGCCACATCTAGTCATGAAAGCTGATGAACAATTAAACAATTAAGGGGGGGAGAAGCACCACAAACATCCCCATCTTCAAAGATGGTGGAGCCCAGCACATCAGTGCAAAAGATGAGGCTGAAACATTTACAGGTAACCAAGTGCCAAGTGTATGATTCATCTCAGCCTCCGACTGAGGACCCTACCATCACAGATGACAGGTTTCAGGTTATATTTTTCACTCCGTGTGATATAAAGAAACATTTGAGGCAGGAGACACAGAAAAGACAGTGGGCCCTGACTGTAGTACTGAAGACTTGTGCCGCAGAATGAGCCTCATCCCCTAGCCAAGTTGTTTCAGTACACACTGGAGTACATGTTGCAATATGCATTTAAGGGATAGCAGCATGACATCACTAGAAGGGAACTGTGTCATGTGATCCAGTCTTAGTTTCACTTTTGCTTTTGAGCAGAGCGCACACACACACACACACCCCTCTACTGCTGATGTCTTCAAGCCTTCAAACTCTGTATAAATCTCCCCATATGCCTGGTCTAAATAAATGAACCCACAATGTGTTTACCCAATCCCTTATGAGTGATTGGTGTTTATATCAGTATAAAAACAGGGCATGGTGCTCAGCAGTGCTCAAACAGCCTGGCAGCAAGATGAAGCACAGGTACAACATGGTAAACAGTCCTGGATGAGGTAACCCTCAACATATGATCAGACTGCAATGGAGTCACAGTGTTGGAGAATGTTGAAATTACAGCATAGTGACTGCACAGAAAAGCTCTGAAGACACAGTGAAGAGATAGTGCTCAAATAAACAGCTGGTAGCCAGACGGATCCCTTGTGGTGAGATTGCTCTGCGTATCCAGTCAGTTCAATCAGTGGGACAGCACAATGAGAGGACCAGCACCAGATTAGTTCCATCGGAAAAGGCGGGTGACCATGGTGTGCATTGGATTGATAGCGAGCATAGGAGACTCAAAAAAAAAATGGGGCAGAGAAGGTTGCAATCATAATGGACAGAGCTTCAGAAAAGCTCATGAAAGCAGCTACAGTGACACTCATCCCATATACTATGGAAGGAAGGTCAAAGGGAAATTGTTAGAATGTCCACAAAACTCCCCAGTTTGAATTGGGATGACACTGACCTACTAACCAAATTCAATTTCTTAAAGCACTGTTCAGAGCTATGGTTTCTTGATTCAGGTGTGTCTGAACCAGACAGGCAAGCCATAAAAATTCGCCCAGCAATTGGGAATGAAGGTCTACACAGACTGAACACGTCCGGGTTAACAGCAGAAGAGCTAAAAGGTCCCCAAAAGATATAGACTACATTAGAAGACCAGTTCAGAATCAGGTTAACATTCTGCATTCATTGATCACCGTTTATGTAATTTTGTCAACAACCTACAGAATCCATAGACCACTTTGCTGGCAGATGCAGACAAAAGTGTACATACTGTGATTTTTCAAATGCAGACAGAATTGTTGAGTTGGTGATCACTTCCACTCCCATGGAAGTGTTCCAGAAAGATCTGCCTAGACAAGCCCAAAACTATTAGCATCAAAGAGCTATTCAAAGATGGACCAAAGTACAAAATGATC
The DNA here is from genome assembly GCF_017639515.1 of Carcharodon carcharias. Classification (NCBI taxonomy): domain Eukaryota; kingdom Metazoa; phylum Chordata; class Chondrichthyes; order Lamniformes; family Lamnidae; genus Carcharodon; species Carcharodon carcharias. The sequence goes on along the minus strand of NC_054474.1, from coordinate 135,185,719 downwards.
CTTGCAGGCCAATGAAGCTTAAAGGTCCTAAGTACCACCGCAATTGATGACGCACTCACTAGAACACCCAAACCTAACAAGACTTGTGGAAGATGTGGCATTCTGCATGCACCAATAAAATACCCAGCTTTCCACTAATTTTTTAAGGTATATGTCAGAAAGGGCCATTGGCAGTGGCAGTGCACTGGAGGAAAGGCTAATGCAGCTATAAAGAGCCATGCACTGATCCAAATGGGCCATACACAATGGGTACCCTAAAGCAAGAAGAATGACTATCCAGTATCTCATCACAAACATGTACATGAGATGAGTGATAAACCAGAAAATGAAAATGATGTGCTCAATGAGACGAAGAGCAGTGGGCAATCATACTGTCAATCTCATGAAAAACTTAGGTGTCGCGGCCAAGATTACCACAGGGGCAAGTGCCAACATATTTTCCCTGCAGATTCTAAAAGACATGTATCCACATACATACATACAAGGCCATGGTGAATCTACTACTGCAAAACTTGCAGTGTACAGCAGTTCACTTATCCCATGAACAGCATCCATAGTCATGGAATACAAGTACAATCAATCCTCCTGGATGTCACAGGTGTTGTACATCGTGGAGACTAAAGGCCCAGTGATTGCAGGTCTACCAGCATGCCGTAACCCTGCACTAATGAAAGTCTATGGAATCAGTCAGACCTCACATGACAGATCAACATCACCAATAATTCTATCACCTCAGTTCATGATCTGACATCAAAATATCTAGAATGTTTTGACAAAATTGGCAATTTCAAGGGAGTTGCAACATAATGTTACTCTTGCAGGAGAATGCAAGTCTGTCAATTGATCCGCCACATAAATACAGCAGACACAAAGACAAATTGACAGTCAAATTGGACAAAATGGAATCATTAGAGGAGTACAAGAGTATGTTGATTGGTGTAGCTCAATTATGTGTGTCATAAAGGAGGACGGATAATTGAAAATAGTCCTTGATAGATAACGTTTAAACACAGTTTTGAAACATTGTCCTTATAAAATATCCACATTAGAAGAGTTGATTCAGAAATTTGCAGGTGCAAAATTTTTCTCAAAGCTTCATGTCAAGCATGGTTACTGGTCAGTACATCTCACGGAGAAGTCCCAAGAGCTTACTACATTTCATATCCCATTCAGATGATACTGTTTTCAATGACTTCCTTTCAGACTTTCTGTTAGCCAGGAGCTCATTTAAGCTTATATGGACGGCATGATATGCACTGTACCAGGATACATACGTATCGATGATGACATAGCTATTGTGCAAAGAACAAAGCAAGAACATGACCAGAATCTGCAATTATTGATGCAAGTGGCACATAATGAAGGATTGGTGTTCAACAGTCTGAAGTGTGATGTCAACATGCAACATATCAATTTCTTCAGTTCTATTTATTCCAGGGCTGGTATATGTCCCAAGTAAAATAGAGGATGTTAAACCCAGGCCAACTCCTCAATATAAAGAAGATCTTCAAATATGTCTAGGTCTCTTTAATTTCTTGTCTCCATCATTTCCAATTTTGCTCAAAACATCTTTGTCACAAAGGGAATTGTTGAGAAAGGATGTGCTTTTCCTGTGGCACAAGGACAACTAATAGCTCTTCGAAGCACTGAAACAGTCATTATCAGAAGCATCAACATTGCAATTTAACAATCCTAAGGAGACAGCTACCCTGGAGATAGATGACTCACAGAACAGTCTGGGAGCATGCATATTACATAAAAGGCACACCAATTTCATTTGCTTCAAAATCTCTGTCCTTATCATAACTCAACTGCTCCAACATCAAGCAGGAACATTAGCTTTAATGTTTGGAATCAAGCATTTTCATACCTATCTCTCTGGCAAAAGAGTTGTGGTAGAGTCTGACCATAAATCACTGGAGATGGTTTGGCGAAAGCTATTGATCAGTGCACCGCCAAGGTTGCAATGTCTCTTGATAAAGATTCAAGAGTACAACTGTGAGATCAAGTACAAGCCAGGTAACTTGAATAATACATCAGATACACTAAGCAGATTGCCTAACCCAGCAAAAATGGAACCTCCAGGTTGATTTCATTTGCATCGAACTTGAAGATGTTCTCCAAATTGATCTGGTACATTCTGAGCAATGCAAATGGCAGCAGCTACAAGAAGAAATGGCAAAAGATTCCACACTACAGAAATTTTGGAAAACTATCACTGGAGGATGGCCTGATTCAATAGAGCATGTCTGTGAACAGATGAGATCATTTTGGCCCAATTGGGATGAGCTAGGCATCTCCCTGGGAGTCAATTTTAAAGTCAGGCAGGTCATCATACTGGAATCTTTGTGGCCAGATATTCTTCAACAACTTCAGCACTCACACATGGGTATTGATTAGACGAGGAGACTCACAAGGGAGAAAGTATATTGACCAGGTATGAACAATGATATTGAAATCATCATCAAGAAGTGCAAGGCATGTCTGTTATGGCACAGCCTTTCAGAAAAGCTGAGTTATTTAAAAATCCCAGAAGGAAACTTTAAACAACTGTCATAACCTATATTTTTAAGTGGTATGTTTGAGATGCAAGTCTAAGTTCAGGAATCAGACCACCAATTCTCGAGAGATTTTATATTAGACTAAATGAAACATTTTATTAATTTACACAAGTTAAATATATATACATGGCTACAAATTACTATTATCATAACTTTTAACAAATCCCTAAACTAATCTCTATTAAGGCAATAGCAACCCATTGACTTAACTACACACCAGCCAAAACATTTTCATCTTACAAATTCAAAATAATGTTCCTTTCACTTTGGTTCCTGTGGAGACAGTTGGAGGCTTACAGCTACTTTGACCTTACATTGCCTCTGCCCTTCACACACGAAAACCGCCCTCTGATATACCTAGCATATCTTATTGAATGTAAATTCTCATTGTATCACCAGCCTCTTCCAGCAATAAAACCACTTTCATAGTACCAATTTTACTAGTAATATAAACATTGCTTGATCTCTGCTAACTAGGTGCCAGATTTCACTCATCTTCTTGAATGCTCTATTCAAAAAATGCAAATGCACTCTACCTCTCTTACATCTCAAAACTAGTTCATATCAAAGCACCCAGAATAGCTAGCTATAATCCAATTAAGACACACCCAAAGACTAAACCTCTATTTTAAAAGAAAAATATTTTCCAATAATATTATATACATTAATAGCTTCATGACAATGTCAGGAGCATATCTCAAGTCAACACAAATAACCATTGGCTCCACATGATGTTCCTATCCATCCTTGGTCCAAAGTCACATCTGACCTCTTTCATGTCCATAGCACTGAATTCAACATCATCGTCGACTACTTTACCAAGTACCCCATCATTCAACAATTGCACAATACATCAAGCACAACCCTCGTGCATGCTCTAAGTGCTATGTTGTTTGATTCGTGTACTGAGGGAAATCATTATGGATAAAAGTCCGCAGTTTATTGTTAAGCCATTTCAGGATGAGTGAGAGAAGTGGAATATCAGTCACACTACTTCTTCTCCTCATTACCCTAGATCTAAGGGCCCAGCTGAACAGATGATTCTCATGGTGAAATCTCCAATTCTCAAATGTAGGCAGACCAAGCAGGGTCTACACATTACAATGTTACATCTGAGACCGACGCCTTTAAGCGCAACTATTCTGTCACCAGCAGAGCTCATGTTTGGCAGGTCAGTTTACCTATTCCTAACTATTCTACTCTCTCAGAAGCGAGACAGTAACTCTTAAAACTGCAAGAGAAGGTGAACAACGTGCACGATAAAAATACAGGTACAGAATTGACAAGTTTACACAATCCCTCGTGTATTATTAGTACCTGTATAATTCTAAAAATATGGCAGTACAGACTACAACGCTGCCATTTACCCAATAATGTGGAAAATCATCTAGGTATGCCCTGTTCACAAAATGAAGAACAAGTGCAATCCAGCCATTTATCGCTCCAGTCTAATCTCGATCATCAATAAGTGATCAAAGGTGTCGTCATCAGTGCTGTCAAGCAGCACTTACATAGCAATAACTTGCTCACCAATGCTCAGACCTCATTATAGCCTTATTCCAAACAGGGGCAAAAGAGCTGAACCCCAGAGGTGAGGTGAATCGGGGGGGGGGAGTGTCCACTGGATGGAGTTATACATAACACAAAGGAAGTTGATTGCAGTTGCTGGAGGCCAATATTCTCAGTCCCAGGACATCATTGCAAGAGTTTCTCAGGGTAGTGCCCTAGATCCACCCATCTTCAGCAGCTTTATCAATGAATTTCCCTCCATTATAAGGTCAAAAGTAGAGAAGTTAGCTGATGATTGCAGTTTTCAGTACCGTTTACAACTCCTCAAATACTGAAGCAGTCAGTGCCTGCTTGCAGCAAGAACCAGAAAACATTCAGGCTTCAGATGATAAATGGCAAGTGACATTCATGCCATACAAGTGTCAGGTAATTACATTTTTCAACAAGAGATAATCTAACCATCTCACCTTGACATTACCTTTGCTGAATCCCTCACCATCAGCATCCTGAGGGGTTACCATTTACCAGAAACTGACATGGACAGCCTTATAAATACTATGATTACAAGGGGAGGTAAGAGACTGGGAATTTTGCAGCATCAAACTCATCTCCTGACTCCCCAAACTGTCCACCTTCCATAGGGCACAGTTCAAGATTGTGATATAATACTCTCCACTTGCCTGAATTAGAGCAGTCCCAACAACATTCAAATATCTTGACATCATCCACAACAAAGCAGCCTGTTTGATCGACATCCCATCCACCATGTTAAATATTCACTCCCTCTGTGACCAGTACACAATGGCAGCATGGCATACCATCTACAAGATGCACTGCAGCAACTCACTAAGTCTCCTTCAATAGCACCATCGACTTCCTCCAATGGAGTCAAAGTAATATACATAGAATATAATTTCAGACTGCAAGAGGCTTCTGGCTGAGGCACATTCTACATGTGCTGGTCACTTAATAATGTATTTTCCAAGTTTTTAAAAAATTCATTCATGGGATGTGGGCTTCGCTGGCTGAGCCAGCAATTATTGCCAGACCCTAGTTGCCCTTGAGAAGATGGTGGTGAGCTGCCTTCTTGAACCACTGCAGTCCATGTGGTGTAGCTACACCCACAGTGCTGTTAGGAAGGGAGTTCCAGGATTTTGACCCAGAGGCAGTGAAGGAACGACGATATATTTCCAAGTCAGGATGGTGAGTGACTTGGAGGGGAACTTCCAGGTGGTGGTGTTCCCATGTGTCTGCTGCCCTTGTCCTTCCAGGTGGTAATGGTCGTGGGCTTGGAAGGTGCTGTCTAAGGAGTCGTGGTGAATTCCTGCAGTGCATCTTTTGGATGGTATATACTGCTGCTACTGTGTGTCGGTAGTGGAGGGAGTGAATGTTTGTGGATGTGGTGCCAATCAAGAGGACTGCTTTGTCCTGGACAGTGTCCAGCTTCTTCAGTGCTGCACTCATCTAGGCAAGTGGGGAGTACTCCATCACACTCCTGACCTGTGCCTTGTAGATGGTGGACAGGCTTTGGGAAGTCAGGAGGTGAGTTACTCATTGCAAGATTCCTAGCCTCTGACCTGCTCTTGTAGCTGTTTCTAAACAAATGCATAAAGAAAGTATCAATTGAGTGCAACCTTATCCCCACTCAACATCGCATTCACTTCAGTAGGGTTGAATAATAGTGATAAAATGGCAGTGGGGTGGATGAAATGGAGAAAAGGTTATGGAGGCTGAGATCAGCCTGGGCTTCAGACCTAGTCCGTGACTCAGCCTCTTTCATAGGACAAACCTATTATGCAATTTCAATTCATTTTGGACCTTAGCATATTTTTCTTAAACAGGATTACTGCTTTGTTTATACCCGTGAACAATTTCATCAAGCACTGACCATCAACTAATTCATTTCCCATCAAGCTTTGTTCAACAGCAATGATTGCTTTATATTTAAACTTCTCTGAAAAAGAGATAACATTTTGGATAGTAACACTGTCAATACTAGGAAATAGTTTAAAGAGAAGATCATGTAAACTTAATTGTGGGTCATGTATCAGAAACAATTCATTCCCCACAACTCTTGACAACTAATCAAGTTAACTGGAATTATAATCCATTGCCTTGGGGCTGATCTTTCAGATGCTCCTTGATAAACTAACCTCCCAATTACAGTCGGAGCAAATCTCCTAATTGGCACCAGTGGGAATTAGCTAAAATTACTTATTTCTCTTGTACTTTCCAAGGGTATATTGTGTTCTCTTTTCAATGCCTTTGAGATACAAACTATCTACCTGCACAGCAGGAAAACCAATTCACAGGTCTGATGATTTATATTCCTTCAAATTAACTACATTTGTGTAAACTTTTACTACAGATTAACAATAACTCTTAAATCTGCATAAATTCTTGTGTGTGGATATCAGTTCTACATCTTGACCCTTGTATTGTCATTAGTTAAGAATTTATACACTAACATCTACCTTCTAGACTGAACAAAAACCATCCTCAGCTCAAGAAAGAAGGATAGCTTGACATAATTACTGTGATAATGTTTATGAGAGTGCTCTTTGTCTAATACTTCAATGCATTCAGGAAAGTATAGTTTCACCAGGAATCACCTCAAGGTTACCTCATGGGCTCCATTATACACCAGGAGACACGCCATCCCAAACCTTCTGTGTTTTGGTTTTCAGAAAGTGAGAGATTGCCTGTAGAATTGAATCGTTGGGTTGGGCATGAGAAGTATTTTGTTTACGCCTGATTTGTAATAATTGGTCCAAATTATAAGTTACTTGCATGAAGTGTTCCAAGTACGTGATATTTACTGTTGTGAAAGAGATTTTGCAAAACCTGTGAAATATTGCAAAGCGGTCAAACCTGATGTTTTCTTTAATCTTTCCTCTGCAAACCTCCCTTAATTTAAGTGGAAGCAAACATGACCAATTGCACCGACTGTGTCATATTGGGCTCAGACATGTTCCATCATCTGTGGTAACCACTTGAAACAGGCCAGAGGCTCCTAGCTTATGCAAACAGTTGGTGTGAGCAATAAACATTCCCTCTTAAATGTAAAAGCGCCCTGAAAAAAGATTAAAATGCAAAGAACAATTTTAAAAGTCTTTCCATTAAACGACAAGTGGAAGTTTCATGTAACTTTTGTATTTTAATTCATATATCTACACTTCAGGAATAAAACATTTTGGATAAATGTCACAGATATTTTAAAACTGTTGTTACGGACAGGAGGAGGGGTTTAATTTAAACAGCATTAATTTCTCCTCTCACCACCCATTTATGAACAGAAAGGTGTTTTGATTTATTTCCCTCTTAACAGGCAGTGGTGCATATCCCAATCCCTCAGTTTTGGTGCGATCCAATTTTCTATTGGTAATCCCACAGCAAACTTGAAATAGGACGAACTCAATGGTTATTTATTTACACATACTTCTTTTTATTAATTCATGGGATGTGGGCTTTGAAAGCTGGGCCAGCATTTATTGCTTCTCCCTAGTTGCCCTTGAGAAGGTGGTGGTGAGCTGCCTTCTTGAACCGCTGCAGTCCATGTGGTGTTAGTACATCCACAGTGCTGTTAGGAAGGGAGTTCCAGGATTTTGACCCAACAACAGTGAAGGAACGGCGATATATTTCTAAGTCAGGATGGTGAATGGAGGGGAATTTCCAGGTTGTATTCCTATCAATTTGCTGCCCTTGTCCTTCTCGATGGGAACGGTCGTGGGTTTGGAAGGTGCTGTCGAAGGAGCCTCGGTGAATTCCTGCTGTGCATCTTGTAGGTGGTACACACTGCTGCCACTGTGCGGTGGAGGCAGTGAATGTTTGTGGATGGGGTGCCAATCAAGTGGCCTGCTCTGTCCTGGACGGTTTGAAGCTTCTTGAGTGTTGTGGGAGCTTCACTCATCCAGACAAGTGGGGAGTATTCCATCACAATTCTGACTTGTGCCTTGTTGATGGTGGACAGGCTTTGAGGAGTCAGGAGGTGAGTTACTTGTTGCACAATTCCTAGCCTCTGACCTTTTTTTGTAGCCACAGTATTTATATGGCTAGTCCAGTTCAGTTTCTGGTCAATGGTAACCCCCAGGATGTTGATAGTGGGGGATTCAGTGATGGCAATGCCATTGAACATCAAAGAGCGATGGTTGGATTCTCTCTTGTGGGAGGTGGTCATTGCCTGACACTTGTGTGCCGCGAATGTTACTTGTCAGCCCAAGCCTGGATATTGTCCAGGTCTTGCTGCAGTTAGATATGGGCTGCTTCAGTATCTGAGGAGTCGCAAATGATGCTGAACATTGTGCAATCATCAGTGAACATCTCCACTTCTGACCTTATGATGGAAGGAAGTTCTTTGATGAAGCAGCTGAAGGTGGCTGGGCCGTGGACGCTCCCCTGAGGAACTCCTGCAGTTATGTCCTGGAGCTGAGATGACTGACCTCCTACAATCACAACCATCTTCCTTTCTACTAGGTATGACTCCAACCAACAGAAAGTTATCCCCCTGATTCCCACTGACTCCTGGTTTGTTCGGGCTCCTTGATGCCACACTCTGTCAAATGCTGTCTTGGTGTCAAGAGCACTCACCTCGGGAGTTCAGCTCTTTTGTCCATGTTTGGACCAAGGCTGTAATGAGGTAAGGTGCTGAGTGGTCCTGGCAGAACCCAAACTGGCCGTCAGTGAGCACGTTATTGCTAAGCAAGTGTCGCTTGATAGCACTGTTGATGACCCCTTCCATCACTTTACTGATAATGGAGAGCAGACTGATGGGGTGGTAATTGGATGGGTGGGATTTGTCTTGCTTTTTGTGTACAGGATGTAGCTGGGCAATTTTCCACATAGACAGGTAGATGCCAGTGTTGTCGCTGTAATGGAACAACTTGGCTAGGGGCAAGGCAAGTTCTGGAGCACAAGTCTTCAGTTATTTTGCCGGAATATTGTCAGAGCCCATAGCCTTTGCAGTATCCAGTGCCTTCAGCCATTACTTGATATCACATGGAGTGAACCAAATTGGCTGAAGACTGGCATCTATGATGCTGGGACCTCCGGAGGAGGCTAAGATGGATCATCTACTCAGCACTTCTGGCTGAAGATCGTTGCAAATGCTTCAGCCTTATCTTTTGCACTGAGGTGCTAAGCTCCTCCATCATTGAGGATGGGGATATTTGTGGAGCCTCCTCCTCCAGTGAGTTGTTTAATTGTCCACCAGCGTTCACGACTGGACGTGGCAGGACTGTAGAGCTTAGATCTGATCCATTGGTTGTGGAATCACTTAGCCCTGTCTATCACTTGTTGCTTATGCTGTTTGGCACACAAGTAGTCCTGTGTTATAGCTTCACCAGATTGACATCTCATTTTTAGATATGCCTGATGCTACTCCTGGCATGCCCTCCTGCACTCTTCTTTGAATCAGGGGTGATCCCCTGGCTTGATGGTAATGGTAGAGTGGGCGATATGCCGGGCCATGAGGTTACAGATTGCTTACGAGTACAAATCTGTTGCTGCTGATGGATGCCCAGTCCTGAGTTGCTAGATCTGTTCAAAATCTATCCCATTTAGCACGGTGATAGTGCCACACAACACGATGGAGGATATCTTCAATATGAAGGCAGGACTTCATCTCCACAACGACTGTGTGGTGGTCACTCCTACCAATACTGTCATGGATAGATGCATCTGTGGCAGGTAGGCTGGTGAAAATGAGCTCAAGTATGTTTTTCCCTCTTGTTGGTTCCCTCACCACCTGCCGCAGACCCAGTCTAGTAGCTATGTCATTTAGGACTCAGCCAGCTCAATTAATAGTGGTGCTACCAAGCCACTCTTGATGATGGACATTGAAGTCCCCATCCAGAGTACATTCTGACCCCTTGCTACCCTCAGTGCTTCCTCAAAGTGTTGTTCAACATGGAGAAGCAATGGTTCATCAGCTGAGGGAGGGCGGTATGAGGTAATCCGCTTCCTTGCCCATATTTGACCTGATGCCATGAGATTTCATGGGGTCTGAAGTCGGTGTTGAGGATGCCCAGAGCAACTCCCTCCTGACTGTATATCACTGTGCCGCCACCTCTGCTTTGCCTGTCCTGCCAATGGGATAGTACATACCCAGGGATGGTGATGGTGGTGTCTGGGATATTATAAGGTATGAGTCCGTGAGGATGACTATGTAAGGCTTGACTCGTCTGTGAGAATGCTCTCCCAATTTTGGCACTAGCCCCCAGATGTAAGTAAGGAGGTCTTTGTAAGGTTGACAGGGCTGAGATTGCCACTGTTTTTCTGGTGCCTCGGTCGATGCCGGGTGTCCATCTGTTTTCATTCCTTTTTTTGTGACTTTGTAGCGTTTTGATACAACTGAGTGGCTTGCTAAGCCATTTCAGGGAGAATTTTAAGAGCCGTCGACATTATTGTGGGTCTGGAGTCACATGTACGCCAGGCCATGTAAGGACGACAGATTTCCTTCCCTAAAGGGCATTATTGAACCAGATGGGTTTTTTTTTACAACAATTGACAATGGTTTCATGGTCATCATCAGACTTATAATTCCAGTAGACTGAGCTATGCAGTTCAGCAGAGAAATATTACTTGTTCCACAAGCCAGAGGCCCAAGTCACATGACTTCTTACTTCTCTACCCGGCTTTTGACAAAGGATATGTATCCATTGTCTGGATTCTGAAAACTGCTAATTGCCACAGCCATTAGAAATTGAAAGGAAGGTTGTGGGGTCTTTGTCTTAGCAGATGATCTACCACCTTCTGGCCAGCCTGGGTGATTAAATGCAGATGGCCTTTGTGTAGCTCTCTTTGCAGTTGGGCTTATAGTCCACAGGAGGGTCACTAGTGGCTCCTCAGAAATAACGATGTGTGAGGTTTCCTAAAACTGACAGGTGGCTTCTTTCATTCAGGGGTCACAGATACATAGTTTTAGCTATTTTAAAGATCTTTGTTCAGTTTTAAAATTTTAGAAATAGCAATGAGCATATCAGTATATTATTAAAATATACAGTGTAAGGTCTTAGTTCCTCACACTACTTTATTTGTGGAAATAAATTATTGCATATTTAAGTAAAATATTTGGGATAATTTCAATTATCTAATAAGCTGCTCCAGGATAAGTTGCGATGAGGCAAATCTAATTGGATCATTTGTGCTGAGCTTTGAAAATACTAAAATGGCAGGGCCAACTGGGAAGCAGGTCACAGGGTCCACAGAATTTAAATTTTAAAATAGCTTTTACCTGCTTAATATACGGTCAATTTCCTCACAAACACCGGAAATCGATGCTAATAACAGATCTCATCTGGAGTGCTCATTCCAGCACATTAATTAAGTTAAGAGATGCTTGAGTGTGCTCTTGGATCATTTGCAGTAACTTTCACAACATGTAGGGTTACACTACTGGCTGTGATGACTGGAGATTGTCTTTGTCCTGAAATTGGATGGAATCCAATTCCTACCTGCCATGATATATCAACCAAGTTGTACATTCAGAATCAATACTACAATAACCCAGGCCCACCCAGGGGTTTGTCATGCTGGTACGAGCGCCAGCACTGATTCTGCTAAATTGGCAGCAGGCTTGCATCTGAATCCCCTTTGCTCTCACTGCTTCAGTTTCAACTCTCACTTCAGCTGCTCTAACACACTGCTCGCACCATATAATTAGGTGTACTCTTAGCAGAAGAATATGTTTGACCTTTTATGACTTTACCATTGAGCTGCAAAGCAAAGCCTATCCTGGCATTATGACTCAGTGGCAGAATACACTCTACTTTCAACCAAGATGGCTCAATAAAAATCACTGAGGTAGTAGTTAATAAAAGTGAGAGGATCATTAATTCATGGGGCAAATGTTTGGTGATTCCACTTTGACTTATGAACATTTATTTCACCAAACAAAGGCTATTATATTCTTGATGACATCAATTTTTGGATTATTTTTTGTTATTTACAGCATTCTAGCTTAATTAATGGCATGCACTTATCTATCCCATAATATTTAATAGTTTCCGTTTTAATTGGTGATACGTTGTTAATTTAGCTATAATCTTGAGTTGTTCTTTATGTTTATCATTCCAACTTCAATCTTGATCTCTCTCTTCTTCTAATTAGTTCCCGCCTAAGGTAAGCTTGTCTCCGTGTCTGAATCCTGTTTGATAGCTTACTTTAAGACAACTGTCGACAATGGTTAGCATTTCTTCTAACCACATATGCACAATGGTCACTACTCTTTTCCACTACTCCTAGGCCTTGGGTAGCATTGACCATTCTTAAACCATCTAATGACTTAGAATTTCTTAATTAGCCCCAGACATTTAAGGATTCTTTATGAACTGTCCAAACAAAGATCACATTTCCCTTTCCTTATATGACAAGCAAAGTCATTTCCAATTTTACTTTCTTCTTTAGCCTTTCTTTCCCAAAGCAATATCTTATGTTCATGTTCAGTACCTCACATTGTGAAAGGCACCCAGTGCTTTCCCCAAAGTGGCTTTTCTTCCTCGAGGTGTCTGGAGAGATTGAGTAAGATTTAAAAACCATGGGCCTCAAGGCCTAACTGGATTATCTTCCCAACAATGCACTTTTCGTAAAGGATCATTAGTCAGAAATAGGAACCCGGGCTCCTTCATCCAATGATTGGTCACAAGCAATTGGTCACCAAGGTGAGGGAGCAGGTATCTCCCTGGTCAGTACAACTCAGTGCTACACCATGCAGTGCAATTGCCTACTGAAACACTCCCATTCTTCACTTTGAACAAGTACATTTGTTGGTGCAGCCAAAAATATCAAGCTGCAGATGGGAAAGCTTAACAAGCCAACAATTAAAATAAATACCCACCAAAGATTTCCCCCTTCCCTTTTTTTTTCCAATAAATTATAAAGATTTTCCTTTTCCCACCTATTTCCATTATATAAAAAAAACCCCACTAGAGCTATACCTTGAGTGCCCTAACATCCATTCTTAATTAGCACATTCATTTAGATAATATCACCAACTTTAATTTTAACACCTATGTGTTCTATTGTACTATTGTCGTTGACATCTTTTGATGATCTGCTTCTATCACTGCTTGTTTGTCCCTACAACCACAGCCCCCCACCCCCGCCACCTCTTTGTCTCTCTATCTCTCCGCCCCCCACACACACACCTTAAACCAGCTTATATTTCAACTCTTTCTTGGACTCGAACGCAAGTTCTGTCGAAGGGTCATGAGGACTCGAAACGTCAACTCTTTTCTTCTCCGCCGATGCTGCCAGACCTGCTGAGTTTTTCCAGGTAATTCTGTTTTTGTTTTAAAAGACAGACCTGCCTGTTTTGCAAATAAATTCAAGTGCCTGGCAACACCAATATTCTCTAAACTGTACAATCAATGAGTGAAATGAAAAGTATGTGCATTCATCTTTTTAGATTTAGAAACAATTTTATATTCCTGTTTAGTCAATGTTTCTTTCCTTTTATGCCCCAGCATTTTCCCCTCATTTCCTCCCGTTAAAGCATCGACCACTTCCTGAACATGGAATCATGGAAGCCAGGTAGGCAGGTGGCCAATGTGTTTTATAGCAAGTTTCAATAGGCAATCTGACTGTGGGTACTGCAGCTCCATCTAACCCAGCTCTCACCTAGTATCCACATGCACAAGAAGCACAGAAGATTGATAAGTGGTGACTGTACCCCTTACAAATGGACACTGAAGCCAATTGTGGCTCATCCAGCCAACCTTAAAAAGGAAAAGAATAATCCTTAGTAATTTAGTGGAAAGTTTGCTTCCCTTGAATGTGAACAATTCTGAGTCATCCCTTCTGTCGAGGTTTCTGTACAATTATTTTCAGATGCTTTCTTAATAAGCTGTTGATTCAGGCTAAACTGTGTTCGGTTTTTTTACAAAACAAGTGCTCAATAAACGATGTATGTTTATCAAGACATTAGAGGTACAATTCCATGATTTCATGCTCCCTGCAGGGACACATGTCTGCAAGGAGCAAATGGTAGGCATAGGGCTTTGACACTGTATCACCATTCTATTATCTCCCCCTACAACCCCTGTAAACATAGTTCACTGTTGGGAACATAGAATTGTTCGTAGACAGAATTTATATAATTGCATCCAAAGTATGTCAACGTGTCACAAAAATGTCAGAGACAAGTTACTCCACTGGCTCTTCTCTCTTCACAGCAACCTATAAATTCCTCATCATTCTAATTCCAGTTGAAAACCCCAAATCTCCACAATGAACCACCTTTGGACCATTTACATTTATTCCTGCCAAATCCCCCTTTCCTGGCATACTGTGCATTTCCATTGTTTGTTGCCCTTAAACAAATCTAAACTTTTTATAAGTTTCTTCTTTTTTGATACCACGCATCCAAATTACCAAATGCTTCCGTTCTTTGCAGACATTGAGTGCAGTTTCCACAAGCATCACAATACGGGTATCTCCTTATATAGCCATATGCTATCAAGAACAGATCTTCTACTTTGACCTTGGGCTGTCATGGTTCTTTTGGCAACGTTAGCTGTTTGTGTGTCATAGTTCAACCCATTAGTTGCTGATCTGCTGTCAGCGAGCTCTTCCACCGTGAATAATGACTGTGCATCACCAGCAGAGCACATGCTGAGACAGCTACCAACAGTTTGCTTCCTTGTCACCAGAGAGTCTCAAGTTTCTCTTGAGTGGAGATATTTCCTGCTGATAACAACCACATCATGTTTGGCACCACAGGTTAGATGTGTATTTGCAGCTTGTAAAAGTCAGACTTTCAACTGACAGTATCCATCCCACATCACTCCCTCACCTAAAGGAAGCACAGAAATGTCTGATATTTAACCCTGAGGGCAAGTAAGGAAGCTGCTTCTCCCTTAACTGATACTGTGAAACAACAAATATAATTTTCCACCACTGGGAATTACAATAGCTTTCAGGTTAGTTAGGGCAAGTTCTAATTGCTTTGCTTCCAAAGTCTTTTGACAGGAAACAATCTGAGGAGCGGGAACGATGAAAACCTCCCTCCAGCAGTTCAGAGTCACAACTGGTTGGCTAAACATACCGTACAATAATGGACATCTACAAAGCAATGACATGATCAAGTGGTTCAGTTTACGTGATAAATAGCTAGCTTGTACCACGATTGCAATGTTTAGAAAGTCAGGTTGATCTTGTAACTCGACTTTCATTTGCCACTTGAAACTACTTGAAATCTGTGGCTCTAAATCAGTACAAGAAATGACAGGAATCCTTTGGGCAAATTCAAACACATGTAAACACTTGTCTGTGTAAACTGACAGGTGGGTCACTTCGCGTATCTCCCAACCTCTTACAAAGCTTTCTGCTCCCCTTTTGAACAGATTATTCAGCACACACATTCTATGCAGTACTTTGCTCACAATGCACTTCTGAGTTTATTTAGCTCATAGACATATCTTTAGTAGACTGTTTCTTTCATAAATTGTTGGCCATCTCCACTGAGCTCAATGTTTCCCTGAGATTGCAAATTTGGCTAGTGTGAACTGGCTTGTTTTCATAATGATATAGAGGTCGCAATCGCGCATAAAGGATGGGTAAACATGTTGTGGGTTCATTTATTGAGACTAGGCGCAAGAGGATATTTTTTGCAAAGGAAGAAAGCTTTAAGACATCAGCAGCAAAGCTGTGTGTGCATGTGTTCTGCTCACAGGCCATAGTGAAATTGAGACTGGATCATATGACACATTTCCCTTCTAGTGATAGCATGCTGCAATCTCTTAAAAGCAAATTACAACATTCCTTTTTTTTTAAAGATATCTTCCTTCTTCCAAAAAAGTATAACTACTTACATAAAAGCAAAAAACCTGCAGATGCTGGAAATCCAAAACAAAAACAAAAATACCTGGAAAAACTCAGCAGGTCTGGCAGCATCTGCGGAGAGGAACACAGTTAATGTTTAGAGTCCGAATGAGCCTTCAACAGAACTAAGTAAAAATAGAAGAGAGGTGAAAAATAAGCTGGTTTGGGGTGGAGGTGGGGTGGGGGTGGAGGGGGGAGGGAGGGTGGGCAAGTAGAGCTGAATAGAGGGTAGAGGGCCAGTGATAGGTGCAGATAACCAAAAGATGTCACAGACAAAAGGACAAAGAGGTGTTGAAGGTGGTGATATTACTTACAACTCATGTTTGTGTTTAGTTGCCATTACCTAACTGAGAAATCTATGAGTCTCTAAAGTGTAGAGGTAATCTGCTGGTATGTCCAGATCTTGTACTTGTAACCATGTCTGGATGTTTCTTTAATTGCTCACAGCGATCTATGGGATTGTCATTCTTGGATGATTGTCCTGGTTGCAATTGGGATCTTACACTAGATGCAATTAGGTTGTACAGTGGTTGAGGAACTGGAATGGATCTGATGTGTTCTTGGTTACACTTCACCATTGTGCCATTGTATGCAATGACTTCATAGGATCTTGGTTCCAAACAAATCCTTGCCACCTCGGCGTGTTGCCACGTGCGTTCTGTGGGATCCTGAATACGAACTTGGCACTTCAGTACCTGCATTTTACCATGCACGTTGATTACATTCTCTTGCAGTTTTAAAAGTTGCTGTCTAGTTTCTGAAAGAATAGAATCGGTAAGAGTAGGTAAGCTGATATGCACTGGCCTGCCAAACATGAGCTCTGCCAGTGATGGAATAGTTTGACTTAAAGGTGTTGCTCCCAGATGTAACATTGCAATGTGTAGACCTTGCTTGGTCTGTCTACATTTGAAAATTGGGGATTTCACTGTGCGAATCATTTGTTCAGCTTAGGCCATTAGATATAGGGTAATGAGGAGAAGTAGTGCTGTGATCAATATTCCACTTCTCTCACATATCCTGAAATGACTTACTAATAAGTTGTAGACCACTATCCATAATAATCTCTCTAGGCACACCAAATAAACTGAAAATAGCACTTAGAATGTGCCCAGCAGTAGTGCTTGTCGTATTGCGCAATTGTCAAATAATGGGATATTTGGTAAAGTAGTCGACGATGATGATGAAGTCAGTGCCATAGACATGAAAGTCAGTGCCATTGCATAAAACGTGAATTTGGACCAAGAATGGATCGGAACTTCATGTGGAAAATGAATGGTGCTGACTTGGCATTTGATCTTGACATGCCTCATACTTCTTGATAGCAACTTCAATGTCATTGTTCGTACCCAGCCAATTTACTGTCTCTCTTGTGAGTCTTCTTGTCCAATCTATGCCCAGGTGCGAGTGATGTAGTTGTTGAAGAATATCAAGTGATGAGCTGCCTGCCTTTAAAAATGATTCCCCGAGAAATGCCTAGCTTGTCTCGTTAAGCTACAGCTCAATTTTTAAATTCTTATTTGTATTTTCAATTCCCTCCATGGCCTCTCCCCTCTGTAACTTTGTAACATCCTCCATCCTCCCAACCCTCAGATACCTGCCCTCTTCCAATAATACATCCAATTTTAATTGCTTCAGCATTGGCGATCATGAGGCTAATTTTTCAGGCAAAACTGAGATTGGAAACAGAGATAGACCAGACCCAAAAATTATGAAGCTGTCTAGTGTGCCAGTTTCCTGACCCTGTCCTGATGTCAGGCAGGTTGTGGGTTCAGGGCCCGGAACAGCTGCCGCACCCCTCGAGGCAATGGTAACCATTAGAGATTAAGGAGGAAGACTGGGATTTTCCAATTAGCTTCCAGTTTCCCAAAGCGATGAGGGCAGGTTAACTGCCATGAGGTGGACACCCAGCTTGGGCTGCCAACAGACCTCATGGGCAGAATTTTGCCCTTAATGGGCGGGCGGGCCCCAGCGGCTCAGTGGCAGGTGGGCAGCAGATCACCGCCGCCAAAACAGGCCCTGCCGCCATTTTGAGTGGGCAGGCCAATTAAGGCCCACCCAACAGACTGCCGACGGGAAGTGCTATGCTTCCAGGGTGGGGGAAATTCCCCAACTGTTCCCCCCCGACGTCATCCCGTGTCATTTTCATGTCAGCGAGCAGGCCCTGCCCCCAACTTGCCGACGGAAAAATTCTGGCCCATGAATTTAGCAATTGGACTGATGCTGCACATTATGTGTGCTTTGAGCCCAGATTATAGCCAAAAATTAGACACAACACATACCAATATCTACCTTCCCATGTTTGAGAAGGTTTTCGCTAACCTAAATATCCAGGTAAAATTTCTGCAACAGGATAACCAACAGAAGACCATCTGATTTTCATTCCGTTTAACCAACTGGAAGTATTCCTATTTTCCACAGGAGCTCTCGTTAGTTCTGATAAGTAATGTAGCATCCTATTAGATTTTATTTTGGGGTTAAACTACAAAGTAAAAAAATGATGAACTATGTAATAATATCTGAAGTAGGTTCTTTCTATCCCCTCAAAAGGAAAACAGGAGAAGGTCACAAGTGAAACTATTATTTTATAATTTGGTTTGATATGAATGTTTCCTTCTTATACACTGAACAGGGCTAACAATTCTACCAGGCTTCTTAGTGAAAATACCAATCTGCCTGACTTAATCCCATTCAAAAAACTATCCTCCATTTGTTGACATTTCGAGTCCTCATGACCCTTCAACAGAACTGAGTGAATATTAAGAGAGGGGTGAAATATAAGCTGGTTTAAGGTGGGGGGGAAAGAGGTTTGGGGGGGTGTGCTGTGGTTGTAGGGACAAGCAAGCAGTGATAGGAGCAGATCATCAAAAGATGTCACAGACAAAGGAACAAAGAGGTGTTGAAGGTGGTGATATTATCTAAACGAATGTGCCGACAGACGCCGTGACATTAGTCGTCTCAATTTCCCTGCTCCTCTCACCCATTCTAATCTCTCTCTCTCTGAACTTACTGCACTCCATTCTCTCAGGTCCAACCCCAACATTGTCATCAAACCCTCTGACAAGGGTGGTGCTGTGGTTGTCTGGCACACTGACCTCTATCTCGCAGAGGCTGAGCGTCAACTCGCAGACACTTCCTCCTACCTCTCCCTGGACCATGACCCCACCACTGAACATCAAGCCATTGTTTCTGGGACTGTCACTGACCTCATCTCCTCTGGAGATCTTCCTCCCACAGCTTCCAACCTGATAGTCGCCCAACCTCGGACGGCCTGCTTCTACCTCCTACCCAAAATCCACAAACAGAACTGTCTTGGTAGACCGATCTTGTCAGCCTGTTCCTGCCCCACGGAACTCATTTTTCATTATCTAGACTCCCTTCTCTCTTCCCTTGTCCAGTCCCTTCCCACCTACATCCGTGATTCCTCTGACGCCTTATGTCACATCAACAATTTCCAGTTCCCTGGCCCCAAACGCTTCCTCTTCACCATGGATGTCCAATCCCTCTACACCTCCATCCCCCACCAGGATGGTCTGAGGGCCCTTAGCTTCTTCCTCGAACAGAGGCCCGAACAATCCCCATCCACCACTACTCTCCTCCGTCTGGCTGAACTTGTTTTCACTTCCTCCAAATAAAAGGTGTGCCAATGGGTACCCGCATGGGCCCCAGCTATGCCTGTCTCTTTATGGGGTATGTGGAACATTCCTTGTTCCAGTCTTACTCTGGCTCCCTCCCACAACTCTTTCTCCGGTACATCGATGATTACTTCGGTGCTGCTTCATGCTCTCATCGGGACTTGGAAAAATTTATTAATTTTGCTTCCAATCTCCACCCCTCCATCATTTTCACATGGTCCATCTCTGACACTTCCCTTCCCTTTCTTGACCTCTCTGTCTCAATTTCTGCTGATAGACTGTCCACCAATATCCATTACAAGCCTACCGACTCCCACAGCTACCTCGACTACAGCTCCTCACACCCCGCTTCCTGTAAGGACTCCATCCCATTCTCTCAGTTCCTTCGCCTCCGTCGCATCTGTTCTGATGATGCTACCTTCAAATACAGTTCCTCTGACATGTCCTCCTTCTTCCTTAACCGAGGTTTTCCACCCACGGCCGTCAACAGAGCCCTCAACCGTGTCCAGCCCATCTCCCGCGCATCCGCCCTTATGCCTTCTCCTCCCTCCCAGAAACATGATAGTGTCCCCCTTGTCCTCACTTATCACCCCAACCAGCTTCCGCATTCAAAGGATCATCCTCCGCCATTTCCGCCAACTCCAGCATGATGCCACCACCAAACACATATTCTCTTCACACCCCCAGCGGCATTCTGTAGGGATCGTTCCCTCTGGGACACCCTGGTCCATTCCTCCATCACCCCCTACTCCTCAACCCCCTCCTATGGCACCTCCCCATGCCCACGCAAAACATGCAACACCTGCCCCTTCACTTCCTCTCTCCTCACCGTCCAAAGGCCCAAACACTCCTTTCAAGTGAAGCAGCATTTCACTTGCATTTTCCCCAACTTAATCTACTGCATTCGTTGCTCCCAATGCATTGGAGAGACCAAACGTAAACTGGGTGACCGCGGTCTGTCCGCAAGAAAGACCCAAACCTCCCTGTCGCTTGCCATTTTAACACTCCACTCTGCCCTCTTGCCCACATGTCTGTCCTTGGCTTGCTGCATTTTTCCAGTGAAGCCCAACGCAAACTGGAGGAACAGCACCTCATCTTCCGACTAGGCACTTTACAGCCTTCCGGACTGAATATCGAATTCAACAACTTTAGATTTGGAACTCCCTCCTCCATCCCCACCCCCTTTCCGTTTCTTCCCCCTTCCTTTTGTTTTTTCCAATAAATTATAGATTTTTCTTTTCCCACCTATTTCTATTATTTTTAAATCTTGTATGCCCTGCTAGTCTTTCCACCCCACCCCAACTAGAGCTGTACCTTGAGTGCCCTGCCATCTATTCTTAATTAGCACATTTGTTTAGATAATATCACCACCTTCAACACCTCTTTGTTCCTTTGTCTGTGACATCTTTTGATTATCTGCTCCTATCACTGCTTGCTTGTCCCTACAACCACACTACCCGCCCACTTCTCTCCCCCAACAACCACCCCCCCCCAACAACCTTAAACCAGCTTATATTTCACCCCTCTCCTAATATTCACTCAGTTCTGTTGAAGAGTCATGAGGACTCGAAACGTCAACTCTTTTCTTCTCCGCCGATGCTGCCAGACTTGCTGAGTTTTTCCAGGTAATTCTGTTTTTATTTTGGATTTCCAGCATCTGCAGTTTTTTGTTTTTATCCTGCATTTGTTCTTGTTTATACTCCTTAATCATTGTAACTTATTAGAATATTACAACTACCAGCCTCATTCAAAAATGAACACTGTCATATCCATAGCTAAACAATTGGCAAAATCTATATATATTTATAAAGTGCAGCTAGCTATTGTGCCCTCAATCAAGTCAGAACAAGTTCATTTTTATCAGTCATGTTGGGTGCTAATCCACACAAAACACTGCACAGAGAAAACAGTTATTTGAATAATATTACCAAAACCCTGTGAAGCAGATACTTTCAGACCAACTAGGATGGGAATTGGCTATAGCATAAATGCAACAGGTGAAAATCCCCACCAAAACAGGTAGAATTTTCAAACTATAATCAAACTTCCAGTACCTTATTTACAGCTGAGAAACAGGTCATTCTGCCAACAGGTCTAAGTGTCTATGCTCCACACCAAGTTTACTCCCACTCTACATCATCTAAACTCAACAATATATCCCTCTAGTCCTTTCTCCCTCATGCTTATCTAGCTTCACCCTAACTGCATATATGCCAGCTACATCAGCTTGAGGTAGCAAGATTCCCATTCTAATCCATCTGGGTAAAGAAGTTTCTCCTGAATTCCCTTTTTGTTCACCATTCACATTTGGAATGAAAACCATTAAAATTAACTTGTACAATATAAGTGTTTGCCTGACTTTGAATTGATTTTCCGTTTCCCTGACGAAATGCCCGGCACTGAACTCTATGGTGCGTCATCCTTAAAATGACATTTCTCAGCATTGAATTTTTGGTCTGCTCCCTGATTGGGCCTTTTGAAACTGGTAAGCCAAGGGCAAGAACATGCCTCTGGGCATGTTGCTCCATATCTGGCTGTACACTGCCAAGTTTTATTTCTTTGCATATACTGTGCCCTCCTAAGACTACAGGAGGCAAACTATTTTGGAGTTGATGGCAAGGTGCAAAGTAAATTTGATTCAGTAGAAGTGCTAAAACTAAACATTTCCCGTCATCCTCCATCGTCCACAAATCTTTGCAATCTGCCTTGACATTTACTAGTTGTACATATCTAATTTACAGGGCTTCTTTTCTTTAAAGTGACAAGAGACAGGATAAGCTTAAATTGGAATTTTCAGCACAGGAATCAAACCATTTTGTGCATCAAATGGAGGTTTAGAACAACTGCTATAATAGAAAATTGAATTCTAGAATGGCGAGATGATGAAAATCCAGGAGCATAAAAAAGATCAGCTAAGCACTCAAGTAGTTTCATTGTTTCTGATCGTTTCATTTTCATTTGCGCTCAGACACTATAACCAAGGTCACTGCTTGGTAGATCTTCCTTCAACTTCATAATAAACACAGCCCAAGTTTGGTAATATTTGGGTGCCTGTGTTGTTTTGCATCAGTGAAGTCATGATGGGGAGCATTAATCTCAATTCTTTTAGAAATCTACTTGAAGCAGCACACCATACATTATGTAGTGTCACATGGCCCTACGGCCTCAGAAGGATCTTTATCCTGCAAACAGGAGTCCTTGAGAATTCTCCATCTTCCAGCCTCTTGTAGCCTTCTCAATTCTCTGGAGCCTCACCCTCTTATTCTCAGCTAGCTGGGGGACATCTCTATCCACTCCAATTCCAATTAAAAGGTAAGTTTCTTAAAGAGACTATACACTTCCTATTAAAGGTGAGGTTTCTTAAAGGGTCATGCCCTTGGTCAGGGATCAGGATAACAAACCAGCTCTCAATCAGCCTGCTACAGTAGATATAACCCATGAAGACAGACATCTGATGCAACAACCATAAGCTACCTTTTGCAGCAACAGTGCTGCAGAACATGATACTAGCTGTACCATATTTACATTTTCTTTATATTTGTTCATGGGATGTGGGTATCACTGGCTAGACCAGCATTCATTGCACAACCCTAATTGCCCTTATTTAGAGGGCATTTAAGAGTCAACCGCATTGCTATGGATTTGGAGTCACATGCAGGCCAGACCAGGCAAGGATTGCAGATTTCCTTCCCTGAAGTGAATCAGATGGGTTTCTACGACAATCAGCAATGGTTTCATGATTGTCATCAGACTTTGAATTCCAGATTTTTTTTATTAAATTCAAATTCCACCATCTACCATGATGGAGCATTACCCTGAGTCTCTGGAACACTAGTCAGTGACAATACCACTCTTCCACCCCCTCCCCATATTTACCTTTTCTCATTGTTGAGTTGATCCTATACATTCTAAATCCTTTGCTTCTAAAACTAATGCAAAGTTAAAAACGCATCTTCTGGTCATTGACTACAGCCAATGTTGAGGGAAGGTACATGCACCAATGTAGAAATGAGTATGTCAAAGGTCAAAAAAAAAAAAACAGAATTACCTGGAAAAACTCAGCAGGTCTGGCAGCATCGGCGGAGAAGAAAAGAGTTGACGTTTCGAGTCCTCATGACCTGGTCAAAGCCACACTAAAATGGTGACCCTATCTAATGCCTTGAGTAACAAGTAGCAGTTGAAGGCGGCATGTAAAATCCCTTCCAAAGGGAGAGAACGTGACAAAGGAATCAATGGGAGTGCAGGCCAGAGAATCAAAGGTGCAGTGTTGCAGTTCTATCTCTAACCCAGTTCCATGTCAGTGAGGCTGCACACTGGCAGCACAAGCATGCAGAATTATACCTCAGTTTCAAAAATATGATTATTTTTTGTCAAAATGCAATACTTTCAAATTCATGACAATTTTTGCAAATTAGCCCAAAGGTAGAAACGTTTTGAACTGTGCAGAAGTCAGTAAGACAGAACAATTTACTACTTGGTGCTCCTCAACAACTTGTCAGTCAAAACAGTAGGAAGTAAGGAGTCTTATTTCAGTCTTTTCTCTTAATTGCACTCTAGTGTCAGATCCCTGCTTACACTGCCAATCTCAGGCAGGATGCACTGAATACCAGCTTAAAACCACCAGTGTAGATAATGTCACTTCTGCTTCCAGCCTGTTGTTGTTACTCAGAGATTCAAAATCTATATATTTAACCTGTGCAATGTTCAATATATGTGATTCCAGGGGAAATAGTTAACTTTAAATTAGAAATAATTCTGGGCTGACTGCAGCACTACAATGTGTGGTTGAGTGCAACTGGATCAAAAGCATTCTTTAGCATTGCCACTTGCACTAACATGAGCTCAAATCATTGCTACGGTGATACCATCCCACAAGGTGGAACAAGATTAAACTGGCACCAATTCACAGTGCATAAATCTGTTAAAGTAGGTTGCACACAATATTGGATCCAAACCATTCTTTAAATTGTGCATACTTGGATAAACTGATACCATTAACTGGCTCTTTAACCCAGAGTCTCTGTCCTTCTGATTAGAAGTATGTAATTTGTCCAACTTCCAATGTCCTCATTATTTCTCACCTCTATTCAATGCACTATGTAGGCTTGCAGCAAGAGGAGCAGCACAGTGCTGCTGGTACTAAGACTTTGGAAGAAATACTGTTACTCATACTAGTCTAGCAGTTGACTGCAATATTTCCTACACTGAAACCACCCAATTTGAACTGTTCTCCTGTACAGAGGCAGGTAACTAATTGGACAGTCACACTGGACTACATGGATTACCTAGCTGTTATAGG
Organism: Carcharodon carcharias; assembly: GCF_017639515.1. Lineage (NCBI taxonomy): Eukaryota > Metazoa > Chordata > Chondrichthyes > Lamniformes > Lamnidae > Carcharodon > Carcharodon carcharias. The sequence goes on along the minus strand of NC_054474.1, from coordinate 135,160,901 downwards.
TCACCAGCCATATTCAGCAGGGCAAGACTTCTGAGAAGATTGAGTAAGATGAGAGGAAGGAAAGTAAAACAAAAGATAATTGGCACAAAATCACAGGGTCAAGAAGGACAGTTGTCTGTTGCATTGGCAGTGAGCAGAAGCAGAGCTTGGATTAGATCTTGATCCCCACTGTTCTGACACTTACCAGTCCTTAAATAAATCCCAGAATTGAGGGTCAAGAACACAGTGTGCCCTTCCATAAATGGACAAATGCTTCATAGTGCAATGTTAAAGATCTATTTTCCTTATATATATCCTCAGCAGCAGAGCATATTGCACTGAAATTCTATTACCACCACCTCCTCCCCACCCCCCGCCCCCCAGCAGTGGGTTGGGCACCCTAGCAGCACAAGAATAGTGAAGCATTTACCTGAAAGATTTAAATTGGCGTCAGCCTTGAAGTTCAGGTGGATCAAGGACTTGGCCAATGCATGACTGGAGGTTTATACAATCACAAGCCCACTCTTCAACACTCTGCCAGCTAGGTGCAGGTGCCAACTTTGTATGTCATCACTTGACCTCCCACCACCAACCGCCCAGCCCAATTAAGTAGTCTACTTTCCTCCATCAGCGTTACTTTTATAACTAATAAGCAAAAGCATTCATAGGGAATTGAAAAAAATATATATTATTTTAAATCCCTTATGATTTTCTCCTGGGTTGCTTATAGCAGTGTACAGGAGATTAATGCTGTACTCCCAGAGCGTCACTACTGCAGGATTAACAACCTTACGATCAAGCCTCCCTAAGCATTTCAGACATTATTTTTTCTAAATTAGAACTGCTTCAGATTATGCTTAAAGTGTATTTTACATTATCAAGACTGAGTTGGTTGTTAAGCCATTTCTTCCCTGAAAACAAAACTACTGCAATGGTAGTGATTCACTAACAGACAGTCAGGGTCATCTCAATAATAAGTTCTTTCAGACCTCATTTAAAATGTCAGCTAAGCAACATCAATCACTGAACACACATCCAGAGTCTGCACAGATCCCTGGCCATAGAAACAAAGAGTATTTGGTTGTATTGCGCTCCCAGGTATAATACAATTTGACTCACACCCAAACAACATGCTGCAACCAGACTGCGTATCACATAATGCAACAAGCTCTTTCTTCAGTAATGTTCTTCCAACAATAAACCAGCAAACTCAGTTACTTAAACTGAAGGCAGATCCTATTAAGCTGCATGACAAATCGGATTTAAGTAACAGCAATCGTAAGAGCTTTTCAAGGAAAATAAATGCAAATTATTGATCTTCTAACAGGCTCTTATGTAAACTTCTTAATTTTTTTACATGCACGGTGCTACATTTTGTAGTTTTTAAGCATGTAAGTAAAGTGAGAAAATATTTTGTTAAAATAAAGCACACAAATTGCAAACACAAAGTATGTCCATAACCTTATTTGAGCATATAGACTGAGGTGAAGAGGGTGACATGGGGCAGAGTTTTCATGCTTCTGTCCGTGTCAGAACAGAGGCAGATGAGAAAAAATCATGGCAGGAAGGACCCAATTCTGGAATTCCTGCCCCTATTCCCGTTGCTAGCAATTTTTAGCAGCGCAGGGTAAGAGTGTGTGCAGTGAACCCACATGCAACGTTCCTAACCTTACCAGTTCCATTGCCGGGGGTAGTCATTTCAGCCCCCTGCAAGTTTTGGTGGAGTTGGGCCAGCTTCTGAAGGCGATATGGTTTACACCAGCTCAGAGGAGTCTGAAGCATGGGAGGATCCTTGTCTGGAGCTGGGAACCTTTTGACAGGTTAAGTTCTAAAGCCAACTTCACATGTCATAATGAAAAGCTGTATGATAAGTAAAATGAGTATTTAATGCAGTGATTGATGATAAGGCTTCATTCTTAAAAGGCAAGTGACCATTAACTTGACCAGTATTGTGAAAGTGGAAAAGTCTACAGATGCACGAGAGTATATTTTCCAAAGGAGGAAGTTTTCCTCTGCACTGAACAACACTGATATTCAGATTTAACTGTGTGAACTGTCTCATGATTTAATCTTTTCATTGAATGACAGCTTAGACATGTTTCCCTGCATCAAAGTTTGCACATATGGCTGAGTTCTTTCATTGACTTCAAAAGCTTTAATGTATTTAGCTCTTGAGATTTTGTTGACACTGTTGTGAAATGAAGCCTCATTATGAATTTTTGGTTGAGTTCTAAACTCCACTCATGGATTCAGCTCAGTAGGGGTTGTCGATACAGTTGTCAAGGGTACTGTGAGTTTGTTTATCTTGACAGTTTTACAATCAATTAAAAGGATAATGGATTTTTGAGGAAGTTTTTCAATGACTGTCTATCTTGGCAGTTTTATGAGCATCTCAAAGATTTCCAAACATTATTATAAGTGTTAAGAGTTCTGCACATAGCAGCTACCGGATGAGTGGACATGGAGGGACTGAGACAGTATGAGGATGTGGAGGCATGGATGGTGAGGGAGTATGGAGGGGCATGGGGGATAGGTTGTGAGTGCATCATGGGGACTTTGGGGGTTGGATGAAGGTTAAGGGGCCTCACAGAACTGGGCTGATGTCTGAGCAAACAAAGGTGGGCCATTTAACCTGCTGGCCTTAGCATCCAGTGCCTCTATTTCTGCATCAAATCTGCTTCTGGAGACCATAGACCTAGTGCCATTCCATTCCTACCACCCATCACAAAATAACGTGGGTGCATGCTGCCAGACAGGAGATGGGATTGTAGTGATAGGACATGACCCAGCTCACAGTTCTCACCTCGAAGATGAAAATCAGGCCCATGGAGCCCATCAGGCCAGTCAGCAGATCCAAGCACTTTTCAACAGGCAAGGCAGAATGGCTGGATGTAAAAAGAACATTGGGAATGTTGAGCAGGGGTGTAGCACCATTTAAAGATTTCAAAGGACCCTCAGATGTGAGCTACATATTCCATTATAATGCTCTGACTCCCATCTTATCGCCAAGATATAACAATTGAATAGTCTGTTTTTTTTTCCAGTTTGGATTTTTGTCAATGTAAATATAAAACAAGATAGAGTCTCCAGTTAGTGCACTGGTCCCATGGATGGGCAAAGACGCCAAGGAAAATAAGTTTCAGTGAGAATGCTATCTAGGGTTCATACTCAACCAGTGGAAGGCCTCCAAAAACGCTCCACACAAACTCCTGGGGGTTACTATTGACCAGAAACCTAACTGCACAAAGTAATGTAAACACTGTGGCCACAAGAGCAGGTCAGAGTTTGGAAATTCTGCAGTGAGGAACTCACCTCCTGACTTCCCAAGGCACAAGTCAGGAGTGTGATGGAATACTCTCCACTTGCCTAGATGAGTGCAGCTCCAACAAGCTCGGCACCATCCAGGACAAAGTAGCCCACTTCAGCAATACCCAATACACCACTTTAAGAAAAGTGGCAGCAGCGTGCACTATCTACAAGATGCACTGCAGCAGCTCACCGAGGCTCCTTCAACAGCATCTACTAAACCCGCAAAATCTACTGTCTAGAAAAACAAGATCAACTGACACATGGGAACACCATCACCTCCAAGCTCCCCTCCAAGTCACACACTAGCCTGACTTGGAAATATTCATTTCACCTTTCACTGTCACTGGGTTAAAATCCTGGAACTCCCTCCCTAACGACATCCTGGGTGTAGCTACACCACGTGGATTGCAGTGGTTCAAGAAGGTGGCTCGTCACCACCTTCTCAAGGTATTTGGGTTTAGGTGATAAATGCTGGCCTTGCCAGTCACGCTGACATTCCATGAATGAATTTTTAAAAACTAACTAATTTAATCCTTCAGTAACCTGTTCTTTGTCACTTTAGCAGATAGCCTTAGGTGGGCATAGTGTTCAAAAAGCTGTTACAAGTAAGGCAGTTAATACAATTTTGAATCCATGTGGCCAAAGTCATAGAAGCTAACCCTAGACTACTTAAAAGCATTAGAGAGGGCATGAAGGAGACAGAAAACTTGATTCCTTAAAGATGGACAGCATAACAAAGAGACAGGGATGATTTTGACATAAACAATCTTAAAAGAGTTAAATTATTTCCAAAAGACAATAATGAAAGCCAATTCCATTTATTCCTTTGCTTCATGCACTGCTACAACCAAACCCAGTGCATACTTTACCAAGAATTCAGATTTATACAGTAACTTTCAACCAGTGAGCACCCTAAAGTGCTTAGCAGAAGAGAAGCTGAAGACAAAGCTGCAAAGGCACAGACATGTTCTATTCCAGAAAAGCAGTTGGTGCAGGATAGAACTGGAATCAATCTTTACTTACGCACTATTATACTTATTTTGGAATTTACACATTTAAAAAAAAATACACCTCCTCACTCAACAACCACAGTTGAAAAGCAAAGGGCTGTGGATGCTAGAAATCAGAAATAGAAATGGAAAATGCCAGAAATACTCAACATGTCAGGCATTGTAAAGAGGAACAGAGTTAATGGGCGGGATTTTCCAGCTTCGCCCACTGCCAGGATTGTCCACCGAAAGTCAATAGGCTTTTGGTTGGGCCACCGAATCTCCCACAGCGATTCCCGCTGTGGCTGGAAAATCCCAACCCATGTTTCAGGTCTGTGGCTTTTCATTAGACCTGATATGTTAATTGTGTTTCCCTCTCTCTCACTCCACAGATGCTGCCTGATCTGTGGTGTGTTTCCAGCATTTTCTGTTTTTAACCACAGTTTTAGTCTGTCTATTTATACAGGGATCAAGTGAATTCCTAGTTAATGCTCACAACCTGCAACCAATTAAACACAATTAAAGTGCAATTAACAAAAGACAGAGTTTGAGGAGGCAGTTGAAGTTGAATGCAAGATGGAGGGTTTTAGGAACAATTCCAGTGTAAGGCAAAGAACATCTGGGGCCGTGCGGGGGTGCAATGGGGAGGTGAGGTCAGAAGAGTTGAGGGGTTTGTAGGGTTGGGTGAGTTTGCAGAAATAAGGTAGGGATGACACTAAGAAAGGTTTTGGAAATAGGAACCATTATTTCACCATGCAGCCGAATGTGACTCATCAGGTTAAAATCTCCGGTCGATGAGCAGGGGAGGGGCCCGCTCACCGATGCGTAAAATGACATGCGGTGACATCGGGCATGTGCGAAAGAATGCATTCCCGACTCAGGGAATTCCACCCCGCCCCCAACCACCCGCACAGGAAGCGCTCAGCGCTTCTGGGCGAGCTTCACGCTAAGCGGGCCTTAATTGGCTCGCCCACGTAAAATGGTGATGCACACCCGATCGGAGGCACCGATCAAGTTTGCGCTTGCTCCCGCCCGCCCCCACACAACCCCCCTGACAGGGGTCAAAATTCAGACCACCTTTTTTCTTTCCAATGTTTTCTCAAATATTCGAATGAGATGATCATGGCATAATATTGCACTTGATACAATTTTTGCAATTTAAAATAATTTATTTTCAAGCTACTAAATTCACCAGCTGCCTCTTTATGAAAATTACAGTATACATGAACTCTTGATTTTTGATTCTTTTCCACCCCTCATTTCTTAGCCTTGATCACATCATTCCAGTTTTGATGAAAAGGTCAACCAGAAATATTAACTAGTCTTTATCTTGCACATGTTGACTGACCAGCTGTGTTTTCTGTATTTACTTCAATTGAAAATTGGTACTAATATTTAAATCCATTGCTGGCACAATTTTTTGGGCAGATGTATCCCTAGTACTTCACATCTTCTTTGGGTTATTTAGAAGGTAAATTATACTAACAAACATGAACTTAGGCATCTGTTTAATATTGGATATGCTTCTCAATTGGAAAACTAATTTAACTTAAAACTCCTATATTCAGAATATTATAGGATAGATAAGGAAGGCCATAGAGACAATTACAAAGGCCCTATAGACCTCCCATCTTGCCACCCAACAGTTTAATAAATTATGCTTTGACTTTCCCTTCTACTATTAAATGCAAAATTCATTCCATTTGTTAATAACTCTGTATGAGGAACAACTTACTGACATTACTCTTAAATTTACCAGTCTTAATCTGTGTCCCTTTATCCTGCTCTCATGGTTTAGTCTGAAATACGATCTCGGATCTATCATTACTTTAAGATTTACCAGCTTACATCCCTTTGTAAGGTTACCACTCAGTTGCCTTATTTTAAGGCTGGAAGTTCGAAGTTCCTCTGGTTTTTCCTCATAAATCATTACACTGATTTCTAGCACTTCGCTGAACCATCTCCAAAGCCAAAATGATATCTCTCTGTATTAATTATGATGGTCAAAGCAGAGAGCAGATATGAGGTCTGATCTGACTATAATACTAGACTAGAATAGAAATGTAAAATTTGATGATTTCCTTCAATTTGAATTCTACTCTCTTGACTACATGGTGCAGTATTTTATCAGCTTTAGTCATTGGTCAAAATGTCCAACCACTACATTGAAGCACTATAGCTATTAAAACTTCTTAATATCTTTAAACTTCGTCCTTAACTATTTTGACACTGTTCATGGAGTACTTAATTCAAACATTTTTCTTTAAATTATCCACAGTCAGTTTCGATCGCCATTGATATATCCCCTGACATATTCTGGCTGATTCATTGTACCGCTCTTGAGCTGCCTCCTCAGATTCAACTGCCTCATCTGGTTTTTTGTCATGTGGGAATTTGACCAATTTGCATTGAGCTTCAGTCGATATCTGTAAATGAGATGTCAGTTATAACAAAAAGAGCAGGTTGCTAACTGCATCCAGAGAGACGTGACATGAACTTATTATTGCATAAAATAAGATTTAATTTGTGGTTGGAATTTGTGATGCAGGCACAGTTGATGCACAACATTCAATAGTTAAAACACTTACAATATAAGATTTGTAGTCTTTCCACGCAATATCATTAAGTCAGCATGGTGCAGAATCATAATCTACCATTTCACACATGCTGAGCACTATTTATCCTCAACTGGTTCCTTACAAACCTTAAAATATAGAATTTCTCCCAACTCACCAGGAAAAGCCAATCCATAAATACATTTGATCATTATTCTTATAAGCAGTCAGATAATTTATTTGTAAACTTTGAAAGTTTTGGAGAAAAGAAACATTTAACAGGCCCCTTATTATAGAATATACTTCTGATATAAAACAGCTGAGAGGAGTAATTCCTTTATTTAACAGATTCTGTCTGATAATTAAAAAAAGCAATAGCTAAAAACCAGATTGTATTATCCAATCAATAAAGAGAATGCAAGCCTATTTGACTTTGATTTGATAAATGATGTCATTATTATTCATAAATAAAATATACAACCAGTTCAATAATAAGCAAGTGATATGATTAACAGGGATTCATTCGGTGACAATGAAAGAAATTATGCCCATTGCCCAAGTTAATTTGAGATTATAGCTTTAGAAATGTTGCACAGTGGAATACAGATTTAATTTAATCGCCTTGGCTGATTTATTGGGGATGAAAACTCCATTACCTGGGGAATTTGTTTTGGAGAGGATTTCGCTGCATGGCACAAGCCCAACAGTTTCCATGCATTTATCTGAAAACTAAGTAGGAAAAATAAGATACAGTTTCTACCATTAGTATGTGCGCTCATGATGTGGGTATGCAGGGTACAATTTCATAAGATGATTCAAAACTCAGAAATGTGGAAAGCTGTGAGGAGAACATTAACAGACTTCAAGGGGCAGATGCATGGCAGATGATATTTATCACAAGAATAAGGAAAGGCAATTTGAACTAACTGGCACAAAGGATTTTAAGGGGAATGAGGAACTGTGAGATCTATGGATGGAAATACACAAATCTTTGTAGGTGACAGGACAAGTTAAGAAGTCTGTTAAAAAGACATACTGGATCCTTGTCTTCATCAGTAGAGGCATAGAATGCAAAAGCAAAGAAGTTATGCTTAACCACATTGGTTAGATTTCAGCCAGGGTACTGCACTCAATTTTAGAAAAGATGCCTAGACCTTGGGGATGTTGCAGGCTTACTGGAATGATACAAGGGCCGAGGAACTTACGTTCTGCACAGAGAAGTGAAAAGTCTGCATTGAGTTCAAAACTTAGAATAGAGAAGACTAAGGGGAGATTTGATGGTGGTGTTCAAAATCATTAATGATTCTGACAGAATAAATCGGGAGAAACTATTTCCAGTAGCAGAAAAGTCATTAGCTAGAGGACAATGTGTTTGGCTAAAAAAAAACAAGAGGCAACATGAGGAAACTTTAAAAAAACTAGTTATTGTGATCTGGAACACATTGTCTGAAAGGGTGGTGGAAGCTAATTCAATAGTAGTATTCAAAAGGGAACGATAAATACATGGAAAAAAAATTGACAAGGTAATGGGGTAAGAGCAGGGGAGTGGAATTAATGGGATAGTTCCACAAAAGAGCCAACATAGGCATGATGGGCTGAATGGCCTCCCTCTCGGTGTATAATTGTATGATTCTAAAGCTGAAGTACCCTCTAGTTAATGTAGGATGATTCTTTGGGGAGGATTTCCTCCTTGTCGGGCAGGCAGGCCCGGGAGCAGCCGCAAAACAGTCCACATTACACCATCGGGCCCCGACCGCAATTTCATGCTGGCTGGCCAATTAACGGCCAGCCAGCGTGAAAGGCACACTGAGAGCTTCAGCGCTGCCGGGGTGGGGGGGCGGGAGGAGCGTGAGCGCTGAAGTTTGCGCATGTGCGAGGGTGCAGTCACTGAAAGCTCCATGAAGGCATGGAGCTGCCTCAGGGAGCTGAAGATTTTTAAAAACAAAATTAAAAATGTTAAAAATCCAGAAAAAGTGTCCGCACACTGGACCTACGCACTTTTATATGGTGATTATTAAAATCCTGCCCAAACATTTTTAAAATTTAATGACGGGAACCTCATCCCGCCCGTGGGTGAGGTTTCGCAAAAAATGCAAAGGTTGCCTGGCCTATTCGCCTGCCCGCCAACTGTAAGGTTGGATGGGCAGCGAAAAATTCAACTTAGTTACCAGCTTAAGGGCCTTAACAGGCCTCTTAATTGTCAGCAGGCAAGCTGCTGACTCTCACACGCGCCCTCCAACTGAAATATCACTCAAGTGCTTGATGACATCGGGACACTCACCCGACGTCATTGCGCACTATTTCGCACTCAAGCATGTCGGGCGCACGCCCGCATGCCAAGCTGAAAATCCTGCCCTTTATTTTCCTATTGTAAACTATGGGTTAGAGTTGGGTTTGACATAAGGAGGCTTGGCAAGGTTTGAACTCCACTTAATTGTACTGCTAGAAGCACTCTTAAAGCAGTTGGCGGTCACAGAGAGAGAAAGGTTGAAAAAGCATTGGGAGGAAATTCACAGCACATTGCTTTCCAGCACTCCTTATGGACAGTCACTATATAATATTAACAGTCCTGTGGGATTCAGTCACCTGTTCAAACCTCTACTTGGCTTCACGAGGTCAAGAGGAGAAGTAAAATAACTTGCTGTTGACAAGAACAAACAATGTCCACCTCTTGAGAACATCTGATTATTACTTCCAGTTTGAAGGATTGAAATGTGCACAATTGTGGAAAATTCAAGAACAAGTGACCTTCGCTCTTTACCTGCATTATGGCTCCACAAATAACAAAATGTGAAGAAGATTAATACAAATACACAAACTAAAACTGATATTTTCAAAATTGACATCTGCTCGAAAAGCTTCATTATTTTCTTAATTGATCAAACGTTTATTTTTAATAACAACCGTTTAATTTTTAAAAAAATATATACTTATTCCAATTGTATAACAAAACAAGTGTTAGATCATCACCCCTCACTCAATTGCAAATGTGACCAAATGTGAATGTAGGTTTATAAATCGGAACACACTCGGTGCTGTTCATAAACTCAGAGCCCTGCTAAAAATGAGAATGAGTACTAGCTGCTTAGCCTACTCAATTGGATTGAAATAAAATCAGATATTGTGCAGCACTGTAATAAGGTAGAGATTCCCTTTTTATACCTGATTCAATCACTCAGTACAAAGATATGAAAAACAAGCACATACACGGCTTTCACATAAAAGACATATTTTTCAGACAACATTTTTAATAAAATCAATTGTACTTACACAATAATCTACAAAAGAATAGAGCTACAGCCAACTTGGTGAGTATGCAATCTCTGTTTGTTGCTTTTTAACAGCTGTCTCGCATTCAAACTCATGCCGTGACCCTTTTGTTCAAAGATACAAGTCCTTAGTTTTCATGATCAAGCTTGTCCATGGAAATGTCTAGCTGCAGTTCATTTTACTTCAGTCAAATACATTCACTCTCTTAACAATATGCAGAGACATTTAGAAGACCTGACCTTGAAATCCCATCTCACTGTATTGTAGTATGTTGAACTTCAATTAGATGCTTTAATTTTTTAATACCTTCCATCTATGAAATCCAACAGTGGTCACCAAACCCGAGCAGAAGTAACTAGTCCCTTTTCTAAGTACACCTATCTCTCTTTGTGGGTCAATCAGTTGCAGTGCATACCCTCCATCCCTACATATGTCTATTTTTACAGGCTGCATATAGTAACGCCATAAATTCCAGCAAGAATGGAGATGATTGGATAATTCCAAGTCATGGCTGAAAGTAATTGAATGGATTTTACACATAAAATTTGTATCAAAAAACTTTCCGCCACTCACTGCATTTTACTAGAAAGATAATCAACCTAAATTATCTGACTATCCTCCACTCACCTACATTTTGTTGGAAAAACAACCTGTTGTACTTGAGACACACTCGGGGCAAAAAATTTGATTGTCTCTGAAAACGGACTCAGGATCACAATGCACAACTCACTTTGAAAGCTGGCATGACGCCAACCTCATGCTACCCAGAATGCTGTTGAGTGACTACATGCCTCAGCAGGGGGCCCCAGTTTGTGTGAGGCTGGCACCACTCAAAACTAGGCTGCACTACTTAAAGCCAGCCTATACCTCTTAAGGAGAAATCCATTCTGGCTGGGGCAAACACTGGAATTGTTTGTGGAAGGCAGTTTGAGCAGTAAGTAGATTGAATTATAGCAAAACAGGGGAGAGGTCACCTTTCAAGGCTCCTTGACACTGCACTGGATGTCTTGGTGGAGGAAGAGGCGAGAAGGACAGATGTGATCCAACCACAAGAGGCCCTCCCGAGAAACTGTGGAAGGCAATGGGGCTAGAAAGCTGCCTGCTCTCCACAATGTTACACATCAGGGTGACCAACTTTTGTGGACAAAATGAAGGAATACTCTGACAAGAGAGTCCTTTAGAGCAGGGGAAGGGTTTGGGGTTGGCTGGGTGGGAGGGTGTGGTGGTGGTGGCTGTCAGATCTGTGAGAGCCAGGGAGACACATGGGATAGTGGCATCAAATATGGGATAATCTCATAAAATAAGGGACAGTTGGTATGTCACCCTGTTACAGTGGGATGGCAGAAACGGGTCAAAAGCCAGATAGTGAGGAAGAGTCCTTTTCCTCAAGCAGCCGATCTCTGGTTCTTCTCAGAATCCTGAAGACACTGGGTAAGGCTGAATGGTGGAGCATGAACACATACTTGATTCTGCCAGGATAGTTTGGTTGCTCCTTGCGCTTCCAGTATCTCCCCTTGTTAGCATGTCGGGGGTGGGGGCGGGGGGTGGGGGGTGGGGGGCAGGGGAGTTGGCAATGGCAACCTGCACAACAAGAATCCACTATCCTGGTGAACCCACCTACTCTTTCGTGTTCCTCTTGCCTGTTGAGGAGAAAGGTAATGACGTTTCCTCACCTAGCTTCTGTGGTCTACATGACCTCCTGGATGCTTGGATGAAGCACATACAATGAAACATTGGCAACAACTACCACTCCTGCTTGAAAAGATCAGGTGGTATAAAAGGTGAGTGCAAGGTAGCCTTCACAGCCACTGGGAAAGGCCTCCTTGCCATGTTGTGGGGCTCCAGGTCAGGTTGAAGGAGGTGGCACAGCTCTGTTACCACCTTCTTGGTAAATCTGAATTCCTGGCTCATTGCAATATAATGTGTCATGAAAGTATAATAATTTTCATAATTTTTTCTGGTATATTGCGAAGTAGGTTTATGGGGGTAAGTACAGTTGGGTCTGTGTGTGATTTAATTACATAGATAAAAACAAAAATCTGCGGATGCTGGGAAATCCAAAACAAAAACAGAAATACCTGGAAAAACTCAGCAGGTCTGGCAGCATCGGCGGAGAAGAGTACAGTTGATGTTTTGAGTCCTCATGACCCTTCAACAGAACTAAGTAAAAATAGTAGAGGGGTGAAATATAAGCTGGGTTAAGGTTTTTTTTGTGGGGGGGAGAGAGAAGGGGGGTGTGGTTGTAGGGACAAGCAGGCAGTGATAGGAGCAGATAACCAAAAGATGTCACAGACAAAAGAACAAAGAGGTGTTGAATGTGGTGATATTATCTAAAAGAATGTGCTAATTAAGAATGGATAGCAGGACAAGCAAGGTACAGATAGCTCTAGTGGGAGTGGGGTGAAATAAGACTAAAAGGGCATAAAAGGTATAGATTTAAAAATAATGGAAATAGGTGGGAAAAGAAAAATCTACATAAATTATTTAATACATGATTTAATTACATTTGGAGTCAAGTAGAATGCAATCTTTAAATCATCAAAAGAAGCTAGGTGCTTGACATGCTCATGGGTAAACATGGATGCTGGCTTAGCATGTAAGATGTGAAGGGAATTTGTATTTTTTGGTAAGTGAAGAGATATTTGGAGTTCAAAGGGATCTCAGTCTGTTTATAACTAGCCAGATAAGCAAGGTTAAGGAATGTGTTTACTTTTTCCAAAGGTTGCTGGCAATATTGGCACTATGAAAATTTTTATGTTATGAGGAAAATAGTTTCAAAGATATATGGAACAATAGATTTACATATTAAAAAGAGAGAAACATAGATAAAGGAGAATGAAAGATTATGTGTCAAAAGGTTATGTCAAAGAATTATGAGGGTAGGTGAGGTTAGAGTGGCTGTTACTTTCCCAGCTCCCTCCAATTCAGTCAGCAGCAGGGAAAACTGAGGTCGGCCTTCCCACCCAGAGGTCGATTGATGCCCTTAAATGATCAGTTAAGGGTTAAGCATGGGCCCTCACTGCTGACTTCGAAGGAAGCCTCGCTAACAGATCTCACGCTCTCTGTGGCAAGAATTTTAACCCTTTCAACATAGAATTGATTGTAGGGCTGCTTAATGGGGATCCCCAGCATCAAGCTGCTGTGATGTCATCAAGCTGTTCAGACAACCACTTACATTAAAGAAATTTCACAGACAGACAACCAGGGATGAATTGTACTAATCAACAAACCACCTTTTTTTTTAATTACACAGGATGAAATATGGATAGGAACATACACATTTGAAGGTAGGAGCTGAAAGATCATGAAAAAATTTTTTTTAAAAATCTAGTTTAAATCTAGTCATTAATCCATAATGGAAAAAGTTAACATTTCATTATTTTTTCAGGGCCAATTCGGTTGTTTGTCAGTAGTTGTTACTCCAATTGCCACTAAAAACCCAGTTACTGCTCACTGAACATGGCATAACACTTAATGGCATTTCTAACATGCCTTTTGATATTAAGGTAGAAAAGGGGTGGTAGGGAGTGGGGAGGGGTGTGAGAGGTGTTGGAAAATTATCAGTCAGGAATTTAGGAAGTACAGTTTTCCTTAAGGTCCTCTTGAATTTAATGGCAGGATCTGGTTATCATTTTTGGAATTTATTTCCTGACTGCAGTCAACCAGATTAAAAGGTTGGCTGGCTGGCTATTGGGCAGATAAGTATGCGGCACTAGGCCACAGCTGTGAAGCATACAGAGAAACAGAGAGATCAGGGGTGCGGGGAAAGAGGGCACCAATGGCCATTGGTCATCTAGCATTAAATCTGCAACACAAATTATATTCCATCCAGCCCTGATCCGCCTCAGGTAAGATTGGTAATAGGTGGGTCTGAGGTGAATTGGGTTTGGATTTGAAATTTATACATTCTAAGTCCCACCTGACCCAAGCTTTCTCCTTTTGGGGCATTAATATTACCTATCATTGCACCCTAGAGTACCATTGGCGAAAAAACATTGATTCGTTTGGTAGTGATCACAAAGGACAATTTCTTCAGTTTACTTGAAAAATCATAGTGAAACTGAGTATTTCTTATGTGCTAGTTTTTTAGATCTCAATTTCTCTGACTAATTGCAAAACAAAGAAACACTCATTTTGGACACAGAATGGTGTCACAAGAGCCAGTTATAACAAATAATCAGAAAGGAATTATCTGACTTTAACTGCACATTTCATGTAGGCCTGTGACATTTTAGGGAAATTAATACTAGTCCCTATATGCTGCGTCAGTTTGCTTGTGATGATGCCTTTGTAATGATACTTGCCCTCAAGTGCCAATTAAATTAAAATATCCATCACCAATCATTAAGCACAGGTTCTTAGAAGAAATAATTCTCATTATTGAATGTCTGCCAAATTCAATAACAGCTAAAACTGACCAATAACTGATTGTGTAAGCAATGTGAACGTTGCGCACTAAGTCTACACAATGGTTCATGTTGGTTGAGAAAGGAAGCCATTTCATATTCCTACCTTAACATGGACACCAGCAATGACCTACTAACCTCTCTTGTGACATTCAAAATTTTCATCATTCTTTTTTATCACCAATCTGCACAATCTAGCATATTTTTCAAGTGTGTATGTTTTGCGATTTGATTCAGTGTATATTAGGTCAAATCTGCTAATTTCTTCCATTCATTTCAAATGCATGCACCTGAATCAGTGCATTCAAACTTGATAAACGTCCCAAAGAATAGTGCTAAAAATAGTTTCTTCAAGGAGAATCAATCAAGCTCTGAATATATAGTTCACTGAACACAATAAAACCTGCTCTTCAGTTTCACAGTAAAACTGAAGCATTTCCCAGATGGAGGGCTTGTATTTTATATGCCAATCAAATTATGAACTGTAAAGGCCTCTGTGATGTGGCAATCAACTTCAGCCATTCCCCAAGTACAGTGCACAAAATAGTAGACACACTCTCAAAGCAATTTAGTTCCCTACAAATTTTGTGCTCATGGAAGTGAAACTGCTCCTGATGATGAATGGAATGAATAGTTCTAACCTAGTGTTAAAGGCACACAGCTTCATGAAGAATGAAAGTACACGTACTCTGCCTCCAATCTCACTAAAGCATCTCATAACCATGTGACATTTCTGCTTCCCAGATCACCTATCCGCTTGATCCATCAGATTGTGACTGCTGATTTGTGAACACTTTTTTTCCGTTAGCCAACAGAAATATAGAAAAACTTATGGAACAGACGAAGGCCATTAGGCCCATCATGTTTGTGTCCACCAGCCTAATCCCACCTTCAAGCTCTTCGTCCGAAGCCTGTAGAATGTGGCATTCAAGAGCATATCCAAGCATTTTTTCTTAAATGCAATAAGGATTTCTATCTCCAACCCCTTTCAAGCAGTGACTTCTCGACCTCCAGGACACTTTGGGTGAAAATTTACTGCTCAACTCACCTCTAATCCTTCTACCTATTACTCTAAATCCACGCCTGCTAGTTATAGACTGTTTGCTAAGGAAAATGGGACCTTCCTATCCACTCTATCCAGGTCCAACATAAATATATACTCCCAAATTAATGCTCCCCTCAGCCTCCTCGGTTCCAAAGCAAACACAGGTCTTTTCAATTATTCCTCATAGCTGAAATTCTCAATTTCTGACATCCTTGTAAATCTCTTCTGTACCCTCATGTGTGCAATCTCATCCAGAACTGTACACAGAATCCTAGCTGTAGTTTAACTAACACTCTATACTGTACTAGCATGACCTTCACACTATTATACCCTTTTTCTCAGCCAATAAAGGGAAATATCATATATGCCTTCTTACTTGTTTATCTAACTGACCTACTACCTTCAGATCCCCTACCAGGGATCTGTGGACAAGCACTCCAAGGACCCTCTGCTACTCTACACTTCTCATAATCCTACCATTCACCTTGCCTTATTTGTCCTCCTAAATAGGTTCACATTACCCAAAGCTACCTTTGTGTCATACTGCTAAAATCTCAAAAACATACATATGTTTAAGATGATGGAAGAAATAGATGAATTAGACCAAATAGGTACAAAATCAAATATGAAACCGTTACTGAATAGTATGTGAAATAACAAAAATTAAAATAAATGAGCAAGACTGAGAGGAATATGCCCCTGATTTTCTGACATGCGTTTGTGATGATTGAAGGTGTACATTGGAAGTGGACAGACATGCAGTCAACCTGCAATAACACTTACATCCCATGGATTAAAAGCTGGATTCAAAGCTAGGCCCCAGCGGTGAATGGATTATATTCCACCCCAATTCAGAAGTCAAATCCCAGAGACCTAACCATCCAATGCCTTGGATAATGCAATGCTGTATCACACAATTGTGTAAACTTCCATGATCATATCAGCAAAAGTGTTTCCATTGCACTCGGGCTTCTCTGTCACAACAGTCAAGGACTTGGGTCACATCTGCTGCATTCATTCAAATAATCACAGCAGATTTCCATTCACTGGTTTCATTTGCAAAATTGCAACAAAAAAAACCTATGGCCAGCAGTTAGTTCAAGGTGTAAGGTTTTAAGGTATTGATTTTCTCCCCTTTCAATTCTCTGAATGACTCCTCCTATTGAAATTGCAGGTATGTGAAATGTTGCCAGGCTTCAAATCTTCTGTTGAAGTCACTGTTGATCCAAACACTGGATGACAGGTAAACAACCCAAAGCACCAATTTTAACACATGCGCTGCCTGATTACCATACCCCCTTAGCAGCACATTTGTTATGAGCAAAAATTCATTATGTGGGTGAACCGTAGGCATAGAAACCACGCCTGCTCACTTAGTGGCATAGTATTCTCCAATCACGCTGGGTCTGACAGGACCTAAAGACTTCAATGGTTTTTTTGGGCAATCCATTCCACTCAGACCATTTGGTAGAACAGTTCTCCAATCAACTGTGATTCATTGTTCATTTACTGATTTGTAATGCCATCTCCACACTATCAACAAGCCTAATATCCCTTATTTGTAAATGAAAACTCAGCCTACCAATATTACTACAAAGTATAAGAGAGAATGTGACTTATTTAAAGAGGTCTCACCATGACTGAGACATGAAGGACATGCATCTGTTCATCCACTATCTCGGAGGGCTCCCGCAGAGTTGGTGGAGTTATCTGGGACAGGTGCTCAGCATTACTCATGGAGACATGGAAATATAAGGTCCCGTTCTCAAGCCATTGCTGCTTCCAGTGGACCAAAGAGATATCAGCAACTGTTCCGGTCATTTCTGAAATGAGAGAGAGAGAGAAATTGTAGTTCAAACCTGTTGTTTACATTGTGATCGATTCCATCAAAATGGTTGTCTCAGGAGGGCTATTCTGTCTCATGGTATTTGAATGGTAAGGGATCATTTCATTACTGTTTAGTTTTCAGATAATTGGTCCTTTTCCATATTGAAGTTGAAATGGTAAAAAAAAATTAAAAATAGAAAACTATTAAATGCTGCAATTATCCATGCCTCATATTCTGCCTCTGCCAAAGACAGTGGATCAATGCTTCCCAGGATGGAGAAAAAAAGACTCATAGAACAAGTTACCCCATGTATCTTCAGAAATCAATTGAGCAATGGAACCAGTGGTAGGGAGCCTTGCTAGCTCTCAGCTGGGATCTGGGCAGGTGAGCTAAAATGCAAAAAACAATTTGAAATCGATAAAGCAAAACGGCTTGAGTGAAATATGCTCAGCTTACATAAGCTTATCTGCCAGCATTCGCGATGGCGGCAATCTTTTCAAATTTGGGTTGTGGGGTGAAGGGTGCTGTTAAAAATCAATAGTAGATATTCAGCATTAGGATTACAGTGAAAACTTTGAGACATCCCCTTAACCAACAACTGGGAAAACATCTCCCAGGTCATTTCCCTCCCGTAAATTATCCTTACTCACTCCTCTCACAAAGAATTAATAATTGAAATTAATTCATTTGCCCAGAAGATAAAGCATCACACCAAGTTTTGTCTTTACCATTCACGGGATGTGGACGGCCCTGGCTAGGCCAGCATTTATTGCCCATCCCTAATTGCCCTTGAGAAGGCGGTGGTAAGCTGCCTTCTTGAACCACTGCACTCCATGTAGTGTAGATACATCCACAGTGCTGTTAAGAAGGGAGTTCCAGGATTTTAACCCAGCGATGGTGAAGGAACAGTGATATATTTCCAAGTCAGGATAGTGAGAGGCTTGGAGGAGGGAACTTCCAGGTGGTGGCGTTCCCATCTGTCTGCTGCCCTTGGCCTTCTAGATGGTAGTGGTCATGGGTTTGGAAGTTGCTGTCTAAGGACCCTCAGTGAGTTCCTGCAGTGCATCTTTAAGATGATAAACACAGCTGCCACTGTGCATGAGTGATGGAGGGAGTGAATATTTGCAGATGCGGTGCCAATCAAGCTGGCTGCTTTGTCCTGGAATAGGGTCAAGCTTCTTAAGTTTTGTTAAAGCTGTACTCATCGAAGCAAGCGGAGAGTATTCCATCACACTCCTGAGTTGTGCCTTGTAGATGGTGGACAGGATTTGGAGAGTCAGGAGGTAAGTTACTCCCTGCAGGATTCCTAGCCTCTGACCTGCTCTTGTTGCCACAGTATTTATATGGCTAGTCCAGTTCAGTTTCTGGTCAATGGTATCACCCAGGATGTTGATAGTGGGCGATTCAGTGATGGTAATGCCTTTGAATGTTAAGGGGTGATGGCTAGATTCTCTCTTGTTGGAGACGGTCATTGCCTGGCACTTGTGTGGCATGAATGTTACTTTGGCACTTGTGGTACAAATTGCATATGATTATCCCCAAGTTGATGTGTTGGATAACTTCAGTCCGAATTACAAGTTCAACACATGAAAGATGTAGTGTTCAGTTGTTCCACATTTGATTACGTGAGTCTGTTACTATTGATTCTCACAGCTGTTGACTAGATAAGCCTGGGTACAGACAATACAGAAGCTACTGGAAACTGGAGCTGAAGCACGGAGTAGACATTTTAAAGCATTCTATAAAGCTCTGCAAATAAAGTTCCTGCACACTCAGAAACTAGTGGCATCTCTGCATTGCTCTAAGGTATAAAACATTCAACATAAGTGTTCCATTTCAATTCATACAATTAATGGTGAAACAAAATTTCTTCCTTAAACTGAATTCTATGTGGCTTTTCATTTAGAAAGACTGAGTTTTCCTTGGGTCCTTGGCATGTTTCTTTAAGCTAATAACAATATTGAAAATGCATATTTTTTTTCAACTGAGTCCCCCCACCCAACCCCCCCCCCAACTTATTTCAAACTGAAAAAAAACTCAACACCTTAAAATACGTGTTATTAAACAGACCAAAACTGACTTTAATGATTGCTATATGTAGGTCACAATATATTTGGTGGCAATTCATTACTATAAAACTGCCTAAAATGTGGCCAGGATTTCCCGGTCGGTGAGTGAGGGCGGGGCACACTCGCCAATGCGTAAAATGACTTGGGATGATGTCAGGTTGAACTCCCGAAATCACCCTGCGTCATTTCAATTTTTAGGTCGGCGGGGACTCAGCTGAATCAGCTGTGCGCCCGCTGACCTGTCAACAGCCTATTGAGGCCATTAATAAAACAAGTTAGATAATTGACTGGTTGCCCGTCCAACCTTAAGGTTGGCGGGCAGGCCGGGAGCTCTGGCGGGCTTCAGAGAAAGCATGAAACGTCATCCAGGGGCGGGATGAGGTTTCATGCAGGTTTTAAAAATGTAATAAAAGTTTAACTAAAGGTGATGGACATGTTCCAACTCATTTGAATGTGTCACATAAGGGGACATGTCAGGGAAATTTATTTTTTCTGTTTTTAGCATTTTTAAATGTGTAGCCGATCTCCCTGAGGCAGCATTTAGCCTCAGGGAGATGAGCATGCTCTTTAGCGTGCATGCGCGAAAGAGCACACTCTCAGTTCAGCGAATCCCCCCCCGCCTGCACATTCTTGGCGCAAGTCACATTGGGTGGGCCTTAATTGGCCCGCCCATGTAAAATGGGGGCATGACCCCAATCGGGGGTGCCGATCAGAGGTGCGCCGCCACATGCCCGCTCCTTAACTTCCCCCCCCCAACGGGGGGAAAATTCTGCCCATGATATTGAGGTTGAAGGTTTCTGGAACCACCCAACATACATTATGTTCCACTTACTTTTACTTGTATTACACTGCAGTGGTAATAATGGAAAAAAAGTGAAACAATGTAAAACCAAGCCAGATTCATCCTTATAGTTTATATGATGGCCATATTACTGATTTTGTGAGCCATCATTATTCAGGCATCTATTGAACAAAAAATCTATCAGCCCAATACATTTGCATAAATTGTTTTTTTTTTTCCTTTATGCCTCAGCCATGCATTTTTTCAGTCACACTGTTTTGAATCCTCGTAGGTATGTAGCCATAGACACTTCAATGAGAAAAAGATGAAGTAACCTGGTCCCTTCTCTTGTTCTATAACTTACAGAAATAGGTTCTCTTCTTCATTACTCATTCAATTTAGAATAAATGAGATCTTAAACCTCAAGGGATTGCACCTACATGTTGGGCAGGAACTACTGTAATGACATTAGGCACACAGCAGAATGACTGTGATCATAACAAGATACCAAGATGCAAAATATCGCACCTGCATCCACTAATTATATTTATACACTTTCCATTTGAAGGGGAATTAATATTTTGACAGGTAATCTTTAAAACATTGTTGGTCTTTTATAGTGATTATAAGTCTGGTGCATGACTAAAATCCATTCACGTTCATAGTCCCATTGTGAGTTTGCACAGCAAAAACAAACTTCAACTGATTGAATGAACTGCATCATATTACTTACTGGGTGAACAATGAAACCACAAAATAGGTTGATTGATTGTTGCCCAAGAAAACCAAATGCAATCTGTAAGGAGGTTGCCGGGCAGATTGCAATCAAACTGAAACATTGTAGGTCGTGAATCGTTGACCGGCAAACAATTGTAATCCTGATTCTCTGGTTTCTTTTCAATTTGTGTCGGGGAGAGAAAGAAGGGGAAAGAGAAACACATTGCAACTAAATTATACAGTATAGAAGAAGGTCATTCTGCCCTTTGTATTTTTGCTGGCCCTTTAAGAGAACTATCCCATTAGTCATTTTCCCATATCCCTACCAATGTTTGGTCACTCCTGAAGTTGCCTGAGGTGTTTGGTTGTGCTGGAATGTTGTTTCCTCATACCTTTAATCTTTCCTCACTACAAAGTGAATGATGTTCAAACATTTGGGTTTTGTGTTTATTGAAAAGTCATGATCAGCACACACAAATAGTTAATTAATAATGAAGAGGGCCATTAATTCATTCATCCAAGAAGACTAACAAGATTAGAAGATAAGCATTGGTACATTCACAGGAAGCACTGCCTGATGAGTAAACCACATTATCTCGCTCACATGGGTTGCCAGCCTGGGGGATGTTTTCCAGGTCTCCACATTGCCATGACACTCCTCAGCTTGCACTCTCCTGACCAAAATTCAAAAATTAACAAAAACGTAATCACAGAATAACAGTAAGATCCACATAGAATACTTAGTACCTCAAGAAAAGCATATTTTATTTATAAATTAGTTTAAGATATGCTCCATGAAGAGCTAATTGACAAATATACAACACCACACAAGCAAGGAAAGTCCCAGGTTCATTCATGGAATGCATTGAGTTAACTGATATGAGAGCCATCCTGCTGCTTGGTTTCTTAAGTGATTTTTCAGCTCCAATTTTGGTGCCTACCTAATGAACACTGCTGGAAAATGCAACTGTATGAATGCTGGTGAGAACAGGAACATAGGAACAGGAGGAAGCCAGTTAGCCCCTCAAGCCTATACCTCCATTCATGCCTGATCTGCAACCTAGCCTTAATCCTTATCCCCAAATATCTTTGGAAAACAAAAATCTGTCAACCTCAGTTTTAAAATTAACATTTTTCTACCATCAACTGGTGCTTACAAAAGAGAGGTTCAAACTTCTACTGCCCATTTCATGAAGAAATCTTTCTTAATATCATTACTGAATGGTCTGAGTCTAATTTATGTACAATACCCACTGGTCCTTGGCTCTCCAACTAACAGAAATAGTTTCTCCCATTCTATGCTATTTGTTCCCTTAATAGCTTGGGAACTGCAATCAAATCATCCATTATCCTTCCAAAATTCCAGGAAATACGACCCTGGTATTTTTAATCTTTCCTCATAGCTTCATCCTTGGAATCCCGCTGTCATTCTGGTAAATCTTAAGCTGCAGTTCCTCTAAGGCCAATACATTTTTCCCAAGATGTGGTGCCCAGGACTGCTCACAGACTCTAGGTATGATATAATCATTGATTATCTGAAGCATGACTTCTACCTCACTTCAAAATTCATAATGTCTGCGATGGTGGAATTGACTGTTTATATTCACTGTCCAGCTGCCACACTATGAATAACCACTTGGGTGAAGATCTGCAGCCATAAACCCATCCGTATCTCAAGTTAGCACTATCAAAAATAACAGGATGTTCAAGCCATTTCATTATCACATCCTTCCTAAATACAAAGCTATTACTTGTCCTCATTATAAAATCAAATTGGGGGGAAAATGGCTAAACAATAAGTTTTTTTGCCACATTCATGGGAAATGAAAGTCATATCTCACTGACAGTACCTCAGTGATCTGTATCCACACAATTAATCTGACCCAATAAGGCTGTGTTTTTGGTATGCATCACTTTGATTCAGGTGCACTGGCTTCATAGTGATCTTGTCAACACCTTTGATCTGCTAAATCAATTGCAAAAGATGCATGTGATCCAGTAGGTGTTCAACTTTGATCTGAAAAATAGCAAACATTCCTGCGGCAGGCAGAAAAAACAGAACAAAGCTACTTTGAAACTGTGCTTCAGACCTGTCACATACCCACTGATAACTCAGAGAATATAACATTTGGTCACAGTGCCCTACATTCTGGCATTGCTCCCTTTGAAAATGATAATCTTTGTAAGTTAAACAGAAGGCAGAAGAACTGCTAACTTACACAGCCGCTGAAGCAACTACTTTTCTATATTTATCAAAATTATAATTCAGTAATAAATTTGTGGATCGCGAATTAGATTCATCTGATACCAACATGTGCACCAAAGCACTGGAGAAACTTCTAATAAACCAATTATCCTCACAAAAAGGACAAACATTATATATTGAGTAGCCAGTTTGTATAGTTAGTTAATATGTTTGCATTAATATTCCCATTTGCACTGTTTAAAAGTGGCTATTCACCATTTAAATTACATTGATTAACAACTGAAACAGGCAAGACCTTAATTCATAGCACATTAAACAATGTGCAAAAAAAAAAATACAGTAAATTCAAAGGGCTGATATTCCTTTTCTGGTGCTGTTTAGAAGCGATAAGTGCTAAGCATTCCAAAAGGGCGCTCTCTGCTGGGACGTGGAGCCCGAACCTTTTGAGCCCAGTTGAAATAAAGGAAAATGAAGGAAAAGCTAGCAGTTGGTCACATCCAAGAGGGAGCAGGCAGACTGGTAACCACCAGTGCCTAAAAAGTTGCAAGCACTATCAAAGAGCAGGCACAGTTAAAAAAGCTCCTGAGAAAGGCAGAGAAATTTTGCTTTTTGCAGCTTTTGAGGCAGGATTTTTATTTGTACACCTGCTGTTACAGAATGGAGGCTTGTCAATTAATGTGTGCTGGCCAGAAGCAGTGAATTGCATGCCTGTGCTCTTCATGTTTATTTAAAGGTCTGTCACATATGAATGTGTTTTTCGTCCTGTGCCATTGTTAGACTGGGACCCAAAGCAGCAGTCATGGAAATGCCTGTAGTTTGCTCTGACAGAAGCTGGTAAGATAGCAGCAGTGTAGTGTAAGCAATTGGGGAAACAACTGCAGCTAAGGAGGTTGTGTAGGAATAGAAGGAAAACACAAATTTGACTGTGAGGCTTCTGCTTCTATTGCAGCTTGAAATGGACAGTGATAGACCATGGAGAGGAATGATTGCTACTCGATCTATTGGACTGAGGAATCAGATTTTTTTTTTACAGCTCAGAAGAGACCTAGGGGAATAGTTTTAGGAGGATGGTAGTTGTTTCTCTTCATTTGCCTCCAAATAAGGTGCATCACAAAAGGCGGAGGTGAACTCGATCACCAAGTACAAAATATGAAGAGAATACCTCAGGAACCAGTAGGAACAGATTTTTGCAGATGTAATATGACCTTGATTTGTGCCCAGTGCTATTCGAGGACAGAAGTGTACATAGGCTACTTGGCCTTCCTTTGCAATTTACACTGATGCACCCTTCTTCAGACACAGTTAGGTGCAGACACCAGAAAAGCCAAAGAGGAAATCCTGATGCATTGCTCTTCAGGAGTGGAATGGAGCTAACAATTAGGTTCCTTAATTTCCCTGTACTGCGACTTTCTTTGGACACCATTTGGAAGCAGGGAGAGCAACACTGGCTCACTTGCCTCTTGGGATTTTTTTTCCCTATAGTTTGCTCAAAAGGTTTGTATGCTGATAAAATAAAATCAGCTGGGAATTCATTCATAAATTTTGACGATTTGCCTCTGGAGCTCAAAACAAATTGCTAAAAATTCAGCCAGCTAGAACATTCTGACAACTAGTTACAAAGGCTTCAGCAGAGGAAATTCGGAACACTTCTTCATTAAGAAAATTCAGCTCTTGTCACTTAGTTTGGTATATTTAAATGTATTGGTAAATTGATCTGTACGTTTAAATATAAATAAACCTCACCATTAATGTGTGAAGTTCAGAATTAATTTGCAGCACAAGGCACTTGCATGCCAGATAATGAAAACAGCAGGCGAGCTCATTTGCACTATCAACATGCAAAGCGTGCTGTGAAAAATGCTTCACTCCTTCCCCTCTACCCAGTAACTCGTTTTCTTTTCTTCACTTCAAGACTACTGAAATAGGAGATATGGCTTGAGCTGCTGAATAGCAATGAATCAGGTAAAATATTCCAATTAATTTGCTAAAGTGAAAGCTCATTTAGTGGCTCAGTGGATAGATATACTGCCTGGTGTGGCATAAGAATCAAATATCCACCATCTCACTTTGTTGCAGTTGTATATTATAAAGCTCCTTGTATTCAGACTCCGGGAAAAAAAACAGTGCCAACCTCTATGAGTGGTAAGAAAATATTTACAGAGACTTAGAAAAGAGAAGAGCTCTTTCTCAATAGCTTATCAAGACTGTTTTAAGTGCATGAAAATATAGCTCTTCAAGTTCATTATAATTTCATACGGATTCCAGATTCACTCCCCGGTTTCTGCTGAGTTAATAGTGGAGCTATGACAATTTTCCCCATGGCTTTGAACAAAGGTGGGAAATATTAGTTAGGATGTCTATTTTGATTGTTGCTCAGCACACCTGGCTGAGGGTGACCACAGGATCAGGCTCAAGTGATGACTCCCAAAGCCCAATAGTCTGTCAACATTTTCTCTCCTGGCTCATACATGAAGAACAGCTCATATAATTACAAAACAAAAACAGAATTACCTGGAAAAACTCAGCAGGTCTGGCAGCATCGGCGGAGAAGAAAAATAATTAGTTGGTTAATTATCTGACACATCAAGAAATTTTACCTTAGGACATATTTTGTTCAGGAACAAGTAAATGCAATCCTGAAACCTACAACCACAATTTCCATTTATATAACACCTTTAACAGCAATGCTTAACAAGGTGCATTATAGCAGTATCAACAAACAAAACCTAGTCAAATCAGGAGTAGCTAGAGAGGCAAAGTTGAAAGAGTTAGGTTTTAAGGAGAGCCTTAAAGAAGAGAGTGGTCAAGAGGCAGAGAGTTATAGAGAGTGAATTCCAGAGCTTATGGCCTTAGCAATTGAAGACCAGGACACCAATGGCAGAAAAATAAAATTCGGACATGAGCAAGAGGCCAGAATTAAAGTAATGTAGAGATCTCAGAAGGTTGTTGGGCTGAAGGAAATTTCATAGTTAGGAACAGACAAGATCATAAAGTTCTCATTCTTATTTTAAAAACCCTCTAAAATTGATGTGTCACAGACTGGAAGCCAATGTGAGCACAGAAGTTATGTAGACTTGATATCGGATGGACAGTGGAGTTGTGAATGAGCTCATGGTTAGTGAGGGTGCAAGGTGGGAAGGCAGGAGGAGGGCATTGGAATAGTCAAGTCTGCAGACAACAAAGGCATGGGTGAGCAGCATAAGAGGAGAGGTAAGGGAAGAGATGTATAATGTTACGGAAGTGGAAATATTCTTGATGAAGGGGAGGACATGGGGTGGGAAGCTCAGCTCAGGGGCAAATGGGGCAAAAAGATTTCAAACCATCTGGTTCAGTTTCACACTCTGGGGGAGGTGGTTAGGGCGCAGAGTTTGTGATGGGGATTGAAGGTAATGGCTCTGGCCTTCTCAATAAGGAGCTGAGAGAAAATTTCTGCTCATCAGTGCTGGATGGCAGACAAGCAGCAATGCAAATCAGAAGCAGTAAAGAGGTTAAAAAGGTGAGATAGAGTTGCATGTTAAGTGTAAATGTAAAACCTTTCATTTCTTTGGATGATGTTACTGGAGAGGGCAGGATGCAGCTAAGTAAAAGGCGAGGGCTATGGATAGACCTTTGGGAGATTCCAGAGGGTAGATCCTTGGGGGCCACCGAAGGATCAATTCAGGCGCAGGAAGAGAAGCCATTGCAGGTGATTCTCTGGCTAAATAGGAATGGAACAAAGGGAGGGCAGTCCCACTCCCCTGGGCAACAGAGGAGATGCACTGAAAGAGGATGATGTCTTCAATCTAGTCAAAGTTGCAGGCAGTTTTTTTTTTATTATTCATCCTGGGAAGTGGGCATCACTGGCAAAGCCAGCATTCATTGCCCATCCATAAATGCTCATGAGAAGGTGGTAGTGAGCTTCCTTCTTGAACCACTGGGGTCCATGTGGAGTAGGTACACCCACAGTGCTGTTAGGAAGGGAGTTCCAGGATTTTGACCCAGCAACAGTGAAGGAATGGTGATATATTTCCAAGTCAGGATGGTGAGTGACTTGGAGGAAAACTTCCAGGTGTTGGTGTTCCCATGTGTTATCCTTGTCCTTCTAGATGGTGCTACCAAGCCTCTCTTGTTGATAGACATTGAAGTTCCCCGCCCAGAGTACATTCTGCGCCCTTGCCACCGTTAGTGCTTCCTCTAAGTGACGTTCAACTTGGAGGAGTACTGATTCACCAGCTGAGGGGGGAAATCAGCAAGAGGTTTCCTTGTCCATATATGACCTGATGCCATGAGACTTCATATGGTTGTTTCTGGTGCTTAGGTTGATGCCAAGTGGTCCGTCCGGTTTCATTCCTTATCGAATTTCTAGTGGTTTGATGCCTAATTACATGGTGTAAAATCAGTGCAGCATTTGCAGAAATGTTGAAACAGAGCACCCCTCTGAGCTCTCAGTCAGGAAATGGGAAGTTGCTCTAAAGATCTAATGAAGGTGGGGGAGTTGAGCAATTATCTTAAAAGCTTCAGAATATATCTTGGAGGATGACTGTCATTTTAGTTTTACATTTCTGTCTTCAGAGTTGAGCGAAAGGAACAAGATAATAAAGAAACAATTCATCACAAACAATGCACGGGGGATTGAAAGCCCCTTTCAATCATAATTTTACTGAATTCATAATATAATTTTTTAAATTGGTATTAAGTATAAAGCTCCTCCACCAAACTGTGGCACAAAAGAAACAACAATGACATCACTGATTTATTCTCAACCATCCTGAATGAATAAATTAAGTTCTTTTTAATTCACTTATGGAATGTGGGCATCGCTGACAGACAGCATTTAGTGTTCATCTCCATTTGCCCTTTACAAGGTAGTGGTAAGTCACTTTCTTAACAGCCAACTGTATTGAAATGGGTCTGATGTTGCATACAGGCCAGACCGGGTAAAGCCAGAAGATTTCCTTACCTGAAGATTATCAGTGAACCAGAGGGATTTTTACAGCAATTTTACAGTTGCAAGGCCACCATTCTTGTTACTAGTGTTTTTTTTTCTTCCAGATTTATTTAATTAACTGAATTTAAATTCTCTAGCTGCATGGTGGAATTTCAAATCATTGGTCTGGGCCTGTGGATTTCTAGCCCTGTAACATAACCATGATGCTTTTGTCATGAAGATATGATTTAAGCCAAGTAGTGAATTTTAATCCACAGATTGGAAACCTGAATTGAACTTTTAAAAACAGATCTTTTTAAAAACACAGAGGTGAAAGTGACTTGAACTCACAGTTCAAGGCAGCTAACCCAATTTGCATTGCTATAAATCCCACATTCCAATGCAATGGAGTGGAATCAGATTCTCTGAAAAAAGCCAAGGGGACTTAAGGGGAGTGTGAAGGACTCATATCCCCTGTCTCAATAGCAAAGTATTTATGGCAATCACCTGGGGTATTCATCTGTTTGGGATAAGCCATTAAGACTAATTGCTTGGACAATGGGGCCCTGGCTATGTTAGTTTGCAGACATGAGCTAATAAGTCACCTCTGGAATACATGGACAAAGTCTTTTTTTTAAATTCCCCTGGCAGCTGGAGAAGGTCACATGACCATCCAATCTTGGTTTGCTTTAAGCATGTTTTCTCAGAAGAGCAGAGGATAAACAGTTTAGGGAGAAGACCTTAGTGGGTTCCCGCATGCCTCCTTTTTTTCTCCAACCCACCTGGTAAGCTTCAAGCCATGTTTGTTGACTGTGATCATCTAGGGATGCCCTGCTGCAGACATGATTCCCTTAAAAGAATCCAACCCAACACTACTGCCTCCCAAAGTGCAATCTACTCAGTGGTCTACAGCTTTAAATCAGAAGCATTAAGACCATCAAATTCAGCTTGAAGCCAGCCAAGTCACATAAACTGCAGACTGTATATTCTTTTCCCTTTTTTTAAATGGATTCTAATTTGGTCACCTTATGCTTTCCCACTCTGTAATCTGCATTTGTGTGTGTGTGAACTTCGAGTGCGCGCGTATGTGTTTGTGTGTGTGCACAAAAATCTATGTGTATTTTATAATTTTACTTAGAATGGTTTAAGTATAATATAGCTAAATTTTTTCTTTGTTAAGCTCAAGGAAACTGGTCCTGTTGGTTCTTTTATGATCACAGCATGTAAACAGTTAAGTACTCACCGAATTAGCAAGCATATCCTTTTCAAACAAAAGGACTTGCTGCGGTCAAACAAGGAAAGAGCAAAAATGGGTGCTCTTTGACCCTTCTCTCACCTGGTCGTAACAGAAATTTGGGGGCTGTGTTTGTGGTCAACCAACAGACAAATGAAAAATTGGAAGTGGAGAACCAAATTAATCTCTAGAAGTGATTTAAACATTTCAATACAGGCTTTGTGTTTTGCAGTGCTAGCATTCTAAAAATGTCCACATTTGAAGCCAGCACCTTCCTAAAATAGATTGAGGAAACTTGTGACAGTTTAAAAGCCCTACTGACTGAAGAATTAAGGGCTATAACTAGGCATTTAGAAATAGATATCCTTCTAAGAGTTCGGAAAGAGAAAATCATAAACCTGTGGCCAGCCATTCTGAAATTGAACTTGAAAAGCCAAAGACAGGTGTAGAATCTGAAACAGACTGGCTAGCATTAGAAAAGCTACAGCTAGAACAATGGAGACTAGCATTAGAATTCCAAGAAAGACAAATAGAGAGGAAAGAGACAGAGAGAGAGAGAGAGAGACAGGAGAGAAGGGAAAAGGGTGAAAATAATTCCACAAAGAGGAAAGGGAGAAAGATCGAGCTTTCCAGAAAGAGAAACAAGAAAGGGACATAAAACAGCTGGAACTGAGTAGGGAAAGACCTACTGTACTCAGTGAAGTCAGTGAAGGAAATGCCCCTAGCTCAGGAGTGAGTGCTGTGCTCTTTACATTCCCTCAGATGATACCAAAATTTGGTGAGGGAGCTATGGAAGCATTTTTGTCTCATTTGAAAAGCTTGCAAAACAGCTGAAGTGGCCAGCAGAAGGCTGCACCCTGCTACTGCAAAGCAAGTCACAGGAAATGTCCGCGAGGTTTATTCTCTATTGTCCGATGAGAGTTCATCAAATTGTGAGATGACCAAAAATGCTCACACTGAAAGCGCACTGCTAAAAATTCCAAACTCTCGAGTAGCGGGCACTATCAAACAGGTTCTCCTGCTCTGGCTCTCTTGAAGCACAGAAGCATTTTTGCATCAGCTGATGAAAAATGCTACAATTGTACAACAGGACAGTGGTATTCAAAGAATGGCAATGATGTATAGCTAGCTTCAAAATCCAATGGAAAAGTGGGCACAGGGATTGGAGAATGGTGGGGTTGAGAGGTGGGTAGGATAAAGACTAGGTACATCTGACAGTGATAATTTAACTCTGGAAAATGCGTTCAACTTCTTCTCACGGTAAAGTCTTCTGTCTACCAGAATGGTTTGTGAAATAAGTTTATAAAAACTTAACCCAGTTACTCATGCTCAAGAACCAGAATAAAATCATAAGATCATAGGAACTGGAGCAGAGTTAGAGTTAGGCTATTCAGTCCATCAAAACTGCTTCACCATTCAATAATATCATGGCTGATATGAATGTGACCTTAACTCCATTTTCCTGTCCTTCCCCCATAATCCTTGACTCCCTTGTCAATCAAAGATCTGTCTAACTCAACCTTGAATATATTTAATAACCCAGCCTCCACTGCTTTCTGTGGAAGAGAATTCCAAAGATTAATAACTCTCACAAAAGGAACTCCTCCTCATCTGTACTAAATGGGAGAAGCCTTATATATAAACTGTGCCCCCTAGTTCTAGATTTCCACATGAAAGGAAATATCCTCTCAGCATCTAAACTATCTATATTCCTTTGCAGGCTCTTTGTATTCCCCTCACAACTTGCTTTCCTACTTAACTATGTATCATTGCAAACTTGGCCACAATACAGTCTGTCCCTTTCATCTAAGTCATTATGATTGATCATAAATAGTTGAAGCCCCAGCACCAATCCCTGAGGCAAGTTAGTTTACCAACCTGAAAATGACCCATTTATCTTGACTTGCTATTTCCTGTGTTAGCTAGCCAATCCTCTATCCATGCTAATATATCACCTCCAACACCATGAGCTCTTATCTTCTGCAGTAACCTTTTATGTGGTACCTTATCAAATGCTTTTTGGGAATCCAAATAGACTGAGGTTCAGGTTCCCCTTCATCCACCCTGCTCGTTACATCCTCAAAGAACTCCAGCAATTTTTTTCAAACACGATTTCCCTTTCACAAAACAATGTTGACTCTTCCTGATTGTTTAATGATTTTCTAAATGCCCTGGTACTCACTCCTTAATAATGGATTCCAACATTTTCCAGTGACAGATATTAGGCTAACTGGCCTATAGTTTCCTGCTTTCTGTCTCCTTCCTTTCTTGAATAGTGGTGTTATATTTGTGCTTTTCCTATCCACAGGGACCTTTCCAGAATCTCGGGAATTTTGGAAGATTACAACCAATACACCCACCATCTCTGCAGCCACTTCCTCTAAGGCTCTAGGATGTAGCCTATCAGATCTAAGGGACTCGTCAGCTTTTAGTCCCATTAGTTTTCCTAGTACTTTTTCTTCAGTGATCATGATTGTTTTAAGTTCCTCCCTTCCATTTGCCCTCCTGCTTTCGTACTATTCTTGGGATGCCTTTTGCATCTTCCACTTCAAAGACAGATTCAAAATACCGGTACAAAGTCTTTACCATTTCTTTGTTTCCCATTATCAATTCCCCAATCTCATCCTTTAAGGGATAAATCCTCACTTTCGCTACTCTTTTCTTTTTTAAATGCTTGTAGAAGCTTCTAATATCTGTGGGTTTTTTATTCTTGATGGCTTTCTCTAACATTCCAATTTCTCCTTGTTTATTGTTCATTTAATCATTCTTGCTAGTTTCTCAAATATTTATAATCTTCAGAACCACCACTGATATTTGATGCATTGTATATCTTTTCTTTCAATTTGATACCATCCTTAACTTCCTTAGTCTTGGATGGTGCATCCTTCTCATTGAGTCTTTCTTTCTTGATGGAATATATCCTTGTTGATAGTTATGAAATATCTCCTTAAATACCTGCCACTGCTGCTTTACCATCTTACCTTTTAATCTATTTTCCCATTCCACTTTAGCCAACTCTGTCTTTATATCCTTGTATAAGGGTACATTTAAGTTTAAGGCACTACTTTCAGATCCAAATTTCTCACCCTCAAACTGAATGTGAAATTCTACCATGTTATGATCACTCTTACCTGGAACATCTGTTAGTAATTAATTAATCCAGTTTCATTACAAATTACTATTACACATTACCAGGTCTAAAGTAGCCTGTTCCCTGGTTAGTTCCAGAATGTATTTTTCTAAGAAACTGTCCTAAATACACTCTATGGACACATCCTCCCTGTTACCTGTTGCCAGTTTGGTTTGTTCAATCTATATGAATATTAAAATCTCCCATGATTGTTTCAGTACCTTTCTTATAAGCCTTCATTAGTTTAAATTCCTTCCTCCAGTGTAACTGCTGTCAGGGTACTTATAAAGTACTCCCAGCAGTGACTTCTTTCCTTTACCATTTCTTCTTCTTCAGTTCACTTCCCAATGGCAAATCTGACCCGCTGTGCCAAGACCTCCGCCATGGGTAGGGCAAGGAGTCATGTCCCAAACCC
Organism: Carcharodon carcharias; assembly: GCF_017639515.1. Taxonomy (NCBI): domain Eukaryota; kingdom Metazoa; phylum Chordata; class Chondrichthyes; order Lamniformes; family Lamnidae; genus Carcharodon; species Carcharodon carcharias. Next base: position 135,128,062 of record NC_054474.1, on the reverse strand, counting down.
ACCCCAGCTGGATGATGCTGTTGGCATCACACCAGCCACCAGCCAACTGGGCCAACTAGTCTCCAGGGAGTCCAAGTTGCTTTGGCAGCATACACTTTTACATACATGTTGTGGCTTGGACCTATGCATAGTGATGGGAAATGCTCCAATTTCTTTCCATCACAAAGCTGACAAGGAATCTTTCCTGCTCTTGCTACCTGCCATTGGCATATGTTGGAAGGATTTACAAGTTGATACTGAACCTGTTTGGCTGTGTCATGAATACATCTTCCTTGGCCATCAAGTTCTGGAGTGGGACCTGAACCTCGAACTTCTAGCTCAGAGGCAGGGATACTACCACTGCATCATAAGACCTTCTCTGCTATTTCTTATTTCCATCCAAGCTAATTCTACAGGTTGATCCTCCGAACCAAGATTATTTCTCACTACTAACATGAAGCAGAGATCCAGATCTTAAATTGGCACTAACTGGTGATACCTCATGCAGAACAGCAACAGGCTGAATGATACATGGCTGGAAAAAAGTAACACAATACTGTTGCAAGAAAAGGCTCTTCTGAAGCCGGGGCTGAGTAAATCTGTTGGAGAAAATAGGAGGGAGCTTGTATCTCTATCTAGTGACACCAGAAACCAGAGGTACTTGATGCTGGATGCCTGAAATGTGAAGAATTTCATTCCCCAGAATTTATGTGACACTTAGATAAGGGGATTAATGGCAGTGATAATAAATCACCCACAATGTTTTAGTTTTTTTGTGGTAGAGTTGTCTTTATCGGTGCAAAACTCAATATTTGACCTCCAAGTGGCATGCAAGTGAGGTGCAGCTGCTGCTTTCCTTTTGCTGACTATAATTGATACCATACTTGGTACACCAGGTAAAGCCATTTCTTGCCCAGAACCATCTTTAAAAGAGAATGCTGCAAAATGAAGCTAATGGAGTGAGTACATTGTGATTTGGAGCTTTGTATGGTACTTTTATATTGCCTGGCATTTATATTGCCTGGCATTTATATTGCCTGGCATTTATATTGCCTGGCATTTATGAGAAAGCTCCTGGCATTTACACTGCTGAACCTGGTTCCCTTATACTGGAAGCAAATTAAAAGGTTCAACATTTTGTGGCTGTTATGAGGCTGCCACAAGAATATCAAAATCAGATTTAATAGAGAAGGCCTTGGTCTTCTGGAATCCCTAGCTAAAACAAAAGTAAATAATAAATGCAATTCTATTCCCTCAGACATTTGTAGCACAGGAGCAGGAATTTGCCATTTGTGATTGAAGAAAAGGAAAAAGATTAGTTGAAAGTCACAAAATTAATATTTAACCAGATGCCATAATCAGTGTTTCACATGGATGTGTCAGTTTTCAGGTATCACAGTTGAGATTTCTACTGAACATAAACTAAAATTCTGTGCCATATATAGAACTTCAGAAACAGTCAAAAATTTGTTTGGCCCAAAAGTCAGCTCATTTAACTGATTGTCGTTTCTCAGCTCACCATATGCAAAATAATTGCTGAACTTATGGCTATAAAAATCTCAGGAATACATAGAGCCAGAAACCAATGATACCCTTCCCAGGTTAATATTGATAATCACATTACCATTTCATTAAGTGCAAAAACTTCAAAATACAGTTAATGGTGGGGATAGTGATCAAGAGGACATGGAGAGGCTGGTGGAATGGGCAGATACAGGGCAGATGCAATTTAATGCAGAGAAGTGTGAAGTGATATATCTTGGTTGGAGGAATGTGAAGAAGCAATATAAGCTAAAGGGAACAATTCTAAAGGGGATGCAGGAACAGTGAGACCTGGAGGTATATTTGCACAATTGTTAAAAGTGGCAGGACAGGTTTAGAAAGTAGTTAAGAAAGCATATGGGATCCTGAGAGAAGCATGGAATACTAAAGCAAGGAAGTTTTGAATCTTTATAAAACATTGGTTCTTCTTCAATGAAAATAGTGTGCTCAGTTCTATTCACTGCACCTCAGGGAGGATGTGAAGACTTTGGAGAGGGTGCAGAAAAGATTTACAAGAATAGTTCCCTTAATGAGTGATTTTAGTCACATGGATGGTTTGGAGAAACAGGGCTTGTTCTACTTGAAGAAGCTTGAGAGGGGATATGATAGTAGTGTTCAGATAAACAAGGAGTCTGGACAAAGTAGATGCAGAGAAATTATTCCCACTGGCATGACTTGAAGTTATTGGCAAAAGAACCAAAGACAACATGAGGAACAACTTTTATGTACATGAGTGGTTAGGTTCTGGAATGCATTGCCTGAAAAGTTGGTGGAGGCAAATTCATCCATGGCTTTCAAAGGACCTTAGGACATTGAGATGCTTCTGGACCTTCATGCCCTCTCAATTCACAAGATGAATTTAGAAAAGGCTATCACACAACATTGTGTTACACAGCTCATTTTCAATTAATGTGGGTATACTAGGGTAGGGATTATTTTACGGGACGAGTAATCCAAAAACATGGACAGGCCATGGGCAACGCTGGCACAGCAAGCATTTATTATGAAGTTCTGTGCATTGGCATCAAATCGACTATGTCATCACCAGGCAGAGGGGCAGGCAGATGAGCGTGTAACATAAGCTATGAGGCCTGCTGACTGCTGGATTGACAACCGTCATACAATTCAAAGCTAAATCACAGAATCACACAGTGCAGAAGAGGCCCTTCGGCCCACTGAGTCTGCACTGATACATGAGAAACTCCCAACCTACCTACCTAATCCCATTTACCTGTACTTGGCCATAGCCTTGAATGTTATGATGTGCCAAGTGTTCATCCAGGTACTTTTTAAAGGATATGAGGCAACCGCCCCCACCATCCTCCCAGGCAGCGATTTCCAGACTGGCATCACCCTTTGGATGAAAAAGTCTTTCCTCACATCCCCCCTAAACCTCCTGCCCCTCACCTTGAACTTGTGTCCCCTCGTGACTGATCCTTCAACTAAGGAGAACAGCTGCTCCCTATCCACCCTGTCCATGCCCCTCATAATCTTGTACACCTCGATCAGGTCGCCCCTCAGTCTTCTCTGCTCCAACAAAAACAACCCAAGTCAACCTACCTCTCTTCATAACTTCAATGTTTCATCCCAGGCAACATTCTTGTGAATCTCCTCTGCACCCTCTCCAGTGCAATTACATCCTTCCTATAGTGTGACAACCAGAACTGTACACAGTACTCCAGCTGTGGCCTCACCAAGGTTCTACACAACTCCAACATGACCTCCATACTTTTGTAATCTATGCCTCGATTGATGAAGGCAAGTGTCCCATATGCCTTTTTCACCACCCCACTAGCATGCCCCTTCGCCTTCAGAGATCAATGGACGCACACGCCAAGGTCCCTTTGTTCCTCAGAACTTCCTAATGTCATGCCGTTCATTGAATACTTCCTTGTCAAATTACTCCTTCCAAAATGTATAACCTCACACTTTTCAGGGTTAAGTTCCATCTGCCACTTATCTGCCCATTTGACCACCCCATCTATATCTTCCTGTAGCCCAAGACACTCAGCCTCACTGTTAACCACCCGGCCAATCTTTGTGTCATCCGCAAACTTACTAATCCTACCCCCAACAAAGTCATCTATGTCGTTTAAATAAATGACAAATAATAGGGGACCCAGCACAGATCCCTGTGGTACGCCACTGGACACTAAAGCAGCTTTCTGTCATCACCCTCTGTCTCCTACAATTAAGCCGATTTTGAATCCACCTTATCAAATTACCCTGTATCCCATGTGCATTTGCCTTCTTTATATGTTTCCCATGAGGGACCTTGTCAAAGGCTTTGCTGAAATTCATATAAACTACATCAACTGCACTACCCTCATCTACACACCTGGTCACCTCCTCAAAAAATTCAATCAAATTTGTTAGGCATGACCTCCCTCTGACAAAGCCATGCTGACTATCCCTGATTAAACCTTGCCTCTCCAAGTGGAGATAGATTCTCTCCTTCAGAATTTTCTCCAATAGTTTCCCTACCACTGACGTGAGACTCACTAAACATCAAGGTATATCCCCGTAGAGGCCCCCAGGGCATGAAGGTCCAGAAGAGTCTCAATTCTCAAGGCTCAAACAGGCAATCAAGAAAGAATCTCTCTCAGAGAAACTCGAGAGTCAGCTATTCATAGCAAAAATGAAAATACACCGTTGATGATGAGGGGGTGGCCTTCAGGGATATAATGCACTCCACTACTCTAGAGGCCCATGGCCCTACCTCTCATGAGCATCAAGATTGGTTCAATGAAACAATGAGGTAATCTAGAAACTACTAGAGGAAAAACATTGCCTGGGCAAGATTTACCTCAATGACAAGTCAACGCTAACCAAATATGATGCCTACCAAAACATCTGCAAGACTGTCCAATGCAGGTCCAAAGAGCTGCAAGATACTTGGCTGAATCAGAAAGCAGATAAGCTTTTTTCTTGTTCTTTCACAGGATGTGGTGTCACTATCTAGGCTAGCATTTATTGCCTGTCACTAACTGCCCTTGAGAAAGTGCTGGTGAGCCATCTTCTTAAATCGCTGCAGTTCATATGGTCTAGGTACACCCGCAGTGCTGTTAGGAAGGGAGTTCTAAGGTTTTCACCCAGCAACAGTAAAGGATATAGTTCAAAGTCAGAATGATGTGTGGCTTTGAGGAGGAACTTGCAGGCGATGGTATTCCCATGCATCTGCTGCCCTTGTCCTTCTAGGTGGCAGAGGTCACGGGTTTGGAACCTGCTGTCTAAGCAGCCTTGGTTAGTTGCTGCAGTGCATTTTCTAATTGTACACTCTGCTGTCACTCTGTATCAGTGGTGGAGAGAATGAATGTTAAAGGTGGTAAATGGGTTGCCAATCATTTGGGCTGTTTTGTCCTGGATGGTTTTGAGCTTCTTGAGTGTTGTTGGAGCTGCACTCATCCAGACATGTAGAAATTTTGTATCACACTCCTGACTTGTGCCTTGTAGATGGTGGACAGGCTTTGGAGAGTTACTCACCACAGGATTTCCAGCTTCTGACCTGATCTTGTAGCCACAGTATTTATATGGCTAGTCCAGTTCAATTTCTGGTCAATGGTAACTCCCAGGATGCTGACAGTGGGGGAAGGTAATGATACTGAATGTCATGGGGAGATGGTTAGATTCTCACTTGTTGGAGATGGCCAATGCCTGGCACTTGTATAGCGTGAATGTTACTTATGACTTATCAGCCAAAGCCTGAATGTTGTTCAGATCTTGCTGCATATGGACATGGATGGCTTCAGTATTAGAGACGTCCCGAATGGCACTGAACATTGTGCAATCATCAGTGAACATCCCACTTCTGACTTTATGATGGAGGGAAGTTCAGAAGGTCAGGAACGGAAGATGGTTGGGCCTAGGGCACTACCCTGAGAAACTCCAGCAGTGATGTCCTGGAGCTGAGATAACTGACCTCCATCAACCACAACCATCTTCCTTTGTGCTAGGTATGACTCCAACCAGCAGAGTTTTCCCCCTGATTCCCACTGACTCCAGTTTAAGTAGGGCTCCTTGGTGCTATGCTCAATCAATTGCCGCCTTGATGTCAAGGACAGTCACTCTGACCTCACCTCTTGAGACCCAACTTAAGTCATATGCAGACCAAAAGAGTGGAAGAGATTCTATGATGCTCTGAAATCTGCCTATGCTTCCAGTCTACTGGTTCATCACCAATCCTTGGTGCTGATGGATCAGAACTGTTCACAGAAAATGCTCAAAGTCTAGAAAGATGGGCAATGCACTTGAACCACATTCTCAATTGGCTTTCAACCATCAATGAAGAAATAATCAACAGGCTGCCCACAGGTTGCCATCAACTGCTCTCTTGATGACCTTCCCATGCTGTTAGTAATGACAAAAGCAGTGAAACTCCTGTCTGGCGACAAAGATCCAAGAGCTGATGCTATCGCAGCTGAGCTCTACAAGTTTGAAGGTCAATGCCTGGTCAAGAAGTGCACTTAACTCTTTCAGTCTATATGGGAGCAAGGAACCATCCTACAAGAATACAAAAATGCCTCCATTGTTCATTTGTGCAAACAGAATGGTACGTTCCAATCTTATGACAATCATAGAGGAATCTCACACCTCTCCATTGCCAGCAAAATCTTCACCAGAATCCTTCTGAACTGTGTAGTGCAACGTCTCAAACTGGATCTGCTGATGGAGAGTCAGTGTAGTTTCAGAAAAGGTCGAGGAACAATTCATATAATATTTGCTATTAGACAGCTACAAGAAAAATGCCAAGAACAGAACCTGGACCTCTGCACCACATTTGTTGACCTGACCAAGGCCTTTGGCCAGTGAGCCATGAGGGCCTTTGGAAAGTAATGGAGAAATTTGGCTGCCCTGAGAAATTCCTCACAATGGTTCAGCAGTTCCATGATGGCATGCTCGGGCATGTTCTAGATGATGGTGAGTCTTCTGACCCATTCCCAGACACTAATGGTGTTGAACAGGGCTGCATGTTAGCACCTACCCTCTTTGGCATGTTTTTCTTTGCCATGCTCTCCAATGTCTTTCATGCTGGTGACTCTGGCATCAAAATCAGATATTACATGAAAGAGAAGCTGCTCAATTTCAGACAAATCTAGATAAAGACCAAGATAAAGACCAAGGTCATACTTCATGATATTCTGTTTACCAATGATTGTGCACTCGCTGCCAGTTCAGAGCTAGACATGCAAAGTTACACGGACTTGTTTTCCAACAATGATAAGTTCCACCTTACAAATGGCACAAAGAGAATGGAAATAATGTACCAGCCTTCTCTACGAATGCGCTATCTCGAACCCAAGATGTTAATCCATGACCAAGACCTGTTGGCAGTGGATAAGCTCACATATCTCAGCAGTGCACTCCCTGGAAAGGTTTATATTGATGGTAAGGCATGAAAGAATTGCCAAAGCAAACCTTCAACAGACTTTGGACATCCATCTGGGAATGAAGAGGAGTAAGTCTGCCTACCAAACTCCAAGTCAATAGAGCAAATGGCCTGCCCACTCTGCTCTATGGATGCGAGACATAGAACTATGTACCAGTGTGATGCCAAGGAGGTCAACCGCATTCACTTGAGCTGCCTTCAGGAGCCTCTGAAGATCAGATGGCAAGACAAGACACCAGACACTGAGGTGCTCACCTGAGCTGGCATGCAAAGGATCCACACAATATTGAAACAGTCACAACTAATCTGGGCTGCTCATGTGACCAGAATGCCTGACACAAGCCAACCAAACCAAATCTTCTATGGAGAGCTTGAGTCTGGCATATGCTCTCAAGGCAGTCAAAGGAAGTGTGACAAGCACACTCTGAAAGCTTCACACAGCTTTATGTGTTTTTATATTGACTTTGATTCCTGGGAGAAGCTCGCCCAGGATCGCTGCACCTGGTGCAACCAAACAAAAAAATGGTGCTGCCTCCTTCGAAAACGTGCATATCATGGGCAGAGGGAAAATGCAGGAAGAGGAAATCCAGAGGCAGCAACTCACCTGTGGTATCATGTCATTTTTGCAGCAGAACCTGTTGGGTGCAGGTCAGCCTTAGCTGTCACCTATGTACCCACCAGAACCCTACCAAACACCCCAAATGATGAATATGGTTATTTTCACCTCAAAGGACAAACAAAAAGAACTAGGTTGATACCCAATAGTTATCCAGTCAGCATAATTTCATTCTTTTCTAACTGATGATAAGAATTATACCATTTCCAGTCATCCACATTAAGCATTGTTCTTTGTAACAGTTCAAACATTTAGGGCAGAATTTTGCAGTCGGCGAGCAGGGGGCAGGGCCCGCTTGCTGACGCATAAAATGACATGGGATGACGTCAGGTGGAACCGCCGATATCATCCTGCTCTATTTAAATTTTCAGGAAGGCGGGCCCACAGCAAAATCAGCTGCAGGCCCGCCGACCTGTCAATGTCCATTTGAGGCCATTGACAGGATCATTTATACAATTAAAGGACATGCCCATTCAACCTTAAGGTTAACGGGCAGGCCAGGAGCCCCAGCGGCAACTAGATAAAACATGAAACCTCATCCAACAGCGGAATGAGGTTTCATGCAGGGTTCCAAAAATTTTTATAAAGTTATCAGGTAAATTATGAAGATGTCCCATCTCATGTGACATTGTCACATGAGGGGACATGTTAGGGATTTTTTTGTTTTTCTATTTTTACTATTTTTCAACGTGGAAGCACTTAGCCTCAGGGAGATGTGCGATCTTTCGTGCGCATGCACGAAAGAGCGCACTCTCGCTTTTGCGGAAATTCGACCCCCCCACCCCGTGCCCGCACAGGAAGCGAATAGCGCTTCTCCGGCAGGGATCGGCTTCCCGCCCGCGGAAGATTGGGTCAGGCCCGCCCGACCAGCAAGCAGAAAGTTCTGCCTTTAATCTTTGTACTCAAGCATGCCTTTCTTACAGCTCCCAAACAGATCAAGGCAGTTCTGTCCATCCTCCCAGCATATTCCATTTCAAATTTTAAAAAAAACGTTGACAGCATGTTGACCCTTGGGAGCAGTTTAGGTATTAGGTTAGGGCCTTCTGAGGTAATCCTTCCTATCAGACACAACGTTGCCCGATATATTCTGTGTAGAACAGCGAAGTTGATTGTAAGAGTCCATGAAATTTCCCAAGTGTTTCTCCATAAACTACAATTTAGAAGAAATTCATTGCTGGAAAGCATTTGGAGGCCTTTCTGAAAGGTGCTACATTAATGCAGGTTCTTCCTTTACTGTTTACACAAAGATGAGTGAATAAATGGTCTTTGTTATTAGCCCTGAACTAGCATTGATCAAATTCTATCAATTTCCCTGTCCTCCATTAACAGTTTAAATTCAGAAAGGCAACCTGACCTTTTTCATTTAATATTCTTTTAGATGATTCCCATTCATTTACCTTTTATCAAGGCTGAAGAATTAGAGGTTTCTAGTCCTTCCTTATAACCCAGTTGTTTGAAACTAGGGAACTGCCTCTTGGCCTTTTTCTGCACAACATCTGCACCATTGTTGTTTCTCCTGTGTCATGGTGAGTAAAACACACAATAGTACTCAAGGTGTGACAGAACTGGAGCACTATACATCTTTAGCCATTGTGTTCCAGCTTCATAAATCAGATCAGGGATGTTTTGATGTGACACATATGGTAGTGTAGTGGTTACATCATTGGACTAGTAATCCAAGAGGTTTCCACTAATCATCCTGAGAAGTGAGCTCAGTTCCCATCTTATCAGTTGTGTAATTTAAATTCAGTTAATTAAATCAGAATAAAAAGCTAGCTAGCATGGTTCCATGGTGAGCGTGAAACCACAGATTGTCATAAAAGCACCATCAGGTTCACCAATGTTCCTTAGGGAAGGACATCTGCTTATATGTGACTCCAGACCCACAGTGATGTGGTTGACTCTTAACTGCCTTCCAAAGGGCAACTGCCTAGCAAGCTGCTCAGTCGTATCAAAAACTACTTCAAGAAAGTGTAATCCACACATACTGCAGTGGTTCAAGGTAGCTCACCACCACCTTCTCAAGGGCACTTAGGGATGGATAATAAATACTGGCCTTGACACCTTTGTTCCACTGCTGTTATCACTTTGCCGACAAGTAAATAGATTATGATTCTTTGAAAGATATTTGTTGCAGAGTAACCACAAAATGCAGTAAAACTGAGAACCTATTCGAAAGAAAGAAGTCATAAGTTTATTACCCCTTTCAGCATATTTGTACATATTAGTCAGTGAAGCACACTGAGGTAACCTTGTAAATAGCAAAATGTGCTTTTTTTAAGTATTTCTTAACACACTTTTCTTTGCTTTGTGGAATAGTGGCGATGGACTCGGGGGGGCGATTATCAGCCTGTTGATCTGTGACATGAATGCTCCTTCTGTGGCCAGCAAGTTCTGGCAGGGACTTGAACCTGGAATTTCTGGTGCAGAGGTACAGATGCTCCCATTGCACCACAAGACCACCTATAACAAGGATTGATTCCAGATTTTATGTCTTGGGTAAATGAGTTTATTCGCCAACTGAACTCTAACTTCACGCCTTCCTATGATCTCAACTGCTGCTTGCAATCAGTAACGGGGAGAGACTGATGTAAGAATAAACAGTGATGGTTTATTGAGACATAGGGCAGAGCACCAGATCATATGTGCCTCCAGCATTAGATTTACCATTCCCAGTTGCCCATGCTGTGCAGTGATTCGTCAGTGCTGTCACATGCTCAGTACACTTGCATTCTCTCAAAGGGACAGGGTACCTCACATTACCACACCAGAATACATCAAAAGAGAAAAAAAAATCTATGAAAGTTAGATGCACAGATTGTGACTACAATTTCCCACAATCTGCATTCCTGAGGTTTTGTGAGCCGTTGGGAGAAAGTGCTGAATGAACAAAGGTGCTTTCCACACAACAACTTGCATTCATATAGCCCACCATTATCATAGTAAAACCTCAGTATGTTATCAGGCAAAAATTACACTGAACTACTAAAAGGGCAGGATTTTACGTTCCTCAAGCGGGTGCGTGCCCAACCTGATCGGACGTAAAATCCACGCGTGATGACATCGGGCGAGGGTCCTGACGTCATTGCGCACTTTCACGATCTTTCAGTTGGCAAGCACACGCATGAGTCGGCAGCGCGCCTGCTGGCAATTAAGAGGCCCATTAAGGCCCTAAAGCAATTAATTAATTTGTATTTTTCACTGCCCATTCAACCTTACAGTTGGGTGGGAAAATAGGCCTGGCGGCCTTGGCATTTTTAACAGAACCTCATCCATGGGCCGGATGAGGCTTCCAACAGTAAATAAAAATCTAGTAAGTATTTTTCGCTGTCATTTTAAACATGTCCCTCTTTATGTGACTGAATCACATGTGGGAACATGTTTATATCATCTTTAAAATCTTTATTTTTGTTCCTCCAACTCTTCAGCTACCAGAGGCAGCTCTGTGCCCTCAGGGAGTTTCAACGCATGCTCTCCCACGCATGCACAGACTTACGCGCTCGCCCTCCTCCTGTCGCCCGCCCCGGAAGCGCTGAGCTCCTCAGCGCACGTTTCATGCTGGCTGGCCATTAATTGGCTAGCCAGCGTGAAATCGCAGTTGGTGGCCGATCGCAGTTTCCCAGCCGCTCCCAGGCCCGCTCGTCCAGCCTGCCCGCCGAACAGAAAATCTGGCCCAAGAGATATTAGCTGCCCTCTGAAATGCCTTAGCAAGCAACTCAGTTGCTTAAACTGCTATAATGAAGATTAAAACCCAAGAGATCATTTAACTTCAACCTAGGCATCGGATACACTACACCAAATGCACACTCTGCTCAGCCAACCCTACAAAATCTTCCAACCAGGACTTCTGCCAGAGACTCATGTCAAAGCTGTCCCACAGACTTGTCAGATAACAACTTGACATAGTCAAACTCTCAGATCAGTTTTTTTCAGTCAACATTCCTGACACCTCCATCACCAACCGTGGCTATGTTCTATGTTTCACCAGCAGGACAGACCCAGCAGAGGTAGTGCCACAGTGGTATACAGTCAGGATAGAGTTGCCATGGGAATCCTCAACATTGACTCGGGAATCTACGAAGTCTCATGGCATCAAGTCACACATGGGAAAGGAAACCTCCTGCTGATTACCACTGACCACCTTCACTCAGCTGATGAAACTGTATCCCTCCATGTTGAACACCACTTGAAGAAGCACTAAGAAGGAAGGGTACAGAATGTACTCTGAGTGGGGGTGTCAATGACCATCACCAAGTGTGGCTCAGTAGCACCAATCCTAACTGAATCTTGAAGAATATAGATACCAGACTTGGCCTGTGGCGACAAAACCAACAAGAGGAGGAAACCTATTTGACTTTATTCTCAGTAATCTCCCGGTTGCAGATGCACCTAAGTACGGCAGTATTGGTAGGGGTGAACAGCACGCAGTCCTTGGAGATAAAGACCCATCTTCACACTGAGGATACCTTCCATCCTGTTGTGTGGCACTACCACTTAACTAAAGGGGATAGATTCAGAACAGACCTAGCAGCTCAAACCTGGGCATCATGAAGTGCTGGAGGCCATCAGGCTCATGGTCTGGCATGTCCTTCAATATCATTACAATCAAACCGGGAGATCAGCTATGACTCAATGAGGAATGCAAAAGTGCATGTCCAACACAAGGCATACCGAAAAATGAGGTGCTAAACTCATGAAACTGCAACACAGAACCCGTATGCATGCAGAAGCAGCATGCTGTGGACCAACAGGTCAGATCAAAGCTCTGCAATCATACTACTTTGAGAAGATGATGGTGAACTACCTCCGTGAACCACTCATGTGTTGAATGGGGTTCCCCCTTTGCTATTATGGAGGGGGTTTCAGGATTTTGACCTAATGTCAATGTATACCTAAGTCAGGATGTGACTTGGAGGAAAACTTGAAGTGGTGGTCTTCCCGTATACCTGATGCTATTGGCCTTCTAGATGCTGGAGATTGCAGATTTGAGAAGTGCTGTTGAAAGAGCCTTGGTGAATTGCTGCACTGCATCTTGTAGAAGGCTCACACAGCTGCCACTGCGCACCTGTGGTGGAGGTAATGAAAGTTGAAAGTGTTGGATGGGGTGCCGACCAAGAGGGTTGTTATGTCTTGGTTGGTATTGAGCTTCTCGAGTGTAGTTGCAGCTGTACTCATCCAGGCAAATAGAGAGTATTCCATCACACTTCTGACTTCTGCTTTGGAGATGGTAGAAAGGGTCTGGGAAGTCAGGCAGTGAGTTGCTCATCATGTAATACCTCGCTCTTGTAGCCACAGCATGTATATGACTGGTAAATCAAATTTCTGGTCAATGGTGACACCCAGGATGTTGATGATAGGAAAAGGAGGTGGTTAGAGTCTCACTCATTGGAGATGGCCACTGCCTAGAACTTGTGTGGCATGAATGTTACTTGCCATTTATCAGCCCAAGACTAAATGTGGTCCAAGTCTTGCTGCATGCCGGCAAGGACTGCATCAGTATCTGAGAATTGGCAATGGAAGTGAACACTACAATTATCAGAGAACACCCCAGTTTCTGGCCTTATGATGAAATGCTGAAGAAGGACTGCAATGGTTTATAAAAGCACCTCACTCCCACCTTCAAAGGCAATTGAAATGGACAATAAATCCTAGTCTTTACAGCAATACCCACATCCTGTGAATGAATGAAATACAAATTAGGACAGTCGACCAAAAGCTTGGTTAAATATGCAGGTTTTAAGGAGCAATTTAAAAGGGGAGAGGGAGGTAGAGGTGCTGAGAGTCTTAAGAAGCAATTCCAAAACTTAGGACTTTGGCAGATGAAGGCACAGCAGCCAGTGGTGGAACAGTGGAAATTGGGCATGTGCAAGAGATGAGATTTAGTGGAGTACAGAGTTCTCAGAGGGTTGTAAGGCTGGGCAAGGCCATGGATGGATGAGAACACAACAGGTTATATTAGTTTGGACGTCAGCGTCGGTCAGTGAGCACAGCGGTGAAAGGTGAACGAAACTTGGCATGAGTTAGGGTGGAAAATGGGAGACTAGCAGGAGAGCATTGAAATGGTTGAGTCTGGAGATAACAACGGAGTTGATAAAGGTTTCAGGAGCAGACAGGCAAATGGGTAGGAAAACAAAATGTGGGCAACCAACTTCAGACACTTCAAAGAATCACAGAATTGTTGCAGCGCAGAAGGAGGCCATGCTGTCCAATATGTCTGTGACGGCTAACAAATGAGCAACTCACCTAATGCCATTCTCCCACCTTCTCCCCATAACCCTGCACGTTCTTCCATTTCAGATAACAATCTAATTCCCTTTCGTCACAGATGCTTTAAAAGGTGTTTTCCCAGAGTTGCCCATGAACAATGTATTCCTATGGATGTGTGTATTTTCTTATATGTGGAGTGAGAAATTCAAGTAATAACAACCCAGCAACATGGCTTTTTATTTAAAAAAATAAGTTTGTATATTGATCTAAAAGGTAAACAAGACAAGATAAAGTTACTAACAGATACACATACAAAAATGAGTTACAAATGGAAATAAAACCATACTTATAAACGTAAATTATTAGTTCATATTCCATGCAGGCCTGATATATTTTGAAGTCAAGGTGTTGTGTTGTCTTCAGGTTGCCTCCACAGCTGTGAAGGTTTCCACTCTCAAATTGCCAGAGGTTGCTTTAACAGGTGAGCTTAGTAGGTGGAATCAGGAAGGTAAGAAAGCTCCTTTCTTCTGGTTCTGCAGATGTGGCACTTTCAAACTGATCACTTACTTACAGCAGAAGCCATGGCTGTTTCAAATGCCTTTCTCTGTCTCTCCCGGAGTTGAAGCTTCTTCAAGATAGTTCTCTGTGGATCTGCTGCTTCCTGTTCTTTTTAATGCTTTTTGCAGGTAAAGCAACTTGGCTACCATTATCATGTAACCTATACAAGGATGCTGAGTCACTTTCCATAAGGCAAGTCATAATTCCATTACAGTTATCCAACGTCACCTTACCCCTGTAGTGACCAAAAGAGTCAATGTTGTTCACACCTTACAGTGGCTTATTTGTTGGTGTCTTTGTGTTTGGAGAAAAAGCCATCAAGCCAATGGGTTTCTCTTAACATTTTTGAAACATTCATTGAATTTTAAATGATTATGTCTGAGTATGTCTCCTCTTTGTCTAGCTGAAGGGTTCCAGCCAGAATTCACAAGGAGAAAGCCAGGTGACCCTTGGGGTCCATTTTGGAAACAGTCTTTAACCTCAGTCAAAAGGTTACAAAATGTGACCTTGAAAATAATTTTCCTAAAAATTTCTAATATCATAATTGTGCACCGTAACATTTTTGAAAGCCTCGCTTGAACTTGCCCCCATCACACTCTCAGGCAGTACATTTCAGAGTTAATTACTTGCTGCATGGAAAAGATTTTACTCATATCGCTTTTGATTCCTCAACAAAAATGGACAAAGGTCTTTGATAGAAACCTGAAAGCAGGTCACCTGTCTGCTCTCTCTTGTCAAGGAAATTCTAGGCAAGGAAGATTGATGAATTTAAAATTATTGGGGTGAGTGGAACCATTTTCAGTTTAATGCAGCAATAGTCTTCCTGAACTTTGAAGGAAAGCTCTTATTCACTTTATGTGCACAAAGTGTGGCGGAAATGAGGCTTAAGCTGCCTTGTGCCAGCTCGAGGCCCAAACCTTCAGAGATCATTAAAATTGCTCCTGATAGGCCTCATATGTCCCCTCCCACAAGCAATAGGGTATGCAAAATGGCACCATCCTCCAAATCGGGCAGGAAACCTCAGCCAAAAATAGCACTATAAAGCAAGACTCTGCCAAGAAGTGGGAAACAGCCCCCGCTAGCCGAAGAATAAAGAAAATTAACTTAGCAGCGAAATCAAAAAATAATTTCAATAGAGGTAGAAACAATCAGTCTTTTAGCGATTGGCAATTTAAAAAAAATCAAATGCTATTACTGTCACAGAAATGGACATATGATGAGGCAGTGCAAGGAAAGATTTAAGCAGACTTGTAAACAAAAGAAGAAGCCCAATGAAATTTACAATGTAGAAGAGCCCAAAACAACAAATTCTGACATTTACTCGTTGTTTAATCTGGAAGTTGGAAAGACAGAACCAATATTTGTCATGGTGAAAGTAAAACGGCAGATAAGGGATACTCACCGATAGAAAAAGAAGGGCTGTCTATCATCTTTGGTGTCAAGAAATTTCACCAGCATGTACACAGACGCCATTTTACAATTGATTCAGACCACAAACTGCTTTAGGTTTGTTTAGTGAGGAAAGGGCCGTACCACCCATAGCCGCAGCAAGAATACAACGGTGGGCCTTAATTCTGGTAACATACGAATACGCCTTCATACATATGCCTGGTAATCAAATCGCAAACGCTGATGCCCTTAGTCATTTGCCTTTACAAGAAAATGGTGAGCACATCCTAGTCCTACAGGAACTCGTTTTACTGTTAAATTTCTTAGATTCCTCGCCGGTATGTGCTCGACAGATCGAGACTGGACAAGTTGGGACCCAGTCCTATCTGAAGTACAAGAACAAGTGCCACATATTTGGTCTCAGGAGCCCATTTCTGATTAAATGAAACCATAGTTCAACAGAAGAAATGAAATAACCAGCCAGGATTGCATCTTATTGAGGGCAGCACGACTGATAGTTCCTCCAAAGGGAAGGGAGCCACTTTTTATTGAACTACACAGTGCTCATCCAGGAATTTCCTGAATAAAGACCATAGCATGTAGCTACCTATGGTGGTCAGGGATGGATGGTGAAATTGGGAGTTTAGTAAAGCAACGAGTGCAATGTCAGCAACTACAAAAGTTGCCAGTGGCAGCTCCATTACACTCACGGGAGTGGCCAGGTAGACCCTGAATGCAGTTACACATTGTTCCCAGGAAAGGTCCAACATAGTCAAATGACTCATTGTCAAAGCTCATTCAAAATGGTTAGACATATTATGAGGCGAAATCACCAATGTCAGGCGCTACAATTGAGAAACCAAGTCAGAGTTTTGCCATTCATGGACAACCAGAAGTAGTAGTTTCCAATAACGGCACGGCATTTACAAGTGCTGAGTTTCAACGGTTTATCAGCCTCACCAGTATCACTCATCTGAAAACTGCACCTTACCACCCTTCCTCAAACGGATTGGCCAAAAGGGCAGATCAAATGTTCAAGGCAGACATGGAAAAGCTAACGGGGTGATTCCTCAGCAACCAAGTTAGCACGCTTTCTTTTTCATTACAGGAGTACCCCTCACATAGCTACAGGTGTCACACCTGCGGAGTTATTATTGAAATGCTGTCTCAAGACGATATTGAGCTTAAGAATGCCAAATTTATAGGGGAAGGTGGAAAGGAGTCAGGGAAACCAGAAAACTAGACATGGCTGGCATAGTCGTGACAGAAAATTTACAGTGGAAGGGCCAGAAAAACTTCAGGGAAGGACCATAGTGGTTACCGGGTGAAATAAGTGTAGTGACTAGACCTCTATCTTACCACGTGGAGGTGGAAGGCTGGACCATTCATAAACATGTGGAACATTTAAGGAAGAGAGAGACAAATCACCAAGCTGTGGTTCCACCAGTGACCAGGACCGGGTCTGCGTTTCCTGTTGAGGATATTCAACCCAGGACTGACATGTCTGATGTTCCTGTAAGAGTTGAGGATAAAGAACTACAAATGCCCACCAAAGCACCTGATGTTCAAGCAACACCAGAAAAGGAAGTACCTGATGAAGAATCTGATGTTGTGGAGCTGCAACATTCCACACATACCAGGAAACCATCTGAAAGACTGAACTTGTAAATTCCTTACTCAGTGTAAATATTATGTTGGTCTTGAAAATATGTACTTGTAAATATATGTATAGCTGAGTTAAAGGGGGAGTAATGTAGTAATTATGGTTTTCTTTACTGTGTAATGTACCTTTAAGAATGGCATTTGTTAGGGAAGATCACATGATCTGTAGTAACCAATAGGAGAGTAGTGCAGGCTACCTCCACAGTTAATATAGAGATAGAGTTGGAGTTGAAAGGACAGGTGTAGTTGCTGCTGAGTAAATTGTAAATAAACGTAATGTTTCAACTCAAGAGGTTCTGCTGATCAACTCTATCACTAATCGTACAATTAGGCCACCTGCAACACCTATCTATAACATGGTAGCTTGAACACAAAATAACCTGATGAATATTCTAGGCTAAGGAACTCCTCCAAAATTGTTGATGCACTTTGGCCATTTAACATATATCGGTGTTTCCAAATACTTAGTTTGCAATCAAAAGCGTGGCATGGGCAATTTTCAAATATCCTGAATGCCTGTGATATCAAAGGAGCAACATTATATCTTCTTCCGACCAATTTGCACATACTGAAGCCAGCCTGGTAGACCAATTTCTTTGCT
The DNA here is from genome assembly GCF_017639515.1 of Carcharodon carcharias. Classification (NCBI taxonomy): domain Eukaryota; kingdom Metazoa; phylum Chordata; class Chondrichthyes; order Lamniformes; family Lamnidae; genus Carcharodon; species Carcharodon carcharias. Next base: position 135,110,122 of record NC_054474.1, on the reverse strand, counting down.
AGGTCTGTGTACTATAGAGTCTTTCTCTTTTAAAAAAGCACAGCAGGGAAAGAAACGCCTTGAGTGTCTTCTTGTGAGTATCAAACAACTTGGAAGATCAAACATATAAAGGTTCATTAAAAATACAGAATGTTGGCTTGACCCGAGTTCCCTGTGGGAGCTGCTCTCTTTGATTTACTGTTTACATGGTTAGAGTCGAGATTATCCCTCTCATATTTCAGTGCACCTGCCACCTAAAATATTTCATATGTTGGGGCACATTGCACTTCATGACATGGAGTGATACCAGCACGAAACAAGCATAAGGTGTTTATTTAGAACAAAGCCAAATGTCATCCAAACAGAAGGGAACACAGGGAAACTCACTGGAGCAATGCATTCAGATGACATCTTACCATACTCCTGTGTAAATTCAGTGGTAATCAAGTCATACTTCAGTGAATGAGATAGCCTTTGTACTGCTCGGGTGTGCTACCAGAACATTTTAATAAAAAGATGCTTTAATTGGACTTGCTTCAACAATACACTCTTGCATAATTTTTTTTAACAGTTTTATTTTACTTCTATGTTGTTAAACTGACAGGAATGTCTCTGGTTCACCACATGTACAGAAAAGACTAGTTGACACAATGGTTTTAACCAAAGCAAGAATCAAGAAAATTATTTCGCCTAGCAGATACACCGCTCAGACAGCAATCATCCACAAGCAATAACATCAATAACAACAGCAGCAAGAACAAGTTGCATTTTTATATTGCAATTTTAATGTAGGAAACTGAACCAAGGTGCTTTACAGAAGGATAACCAAACAAAAAAAAAGACAAAGAATGAAAGAGGGAGATATTATGATGGGTGACTAAATGCTTGGTCATTAAGATAGGTTTTAAAGGAGGAGAATTGGAGAGAAGGAGGGAATCAGGAGGGAATTCCAAAGCATGGGGCTTAGGTGGCTAAAGGCAGTCCTCAATGATAGGGCCAAATATGTGGTGATGCTCAAGAGGCCAGAATTGGATGAATGCAGAATTCTTGGAGGGTTATAGGGATGGAGGTGGTACAAACATAGAGAGGAGTAGGCCTTGGAGGGATTTGAACAGGATGATGACTGATAGCCAATGCAGGTCAATGAGGACAAGGGCAATGGCACAGCAGGACTTAATGTGGGTTAGGATGCAAACAGCAATTTGGCTGAGCTCAACTTAATGGAGGGTGGAAGAAAGGATTCAAGGGCTTTGAAGTAGTTGAGTCTGGAAATAACAAAAGCATAATGAGACTTTCAGCACAGGAGGGCAAAGGCAATGGCAAATGGCCATGCTGTGGAGGTGAATTAGGCTGTCTTTGTTTTGGAGCAGATATGAACCTGGAAGCAAAGCTCAAGGTGATGCTAAGGTGGCTAACTGCCTGGGTTAGCTCAAGGCAGTGGTAAGGAAGCTGGCATTGAGAAATAACCTGCCGAATATTTTCTCCTAAATATTGCAAATAACTCTCCTGGCAGTTTAGGCAGCAACGCACTGTATAAAGTGGAAATCAGTCACACAGACCTGTGAGGTTATTGGTTACAGATCATTGTAGACTAAGCTGAATTTAGTGCTGTCAGCATGGCATTAATATGTTAGCTAAAACAATGTTCTTGATACTCCCTTAGTTAAAATCATTGACCCTTGGTCTTTTCTTTCAGAGACACAGTCATTCCTGTCAATTTTAAAAATACAAATGGAAATTACTTAACAAAATAGCTATGTAAGGGTATATTCTTTAAGGAATTACATTTAAAACTTCTTTCAGATAAAATATTCTTGCGGTTACCAGCCTAGCAATCAAAGAACCTTCTAATCAATGAAGTACTCCTTAAATACCAAAAGTTATACTGGAAGGAAATTCCTGATCTGTGTAGTTAACTGATCAAGTTGGAGTGGTGGTGTGCATGCTAAAGTTGTCCCTGTGTTTGGGAAGGGGAAAAAAAACCTCGTTTCCCATTCCTAACCATTCATCCATGTAGATGACAAGAGACTTGTATTTATAATACGTTATTTGCCATTGCATGATTTATCTAACTAACACTGGCCTAACAACATGACTTATACTAAACCACTTTACCTAGTGTTCAACAGCTTTGAATATCCTCAAAAAAACTTCAGGAAAATACTTTTTCATTATCAATCATCAGTTTATTAAGCCACTTAGGGTGGAATCGTCCGCTCCCATTTGTGGCAGGTGTCATAGCATGCAGGAGCAGAAAATATCAGGAGATCGCAAAAATTGATTTCACATCATTGTAAAACCATTGTGACCATCCACTCTACCCACCAATGGTGGGCTGCATATAGTTTGAGGAAGCTTTTTGGGATTCATGCACAAGGACTCCCAATTCCCTCTGTACTGCAGCATTCTGCAGTCTTTCTCCATTTAAATAATATTCAACTCCTCTATTTTTCCTGCCAAAATGCATAACCTCACATTTTCACACATTATATTCCATCTGCCAAGTTTTTGCCCACTCGCTTAACCTGTCTATATCCCTCTGTAGACTTTGTGTCATCCTCAACACTTGCCTTCCCGCCTATTTTAGTGTCATCCGCAAACTTGGTGATAGTACAAAACAGAAGAAGGGATCATGATGCAAGGTTAACCCTCACCGTGAGAGCTAGCAGGAGTTGAAGTTAGCCTGCATTACTTAAAATCAGCTTGCATCTCTTAAAAGGGGGAGCATTTTGGCTGCAGCAGTTGCTGGAAGCTGTTGCAAAAGTGACTTTGACCTGGGAAAGACACAAGAGTGGCACATGGCAGAGAGAGGGATCCAAGATTTTCCAGAGCTGCACTGGAAGTCTTGGTCGAGAAGGTGCAGAGAGATATATTTCCGCAGGGGACCAGGAGGCACTCGAGACAAACTCTCAGAAGGCAAGAGGAGGAGATAGCTGTGGTCAATACCAGAAGCCTATTCCCGAGGACCTGGATGCAATGGTGCAAGAAACTCAGTGGCCAAACAAGAGTGGTCAATTTCAGTGAATGCATCTTCAAATGCCATATACTACCACTAGCCTCATGCACGCAGGATGCACCACATCCACAAAGCTGACCTGACCAACCTAGACCTAACATTCATAGTTTCACCGCACCCTCACACCTACACCTTTCATGCGCTACCATTTATTTAACTATCACCGAAACACATTGCACAACACTAACACACTTCTCTCTCTCTTGCAGAACAAGGTGGTATATAACAGGTGGCAAGAGCACTTAACCACTGGTGGGTAGGTACAGCTACATTTCCTTACCCACATGCAGGAAAGTGGTTGTCATCCCATTAGAGCATCCAGGACTGAAGCCAACGGTGAAGCAATTCTCATGTCCCACTTCCCCGTCATCCAACAATTTTTTCTGATTTACATGCTGCAGATGGTGTAAATGTGAACTCTTGATTTCCTCCACATGACACACAAAAACACATGCATACATATGCACATACAAGCACACACACACACACACAATTGTGTTCACACTCGCAGCCAATAATTAGGAATGCACCCCCTTCAGGGGGTGGAGAAGAGGAAAAAAAAGATCCAAACACCTATTAAATAAAAAAAGAAACAAGCTATGATTTTGGTGATGAGTGAAGTGCAACTCTGTCTAGTACTTTACTGTGCTGCTAAAGCAGTAGCACAGCTTGCTGTTTCAAGAAAATAGCTTAATGGAAATCTGAGCATGCTGACCAACATCAATTTCTAAAATTGTACTGAAAAGTGTCAATTGATATAACTGCACTAAAAGATTAGTTTTGGGGGTGATTGTTAACAAAAAAGAACCTAGAAGCTAGACAAAATGGAATAAAGCTCAGAAAGCCAATACACTATGGAAAATACAGAGTGCTATTTACAAGGACTTCATCAAAGTAGTTGGAATGGGATGACATTGTCAGGGTGAAATTGCTCAAACCAGTGCAAAAATACATCACTGCAGGAGTTCCTCAGGGTAGTGTCCTCGGCCCAACCATCTTCAGCTACTTCATCAATGACCTTCTTTCCATCATAAGGTCGGAAGTGGGGATGTTCGCTGTTGATTGCATGATGTCCAGCAGCATTCGCGACTCCTCAGATACTGAAGCAGTCTGTGTTCAAATGCTGCAAGGCCTGGACAATATCCAGGCTTGGGCTGACAAGTGGCAAGTAACATTCGCGCCACACAAGTGCCAGGCAATGACAATCTCCAACAAAAGAGAATCTAACCATTGCCCCTTGACATTCAATGGCATTATCATCATCGAATCCCCCCACTATCAACATCCTGGGGGTTACCATTGACCAAAGATTGAACTGGACTAGCTATATAAATACTGTGCCTACAAGAGCAGGTCAAAGACTATGAACCCTGTGGCAAGTAACTCACCTCCTGATTCCCCAGAACCTATCCACCATCTACAAGGCACAAGTCAGGATTGTGATGGAATACTTTCCACTTGCCTGGATGCATGCAGCTCCAATAACACTCAAGAAACTTGACACCATCCAGGAAAAAGCAGCCCGCTTGATTGGCACCCCACCTGCAAACATTCACTCCCACCACCACTGACACTGACATACAGTAACAATAGTGTGTACCATCTACAAGATGCATGGCAGGAATTCACCAATGTTCCTTAGACAGCACATTATAAACCCAGGACAGTTACCATCTAGAAGGGCAATGGCATCAAATACATGAGAACACCATCACCTGGAAGTTCTCCTCCAAGCCACTCCCCATCCTGGCTTGGAAATATATCACTGTTCCTTCGCTGTCACTGGGTCAAAATCCTGGAAGTCCCTTCCTAACAGCATTGTGGACGTTCCTACCCACAAGGATTGCAGCGGTTCAAGAAGATAGCTCAACACCACCAAGGGCAATCACGGATAGGCAATAAATGTTGGCCCAGCCAGCAACGCCAATATCCCATGAATGATTTTTAAAAATGACTGTGGAAACTTGAGCATGAATCAAGTTTCTGTGACTTAAATGCTTCTCAAAATTTTTTAGCCCCAAGCTCAACCCACCCACCAATTTGGCCACGGTGCCATACAATGAAACAATGAGGAGAGTGAATTTCCATTGATTACCCCCATTGTTCGGTTGGAATAGTTTCAATAACTCTTGAAGACTGCCTGCTGCAAGCGCTCCAACTTTATTGTATGCGAAGAAATGCAAATACTTATCTTGATTCAAAGTCAGAGGCTGGGAATTCCTGTTTCCAGTGAGCATTGGGCCTTTCAGACATGCACAGGCTGGGAAATAGCAGCATGAGTGCAATTTATTTCTTTTCGCATCTTCAGGCCAGGAACTGACCCTGTGTGTCGGCGAAGAAGCAAAGTGAATTGGCGCGAAACTGCAGGTCAGGTGACCTGAACCGGAGCTCCATTCCAGAGATGGTATCCCAGGGAGCAGAATATAAGGAGGGGGACAGGAAGAGCTCCCAGAAGCAAGTCCCAGGTAAGAGACAGAGATAGGGATCAGAAATAGGTCCTGATAAGTTGAAAGAATGGAGCAGAAAAATAGGCTCTGAATTAAAGAGAGAGCTGTGAGGAGCAGACTTGAAGCAAAGCAGCTTGAGAAAGGCCCTGAAGATCTGAGGAAGCAGCTGAAGGTTGGTGACTCCTTTCTTCAGGCCTTTTGGAGCACTGGTGTTCTGCTTGACATGGTGTAGATCTGAAATTGTGCTTGGAAGGTGAAGTTTGAGTGTACTTGGAGATCCAGGGGAAAAGAATCTCAGAAGATGAGACTGAAACCCTGGAGGTGGATCCTTGTTGTAGCCATCTGTGCGGGAGTGAGGTTTGAAGAGAATTCCAAGGCATTTTCTTCAAATGGGGAGATTGGAAAGCCTCATGTGAAAGACAAATTTGCAGTGAGATTGGTTGGCTTACAATGTGACAAACGTTTGGGTGGGTTGTTGAGAAATCCATGGAATCGGCTTTGGTCACACCTGCCAATTTACTTTGGAATGTAGTGTGTCTGTCCATAGTTCATCTGTTAATTCACATGTACCTTATACATACCCTGAATATTAGAGTATAAGATAGATGTGGTAAATTGTTTTATTTTTCTGAATTTGTCTGTGTCTGTAGAGATATTGCTGGGGTAAAGGAATAGTGAATATTTGAATCATCTTCTTGTGTTTATATTGAGATTTTTTCCAACCTTTTTTGTCTGGTGTAATATATTCATTTTTCTTGTTCCATAAATATTTTATTTTTTGTGTTAAAAGTTCATTAGCAGACTCCTGTGAACTTGTTCAGGAACTTTCCCCCATGGTTTCTAAAAAAGAAAGTTAGGATCTATCAAGCCAGGTTTCACTCTGGGACCTGACTTGTCCAGCATTAATATCAGCTGGGATCGTAACATGTAGCATATATATAGTTTTGAGAACACCCCCTTGTGCTTAGCTTCTTTCCATGCTGCTTTCTCCTAGTCTCTCTGATCATGAGAATATGTCATTTCCTTCTATGACATCACAGGCTATTACAGTTAATCTTTCATGGGACATTTTCTAACATATTACATCATACCACATCACCCCTGCCAAGAGGGTGTTCAGACTTCAATGTTCTCTGACCTTTCTGGACACACAATGCTTCAGTCTCGTATTCATTTTGAATATTTCAGTGTTTTGAAGTCTTGCAGGAAATGTTGCCTCTTTCTGCTCTCTTAGGTAAATATCACTTTTCTTTCTCCATGTTCTCTTCTTGTTCTCTTTTCTCTCTCCTTCCTCAGCTTTTTTTGAGATTCCCACCTTCTCTCACACCAATAAGTATTGTGGTGCCTTCACTCATCTCCTGCACCTTGTTCTCCTCTCGTTTGAAGGGAATAAGGCCTCCTCATTCTACTACTGGTCCTCTTGACACTGTTGAATAGAATTCAAACTATAGATGGTTCAGGATCACCTGCTTTAGTGTTTCCTTTTATTTGTGATGATTCCAACCACTCTGGTCTCTGTTTTCCATACTGTTGCTCAATCGCAATCAAAGCTCTTCTGTTCCTTGGACAATGTAAGATCTTGGGTGTGGTGATTTCTTCACTTTTTCTCCAAATCTCAACTGATCTCTGATCCAAACCTGTTCTCTCTGTCGAAGATCTGATAATATTCTTGCTCTATGACAACCATCATAGTGTTTCATTTGTTTACTTTCTTAAGTTTCCTCCCTTTCTCATATTTTCCCTAAGTCTGTGTCTTTGACCTGCGGCATCAATGTATGTGGAAGGGTAAGAAGCTGTGTTTGCAAACTTCTTCCCATGAGTAACTCACAAGGTGCCAAACCATTCTGCAAGGGTGAGTATCTATAACACAAGAGCACCAGTTGAAAATCCTCATTCTTTTTCAGTCACACCTTTACAATTCTGACACCTCTCTTTGCTTCTCCATTACCCTGAGGAAACCTTGGTAAACTTGTGTCAACAAATCCAAGTAATTCTGTAAACTCTTGAAATTCAATGTTTGAAGGTTGTGGACTGTTATCTGATATCACAATATCAAAAATCCCATGGATTATGAAAATTTCTTTCAATGACATTATCACTGTTTCTGATGTGTGAACCTGTAACTGTCTCACTTCAATCCATCTCGAGTAGTAATCTACTCGATGATGATAATTTTCCCTTTATGCTCAAATAAATCCATTCCTAGGCATTCCCATGGCTTTGTAGGAAAAGAAGATGACAGCAGTTGTTCTTTTGATCCCTGTCTGTGAATTGTACATGTGATACATCTGGAAATTATTTCTTCCAATGTCTTCAAGAAACCCAGCCACCAAACCGAATACAACGCTTATAACGTAAGAAACATTTAATGTGCAAAAAACTGACTAGTACACAATGAAACTAATAAATGCTTCATTATAGCTTTGATTAAAAGTTGATTTCAGTGATTTAAAATCAGTTTACTAACAGGTGGAGAACTAAACACTTATTAAAAATGTTATTTTTTGTGATAAATCAATGTTCAGCTATAATAATAAAACTGCAACAAGCACCTGTCTTAAAAACAATGGATGCTTTTGAATGCAACAAAAAAAATAAACAATTATGCTCTATTACGCTGATCAATTGCATTGGTTCAAGGAAGAGTTTACCTCTCTGATTATGCAAATACATTTTAGAAGAAACTTGAACTGTAAACACAACAGCACAATTTCAAGGGCAACTTGTATCCAATTTCACAATTGCACCCAAAGTGAAAATTCTGCCATAATAAAAACAGAAAATGCTGGAAAATCTCAGCAGGTCTGGCAGCATCTGTGGAGAGAGAAACAGAGCTAACCTTTCAAGTCCAATATGATTTCTTTGGAGAAATTCTGCCCTAAGTTTCTAACCTGGAAATTAGTTTAGTGCCTATCCTGCTGCGCAGGGGTGTTTTTTTTTAATCTATGCATTTAATTAAGTAACAATCACCATCACAATAAAAAATTGATACAATTTTAACTGTGGCAGGTGTGGACCCAGTTCCCTTGTTCACCTGTTGTGAAGCTATCAGTTTTCAGAGCTATTGTTTAGTTGACTGAAATTCTCAAATAACACAAATATTTCTGTACCGCCAGTATAACATCTAAGGAGGAGTAAAACACCGGTTAGTCATGATACAGGGGTGTTTCAACCCTTATTACGTTTTACAATCTCTTTGGTTACTTGTTTGAGTTCTCACTGGGACATCAAGGGACAGGAGGTGACGGGGATTCAAGCTGAAAACAATTGACAGTGGATTCTCCTCCACTATGATTTTTGTGGCATATTATTGGGCCAGGCATTCCCAGACAGTTACGTAAATCATTATCTAATGTGGATTTGAGTCATAAAAACCAGGGGCATCCTAGGCTTGAATCCAGACCTGAATTCTCCTCTTCCTGCCCAAAGAAGGAGCACCCAATTCCTGATCCAATTTGAGCCAGGCCTTTGTGTTTGTAGGCTGGGCTTCAGGTAGGAACAAATCACTAAAAGGGTAGAAGGTTCTGCCAGAGTTGCAATGGGACCAGTACCATAACAACCAATGAAGCAGGTGGCCTATGAATGGAACAGAGGAGCCTTGACAAGCACATCCATTTATCTTTTGAAGGCTCTGGCTAATACAGAGGCCTTCAACAAGTGAGACATGGGAGTGGGGGCAAAATATACACTACTAGGTCCTCCTCATCAGACAGGCACTTCCCAGCAATAAACCAGAGATTACTGCCATGTTTGCCTGATGGTTCTGAGAAATAAAGAAATGGGCAGGGAACTCAGCATTTGCCTGGGGCAGGTCAGGGAGGGACAGCCTGCCGTGGTCTCAGCAGGGGAGGGAAATTAAGGATTATGGCAGTAAAGCAGTGTTGGACCTTGTCCCCAAGTCTATGTGAGACTCAGGCAAGAAGAGGAAATCATTGTGTTTCCAGGGAGGACTTCCAGCTGAGAGTAGGTGGAAAGCCAGCACGGTCATATTCCTGATCACCACCTTATCAGAAAACGTATGGGTTTTGGATTCTGCTGAAGATAGGATCAGACTCTGCGTAAACATAAAATTGTTCTGACAGTTCTTGCCAAAGATCACAAGCAAAGGATAGTTACGCTGGTGCAGTATTATACATTATCCAGCATGAGTCAATCATAAGCACCTTGACTGAAGGTGTGCCCCCAAGCAATTCCATTCATTCATGGTCTCGCCACTCCCAATGTGCGTAATCTCCTAGATCTCTGTACTCCTCAAATTCTGGTCTTGTGCACTCCAACATTGACAGCCTTGCTTTCAGTTGCCTTGGCCCTAAGCTCTGTAATTTCCCCCTGAAACCTCTCCGTTATCCTCAAAACCTCTTTCTTGGATCAAATTTCTCATCTTTCCTGATTTCTACTTCTGTGTTTCAGTGTAAAAAAAAGTCATTTCAAATTTTACTAATATTGCACTTGTTTCCTGTCAAGAATGTTTTACCATGTTAAATGCACAATAAGAGTAGTTACTGTTTTTGAGCTTTTATTTCTTATTGACTGGATGTCCTCTTAGTTTCATGGGCCTAGTTGTTTAGAAAAGATTTCTCCCAGCAGTTCCCTCATTGCTCAATTATTCAAAAGGCAAACAACTTGTGATATATAAATCTATTAATTTGTAAAATTCACTGAGGTACTTTTGATGACAGATCAGGACTATAATATAATTGTCCATCTCTATTACCACATTCACGGCTAGTAGAACTCTGTGCGTGATTTGAGATGATAAAGTATACACATGTGTGACACAGAAAGAATCCTTACTATACTGGCTAAGGTCACCTTGCTCAGTACAGGGACTGAACAACTAGTCATATCTAGTTCAGTGATAGATTGATCTTACCAATGGAGCTATTTTATAAACTAATCCTAAACATTTAACCAAAATTATCCAAAACTAAACATTTAAATAGGAGGGATTTTAGTGCACTAAGTTAACTTAATGCCTTGAATTCCAATGCTGATGCAGATTTTGTTCATGGGTGGTCTAAAATTTCTGTTGATAGGAATTCGTTATGATTTTTGTAATCTTACCTCTTCACCGTTCCACAACAATAATCATAATGACTAGATTGTTATTCAACTTTTTAAATGTTTGCACTTACACTCCACATGATAAAACAAGAAATTTATCAAGTTGAAGTACCCTTTCATGCAGTGCTTGGGACTCAGTTAAGAAAAATTTTTTAAAAATTATACCCAGAAGATGGAAACAACTGATGATAGATGGCCACTATGAAAGGTTATTAATAAACAAGTCACATTCATTTGCTTACAAGGCAATGGCGGGGAAGATGACCATGATAGTAGTTTGACATTACAACTTGTTTTCAACCACCAAACTCCCTTTCACCCTTCAGATAGTCAAAATGGAATAGCTTATAATGAGAACAAAACTGGGGTACATGAACAAATGGTGTGACGGCAATGCTGTAATATATTTAGTGACTTAATACGATAACACTTAATCACTTTTGAGAACTTTGGGTTTCTTACAAATTTCTCAACTATTCTGCTATAACATCCAATTCCCAGTCACAATCAGCAATTTAGAAATATATGCAGATAAGACCACACCCATCCCCCGTTTTCACTATTCTTTCAAAAGAAAGTTCTTTTTTGTTTTACATACATAGTCTAAAAAAAGTTTTATTCCTGCCAGGTATTTTCAATATCTCCTTCTGATGAATAGATCACCTTTCGGAATGGCATTGCCCAACTTCAAAGCTTATACAGGTCACAAACCAAAAATATGCACTCTCTGATAGTAGAATTCAACTTACCCTGCTAACACTATGATGATGGAATAGGTTTGCCAGTGCACTGTAATAATTGTAAGTCAAACAATTTCTTAATGTTGTGGTGATCATGTGACTGTATAGACAAATCAGCCCAAAGTGCGGGGAATCTTAGGGGTGGAGCTTTTTAGCCTTGGTCTTGGAAAATGCATGTAGCCTCATCTGGAATCTATAAAATAAAGTTTACTGTTTCTTATAAGAAACTAGTCCTGCACTCCAAGTTTATTACATGCACCCTAAGGCACTTACTCCATGATTTGAACATTACAAAGCAATTTCACCAATTTTCTTTTCTTGATCATCCAGTGCCACATAACATTAGCGTTATTTCTGAAGAGATGAGACTACTAATTAAAAGTACTTTTCTCCACAGAAAATAGTTATTACTCAGTCAATTCAACTTCAGTGATATAATTATTACTTCCAATTGAACTAGTCTTACTTTTTGTAGGAATAAATCATCACTTTAAAAGGCATTGATGCTTTTTAGAATACCTTGCAAGCAAGTAACTGTTTTTTATATTGATCACAGTTTTAAGGTTAGGAGGGGTAACTGATATTAACACCTGAAGATATCCAAATAAAGATCTACTGATATAGATTAAATTTACCTTATCTCCAGAACTTGAGCGTCAATTTTGAATTACCCTACAACTAAGCTTACCCTGATGAACCCAGCACAGAGCAAACATTCTTGACATCAATATTATGACAATGGTGATGTCCCCAGTTCTGGTCTTGTGTTTTTTCATTACCTTGGCTATTATTTTGGTCACAAAAAATTGATACACATAATCAATCATACCAGTGGGATTTTCATCTCTTTGTGATCTTGCTCAAAACATTAGCTCAGTTTGTCTTCTCTCTCTGGTAACGCTTGTTGACACCTCCATGCCAAAGAGACCAATGGACATGAGTCCATTAATGATAGCATGGAGGGGTAAAAAGCCAAGTTTATATAACAATTCCATCAGTAATACCTTGTGACAGTTCATCTGTATTGTTTAACTTAATGCTTTCTCCTATTTGGTTCTGGTCTCTTTGTTTTGTTTTTAAATAGTTTCAGGCTTTTCTTTCTGTTCTTATTTGCCGGTGTTGTATGGTTTACACTGTAAGCTTGTTATCTGGACTTGACTTTGTTCCTCTGAGAGTTAGATTTCAAGAAAACAATTTGGATCTATATCTTGCTCTTCATGTTGTCTCACTTCCACTGGGTCTTGTCACGCAACATTTCCATTATGTACACTTGAATAATAATAGTAGGATTTGCTTTTCTTGCAGTAATCTGTTCATTTTGCAATTGGTATATGGCAGTGCAGTGGTTTTGTTACTGGACCAGTAATACATAGGCCTGGGCAAAAAATCCTGAGAATGCAAGTTCCAATCCCAGTACAGCAATTTTGGAATTTGAATTCAGTTTTTAAAAATCTGAAAATAAAAAGCAGACATTAGCAAAAGTGATCAAAAAACATTTCCGCTGTTGTCTTAAAAAAAAATCTGATTCACTTATGTCCTTTGGGAAAACCTGCCACCCTTGCCTGATCTGGCCTATATCCGATTCTTGTCCCACACCAATCTGATTGAACTTCCAGGGAATAAACATCAGCCTTGCCAGCGCTGGCCACATTCCAATAATTTATTTTTTAAATTCTAATTCTAACAACAGCCAAAATCCATATTCTTGGATAAAAAAAATCCAATCTCCTCAGAGTGTAGTTTCATTGTATGATATTACATTTAGGTTGCGTAGTTGGAATTTTTGCACTCTTTCATACAAATACTTACAACACCATTCATTTAAAGTTTTCATTAAAATGAAACAACTTGAATTTATATATTTGCATTCTTACAACTGAAAAAGAAAATTCAAACTTTGCAAAAATGCATTTAAAAAATGGATGCCAAGTCAAAGCAGGAGATATTAGGAGGGGTGATTGAAAAAATGAGCCAAGGGTGTTTTAAGGAGCAGCTTACACAAGAGGGAGGTAGAGACGTTTAAGGGGACAATCATGGAACCCAGCTGGCTGAAGGCAAGGCTGTCAACAGTAGACTGAAGAGGTGGCTTGAGTTAGAACACAGAGGATTTGGAGGAAATTGAGTTAACAGTTTGAAAGAGGTAATAAAGATGGTGAGAAATGTAGCCATAAAGCAACTTAAACAAGTTGAGAATTTTATATTTGAAGTACTGGGGAATCGAGATCCAATCTAGATCAATAATGACAGGGGTTAACAACATAGTTCTCAATGTGGAATAATTCATGGGCAACGAATTTTGGGATTAGCTGATGTTCACGGAATGTGAAGGGTGGTAGGGCAACCAGGAAAGAATTGCAGCAATGGAGTCAGGAAATGACAGCAGCATAGTTTCCACAACTGATGGGCTGAGGTAACGAGGGCGACATTATGAAGTGATCAGTCTTTGTGATAGAGCAAAAAAATGGGCTTGTAGTCTCAGTTTGGGGTTAAATGGAACACAGAGGCTGCAAACAGTTTCCTTCATCCTCAGGCACTGGGTGGGGAAACAAATGATGTCATGGATGGGGAATTTGTGGTAAGCATCTAAGTCAATGGCTGGGATTTTTCACTCCTGTGTGCAGCGAACATCATAGCGGGCGGAAGAGGAAAATATCGGGAGATCACAAAAATCAATTTGTGATCATCTGCGCTCCACCCATCAATGCCAGGCAGCATTCCCGCTGCCACATGCCAGGAACATCATTTTAATACTTTAATCATCTCATTATAAGACCTGCTCGCCGGAATCATCCCCCCATCCTGGATCATGACCTCACGCAGGCGCGATTGCACATCACCATGTTTCACAACGGTACATTAGTGACGTGTACCTGGCAATCTGCAATTCGCTTGGGACTTTGAGGTTAATTTGTCTCCCCTGCTTCGGGCAGCACTCGTGGGCATCAGCGCCAGGCTTCGTAGGCAGCACCACATCGCTTTTAGGAGAGCTCACCGGCAGGTCTCTACTAACCAGACTACCAGTAAGGAAAAGGTGGCATTTCAATGGCCGCAGGGCTAGGGCTTGTTTGGGGAAGAGGTATTCCAGGGTGTGTATGGGGACACGTGTTGATCTGTGCAAGTGGCCTCAAGATGGTGAGGGCTGAGGAGGCAGTCTCCAGAGATGAGGCCAGATGGATATGTGAAAATGTGTGTGAGAGAATGAGTGGTGATGTCCCTTAAGCTGGCAGTGTCTGAGATGCCAGTGAATTTGTGATGGTCTTGTGGAGCTTTTTTATTCATTCATGGGATGTGGATGTTGCTGGCTAGGCCAGCATTAATTGCCCTTGAGAAGGTGGTGATGAGCTGCCTTCTCGAACCACTGAAGTCCATGTGGTGTAGGTACACCCACAGTGCTGCTAGGGAGGGAGTTCAAGAATTTTGACAGTGAAGGAACGTAAGAACATAAGAACATAAGAACTAGGAGCAGGAGTAGGCAATTCAGCCCCTCGAGCCTGCCCCGCCATTCATTACGACCATGACTGATCTCATTTTGTCCTCAACTCCAATTTCCTGCCCTCTCCCCATAACCTTTCAACCCATTACTAATTAAAAATCTGTCTATCTCCTCCAAGAATTTATTCAGTGTCTCAGCATCCACTGCATTCTGAGGTAATGAATTCCACAGATTCATGACCCTTTGAGAAAAGTAATTCCTTCTCATCTCTGATTTAAATCTACCATCCCTTAGCCTAAAACTATGGCCTCTCGTTCTAGAACGCCCCACAAGGGGAAACATCCACTCCATGTCTACTTTGTCTATCCCCTTTAGCATCTACATACCTCAATTATATCTCCTCTCATCCTTATAAACTCTAGCGAGTATAGACCTAAATTGCTCAATCTCTCCTCATAAGACAAGCCCCGCATCTCTGGAATCAATCTAGTGAACCTCCTCTGAACTGCCTCCAATGCAACTACATCTTTCCTCAAGTAAGGGGACCAAAACTATGCACGGTGCTCCAGGTGCGGTCTTATCAATGCCTTGTACAGTTGCAAAAACACTTCCCTATTTTCATACTCTATTCCTTTAACAATAAATGCCAAAATTCCATTTGCCTTCCTTATTACCTGCTGTACCCGCATACTAGCTTTCAGCGATTCATGCACGAGGACACCCAGATCCCTCTGCACTGAAGCATTCTTAAGTTTCTCTCCATTTAAATAATAAGTCGCCTATTTATTCTTCCGGCCAAAATGGGTAACCTCACACTTATCCACATTAAACTCCATCTGCTAAATTTTGGCCCATTCACCTAATCTATCTATATCCATTTGTAAATTTCTTATTTCTTCATTGCAACTTACTTTCCTGCCTATTTTGGTGTCATCTGCAAATTTAGCTATAGTACCGTCTATCCTTGAATCCAAGTCATTAATATAGATTGTAAATAGTTGGAGCCCAAGGACCGAACCCTGTGGCACCTAGTTACAGCTTGCCATCCAGAAAAGACCCATTTATCCCGACACTCTGCTTTCTGTTGGTTAGCTAATCCTCTGTCCAAGCTAATATATTACCCCTAACTCTGTGTGGGGTCGAAGTCAGGATGGTGAGTGGTTTGGAAGGGAAATTCCAGGTGGCGGTATCCCCATGTGTCTGCTGCCCTTGTCCTTCAAGATGGTAGTGGTCGTGTGTTTGGAAGGTGCTGTCAAAGGAGCCTTGCTGAGTTCGTGCAGTGCGTCTAGATGGTACACGCTACTGCGTGTTACTGCTGGAGGGAGTGAATGTTTGTAGATGTGCTGCCAATCAAGCAGGTTGCTTTGTCCTGGATGGTGTCCAGCTTCTTGAGTGTTGTTGGAGTTGCACTCAGCCTGGCAAGTGGAAGTATCCCATCATACACCTGACTTGTGCTTTGTAGATGGTGGACAGGCTTTGGAGAGTCAGAAGATGAGTTACTCACAACCACAATCTCACCACCACCTTCTCAAGGGAAATTAGGGATTGGCAATAAATGCTGGAGTCAATGGGAATCAGGAGGAAAACTCTGGTTGGAGCCATACATAGCACAGAGGAAGCTGGTCGTGGTTTTGGAGATCAATCATCGCAGTTCCAGGACATAATTGCAGGAGTTCCTCAGGATAGTGTCCTAGCCAAACCATCTTCAGTTGCTTCATCAATGCCCTTCCTTCCATCATAAGGCCAGAAGTGGGGATGTTCGCTGATGATTGCACAATGTTCAGTATCATTCACAACTCCTCAGGTACTAAAGCATTCCATGTCCAAATGCAGCAATATCCAGGCTTGGGCTGACAAGTGACAGGTAACATACATGCCACGCAAGTGCCAGGCAATGACTAATTCCAACAAGAGAGAATCTAACCATCGCCCCTTGACATTCAATGGCATTACCATCTCTGAATTCCCCACAATCAACATCCTGGGGTTACCATTGACCAGAAACTGAACTGGACTAGCCATATAAATATCGTGGCCAAAAGAGCAGGTCAGTGGCTAGGAATCCTGCAGTGAGTAACTCACCTCCAGTCTCCCCAAAGCCTGGCTGCCACCTATGAAACACAAGCCAGGAACGTGATGGAATATTCTCCGCTTGCCTGGATGAGTGCAGCTTCAACAACTAACAAGAAACTCCACACCAGCCAGGGCAAAGAAGCCAGCTTGATTGGCACCCCTTCCATAAACATTCATGCCCTCCACCACTGACGCACAGTCACAGCAGTGTGTACCATCTACAAGATGCACTGCAGGAACTCACCAAGGCTCCTTAGGGAGCACCTTCCAAACCCACAACCACTACCATCTAAAAGGACAACGGCCAGGCAATGACTAACTCCAACAAGAGAGAATCTAACCATCGCCCCTTGACAGTCAATGGCATTACTATCGCTGAAGAACACCACCACCCATAAGGTCCTCTACAAGCCACACACCATCCAAGCTTTGAAATATATGGCCATTCCTTCTCTGTCGCTTGGCCAAAGTCCTGGAATGTCCTCCCTAACAGCACTGTGGTTGTACCTACACCACATAGACTGCAGCCATTCAAGAAGGCAGCTCACCACCACTTTCTCAAGGGCAATTAGGGATGGGTAATAAATGCTGGCCTAGCCAGTGATACCCACATCCCATGAATGAATAAAATTAAAGGATTCTCAGCCTCTGACCTGCTCTTGTAGCCACAGTATTTATATGGCTAGTCCAGTTCAGTTTCTGGTCAATAGTAACCCCCAGAATGTTGATAGTGGGGGATTCAGCAATGATAATGCCATCGAATGCCAAGGGGCAATGGTTAGATTCTCTCTTGTTGGAAATGGTCATTGCCTGGCACTTGTGTGACATGTATGTTACCTGCCACTTGTCAGCCCAAGCCTGGATATTATCCAGGTCTTGCTGCATTTGGACTGTTTCAGTCTGAGGAGTCACAAATGGTGCTGAACATTGTGCAATAATCAACAAACATCCCCACTTCTGACCTTATGGTGGAAGGAAGATCATTGATGTAGCAGCTGTAGATGGTTGGACCTTGGATACTAGCCTGAGGAACTCCCGCAGTGATGTTCTGGAACTGAGATGATTGATCCCCAACAATCACAACCATCTTCCTTTGTGCTCGGTGTGGCTCCAACCAATGGAGAGTTTTCCCCCTGATTCCCATTGACTCCAGTTTTGTTAGGGCTCCTTGATGCCACACTCAGTCAAATGCTGCCTTGATATGAAGGGCAATCACTATCACCTCACCTCTGCAGTTCAATTCTTTTGTCCATGTTTGAACCAAGGCTGTATTGCGATCAGAAGCTGAGTGGCCCTGGCAGGAATCAAACTGAGTGTCAGTGAACTGGCTATTGCTAAGCAAGTGCCATTTGATTGCACTGCTGATAGCTCCTTCCATCACTTTACTGAGTTTGTGAGTTTAGAGTGATGAGATAGTTGCCTTACACTGGCAGCACCGATGAGATCATTCATCCTCTTCCTGCACTGGATGGCCAACCTCTCCTGTGCAGCACTGGCACTGACCACCACTGCCACCGCCTCGCAAGCTGGAGTGTTGAGATTGCTGAAACTCCTGCAGCCAGAGCAGAGGTGGAGGACATCACCGCGGGCCTCCGAAAGGCATTCCAGTGACGGCTCACTAACTCTCCTTGGCTTTCAGGGCCATGTCTTTACTGGAGCAGCCCTGGGCTGCAAGCATTGAGAACTATGTGCGCAACTGCAGTTTAGATATGGCTCCTGGAGAGAGGAAACGGCGAGGTAATGGCTGGCAGCCTCTGAATCACCCACCAGTGAAACTGCGTGTTCCCTGGGGCTGCATAATTAATGAGGCTGGAAGCGGATGATAATGCACAAAGATCTGCCCTTGCGTCCGATGGGAAAAATGTTTTTTTTCACGCCAGCCACCACACTTAGTGCAATTCAGAGCAAATTCCACCTAAGGTCTTTAACCCTTCCAACATTTATCTGGAGTAATGCAGCTAATTTAAGAAATTTAGTCCCATATTGTGACAAATTGCTTAAATAATTTGAAGCAGTAATAGTACAAGAATCGAACAGGAGACTGAATTCAGACAATTAGTGGGAGGCGGTGGTGTAGTGGCACCATCATTGGACTAGTCATCCAGAGGCCCAGGTTAATGCTCTGAGGACACAGGCTCAAATCCCACCATGGCAGCTGGTGGAATTTAAATTAAATTCATAAATCTGGAATTAAAAGTTACGGTGACCATGAAACCATTGTCGATTGTCATAAAACCAATCTGGTTCACGGATGTCCTTTAGGGAAGAAAACCTGCGATCCTTACTTGGTCTGGCCTTCATTTGACTCCAAATCCACAGCAATGTGGTTGACTCTTAAGTGTCTTCTGAAATGGCCTAGCAAGCCACTCAGCTGTTTCAAACATATGAAGTCTGAAAAAAGGAATGAAACTGTCTGGATGACCTGGCATCAACTGAGGAATGACAATGGCACACCCAGCACTCTCGACCATGCAAAGTCCCCCTCACTAATATCTGGGGGCCTGTGCCAAAATTAGGAGTGCTGTCCCACAGACTAGTCAAGCAACAAGTTGACATAGTCAAACTCATGAAATCATACCGAACAGACAACGTCCCAGACACCACCATCACCATTCCTGTCGCACCAATGGGGAAAAAAACCCACCAGAGGTGGCGGCACAGTGGTATACATTTGGGAGGGAGTTCCAGTCTTGAATGGTGATGGAACAATTAAACAAGTAACAGGAGGAGGAGGCTCCACAAATGCCCCTCCTCAATGATAGAGGTGCCCAGGACATCAGTACAAAACACAAGGCTGAACATTTGCAACTGTCTTCAACCAGGAGTGCCAAGTGGATGATCCATCTCAGCCTCCTTCTGAGGACCCAAGTATCACAGATGTCAGTCTTCATCCAATTCGATTCACTCCATGTGATATCAAAAAACAACTAAAGGCATTGGATACTGCAAAGGCTATGGGCCCTGACAACATTCCGGTAACAGTACTGAAGACTTATGTTCCATAACTAGCCGTGCCCCTAGCCAAGCTATTCCAGTACAGCTACATCTATCCAGCAATATGGAAAATTGCCCAGGTATGTCCCGTCCACAAAAAGCAAGACAAATCCAACTCAGCAAATTACTGGCCCATCAGCCTACTCTCGATTATCAGCAAGGTGATGGAAGGTCTCTTCAACAGTTATAACAATCAGCACTTACTCAGCAATAACCTGATCACGGATGCTCAGTTTGGATTCTGCCAGGGCCACTCAGCTTCTGCTCTCATGATGCCTTGATCCAAACATGGACAAGAGCTGAACTCAAGAGGTGAGGTGAGAGAGAATGCCCTTGACATCAAGGTAGCATTTGACCAGGTTTGGCATCAAGGAGCCTGAGCAAAACTGGAGTAAATGGGAATCAGGGGAAAACTCTCTGCTGGTTGGAGTCATACCTAGCACAAAGGAAGGTGATTGTGGTTGATGGAGGTCAATCATCTCAGTTCCAGGATATCACTGCAGGAGTTCCTCAGAGTAATGTCCTAGGCCCAACTATATTCAGCTGTTTCATCAATGACCATCCTTCCATTATAAGGTCAGAAGTGGAGATGTTCGCTGATTGCACAATGTTCAGCACCATTCACGATTCCTCAAATGAAGAAGCAGTCCATGTCCAAATGCAGCAAGACCTGGACAACATTCAGGCTTGGGCTGACAAGTGGCAAGTAACATTCGCATCACACAAGTGCCCCCAGGCCTTGACCATCTCCAGCAAGAGAGAATCTAACCATCACCCCTTGACATTCAACAACATTACCATTACTGAATCCCAGACTATCAACATCCTGGGGGTTGCCATTGACCAGAAACTGAACTGGACTAGCCATATAAATACTGTGGCTACAAGAGCAGGTCAGGGGCTAGGAATCCTGTGACGACTAACTCACTTCCTGACTCTCCAAAGCCTGTCCACCATCTACAAGACACAAGTCAGGACTGTGATAGAATACTCTCCATTTCCCCTGATGAGTGCAGCTCCAACAACACACTCAAAAGAAGATTGACACGATCCTGGAGAAAGCAGCCTGCTTGATTGGCACTCCTTCCACAAATATTCACTCCCTCCACCACCGACGAATAGTGGCAGCAGTGTGTACCATCTACACACACAATGCAGGAACCCACCAAAGCTCCTTAGGTAGCCCCTTCCAAACCATGACCTATACCATCTAGAATGACAAGAGCAAAAGATACATGGGAATTCTACCAACTGGAAGCTCCCCTCCAAGCCACTCACAATCCTAACTTGGAAATATATCGCCGTTCCTTCACTGTTGCTGGGTCAAAATCCTGGAAATCCCTCCCTAATAGCACTGTGAGTGTACCTACACCACATGGACTGAAGCAGTTCAAGATGGCAGCTCAACACCACTTTCTCAAGGGCAATTAGGGATGGGCAATAAATGCTGGCTAAGCCAGCAATGCCCACATCCCTTAAAGTGAATTTAAAAAATGGACAGTAGCAGTTCAAGAAGGCAGTTCACTGCCACCTTCAAGGGTAATCAGAGATTTGCAACAAATGCTGGTATAACCAGCGACTTCCACATCTAGTGAATAAATAAATAAAAAATACAAGCAGTTTAAAAGCACTGAGATATTCAAGAGGTCGACAGGTAGAGCTGTTTGTCAACAAAACAAAAATTGCTGGAAAAACTCAGCAGGTCTGACAGCATCTGTGGAGAGAAAAACAGAGTTAACGTTTCAAGTCCGTATGACTCTTAATGTTGGCAATTTGGACTGATGATTCCACACAAAGGTTTTCATTGTGTTAAGCCCTATCAGGCTCTATAGGGTCTAGACAGCTGTTGTGCACTTGAAGTTGCATTGTGCTTGTTACTGAAACATTCTTCTGATGAGGCTGGGAAATAGGGATGTATCATATGAAATCCCTTGTTTTCATTATCCATTAATTTTTATAATGTAATGCTTTGATATTTAAACAGATTGGAGTTTTGTTTTTGGTGTCATTTTATATAAATGTTGAATATTGTTCTAAGTAAAGAAAAATGATTCTAAGATGTGCAAAAGCCAAACACACATGAAAATCACAAGGGTTAAAAACAGCAAAGAAAACTGGTAACACACTGGTGTTGTTAAAAGGCAATGGAAGCCTTGGGTAGCATGCATTTGCTTTTACACTACTTAAGTCATGGTACAGGCAATGAGGTTGAGTTTTTGTTTTGGGCATATTGGGAAATTGGCTCCAAAATGTTCTTCAAATGGCACTGGTTATGTTACAGTTCATGTTTGCACTAAAATTGATTTTCATAATCAGAAACATAAAAGTCTCCATGAACCCACACGATCGGGCATAGAACATAATTGCTTCCTTTTCGTTAAAGGGTATTCCTTGCTGTAACTCTTTCGAGTACAAACCCGTTTCCATCTGTTTCAGATGAAGTTATATTGTTTCATAGTTTGCCATTGTGAGATTTGAACTCTTGATCTTGGGGTTATAAACCCAGTCCCATAACCACTTGGCTATTTAGGCCAAGCTATTCCTTGCTGTAACTCTTTCGAGTACAAACCCGTTTCCATCTGTTTCAGATAAAGTTACGTTGTTTCATAGTTTGCCATCATGAGATTTGAACGTTTGATCTTGGGGTTACGAACCCAGTCCCATAACCACTTGGCTATTTAGGCCAAGCTATTCCTTGCTGTAACTCTTTCGAGTAAACTGTAACTCTTTCGAGTACAACCACGTTACCATCTGTTTCAGATGAAATTACATTGTTTCATAGTTTACCATTGTGAGATTTGACCTCTTGATCTTGGGGTTACAAACCCAGTACCATAACCACTTGGCTATTTAGGCCAAGCAAAGATGTAACTCTTTCGAGTACAAACCCGTTTCCATCTGTTTTTTCAGATGAAGTTACATTGTTTCATAGTTTGCCATTGTGAGATTTGAACTCTTGATCTTGGGGTTACAAACCCAGTACCATAACCACTTGGCTATTAAGGCCAAGCAATTTTAAAACTGGGCAGGAAGGATGGTGTGCCTTTAAGAGAACTATGTCAATTTTCCTTCTGTTATGTTGAATGATTAGAAAGCGAGGCACATGCTGTTAGGGAGGTGTAATTCTCCCCACCACATTCTTCTCCCTGCCAAGACAATGTTTAACACTCATAGAATGGCTATAGCATAGAATGAGGCCATTTAGCTTGTCATGGCTGTGCTCTCTGCAAGAGCAATTCAACTAAGCCCACTCCCCTGCCCTTTCCCCAGAGACACCTGTGTACTCTGTAACTCTTTCGAGTACAAACCCATTTCTATCTGTTTCAGATGAAGTTGCATTCTTACATAGTTTGCCATTGTGAGATTTGAACTCTTGATCTTGGGGTTACAAACCCAGTATCGTAACCACTTGGCTATTTAGGCCAAGCTACTCCTTGCTGTAACTCTTTCGAGTACAAACCCGTTTCCATCTGTTTCAGATGAAGTTACATTGTTTGCCATTGTGAGATTTGAACTCTTGATCTTGGGGTTACAAACCCAGTATCGTAACCACTTGGCTATTTAGGCCAAGCTACTCCTTGCTGTAGCTCTTTCGAGTACAAACCCGTTTCCATCTGTTTCAGATGAAGTTACATTGTTTCATAGTTTGCCATTGTGAGATTTGAACTCTTGATCTTGGGGTTACAAACCCAGTATCGTAACCACTTGGCTATTTAGGCCAAGCTACTCCTTGCTGTAACTCTTTCGAGTACAAACCCGTTTCCATCTGTTTCAGATGTTGTTTCATAGTTTGCCATTGTGAGATTTGAACTCTTGATCTTGGGGTTACAAACCCAGTATCGTAACCACTTGGCTATTTAGGCCAAGCTACTCCTTGCTGTAACTCTTTCGAGTACAAACCCGTTTCCATCTGTTTCAGATGAAGTTACATTGTTGCATAGTTTTGCCATTGTGAGATTTGAACTCTTGATCTTGGGGTTACAAACCCAGTACCATAACCACTTGGCCATTTAGGCCAAGCTTTGAAGTTACATTGTTGCATAGTTTTGCCATTGTGAGATTTGAACTCTTGATCTTGGGGTTACAAACCCAGTACCATAACCACTTGGCCATTTAGGCCAAGCTTTGAAGTTACATTGTTTCATAGTTTGCCATTGTGAGATTTGAACTCTTGATCTTGGGGTTACAAACCCAGTACCATAACCACCTGGCTATTTAGGCCAAGCTACTCCTTGCTGTAACTCTTTCGAGTACAAACCCGTTTCCATCTGTTTCAGATGAAGTTACATTGTTTGCCATTGTGAGATTTGAACTCTTGATCTTGGGGTTACAAACCCAGTATCGTAACCACTTGGCTATTTAGGCCAAGCTACTCCTTGCTGTAACTCTTTCGAGTACAAACCCGTTTCCATCTGTTTCAGATGAAGTTACATTGTTTCATAGTTTGCCATTGTGAGATTTGAACTCTTGAGCTTGGGGTTACAAACCCAGTACCATAACCACTTGGCTATTTAGGCCAAGCTACTCCTTGCTGTAGTTGCATGGGAACCTGATGCAGGTTTATTAATTAGCGGAAAATGGGTTTAATCATCAAAAGCAAACAGTTTTAAACAAGGGTCTCCTGTCCTCCACCTGGGTAACTGTTTTGAAATCACTAAAAAATGACTAAAAACATTTAATACTTTCACTGGTGTACACTAGTTTAGTTTCTTAATAAATTAAATACAATACTTTTAGATGTGAAAAATCTTTTAAAATGTGCCTTACAGTCGCTGAGCACAATTTGGGGAACCGTTTATCGATTTTGCAATTTTGACTTGGCAGTGTGACCATTTTTAAGGGTGGGCCCAACTAGGGCAAAGGGAATCTTGAAGCAGCATCAAAGGATTGAAAAAACACGAATGAAAGTGGTTTTGGGTGTAAATGACCTACTTAAAATTCCCCAATGTTAGCACTGATTCAGCAATTCCACTCAGACTGTGCTAATATTACAGGCATAAATGAGCAGATTCTACCCAATGTATTTTCATCAACAACTATTATTTTTTAGAATTTATTCAAATGTGGGAACCAGGGACTAATTTTCAAATCCACTCAGTCCCCTGAGTGGTCTCCTTTAATGTACTGAATTATTTAGTGCACTTGTTACTGTGCCAGGTTAAATTTCTCTTGCTCTGGAATCTGAAATAGATAAATAGATTTGTTTTTTAACACCACCAGTTTGGGAAGGTCATGAAGCAGGCAGTATGTCACTGTGAACAGTATTTGGCAATACGGATCAGCACTGGCACCAAAACAAAGCTTGTCACAAGCCTTTTAACAACAGACTATTAACTCCCAGGGTGCTAGAAATATAACCTAACTTTGTGACCAAGTAGAAAAATATACAATTATTTTGTTGCCGCTACACGTTATATTTAAAGAGGCACTCTCGCCATATGGAGAATAAGGTAAAGATAGCCTCTATCCTGGTGAACATGACAGAGGATTAGCATACATGTAAACAATGTTGGGCATGTGACACTGTGATGTTTATGCATGAGAAATATGTAATTTCTGTTCACAAAACAAAAAAAGCTGGCTTTCCCAACTGATCCTTAAATATGATTATGTCTCTTTAACTTTTATCTCTACAAATTGAAATTTTCAATATGGTGGACATCATCTTCTGGAGATAGTTAAAAGTGCCTTTCTATCAACACACAGGAGATGCTAAAAAGCCAAAATCCCCTGCCCACTCCCACCGCCAACCCCACCTTGCTTTTAGCAATCTAGGCTAAATTCAAATTGAGTATTGAATCCAATCACTAAATGTTGCACCCCAGGTTAGCAAGGCCATAAACAAGGTAAACCAAGCACCAGGCTTTATTTCTAGAGGAATAGAGGTAAAAAAATAGGGAAGTTATGCTAAACCTGTATTAAACCTTGGTTAGATCACACATATTGCTGGTCACCATATGATGAAAAGGATGTGGAGGAAATGGAGAGGGTGCAGAGAAAATTTACAAGAATGATACCAGAAATACATGGGTATACATATTAGGAAAGTATCTTAGAGGCCTTTAAAATTATGAAAGGTTTTGACAGAGTGGATACAGAGATAATGGGTGGAATTTTCCCTTCTGGAAACTAAGTGTGGTGGCGGCTGGGTTTCGCAGCACGTTTCCCGCTGGGTGGTGTGGCAGAAAATCGCACCCAATTTCACGCTTGGAAGTGCATTAATTATGCATAGCGAGTAGCTCTCAGAATTACATGACGGGGTGGGCAGTGGTTTGTGTGCCCCGCCATGGAGGCAATGGTCTGGGCACCAAATTAAAACACCACCCGAACACACACATTACTCTAAGCAGGCAAGCTGTGTGCAGGAAACTTCTTGAAATGGCTCCACCTAAGAAAAAAGCTGCACCCAGGTTTGGCAACGACTCCCTTGAGGCCCTCATCCATGTAGTCCGCCAGCGCTGGAATTTCCTTTACCAGAGGAATGGCTTCAGGAGGTTCGCCAGCCTCATCTCGCTGGCTTGGGAGGTGGTTGCAAGGGAGATCAGGTGATCGAGCATCCGCTCAAGAAATGCCATCCAGTGCAGGGCAAAGATGAATGATCTCATCCACTCCGCCAGGTAAGTCAACCATCAGCTCACTTCAATCTCTCACTCTCATAATAGCACCATGCACACAAAGGGTTACATACAATTTTCAGGGATCTCACAGAATATTAGTGGGAGACATATCAGCACTGATTATCTCACAGACACTTTATCCTCACCAGCATCCCATCTTTTACACTGTATTTCATAGAAAACACTCTTAAGCAACTTCTTAAATTTTAGAAGGACTAACTGCAAAAAAATGAGCAACAAGACACAATGCTGAATTCACCATGATTCTTGATCCAAAAATAGGAAGTTAAGTGAAATTTCTAAATGAATATTCTAAAAAGAGGGCATGTAATGACACTGAAGGAATTCATTCACACTACAGTGAGTAAAAACTGTAGTTGAAATAGTGCATGACTTTTGACATGGTATTCATGTTCATTTTTAACTGTCCATGAACAAACATAATTAGGAGTTACACTATACACGAGAAACAATACTCTAAACTTTAAGTTGATGATCTAACATTTTAATTGTACAGATATGTTGAGGATATTGCTTGGATTATATCTGTGGAGGTCTAACTACTTTCATCTTTCCCTGATGTTTAATGATAAGTGACCATGAATATTTTACCCTGAAGAACTAAGACTCAGCATTGAGGTAAGTGTTTTTACTTTATTTCTGTATTCATCCATCTATTTAATTGCCTATGAATGTCACTCACAGATTTTCCATTTCAATGAGACCACATCATCTCTTAATACCTGGGATTCAGT
This sequence comes from Carcharodon carcharias, assembly GCF_017639515.1. Lineage (NCBI taxonomy): Eukaryota > Metazoa > Chordata > Chondrichthyes > Lamniformes > Lamnidae > Carcharodon > Carcharodon carcharias. Next base: position 135,083,004 of record NC_054474.1, on the reverse strand, counting down.
TCTGGGACTGCATTACGACCACGCGTCTATGCAATTCCACAGGGCTCTTAACAGGTACAGGTGAAAGGACGCCTGCATGGGGGTAATGATTCTTGATCATTGTGCCAATTATTTATACAGTACCATTTCTGTAGCCATAACACCTTTTCCTGTTCGGAATTACAGGATTAATTATGACATTTCTGATTTCTGTGCAAAGCCTCCTCTTGAAACATTGCTGATAGTAAATGAAAGTGAAATAAGGGACATTTTTCATACGTTTAAGTTTTCCATTCTAACATCCATCTAACATTCATAATTAGTTACGTAGCCGAAAAAAAACACTCAAAAGGACGAATTGTTGCAACTGAAAATGCAGCAATGCTGCATCTGCAAGTCACAAGAATGCTTGAGGAATTAATTCAGCTTGCTGCAACTTTACAGTATAATCTGGAATTTCTACAATATGTGGAGGGAGTTTTTCCCCATAAATCATAAATTCCAGGGGGTTAATAGTAAAGTTGAGAGTCAATTGTGGGCAGAGACTTCTGTAACAAGCTAATGACATCTGTACTTACTCTGGTGGAAGCTAGAATTGAAAAGGTACTTCTCCTTTCATTATTAAGCTTCCTTCATTTTTATCAAATTCAAGATAGTGATCTTCCATCATCGACAGTTCTCATTTTATTGAACTTTAACAAAATGGCACTGATATTACAGTAATATTGCACTGCCAAAATCCCAGCCTATTTTACTAGCTAATTTTCTTTTCCTGATATTTTACTTTTGTCTATAATTTCATAAGTGCTCCCAAGCAGATACTTTTGTAGGGCAAATATCAGCAACAATCATATAATTTAGCCTGCTAGCACACATGAAGCAGAACCTCAGAAGAGCACCAACTGTTGACCTTTTCATTCTCACATTTTTCCAACCCTGTGGCTTCAGCGTACCACAGCCAATTTATGTCAAACGATCGTTAAATTTCTTCACTTGGCTTATATCTTCTGGGATCTTGAATTGTGACTGACCCTGCTTCTTTGGAATGATAGCATTCACCTGAGGTGGAAGACCAGCTTTCTAAATCTCTTCCCAGCCCCCGAAGCATGGTATAAAGGCAAGCTATTTATTTTCCTCAACACCTGAAATCTTTAAATTTACAGAATCAGTTAGTTGATCTCAAAACGACTGAGGATGAACCTGAAAAACTGGTTCTGTTCGGAAGAGGCTTGCTTCTGAATTGCTTTGTCAGTCTCAATGCAATTTGAAATTTGTGAAAGGAGTGCTATGGTATTCAAGTAGAAACTTACGTCTTCCGAGGCTCTCCCTTCATTAACTGAGGCTGTTACTCTAAGAAAGACCTGCTGGATGCTCAAACTTACAAGTTACAATGTTACAAGTGAGGAATGTGTGGATTTGAATTGAAACGGATATCTGATTTGGCTCACTAGCTCCACCAACAAATCCGTCTTCACTCAATCCCCTAATCAATTATATTTGCAAGTGCAATTCAAGGATGGAGAACCGCATATGTGCCATTAACTGCACTCTCCTAATGTAAATGTCCTTCTTGTGTAGACAGAACTAGGGAGCTTAAAAACATTTGGTTTCAGGCATTTTAATGCAGATAGATGCAGGCTGAGATGTTGTACCAAACGCTTTCATGTTAGACAGGACAGTTTGAAAAGAAAATACATCTTTATTCATGACCTCACATTATTATCCAGGAGAAATCTTATTGCAGATGAGAAGGCTATTTGGCTTTTTTTTTTTCAAGCATACATGTGAGTATTGCATGATAAGGGCAAGGTGAAACAACAGTTCAGTGTCCTCTTGCTAAAGAATATTCTATATTACACTTCAAAAGTAATTCCTTGGTTGTCAAGCACTTTGGAATATACTGAGGTCATGAAAGTTGCTATATAAATGAATGTTCTTCCTTACACATGCAATTCACTGGTCATGATCTTTGAAGTTTTTTGTGATCAACCTTTTTCCTTCAATATTGACAATATATTTACAGTGCAGAAGGAGGCCATTCAGCCCATCTAGTCTGCACTGGCTCTCTGAAGGAGCATTCTACCTAGTCCCACTCCCCGTCCTTATCCCCATGACCTTGCATATTCTATCTTTTCAGGTAACAATCCAATTCCCTTTTGAATGCCTCGATCAAACCTGCTTCCACCACCCTTTCAGGAAGTTTGTTCTAGACTCCAACCCCACTCTGGGGTGAAATTTTTTTTATTATTATTTTTTATTATTTTGAACCTGTACTGTCTAGTTCTTATGATATCTTGAGTGGGGACAGTTTCTCACTGTTTACCCGATCCATACACCTCAGGATCTTGAATATCTCTATCAAGCTTCCTCTTAGCCTTCTTTTCTCCAAGGAGAAGAGTCCCAACCTCTCCAATCTATCCTCACAGCTACAGTTCTTTATCCCTGGAATCATTCTTGTGAATCTCCTCTGTATTCTCTGCAATGCCTTCATACCTTTCCTCAAGTATGGCACCCAGAATTGGATGCAGTACTCCAGATGAGGCCTAACTAGTGCCTTATACAAGTTCAACATGACCTCCTTACTCTTGTACTCAATGTCCCTATTAATAAAGCCTAAGATACTATATGCTTTAAAAACTGGTCTCTCAGCATGCCCTGCCATCTTCAATGACTTATGCACATATACCGTGAGGTCCCTCTGTTCCTGCATCTCTTTTAGAATTTCTCCCCTTATTTCATATTGTCTCACCCTATCTTTTGCACCAAAATGATGCACCTCACACTTCTCTGCATTGAACTTCATCTGCCACTTATCTGCCCAATCCACCACATGTCGATGTCCTTTTGAAGATCAAGACTATCCCCAACACAGTTAACAACATTTCCAATCTTCATATCATCTGCAAATTTTGAAATCATGCCCTGCACACCACAGACTAGATTATTAAAATATATCAGGAAGAGCAAGGGTCCCAACACTGATCCCTGAGGAACTCCAGTACAAACCTTACTCCAATTTGAAAAACAACTATTTATCACTACTCTCTGTTTCCTGTCACTCAGTCAATTTCTTATGCAAGTGCCTACTTTCCCTTTTATTCCATGACTTAGAATTCTGCTCACAAGTCTATTGTGTGGCACTGTATCAAATGCTTTTTGAAAATCCACATACACCATACCAACAGTGTTTCCTTTATCAACCTTCTTGTTACCTCCTCAAAAAACTCCAGCAAGTTAGTAAAACATCATTTTCCCTTGATGAATCTATGCTGGCTTTCCTTAATTGTCCTGCACTTGTCTAAGTAATTATTGAATTTATCCTGTGCTACAGTTTCCAGAAGTTTCCCTACCACTGAGGCCAAACTGACTGGTCTGTCGTTGCCAGCTTTGTCCTTGCACCCCTTTTTGAATAAGGGTGTAACATTTGCAATTCTCTAGTCCTCTGGCATCTACCCTGTGTTTAAGGAAGACTGAAAGATTATCACTCGTGCCTCTGCAATTTCCACTCTCCGTTCCTTTAGTACTCTTGGATGTACCTCATCCGGCCCTGGTGCCTTATCTATTTTAAGTAAATATAGCCTTTCCAACACCTCCTTCCTCTCATTTGTAAGTTGTCCTAATGTGCCAGTTACCTTCTCTCTCATCTCAGCCTGGGTAGGATTGTCTTTCTTTGTAAAGGCAGATGCAAAGTACTCGTTCAACACCTGTGCTATTTCTCCAGCCTCCGCATGCAAGTCCCCTTTTTTGTCCCCAATTGGCCCTACTTTTTCTTTTATCACCCTGTTATTATTTACATACATATAGAAGACCTTGGGATTCTCTTTTATGTTCTCTGCCAGCCTCTTTTCATGCTCTCTCCTTGCTTTTCTTATAGTTTCTTCACTTTGCTTCTGGTCCCCCACAAACCTCCATGGTCCCTCATGCCAAGTTTTGGCACTCCACCCACGCCCATAGCCCCTCATGCCCCCTATGCCAAGCTATGTATGCCAAGCTGTGGCACTTCCATGCCCATTGGTTCTATGCAAGAGTAATGGATGTCTAGGCTCTCAGCCAAAATTCTTGTTGAAACTGTTGCACCCCAGAGAAAACATTGCTTGATTGACAGCTTTGGGTCTCTGATCTCTGCCTCCAATTTTGCAATGTTCCTTTGCACAAGGTTAAGTGGTTTCAAAGGCCTGTTACTGACCCTTTAAACTAAAGGTCTGGATGATTGACATTTCTACTGCCTTGCAGTGAAATGACATTTTTTAAACATAGTGGAAAGTAATAAATGAATGAATTACTTCTTTCAGAACATTTTTCTTACACATCCTACTGCCACTTTAGGGTTCATTGGTTCTACACAGTACATAGTGGGTCAATGGAAGTGCCATAGTTTAACATAGGTGGCATGAGAGGCCATGGAGATTGGTGGAGTGCCATAGCTTGGCTTAGGAGATAGGAGAGACCAAAGGGATCAGTGAGGGGCATAGCCTGGCATGAGGGCATGAGGTGGCATGGATGGGGAAAGGGCTGGAGGGCCTTTGTTTTGTTTTAACTGGGATGAAGTCCCACAGCACCGAGCTTTCTGAACAGCCCACCTCAGCACCAGTCCGCCCCTGTGGTGCCTCACAGGTTGTCTGGTCCGACTCCAGACCCAGCAACAAAGATCCCAACTTTGTGGACACTTTCTCCTGAGGTGGGCGGGCTGAGCTGGGAATTTTCCCGACTCCTGCTATCCGCCTCGAGGATGAAAACTCAGGCCAGTGTATCAACAATCTTTCTTCCCGGGGACAATCCCACAGGGGAACAATCTGCAAAAGGAAATAATCCCAGCTCCATCACTTCAGATCTTCAAGACCCATCTCTAGATTACTTCCAATTCTAAATTTTTCATTACCAGCGGAACAGCGTCAGCAGATCATGCCTGGTTTAACCAACACCAACCACATAAATGTTGGCAGAATCCGGATGTTCATCTGTGATGCCAACTCAACAGAAACAGCAAAAATGTGGTTACCTTTCACACGTTTGGCTGAATTCATTTAATCCAGTTGAATTCAGGGTTGAACCAATAACCCTCATTATCTATATGGCTCAACACTACATCAAAAAGGGCATTAAACCACCAAACCATTGAGAATTCATCCCTGATAATTTGGATGAGAAAATGTGAATTCATTTATCGGTGCATTTTTCTATTATCCACTCAAACAGACTCTAATCAAGAACATGATGCATGCAACAATGTGAACTGCAAAGATACATGATAAAGTATCTTTGTGTAACACTGGACACCACAACCAAACAGCCCTTAACCAGTGTGCATTAACATTTAATGTTGTAATTAGCTGAGTTTCATTGAGCTTTTTTTTTACATAATTACAACTGCAGACATCATCTTGTTCGAGGCAGAAAACTGTAATTAGACTGCACAAGTCAGGTCACCAATGCCATGCTATTTTATGCCTACATTAAAATGGCAGTAAACAGGAGAATTTATCAGGGCAAATGAGTCCACATTAACAAATACTCTGTTGTACAAATATTATCCCAGTGTCAGAACAATAATTGTTAGCATGAGTATTTATTATTACCACCATCAAATTCATTTCAACACATTCAGTGCCATACTTAAAATGGAGGGCTAGAAATTAAGTTCATTAGCTCACATTCCTTGGGTGCTGTAAGTGACCCTTCGCCTCTAAGATAGTAACTGTGGTGTGTGTGCACACGTTGAGGCAAATTGCACTGGATGCCAAATTTGTGAGGGCGCAAATCTGTGCGCACTGACCATCTGCCAGAAGTATACAAAACTACCAGATTATAGTTGAGAGGACAGTAGCATTATGTTTATGTTATGGAAGTAGTAATCCAGAGGCTTGGACAAATGACCCGGAGGCACGAATTCAAATCCCACCATGGCAGCTGGGAATTCAAATGTAATTGATTAAATAGTAGTGACCACAAAATTACTGGATTCTTATTAAAACACATTTGGTTTACGAATGTCCTTTAGGGAAGGAAATCTGTCATCCATATCCAATCTGATCTATGAGTAACTGCAGGGCCACCACAATGCGATTTACTCTTAACCGCCCTCCGAAATGGTCAAGCAAGACATATTCAAGAAAGCGTCTTACCATCACCTTCTTAAGGGCAATTAGGAATGGGTAATAAACCCTGGCAATGATGCCCGTATTCTGTGAATGAGTAAAAATAATGAATAACAACACTGATTTGATGCCAGCGGTGTAATCCTGGAGCTCAATGTTCTAGATAATGCATAGCTAACCTCGCATATCTGAACACGTACTCAATGTTAGGGACAACCCCCTACAAATGTTACTGAAAAGGGTCATCAACAGCTGGTTACGAGTTGCTACCATTCCACAAGTGTTTGGTGCTTTCAATGGTTGTTTCAAGTTGCAAGTATCTACAGGTGTAGAAGGTGCTAACTTCAAGACTTCTGCACAAACTAGTTGTTTCCAGTCAATCTGTCAATCAATTGTAAACTGGCAAACATTCCCCTTGGAATGCAGCATGACATGGAGAATGAACAGAGGTCACACAGAGCAGGACAAGCTGTTGGAAAAGAGAGGAGGATGTTAGGGAGAAGGGCTCCATGCAGGAGACCATGGGCAACATTTTGCCCGCGTAGGGTGGGCAGGTCCGGGAGCAGCCGTGAAGCCAATTGTTACCCACTATCGGGCCCCTGACCGCATTTCACTCTGGCTGGCCAATTAACAGCAAGCTAGCGTGAAAAGCATGCTGCAGCACTGCCAGGGTGCGGGTGGGAGAAGTGCAAGAGCTGAAGTTCGTGCACGCTTGAGGGTGTGCACAATGAAAGCTTTCTGAGGCACAGAGCTCCCTCAGGGAGCTGAAGATTTTTAACCATAAAAATAAAAGATATTTAAAATAATAAAAACATGTCCCCTCAAATGATTCTGTCACCTCAGCAGGGACATGTTAAATAGAACATGTTAAAATCACTAGTTGCCAAAAACGCAAAGGCCGCTGGGCCTTTTTGCCTGTCCGCCAACCGAAGCGGTTGGACAGGCAGTGAAAACTTTCAATCAATTAATTGATTAAGGGCCTCAATAAGCTGTGTAATTGTTGGCGGGTGTGCTGCCGATTCCAGAGCTCACCCGCCAACCAAAATATCGCGCAAACACGCGATGATGTTGGGACATTCGCCTGACGTCGTCACGTGTCATTTTATACTCGTTCAGGTCGGGCGCCCGCCAAGAGAAAAATTCTGCCTCATACCTGCCCAAGATGTTCATGAAACAGTTTTTCTACTTGAGCCTGAGCCTCAGTACATAGGGATTTTTTGGTGACAGGGCTAGTATCTCTGAGTCAATGGTAGCTACACGCTCCTGTTTTGATTGTGGGTTAAGGTCCATTGGTGTCTCATGTTGCCCTCAGCCATAACCCATGCCTCCAGTAGCTGGTGATGCACACCCTGGTAATTTGCCTTAGCTGATGAGCTAAATGAATTGAGGGTATGGTCATCTTCATCTGGTGTAGATAGGGGACGCCATCCCTCTAAATGAAAAATGTCTGGATACAATGGAAGAGGCAGATGATTCAAGCAAGAGAACAGTGGCTCTTAGGGCAGACACCAGCAAGCTGTATGACACATCCTCAGCACTCTCCTGATGAAGCAGACTTGTGGCCAATCACCTCAGAAAAGATTGGGGCCTTACCGAGTACCATCTTATAGTTAGCAATAAAACCTAGTCACAAAAATTCTGTTGGTTACAGAACAAGTGACTGGCACAACTGGCGGAACCTGAAGAAGGACCTCATTGTCAGACAGCACTTCAAAAAGGGAGGTCACTGACTCTTTCTATTCAATGACAGCTAACTGCATTTTGTTCTCTCTTGACAGAGACAGGCAAGCACGTGGCTTTGCTTGGACAGTAGGCTTCCACACACGGTGCCATTGACTGCATGTATAATTATTTTGCAGGTGCCGCATTTCAACTCTGCCCTATTTCAGAATAAAAGGGATTTTACTTCCTCAACATCCAGACTGTGTGTGACCATAGGCAGAGAATCATGCAGGCCAATGCTCAGTTACATGGCAACAGCCCTAATGCCTTAGTTCTGCAGCAATCTGCTGCCCTGGCTGCATTTAAGCTACCATGGCAAAACAAACGATGGGTACTGGACAACCAGGATTCTCCATCAACTCCATGGATGGCGACTTGAGTGCACTAGCCACTTGCTCATGCATAGCATGCATATGAAAACCACGCTGCCACACAAAACATGATGGAAGTACTTCCATGCTGAAAGTACCCTTCTGCTGCCTGGCCTGTTGTGGAGGAACCCTGCAATACTCAACAGAGCAGGTGCCAAGATTCACTGTGGTCTACTGCAAGCGGCAAGCAGCACATCTCAAGGGGGACATTCCTTGTCTCCAGCTCTCTGGTGAGCAGCTGCATGTGGAAGAGGTAATGGAGAAGGCAACCCATGCACCAACAGTCCTACATCTTCCCTCTGTCTCTGGCCATCAAAGCAAATACTTCACCACAATGCAAATCTAAAAGGCACCACATTGTAAACATTCCAAAACACATTTATAAACTAAATCATGCCATACTGTTTACAAAAGTCGATTAACCATCCTTGTGCATTCCCTGATGGACATTTTTCTGTGTACCTTTGCTTATCCTAGTGTTACTATGCAATGCTACTTGTACGTTTAATATGAAGTGTTTTGATAAATTTAGATTGATTTAAATTAGTTGCATTCAGCCTAATTACTGGATCCTAAATTATCCATATTAACTGTTTTAATTCAACAGAGATTTAACCATCAGGCAAAGACTCAGATACTAATTTAGCAAATAATACCAATGTTTATTGAAGAAAGGATAAAATAAAACAAAACACTTATCAATTGACTAAAAAAGAAAAGGAACAAAAGGTATTGATAAGACACTACAGACTTCACAACTTCAAATGGATGGCCAGCCCAGAAGAAGTGGAAAACAACCTCAAGCCTTCTTGCCACAGGAATTCTGCCTCAGTCCCTGGGCCCAGTGCTACGCTAACCGTTGTCAGGCCGACAGGAATTCAACATCTGCCCCTGAGAAAACACAATCCCTTCACTTGGTTTACACACACAAAATGGTTCCAAAACCCTCTTGTATACCTAATACCAGCATCATCCCACCTTGGCGCACAGTTGTTGTCAATAGCTAATTGGTCAATAATGTTGTAAGAGTTAATTTCATTGGGTTTGTCCATCTGTGCACATTGTCTTAAACATGAAAACAATGGAGTTCTTCAAAATGTGCTCCTTATCTCAATACTGCAGAGGCTCCTTATTCATTAGGCCCAGTACTAGACTAGTCAAGGACAGTGTGTTCTGATACAGACCTTACTGAAATAATGTAGTTGCTTCCCACAGGCACTCTTGCAGCATGTTTAAAATACAGATCGGAATGCAAGCAGAAAAACAGAAACAAATAAAATCCAACCCTTATTAACTACCTGATTAATTGCTTATTCTTCAATTACACAGTAATTAAGTTACTTCTTCAAATAAAATCAACGGTTGGTTGCTACTTTACAATACTAGTGGTTAGCATTTTGAAATGTTGCATAGTCTGGTAGTAGGTGTTCAAATCACAAAATGGTTTCTTTTGGATAAGGTGCAAAATGGCAGCTTGGCTTATAGCCTCTTGCAGTATACATGGCATGGCGGGCGGGCCCTGACTGCAATTTCACGCTAGTTAGCCAATTAGCAGCCAGCCAGCATGAAATGCATCCTGAGAACCTCAGTGCTGCTGGGCTGAAGGCAGGAGGAGCATGAGCACTAAAGTCTGTGCAGGGGAGCGCGCACTGAAAACTTCCTGAAGGCACAGAGCTGCCTCAGGGAGTTGAAGAATTTTACAATAAAAAGTAAAGATTTTAAAAATAAGGGAAACATGTCCCCACATGTGACTTAGTCACATGAACTAGGACATATGAAAAATTATGTTTAAACATTTTTATTTTTTTTAAATTGCTGTTGGAAACCTCATCTCGTCCGTGGGCAGCAAAAAATGCTACTTAATTAATTGATTAATGGGCTTAATAACTCACTTAATTGTCAGCAGGCACACTGCCGACTCTTGCACGCGCCCGCCGACTTAAATATTGCTCGAGTGCGCAATGATGTTGTGACGCTTGCCCGACGTCATGGCGCATTATTTTATGCCCGAATGGGTCTGGCATACGCCCGCGCAATGAATGTAAAATCCTGCCCCATATGTGTGTAAAAGCCTCTAAAAATGGTCAAGTTAAGCAGGTAACCTAAAACCTATTAAATTAAAATCGAAGATCTAGGCCAGCTTACATACGTCCAGTGCAGCACGGCTGGTGAAAAAAGCTGTTCATTTTCAGTGGAAGAGACTGCTAATGACTTTGGGGGATGGCCTTGAGCAGCTCTGAGCCTAGAAGGTCCAGCTGCAGATTGTGCTACCTTGGCAAACGCAACAGCAGCCTTTCCAGCGAGGGGACTGGCAGAATGGCAAGGGTGGGAGGATGAAGCCATCTTCCTAAGGGAGGAGAGCAGTTTCACACTCCATGCAGCCTCTGCCCCTCCATTCCACCCCCCACTCCACAACCCCAGGGCCATGCCTCAGCAATCCTACTAACCTGTTTAAGGACAGATTGCTGGACTGCTGTGACACCCTGCAAATCCCTTTGCACACTATAATGTACAGCCTTGATGGCAACAGTCTGAACTTGCAAGCTGACCTTGCAAGGACAACAGTCTGAGCTTCCGCTGCAGTACGAAGAGACTAGGTGACTGCAGCTTGTGAAATGGATGCTGTGACATCACGATCGGGCCCACAAGTCCGTGAACGAGTTAGCCACCACTTTCATGCTGGAAAAGCTGGGCTCCATGCTCTGTACAAATCCCTGTGTCAAGTTGGTGCTGAATTCCTCCATGCGCCTTGCCATCGACTGTGATTTTCTGGCAGGCTTCCCAAATGCACCAAGCATTTTGTTTTGCTGCCCCATCGAGATGCCCATCTGTGGTAGAACTTGTGTGCAACTTTGCCCTGTGGCAAGCCAGCATCTGCACTATCCTTCCCCCCTGCACCGCGTCAATATCTGAACTGCGAAACTCGAAATACAACAAGTTTGTCTTAATCATCACAGTCTTCTTGCTAATCCTCAACTGCCTGGCCCGGTTACAGTTCTTGTGTCTCTAAAAGGAGGAAGGTTGTGCTATAGGTGTGGGGAAAAAGTAAAAGGGTGATATTTACACCATTGCAGCTTATAAGTCAAAAGAGAGTGTGGGATGAGGGGGGAGGTGGGATGTGAGAAGGGTGATTAGGTATGAGGACGCTACATCTTCAATGGTTTCAGCCTGGCCGCTGACCACGACCTCAGCTGCAGCTGGTCCCAGCACCATCGCCTCTCATCAGAGGTTAGGGTGTACTGGCATGCCTATGCTCCTTCAGTTAACTACTGCTGCCTCAGGTTATGCACTGCCTTGCCCTGCAAGAGACAGAGGGAACTGAGTGTGCTGCAATCTGTCTGGGTGATGTGGCTGTCATAGTTGAATAGCCAGCAATGTGTGCAAGCTACGAGATGGTGGGTGTGAGGCTTACAGTATGCTAAGTGGGTGCAGAGGAATGTGTGAATGTCAGATACAAGTCATGAATGTTAGAGATTGTTGGTAGCTGCATGGTGGCAGTGTGATGAAGCAGCCGCTTAAAGCAGAAGTACATTTTTGAAAGCGACACTCGGCCATTACTTGTGTTACATTATACCAAATGGTATCAATCCCATTGTCGGTTCAGATGTTCATGGATCTAAGTCACACATTTATGAGCTACTCAAGCACATAATCTATGCAGATATTCCAGTGCAATTCAAAAGGGTGTGCTGTATTGTTAGAGGTGCCATCCTGTGGTTGAGATGCTAAGCTGAGGTCCCATTAACCTGCCTTGTTTGAAAGTTAAAGATTCCCACATGGTATGAATCACAGGAAGGTTTCCTGGTGCTCAGGTCAACATTCTTTCCTCAACCAACAGCGTCAAAGGAGAACAGATTAAACTTCACCCCATTGTTGTTTATGGGATGTTACAAAAGCAAAGTACATTTGTCTGCAAAAAAAAAAATCACTACCAGGTATAAGTAATTCATTGCTACTCACAATGCAATGAATGTTAGAAATTGTCAAATGCATCTTTTTATTGACCTTTTAGCCAGATACTTATTTTTTCAGCTTCTCAGTTCTAGTCCAACTTAATAACGATAGAAAGCCAGTCAGCCCTGCACATTCCTACTTTCCCTGTTCCCACTTGTTTTTAATGTGGAAAATTATTTTTGGGAATAATAACATGTCACCATTAGGAGCCTCTTTTAAAGTTCGCAGGGAACTATATCAATATCCTTTCATTCGGTCATTTTAAAAAATACATTTGAATAGCAATGGCAATATTGTTGGAGGCATTGGCTGTTTAAATGAAAGCAGTCCAGAATTGTCATCTCAAGTGGGGCGGGTTGGTGGGGGGGAGCAGAATTCAAAAAAAAATTTAAGGCTAATCACAATCCTCTGCAACTGTTCACCAGACTGAAGTGCTACTAGCTGACCTAGCCTCACAATATCCAAACTCTTGTGTAGCATCCATTACAGGGGGGTATTTAATACCCTTTAAAAAGAGAAAATATTTGCATGATGAGTTATTTTTGAAACACTTTTGTAAGTTTCATGTTCCTCAGCAAATTGGCAACAGTAATTAAATAAGTCAAGTTGCAGCAGCTCCCTAACAGAAAAAGCTGTGTTTCCATAACTACAAAAAGGCCTATAAATGCCTCCTGTGCTTTATCACATACAGTTTTTAAATTGTTTCAGTAAGGGAAGTGCTGTCTAATCTTGGTTCCAAGTCTACGGCAGTCACCATTTTCAAACAGATAATGCAGAATCGTACAGTGTACAACCAGCACACACTAGGTTGCAGGCTAAGATGCTTCATTTATTATTTATATTTGCTTCTTAAAAAAAGACTGATTTCTCTACTGGTCAATATAATGGTAAATGATCTGTTTCAATTCTATTTTTAATCTAATTTCCCTTACTTTTTTCCTGAAGGTGTGGATCGCAGCTGTATAGTCATCTGTACCCCAACAGTATCTGGCCTAAGTAGCTGCTCCCCATGCACGAGTTGACGTAAAAAAAAAATTCAGCAGGTTATTTGTTGATCAAAGGCATCACGGACCAACACAATTCTCTTTGAAATGAACAGTCACAAACTTGCATCTATATTAGCAAAAATAGTGGCAAGCCAAGGGTACAGTGCAGGGGTGCCCAAACTTTGGGTCGTGACCATCAAAGAGGGTCGCAGAGGTCACATTAGAGGTCACAAGTTTTCCCTCTCCTGAGCAGCAATGGTGACGGTAGAGAGGAGACTGTCCTGTCTGGAAGTTCTGGTGGGCCAGCCCTGAGCCAATCAGTAAGGGACGGGTGGTGAACCAGAGCGGTGAGTGAGTGTATGTTGGGGGTGCACTGCAAAGAAGGGCTGCTGTGTAAGTGGAGGTGTTGGGAAGAGATGTGTGGAGGGGTGGGGGCAGAGGGGCATGATGTAGACGGAGGTTGGGAAGACATGTGTATGGTGGGGGGAGGGCGAAGAGGGGCTGATTACAATGTGTGTGTGGAGCCTGGGAGGGCCGAGGAGGTGCTTTTTGTCACCAGGGAATATGGAGAGCTCAGCTGAAACCTCCAGGTGTGCATAAAATAACATTTTTACAAATTACGTTAAAAACTCAGATTTTCATATTTATATGATGTACTATTATTTGATGATCTATAATATGTTAACTTCAATAATTATATACTGTATGTTACTATCCTGCTTTTATTGCCTTTTTGTTTTTGCTGGCGTCTGGGGTCACGTTAATTTTCAAGCATTAAATGGGGTCACATTGGAAAATAGTTTAGGAAGCACTGGTCTAGTCAACATGAGGAATTTAGGGATATTATTCATAAAGAAATAGTATTGAAGAAATGTATCTGACTTAAAGTCAAATAATCCCCTGGACCTGATGACCTGCATTCTAGTGTTTTAAAAAAGATTTGCATGGATACATGTGGTTTTGATCTTCCAGAATTCCCCAGATTTCAGAACAAGTAACCCAGCTTTTTGAGAAAGGATGGAGTGAGAAAACGGGGATCTCCCAAAGATGTCCCTCCACACACTCCCCATGTCCCATCCATGTCAATCCATGCCATCTCATACCCCCTCCCGCCCCAATGGCCCCTCATGCCTCCATGCCAGGCCATGCCACTCTACCCACCCCCATGGCCTTTTATAGCCCTTATGCTAACTTAGTACTAACTTGTGCCCCTCCACCAACCACCCTTTTCCCTTACATCCTTCATGCCAACTCACACAGTATCCACGGGCAGACCTCAGGGCCAATGCTGCATTAAAATAAAATTCTAAGTATTTATTGAGGGGGGGTCTTGTGGCGCAGTGACAGTGTCCCTGTCTCTGGGGCTAGAAACTCCAGGTTCAAGTCCTACTTCAGGGCTTGATGGCCACGGAAGGTATGTTCATAATGGCTGAGGTTGGTATCAACCTGTAAATCCTTCCAATATGCCTGATGGCAGGTGAGAAGAGCAGGAGAGTATCCTGGTCAGCCATACTGCAGAAGGCAATGACAAACTATTACAGTACTTTGCCAAACATTGTCATGGACCAATCCAATGGAAGTCCATGATTGCCAGTGCCCTCTTAAGGCATGGCACCTGGAGGAAGAAGTGTCTATTGATGACTTCTATTAAAAATTAACACTCTCATTCATCAAAATCTATATTTAAATTCCTTCCTTGTAAAAACAAGCATTCATAATCCCACATATAACCACTTGGAGCTGTCAATCAAACTGTGACCTGCCAGGCACCCCACCGTAATAATGATGGTTCATAGAATCAGTCACACAGCATCGATTCTATAATGATAACCCTCAAGCTTAGAATAACAGACAGTGTGAAACAGCAAAATCTGATTTTTTTATTAATTACAGACATTTTTAAAATTTAAAGATCAGGAGATTTAAATGGCTTGACAGCTTTACAGTTCCAATGAGTTTATCCACTTTGCCCTCTCCTAAAGTGCACTTGACCTCTTCCAAAGATGTCCTTTGGCCTATCCGAAAGGGTATCTTACCTTTCCAAATGACTCCTGTAAGTTTAGACCGTCTCTTGAAAAGTGCAAAGCCCACAAGCCATGCTTTGGAAATCCCACTAACAAAAATCGGATCGGTTTGAAGGTAGCTGCGTTTTTACATGTGCAGCTGCCTCCATGAACCACAGATGTGCAAAGTACAACCCACACCTACCCCACCCCCTCCCCACACCATTTCCCGCCCTGCCTGTTTCCCCCCAACCACCCACACCTTCCCCCCTCCCCTCACCAGTGAAAATGGTGAAATTCAGTGTTTGGGGGTAGGACTTCCGGAATCAGGACTCCAGCACCATTTTTCCTAAGCCAGAGGCCCTCTCCGTTGTTGTGAAAATTCAGGCCATAGTCTCAGAATAAGAGTTGGCTATTAATGACTTAGATGGGAAACATTTCTTCACTCAAAGAATGCGGATCTTTCAAGTTCTCTACCCCAGGGAGCTGTGGGTCCTCAGTTATTGAGGATATTCAAGACAGGGACAGATAGACCTTTTGATTCTGTGGAGGCTGAGGGAATTAGGGCTATGGAGACAGTGTTTGAAGAGGTGGAGTTTAGGTAGATGATCAGCTATGATCATATTAAATAATGGAGCCTGATCTTGCTCCTACTTCTATGTTCTTATATACCTTATTGCTTCCTTCCACCAATCAATATAAAATTCATTGAAATAAATAGCAGTTGCATTTCGGAAACAAGCCATTCATCCGAGTCCGTGCATGTCGCTATTTATCCTCCATATCATCAAATAGTCTTAAATCACATTGACCCACCTTGTTTCCATAACCCTTCAACCCCTTTGTCTTCGTTAATTTATCTAATCTTGAATACTGGCATCACTTCTGTCTCAGCCACTAACTCTGGAAGTCAATTCCACAGCCTCACAATTATCTGTGAAGACATTTCTTTTGCTCTCCGATCTAAATCTCTTGCATTTAATTTGTAACTATGGCCTTTCATTCTTGACATTCTTGACATGAAAACAGTAAATTTCTATTTCCTATTTTCACTTTATCTAGATATGAGGTAAATTCAGCCTTGAAAGTCTCCCTACTGCTGCATTATTCTACATATCCACATAACCTGTTTCTCAGTGCTAAAAAAAATCTGCTTGCAACCCAGGATCACTTCTCAGCAATTAGTATAAGGAATCTTGATTGAGGCCCCTCACCTTCATCGAAGCCAAGGAATACTGAGACCAGCTGTAACATTGAGATCACTGACTGATGCAGACAAGGTCTAAACCTGAGAATTTTTATTCTTCAAACCTTAGTCACACATCATGCCATGCATTTACTTACTAAGCCCTGGGTGAGATTGCTTCCATTTATAAAGTTGGCTATGAAATACTTTCACAACGTTCTATATACGTTTTATTAAAGATAAAGGCAATGAATAGGTTGCCAAGCAGTTAAAGGATTAAGTGGATTATCAAAAAGTTTGATTGTCTTGTTTTCATCTGAAGAGAATTATATTCAGGACCTTAATTATAGGTTTCATGATGACACTCAAGGAGCTTTTCAATAGGGATCAGTGCTAACATCAGAAATTTCAGGGGGAAGACAGATTGGAATTTTTGCACAATTTGGCTTATTTGAACCTGAATATCTTTTATATTAAGCAGTCCCTCTCTGATGAATATTTGTGGGTACTGGTTAAGAATACTAAAGCGACTAAAGAACAATTTTCACTTCAGTGTTTTCCTTTTGTACTCTCTCTCTGTTCACCTTCCCAAAAAATTTGTTTTTCACGTTGATTTTCTCCCCCTCTGTTGATCATACCTTTTACATCTACACTCTACTCTTCCAGAGATAATGTCCAGTCTCACTTTTCAACACCTCTGCAAATAATGTTTAATGTTCACTGAGAGATGAGAGTGGGGATGTGCTGAAAGAGGCTGGCCGTTTTCCCCATTTGTTGCATATGACCTAATGAAGTTCACTCTGGAGGAAGTGATGCTCCTTTCATGCTGATAGCTTGCCACTGGGGAGAAGCATTCAATAATCTTGTTGCCAGCAGGATAGGAAGTAAAAAGCTTTCATAGGCACTGGAAGAGGAGACTGAAGGAATGAAGAAAACAGGCCCCTTTCTCAAACAGAATCCAGCAGCTTACAAGTGTGGTAAAAGCCAATGTTGTGAGCTCACTTGAGTCTGTCACTCCACTGGGGCACTGGCACCAATATAAAAGTTACTCAAGGCTCTACAAATGAAGAGTGCAACAGGTAAGCTTCACTTCTGTCAATATAACATCCCTTCACCTTCTCCTAGGCTCTCTGATTGTTGTACACTATTAAGTTTCGGTAATTGTTAATCAACCTGTAAACAGAGCTGCACATTTAATAGGATTATCAGCAATGGTCTCATCTCAACCAGTGTGGTTTTACTACTCTTGGTTCTTTTACATCCTTTTAAATGTTCTATGTTTCAGCTTGGACAGTAGACAGGCAATACTTTTGCACTTTGGTCAATACATTTGTTAATTTGCTGCATGCACAATGGTGGTCACAACCCACCATCCACTAATTGATGCACCAATGGATGCTGTCTTTGTAACTTTATGACTCATATACCACAGAAAATTACCTGTTAACAATTCTGCAATATAGTCTCAGAATCCACGGGCAGAATTTTATTCATTCCCGGGATGTGGACCTAGGTGGCTGGGCCAGCATTTATTGCCCATCCCTAGTTGCCCTTTAGTTCAGCTGGCAGGCGTGATCAGCGGATCCGGGAGCAGCCGGGAAAGGTGCCACCGCCCATAGTTGGCCCCCAATCCGGATTTCACACTGTGGGCCAATTAAGGCCTGCTCAGCATGAACGGTGACTCCCCAGTGGTCGGGAAGGGGTAGGTGGGGGCCTTTTGGCCGCCGGTTCCAATGGCGACCTGGCAGGCGGTTTAAAAACAGCATAGAGAACCCCTGGAAGGCTGCCAGCGACAAAGACATCTTCAGTGTTGTCAACAGGAAATTATGGCTTCAAATGTGGCTGCAGGCGCTGGGGCGGGAGGGCAGCTCAGGTGGGCATTTGGGTCCCCCCGGTTTTCTGATGAGTGTCTCGTGGTCCTCCTGGAGGAGGTGGCTACCAGGAGGGACAACCTTGTCCCCAGGAATGGATGGAGGAAGCCATCTCGCCTTACAAAAAGAGCTTGGCAGTGCTGGTGTCAGCAGCCATGATATTGTGCGGCGCACCTGGGTCCAGTGCCGCAAGAGGTTTACCAGCCTGCTGCACTCAGGAAGGGTGAGTACCGTGTTGGCATGGATCAGTGTGCTGAAGTGTTAAGGGCTAGCCATTTCCCCCGTCCGTGGAGCTCTGGCGTGTTAAGAGTCTACATGCCAACCATCAATGATGCTGGAGCCGGCCCAGGGGGTGGGCCCAGGGGGTGAGCCCTGGCTGCTTGAATTGATTGCCTTGCGGCTCGAGGGCCATGACTCGGATGTGCCCTGCAAGGTGCTCCTCACATGGGGTTGGCCATGCTGCAATGGCGCGGCAGATAGAGAGTGGACTAATCAATGCTCACTATCCTTTCAGAAGACGAACCATAACAGCAATGAAAAGTCGTGGGCTGGCAAAGGCCCCCAAGACCCCCTAATCTTTATGAAGTATATGTAGGACGCCTTGGAGCTGGAGAGGTGCCACGTACCTCGGTCAACTGGCCGTGGAATGGCTGGGGTGTCAGGCGAATAAGAGTGCAGTGCACAGAGGTGAGTGTTTCAGATGGTGCAAACATTCTTGTGTAGTCTCATCATTGATGGGAGCCTCAAAACTGGATTCCCCATTGATCATTGAACGACGATGGCACCATGATGCAGATCTCCATGGTCTCACCAGGGTGCCTGGCATGCACAGTGACAGTGTGATGACTTAAACTAATGACATGTTGTTGTTCTCCTTTAGGTTTGCCACCACGCACCCAATAGCAGGACCCCCAGGAGTGACCCCTGATGCCAGAGGCCCGCCAGCCTCCAGATGCACCTGCATTGCACCCGCTCTCTGAACCAGGCACCAGCGCAGTTATCGGCACCTCGGTAGGCATTAGATCAGCGGCTATAATGTCGGTGCACACCTGTGAGGGAACTTCACATTCACTTGAGGTGCAGGCAGAGGCAGAGAGTGCCCAGGGTGCCGGCAGTCAGAGAGCTGCTGGAGACCAGGAGGATGCTGATTCAAAGGCAGATGATGAATCTCTGGTGTCGTCCATTAGGTAGCAGATGCTGGACGCCCAGCGAGATGTGCGGGAGGATCTGTCGGAGATTCATGCATGACATCGTCTCCGTTATGGGGGAGTCCATGCGGAACATCAACGCTGTGTTGACCATCATGGCCAAGCGCACTGCCTCCTCCATTGAGAGAGTGACGACTGTCATGGAGAGGCAACTCCAGGAACAGAATCAAGGGTTCCTGGGGTTGCACTCGGACCTGCAAGCCTTAACACGGGTAATGACCTCAGGTGGTCAGTGTCAGTGTGGGCAGTGGATGAGGCACCCAGTATCCCAGCTAGGCGCCCATTCATCAATCGCAAGCAGGGAGGTCCAGAGCGACCTCACATTGGCACACGAGCTGCTTGTCGTCTCTGTGGGCTCCTCTCAAAGGACTCTGGATGACAGCAGCAGCTCCTCTGCCGCTCTGCCTGTGACCATGGCATCTGATGAGGCTGCAGCGGCTGGGGAGATACCAGCCGTGGCACTGGCCGCTCCCTACCAGGCAGGGCCAGCACAGGCTCCACTGACAGAGGACGATTGCCAAAGTCATCCAGGCCAACAGAACAGCAGAGTCAGCAGGCTGCCTCCAATGCTGTTGCCAGCGAGGGGGAAGCACCAAGACGTAGCATTTGCAAACGCAAGTTTAAGGAAACATGAGAACAAGAGGGACTGGTCACAGGTGATCTTCAGTTGTGCAATGTTTTGTTTATCTGTACTGGTCTGGGGTTGAAGATTCTGTTAATTTGTTTAGACTGTCAAAGTGAGATAAGTTTTCTTTTGTTGTAATGGCCTGAGTATGCTTCACCTTTACTTAATGTGGAGCAGGGTTGCCAGTATGTAATGCTGGATGTGGGTGGCTCTAAACTTTATTGCACAAGCACTGAGTGGACTTTGGGGCCAAAGGAAAGGGTATGGAGGCAGCAGCCCTGGCATGAGGTGGTAGTGCTTATTTGGCAGCCTAACTAAAAGAGCATTGGATCAAGGGGTCCTAGGTGTCCCTGTCTCCTTGGACCTTACAGAGGTCTGCCTCCATGCCCTCAGTGTTCTCCTCACTATGTTCCTCTTTGGACTCACTACTGGATTCAACATCTGTAGCCTGTGGAGCTGCGTCAAGATCTTCTTCCTCCAGTGGGTCCCCCCTTGGCAGTGCCAGATTGTGGAGAGCACAGTATGCAATCACAATCAGTGACACCTGCTTTGCGGGCTACTGCAGTCCGACCCCTGAACAGTCCAGGCATTGGAAGCAAATCTTGAGAAGACCTATGGTTCTCTCTACCACTGCCCTTGTGGAGGCATGACTCCTATTATAAAACTGCTCTGCCTCTGTTCTTGGGTAGTGGAGAGGCATCATTAGCTACCTTTTCAAGGGATAGCCCTTGTCACCCAGGAGCCATCCAGCCAGTCGAGCCAGAGCATTGAAGAGCTTCGGCACCTGGGAGTGTCTCAGCATGTAAACGTCATGGGAGCTGCCAGGGTAACTTGCACAGACTTGTAGAATATGCATCCTGTGGTCATACACTATCTGCACATTCATGGAGTGGAATCTCTTCCTGTTAACAAAGGCACCCGGCTGACCCACTGGCGCCTTAATGGCCGCATGTGTGCATCCTGGATGCGGGGGAACCCAGCAATCACTGCAAAGCCTCTGGCTCGATCAGCCTGGCTGGTCCTGTCTGTACAGAAATGAATGAAAGTCAATACCTGCCTGAACAGAGCTCTGACACCAGCTTGATGGAACTACAGACAGCTGATTGGGAGACTCCACACAGATCCCCCACTGAGCTCTGGAAAGAGTTGGATGCATTGAAGATGAGGGCCACTGTGACCTTCAGAGCCACTGGCATCATATCTTACAGATAATGTCCCAGACATCACCATTACCATCCATGCGTATGTGCTGTCCTACCAGCAGGACAGGCCAAGGAGAGGTGGTAGCAAAGTGGTATACAGTTGGTAAGGGGTTGCCCTGGGAGTCTTGAACATCAACTCCGAACCCCATGATGTCTCATGGCATCAGGTCAAACATGGGCGAGGAAACCTTCTGCTGATTACCACATGCCGTACTCCCTCAGCTGATGAATCAGTGCTCCTCCATGTTGAACACCACTTGGAGGAAGCACTGAGGGTAGCAAGGGCGCAGAATGTACTCTGGGTGGGGGACTCAATGTAGCATCACTACTGACCAAGATGGCTGAGTCCTATATGACATAACTGCTAGACTGGGTCTGTGGCAGGTGATGAGGGAACCAACAAGAGGATAAAACATATTTGACCTCATCCTCACCAATCTGCCTGCCACTGATGCATCTGTCCCTGACAGTATCGGTAGGAATGACCACCACGCAGGTTTTGTGGAGACAAAGTCCTGTCTACACATTGAGGATACCCTCCATTGTGTTGTAAGGCACTGTGCTAAATGGGATAGATTTCGAACAGATCTAACGACTCAAGACTTGGCATCCATGAGGCACTGTTGGCCATCATTAGCAGCAACATTGTACTTGGACACAATCTGTAACCTCATGGAAATGCATTTCCCCATTCCACTATTACCATCAAGCCAGGGGATCAACCCTGGTTCAACGAAGAGTGCAGGAGGGCATACCAGAAGCAGCATCAGGCATACCTAAAAACGAGGTGTCAACCTGGTGAAGCTGTAACATAGGACTACTTGTGTGCTAAAGAGCATAAGCAGCAAGTGATGGACAGAGCTAAGCGATCCCACAACCAACGGATCAGATTTAAGTTCTGCAGTCCTGCCACATCCAGCCGTGAATGCTGGTGGACAATTAAACAACTCACTGGATGAGGAGGCTCCACAAATATCCCAATCCTCAGTGATGGAGGCGCCCTGCACATCAGTGAAAAAGATAAGGCTGAAGCATTTGCAACAGTCTTCTGCCAGAAGTGCCAAGTGGATGATCCATCTCGGTCTCCTCTGGAGGTCCCCAGCATCACAGGTGCCAGTCTTCAGCCAATTCGATTAACTCCATGTGATATAAAGAAACAGCTCAAGGCACTGTTTACTGCAAGGGCTGGGAGCCCTGACAATATTCCAGCAATAGTATAGAAGACTTATGCTGCAGAACTTGCCGCGCCTCTAGCCAAGCTATTCCAGTACAGCATCTACTGGCATCTACCCAGCTAAGTGGAAAATCGCCCAGCTATGTCCTGTACACAAAAGCAGGGCAAACCAACCAGCTAATTACCATCCCATTAGCCTACTCTCCATGCAGGAAGGATGTTCCTGATGGTGGGGGAGTCCAGAACCAGGGGTCACAGTCTGAGGATACGGGGTAGACCATTTAGCACTGAGATGAGGAGAAATTTCTTCACCCAGAGAGTGGTGAACCTGTGGAATTCACCACTACAGAAAGTAGTTTAGGCCAAAAGATTGTATGTTTTCAAGAAGGAGTTAAATATAGCTCTTGGGGCAAAAGGGATCAAAGGATATGGGGAGAAAGCGGGAGCAGGCTATTGAGTTGGATGATCAGCCATGATCATAATGAATGGCGGAGCAGGCTTGAAGGGCCAAATGACCTACTCCTGCTCCTATTTTCTATGTTTGTATGTATTATCAGTAAAGTAATGGAAAGGATCATCAACAGTGCTATCAAGCGGCACTTGCTTAGCAATAACCTACTTACTGACGCCCAGATTGGATTCCACCAGGGCTACTCAGCTCCTGACCTCATTACAGCCTTGGTTCAAACATAGACAAAATTGCTGAACTCCCAGTGTGAGGTGAGAGTGACTGCCCCTGACATCAAGGCTGCACTTGACTGAGTGTGGCATCAACGAGCCCTCGAAAAACTGAAGTCAATGGGAATCAGGGGGAAACCTCTCCGCTGGTTGGAGTCATACCTAGCACAAAGGAAGATGGTTGTGATTATAGGAAGTTAGTCACCTCAGCTCCAGGACATCACTGCAGGAGTTCCTCAGGGTAGTGTCCTAGGCCTAACCATCTTCAGCTGCTTCATCAATGACCTTCCTTTCATCATAAGTTAGAAGTGGGGATGTTTGCTGATGATTGCACAATGTTCAGCACCATTTGCAAATCCTCAGGTACTGAAGCAGTCCATGTCCAAATACAGCAAATCCTGGACAATATCCAGGCTTGAGCTGACAAGTGGCAAGTAACATTCGCACCACACAAGTGCCAGGAAATGCTCATCTCCAAAAGAGAGAATCTAACCATCATCCCTTCAAGTTCAATGGCGTTACCATCACTGAAACCCCGCTATCAATATCCTGGGCATTACACCGACCAGAAACTGAGCTACACTAGCCATATAAGTACTGTGGCTACAAGAGCAGGTCAGAGGCTAGGAATCCTGTGACAAGTAACTCACCTCCTGATTCCCCAAAGCCTGTCCACCATTTACAAGGCACAAGTTAGGAGTGTAATAGAATACTCCCAACTTGCCTGGATGAATGCAGCTCCCACAACACTCAAGAAGCTTGACGCCATCCAGGATAAAGCAGCCCACTTGACTGGCACCACATTCACAAACATTCACTCCCTCCACCACCAACGCACAGTATCAGCAGTGTGTACCATCCACAAGATGCACTGCAGGAATTCACCAAGGCTCCTTCACTGTCACTGGGTCAAAATCCTGGAACTCCCTTCCTAACATCACTTTGGGTGTACCTGCATGCACTGTGGACTACAGTGGTTCAAAAAGGCAGCTCACCACCACATTCTCAAGGGCAGTTAGGGGTGGGCAATAAATGCTCGCGCAGCCAGCAAAGCCCACATACCATGAATGAATTAAAAAAAAACAGAGTTGGAGGTGATCTCAGGCCCAATCGTCTGACAAATGGAGGTCACTGTCTCCCTTAAGAGACGGAACCTCCTTCGGCATTGCACCTCTGACATATTGAGGTAGCTGCAAACCCTGGCAGTAGGATAATGACATCTTCTGTTGCCCCTAACACCTTGGACTTGCTGCTGGCCCTACACCTCTTTTGACTGCGCCTCTCCTCCCACAGGTCCCTCCCCTGGAAGCTGCATTGGGACACCTGGCCTCTTCTCCCTTCTGCCCCTCTCTCCCTCTTCAGAGGAGGTGCCTCCAGCAGAGACCACAATCCACATTACCAGGGTAACAGTAGGCTCTCTGATACCTGGACGGGTCCACACGGTCTGAATCCCCCGCGGTCTTTGGAGACACCATGGAGACCTGTAATGAAGCCTGGAAATGATAAGAATGGAGCCCCAAATAGAAATGATGTTGCCAAGTACCAATAAGTCACCAGGAGCAAACTGCCAAACTCCTCACTACTCACACTGGCAACGCTGCTGACCCTTTTTATCCCACCCGTGGATGAGGTTTTGCAAATTGTTGGCTGGCTGCTTGCCCGTGTTGCCCATGCGACGAGCACAAAGTTGCATGGGCAACATAAAATCGGCGTCAATTGTCTTTTTAATTGCCTTAACTCTGGCCCCTTAGTTAATGGCGGGTGCGGCTCCAGCACCCGTGTGCGCCAGCCGACTGAGATAACGCGTGAGCACAGGATGATGACGCCTGATGCTCACCTGACATCAACTCACGCAATTTCAACTATCGGGTTGGGTGCGCGTCCACCCAATTGACATAAAATTCTGCCCCATACCTTGTGAAGTGTTTTATTTTGTTGTTGCTTCTGCTGAGCAAACGTTCTTTTGTACTCCACCATATGGATGATTAAGGGGTGGGGGAGTGAAGGGAATGATCACATGCAACAGTAATGATCATAATCACACTCATTCCCATAAACCCTATCACAGGTTGGATGGGTTTTCCAGTCTGTATGATTTTATTCTCCATTGAAGTGAATGGAGAGTAAAATTAGATGGGGTGTTGACAGTTGATCTGAACCTGTCAGTTTCCTGCCAGTGTTAGGAGGTGGGTGGTTACATTAAAATACACCACATGATACATACCCAACTTTTATGAAGTGATCAGCCCTGTCACTGATTTGGAAGCGACAATCACTCAAATACATGACCTATTTTGACGCATGTGAATTATTGCACCTCTATAATCTTGGAGTTTCCAGCCTATGTCACTGATGATTATAACCTTCATTCCGAACACTCACTCTTGTGTGAATGGTTTTGAAGCCTTTATAGTCACACAATGGCAGGAGAAACAAGTATGGGAGCAAACTCAAGTCAGCAAGCTTTCTGATCTGACATCTCAAAGTAAACAGCCTCCATCCCCATCCCCCTTCTGTTTCTTCCCCCTTCCTTTTGTTTTTTTCAATAATTTATATAAATTTTTCTTTTCCCACCTTTTTCCATTATTTTTAAATCTTTTATGTCCTGCCAGCCTTTCCACCCCACCCCCACTAGAGCTGTACCTTGAGTGCCCTACCATCCATTCTTAATTAGCACATTCGTTTAGATAGTATCACCAAAATCAACACCTCTGTGTTCTTTTGTTCTTTTGCCTGTGACATCTTTTGATTACTTGCTCCTATCACTGCTTGCTTGTCCCTACAACCACCCCAGCCCCTCCAACTTCTCTCCCCCAACCTTAAACCAGCTTATATTTCACCCCTTTCCTAAGATTCACTCAGTTCTGAAGGGTCATGAGGACTCGAAACGTCAACTCTTTTCTTCTCCGCTGATGCTGCCAGACCTGCTGAGTTTTTCCAGGTAATTCTGTTTTTGTTTTGGATTTCCAGCATCCGCAGCTTTTTGTTTTTATTTTTTTAGACTTAAATTGTGATTGTTGCATACATTTATATGCTGAGGGATGTGGTTTAATTAGAAAAAAATCGGTTTAAAAAATTGTGGGGGCAGTCTGCAATGTTAAATCATTCTCTTTTGCCACAGGAAATTGACAGCAGCGGTTCAAGGTGGCAGCTCACCACCACCTTCTCAAGGGCATTTAGGGGTGGATAACAAATGCTGGCCTGCTAGCCAGCAATGCCCAAATCCTGTGAACACATGAACACAGGCAACAGGAGCAGTGGTAGTCCATACAGCCCGTCGAGCCTGCTCCGCCATTCAATACAATCACGGCTGATCTTGGGCTTCAACTCCATTTTCCCACCCGCTCCAATAATCCCTTCCAAGAGGTAAAAAATCTGTCTATCCCAGTCTTAAATGCATTCAATGATGGAGCATCCACAATCCACTCAGGTAGAGAATTCCAAAGATTCACAACCCTTTGAGTGAAGTAATTTCTCCTCACCTCAGTCCTAAATGATCAGCCCCTTATCATGAGATTTTGCCCCTGTGTTTTAGGCTCCTCGACCAGCAGAAACAATCTCTCAGCGTCTACTCTAACAAGCCCCTTCAGAATTTTGCTGGTTTCAATGAGATCAATGTGATAAAATAAATTTCAAAAATGTGAAAGTGCAACTTCTGTTTCCCTCACATTCTGCCTTTGAAAGAATCAATTAATCAAATTTTAAGGAGAGACAGGTTATGAGGAAAAGTAGGGAAGATGAGGGGAGAAGGACTTCTCCAAATTCTTTAGGAAGAAAGAACTGTAAAAGCTGAAAATTAACAAGCACGCCATTTACACTGCACACTGGCTAATTGCACCAATTTAAATAAGACCATTATAACTATTATTTAAATTAATGTGAAGCAAATGACATCAGGTGCATATCATTAGTAGCTAAGTTATTTTTAGCAAAGGTCCTTCCAATTAGGAAATTTATTGAAATGATAAACCAATATTTTCCAATTCAAATTGTTTTCATTTTCACAAGCAGGCAATCTTTTAATGATGATTCCAGCACAGATAAAAAGGTAATACGGTGATACTCCACCAATCAATCTGTTGGCTTTGCAGTTCAAAGCAGCAGGACCCTCAACATTAGTCAGAAAATTAAAGGTGCTCTTTAAACGCTCATGATACTGCTTTTCAATCATTCAACTTTAATGTCCTTGTTTACCACTATTTACAGTTCTGTGATTGAGGTTAAGAGAGTCATGTGGAAAATTGGCCAGGTATCTCCTGTCCACAAAATGCAGGACAAATGCATTCTGATCAATTACTGCCCCATCAACCTACTCTTGATTATCAGTGATGGAAGGTGTTGTTGATAGTGCTATCAAGTGGCACTTACTCAGCAATGACCTGCTCATCGATGCTAAGTTTGTGTTCCACAAGGGCCACTTGGCTCCTGACCTCATTACAGCCTCGGGCTAAATATGGACCAAGGAACTGAATTGTAGGGGTGAGGTGAGACTGACTACCCTTGACATCAAGGCAGCAATCAACTGAGTGTGACATCAAGGAACTCTAGCAAAACTCAAGTTAATGGGTGAGTGCAGAACCACAGGATACCCAGGCATGACCAAACTGATAAGATTTAAAAGTGATTGCAGTTAAAAAAAAACACTAGAGTGGATGTAGTAAGGAATATAACCTTTGAATCATGTTAGGAAGTTGATGACTGACCTACGAGTTAGGCCATGATAAGCTAAGGAATGTGAATTCTAGTATTGTTGAAAAAAAGGCATTTTGTTGAAGCTTTTTGTCTTGCACTCATCAGGACAACTGTAAAAATACCAATGTCAGGGGAAGCAACAATTTTATACTGTAAGAGAAGAAAGTGCTAATTGGTTGGCAAGTGGAATCTGATTGGTAGAGGCGTTACCATGGAGAATGCACCATTAATGGTGACTGACAGTTAACTGCCAAGCATTTCTTGAAATTTAAACCAGTTAGCTTGACTCTGATTGGTCAAGGCATTGTCCTGAGCAATGAACCAGCAAATGACTGTCACTTATTTTGTTCAGCTGAACCAGGTGCAATGTGTGTCCATGTTCTTTATGTTTGCAAAGAACAGGGCCCTGTGTATTAATATATGTAACTTCCAGCACATGCAAATGCGCCACATTGTGAGCCCGAGTGACAATCTTAAACTGGTTGTCAGGGTAATTTTTAGTACACTGAGGATCATTTAGTAAATGTTAACCAATCACAGAATCATATCTGATGATACACACTGTGTTTTGAGTTTTGCAAGCATGGGCTGGTTGGGTACAGTCTGCATCTTGCCCGCTGCCAACAGTGGAAGGGATATGCTGTTTGATATGATCCGCCAATCTTTGAGATGTATGGCCCACAGACTTAGCATCACACTGGCACCAAAATTCACATACCCCAATGCTCAATTGTGAGATAGGCAGAGCATTTTTTTGGCTTGACAGCAGAATCCTGTTAGAGACAAGTACCATTTATGTTGCTGTTGCACAGTAGCAGCATGAAAAAGCTAGTTCACTGGTTGCTCAATTTTTAAGATACCTTGCCCTTTCAAGGTAATCTGGGGTAGGCTGGGCACTTTTCAGGGCCGAAAATGACGGCCTTAGGCCTGTTCATGAGTTTGCGCAATATACAGTGCGAAATGATCTGATCAGGGTAGCCATTATCCTGCAGGATACCATTGATGCGCCTGCTTCAGCATCAAGCTTATGTGGTGAACAAATGGTTTGGACATGATTTATGAGGTTGTCAATAAGGCCAATCTTATAGTGCATGGAACTGTATGAATCCCAACGCATGTATTGACCAGTGAAGGTAGGGCTTGTGGTAGACTGTGGTAGACCCCCTTGGCAGATTTCTCAACTAGTATGTGAAGGAAAGAGAGTTCATTTGACTGCTCCCATTTCAAAGGTGAATTTGAGTACAGGATGGAGCCCATTAAGACATGCAAGGAAGTTATTACATGCTGCTATGGATTTAAATATAGCAAATGTATCATCCATATATCAGAAATATCCAAGTGGTAGGATGTTAGGTGTTATTCCATCAAAGACACGTTTCTCATGGAACCCAACAAAGATTTATGCAAGAGCTGGGCCTAGAAGGGATCCAATGGCAACACCAGGGTAGTGTCCTGGGCCCAACTGTCTTCAGCTGCTTCAAGGACCTTCCTTCCATCATAAGATCAGAAATGGGTATGTTTGTTGATGAATGTATATTATTCAGTACCATTTACAACTCCTCAGGTAATGAAGCAGTCCATGCCGACAGACAGCAAGACCTGGACAACATTCAGGCTTGGGCTGATAAGTGGCAAGTAACATTCATGCCACACAAGTGCCAGGCAATGACTATTTACAACAAGGGAGAATCTAACCATCTCCCCTTGACACTAAACTGGATTACCATTGTTGAATCTCCACCATCAACATCCTGGGACTACCAATGACCAGAAACTCAACTAAACCAGCCTATTAAATACTGTGACTATAAGAGAGGTCAGAGGCTAGGAATCCTGTGGCAAGTAACTCATCTTCTGACTCCCCAAAGCCTGTCCACTATCTACAAGGCGCAAATAAAGCATGTGATGGAATATTTTCCACTTGCTTGGATGAGCACCGTTCTAACAACACCCAAGAAGCTCGACACCATCCACCACAAAACAGCCCACTTGATCAGCACCCCATTCACTTCCTTCACTACCAGCACACTGCGACAGCAATGTGTGAGATCTACAAGATGCAGTGCACTAACTCAGTAAGGCTTCTTGGGCAATACCTTCCATGGTCTCTACTGCCTAGAAGAAGGGCAGCAGGAATATGGGAACACCACCACCAGTAAGTCTCCCTCCATATCACAAATCACATATCACCATTCCTTCATTGTCACTGGGTCAAAATCCTGGAACTCCATTGCTGAAAGCAATGTGGGTGTAACTGCATCACATGGACTGCAGAGGTTCAAGAGGACAGCTCACCCACTACCTTCTGAAGGGCAATTAGGGATGGACAATAAATGCTGGCCTTGTCAGCAACACCCGCCTCCCATGAGTAAATTTTAAAAAAAATTGCAGTGTGATTGGGAAAAGAGCAGTTCAGTGGGACTGATTGGAAAGGTCTACATTGGCATGATGGGCTAAATGGTCTCCTTCTGTGCCACATGATTCTACGATCAGGCAATTTTGTGAGCATGGGACTTTGGCGTACCATTACTGTTGTTTGAAGCAGCACTGTTAGAGCAGGTTAATGATTAGTTTGAATTGAGCAAGATGTTTGGTACAAATTTCAGAGGCCCAAGGTTTCTACTCAAACTAGAATGTGACAACCAAACTGCCAGCATGCAAAGCAAATAGTACAGATTCAGATACAACCTGAATTTCCAATTAAAGGATGTAGCATAATTCACCAACAAAAAAAAATGCAGTTTTTATTAATACTCAAGCAGCAAGGAGTTTTTGCCAGAAGCACTTTGTGTAAATAAGACCAGGTGAAAACAGATGGAACATCCACACAAAGCACTTTAGCAGAATAAATAACTCCCTGAACTTTCAAAATAAACCGATTTAAATCGTACTAAACCTGTTTTTTTTTACCCTGCAGCTTATTAACTCATCTCAGGTATAAACCACTTCATTGTTATAGTCAAAAGCCCAGGAGAATTTAATAGATTTCATGAAATAATTTAGAAAATAACATCATTCAATCTGACTCTGACATGTTACTTGAACTTAAAGCACTCTCCTATGAGTGGATGATGTACATAAAGTTGACTGTGTTCCTAGGTTACAGTTTATCAGCTTTAATAATTATCTGATGGCAATTATGTCTTTTTTTTAATTGCAGAACTGCATACTTCTATCCAGGTGACATCACATGGAAATACTTTTAAGTATCGAGATTGCTAATGTAATGCACAGCACAGATAAATGGCTACAAGCTGACAGTTTCAGAGTAGAAATTTTTCTCTCTCAATTACTGGTCTGTAAGATGATACAATGTTTGCTTGAAGAACATGTCTCTAGTTTTTTCAAAATTAGAGAGCCTCAAGCAAAGCACGGTTTAAGATATGATCCCCATATGTAGTAGTTAGTAAGTGAAAGAGGTGCCTATCAAATCTGTCAATGCTGAGTGAGCAAGGTAGCTTGATTACAAAGGCTGGTCAGCTGCCATGTTACCTTTATGGCAAAAACCTTCATGAAATGTTGTACCAAACCATATGGACCAGTAAGTCTCTGGTTTGCTCTCTGCTTTGTGAAGTCAGCCGATGCCATCTGACTTCTAAAGCCTCTGGGCTCTAGATGGCAATAAATAAAAGTTGCCATTCTTGGTCTGCATCTATAGCGACCTCTGTTGAAAAATGCATATGTGTGGATGTCAAAAAAGAGTTGGAACAGCTGTAATGGGCACCACAGTCAAAAAGCCTCTTGATACTTATTGTTGTGTCTCACATATTAAGATCAGTCACTTGGCTAACACAATGGCAATCAACTGGATGCTCAGAAGAGGATGGGAGTAAATTTAGAAAATAAAAGGAGAAAATGCCCGACTATGAACGAGACTGCTTAATCAAATACTGCTGCAATATTGCATTTCAGCCAGAAGGAGCTGTTCCCGATTACCAGAACAGGCCTCAAGTTGAAACAGGATACTCCAAACACCAGTGTAAAATTTACAAGTCATTCACTCATTCCCTAGAACTCAGAAATCTCAACTCAAAGCAGAACAGACCAAACAGTTGACAATTACAGTCTTGTGGGGGCTATCCACAGAAGGTGAATTGGGACTATTCAGAATGATCAGAAGAGAAAGAAGTGACAAGTGATTCTTCGCAGAGGCTGGATAGCAGCTTTCCCAGAACTGTAGAAGTTTCTGGGGTAACAGGTGGATGTTGTGAAAGAGCAAGCTATAATATCTTGATCCCACGATCCATCAAGTGAAGCTGGACTCAGAGATACTTAAGGGAATAGCATCCCGCAGTTCCAAACAACTAGCAAGCCATATTTACACAGGTTCAATTCTCTCACACATAATTATTTCCAATCACAAAAACACTAGCTGCATTCTGTGATACCAAAGGGCAACATTTACAGTTTTACACAAAAAATAAATCTTTTGGCTTAACATGTGAAACATTTCTCAAAAGCAGCAAAGCTCATTTTCGTATTATCTCCACTTCAATGCTATTTCCCAAATTAAATTCTTACATTTGGAAATATCAAGACAGAGAGAAACAATCTACATTTAGAAATAATTTGGGGATTTAAAAGATGTTTTCTTTTAAATCCCAAAATTATCTCTGAATGTACAATGTTCCTCTTAATCTATTGTGACTGATCGCTCAATCACAGAGGATGCCAATGGCTGATCTTGCATTAAATAGTGCTGCATTCAGTAGTAATTGGCTGACTGGCAACTAGTCAGTGGGAAGCTAAAAGACAGAAAGCAACAAAGTCCAAGAAACTGCTCACAGCAGGGGTTCAAACAGTGTGATTCTATTCGGTTGTGATGATCTGCCAATCTCCATTTAGATTCAGCAAAGTTTCTCTATCCTGATGATGTACTGAGAGTAGATCAAAAGGTACAAGTTGACAGTACATAAGATATACTGAAGCTTGGAAAAGACATAATTTCTAAGTGCAGGTTTCTCTTGCTAGGAGGGAGGAGGACGAAATATGCACTTCAAAAATCTGAGGTGTAATGTCCAGACAGAAGAGAAGGGCCTTTTGACAGTCCGACACTTAAGGAGATTCAGGACTCATGATCGAAAGCTTCGTCATAGAGGTAGGTTTTAAGAAGTATCTTAAAGGAGGAGAGAGGGGTGCAGGTGGAAATGTTTAGAGGGGGTATTTTCCAGAGCTTTCCAGCCAAGGCAGCTGTAGAATAAAGAGTTAACATCAGAAGCATGAAGGATGCTGATGTAAGAATAATGTCAGATCATATGACTGAGAAGTAAGCGAGATCTGGGAGGAGGAGAAGCTCCAACTTCTGTGTAGAGGTCCAAATGTGTAAATACTTGCTGTAAATAAAGAGTAATGGTTTAGAGAAACTACAGACTTGAGCAGCATACTTTGGGAGAACAGACAATCCCCAAAATCCCCATCTGGACCCCTACCACATAACGAAACATGGTGGCAGTTAGTAAAAGACCAAGTGAACCTTAAATAGAAGATAAAGAGATGGCAAGAAAAGAGGTACTTGAAGGGAGGACGAAAGAAAAAAAATTTAAGACTCAGTAAGATGTTGAAACATTGTGTGAGCAACAGATGCAAGCTGAGACACAGACCCGGAGATCAGAGAGCAGCAAGAACAGACCAGAAGCAGAAAACTGGCCACCATGCCAACAAAATGGTGTTTAGGAATGATTATGGTCCCAAAGCCAAGCGGCTCTATTAGAATCTGCATGGATTTAACTCAGCTAAACAAATCAGTAGAATGTGAGATCCGCCCAATAGCCTCAGTAGTTGAGAGCCTTGCCAAACTAGCCAAGGGTACTTTATTTACCAAATTGGATGTGAACAATGGATTTTGGCAGTTGCCTCTGGACAAAGAATCCAGATCGCTGACCACATTTATAACACCATTCGGTCATTAATGTTTCAATAGATTGCCCTTTGGAATAGCGCCCGCTCCAGAAATTTTCCAGAGAACAATGACACACTTCTACATGGTTCCATGAGAAAAGAGCATGATCACAAAGTCAGAGCAGCCCTGAGAGTCATACAGGCTGCAGATCTAACATTGAATGAGAAATAGAAGTTCGCCAAGCCTTTGATCAAGTTTCTAGGTCACATAGTACAAGCCACTAGAATCACAGTTGATCCATAAAAGACAAAAGTAATCAGAGAATTTCCACAGCCCAGGAACATAACTGAGCTTCAAAGATTCCTCAGGATGATAACCCAAGTAGGCACTTTCCTATCGAATTTAGCAGGGATCAATGAGCCCTTGAGGCAGCTGTTGAGACAAGGTCAACAGTGGTTCTGGGATATTGACCAGCAAAATGCCTTCAAGATGATTAAACAACTTTTAATCTCTTGTGAAATATCAGCACATTACAACCTAGAATTACTGACCATAGTTGCAGCAGAAGCATCATGTACAGATCTGGAGGCAGTTTTTTATTTCATGTTCAGAGAGACAGCAAGCGTAGACCAGTCTACTCTGCCTCTAGGTCACTAACAGAAACATGATATGCCAAAATAGAAAAAGAAGCATTGGCAGCAACATGGGTGTGTGAAAAATTTTCAGACTATGTAAGGGATTGCATTTCAAAATTGAAACAGACCAAAAGCCACAATTCACTCTTCTGAACATGAAAGCAATTGCAAAATTGCCAAGCCCGAGACCCTTAATCACAGGCACAGGGCATGTGAGTTATAGTGTGGGTCCGACATCAACAGAAGGAAGGCGCAATCAGTGAAAAAGCTTTACAACCAAGATTGTGCAAGATTCAGACAGACCAGGCTATCATATGCAGAAACCACAGTGCCTTAATGTCCTTGGGAAAAAAAGCCAACAGAAACTTGGGCTTACTACTCGGATCCTGTTGAAAGAGAAGACCTAATACAAGCTCTCCAACCACTCAGGAGAAGATCACTCACACTGACAGAAGGAAGAGTACAGAATGTCCTTGACCTCAAAAGAAGATCAGAATTACACCAGGAAGGCTGGTCAAGATACCTCAGAGACTAATCCAGTGAGTCTGAGACTTTGGGTGGAGATGTAGGAGCGTGTAAATATGATAGGGATAAAGACTTGAGGTGGGAGGTAGAATGTAGAGTAAAGGGCTAACATTAGAAGCATACATGATGCTGATGTAATAATGATGTCAGATCACATGACTGGGAAATAAGAGAGATTTGGGAGGAGGAGAAGCTCCAACTTCGTGTAGAGGTCCAAATGTGTAAACACTTGCTGCAAATAATGAGTAATAGTTTTGAGAAACTACAGACTCAAGCAGCATACTTTGGGGGAATAATCAATCCCCAAAACCCTCACCCAGACCTCAACCACACAACGAACAGATACCACTGGAAACAAGGATGAAAACCAGAGATAGACAGGAGGTCACAACTGGAGGAGAGAAGAGATCTCAGAGGGTTATAGGAATGAAGGAGATTACAGAGATAAGGAAGGGCAAGGTTGCGATTTAGAAACAAGGATGAAAATTTTAAAATCGAGATATTGCCAGACCAGGAGCCAATGTAGCTCAGGAAGCACAAGGGTGATTGGTGAAGAGGACTTGGAGCGAGTTAGGATTTGAGAAGCAGGATGAGTTTAAATTGACAGAGCTTGTAAGATGAGAGGCCTGAAGAGCTTTGGAATAGTTGATTCTAGAGATACCAAAGGCATGGATGAGGGTTTCAATGGCAGATGAGTTCAGTAAGAGCATTATACCTCTGTTGCACAAAGAACCTAAGAAAAAACAGTTAACATGAAGTAGCAGGGAGAACACAGCAATGTCCCTCCATCAAGCAGTCCTTCAAAGCAAGGAGGACCCTTGCCACAGAACCCATGGCAAGAGCTTGTGCGCGGTGTCTTTTACTGTGGGGAGACTGCTGCGCTACAGCTACCACATGGTTCTGGCTGACCAGGAAACTTTGCCGCTCTTACCATCTGTCATAGGTTAATCGGAAGGATTTACAGGTTGAAAATTAATCTGCTTGGCCACCCCACAAATGCACCCTCTGTGGCCATCAAGGCCTGGGGTGGGATTTAACCCTGGAGCTTCTGGCTCAGAGGTAGAGACGCTACTCACTGCGCCAAAATACCTCCGCACATCAATGTAGCTACTGCATCATCACCAAAAAGCTCATGCAAATAGGTTTAACACTTGTCTGATTGGTGACATCACAAGGAAGTGATTTTGGACAAATCCCCTTCCATCCCAGCAGATTATAGCTCGCTCCATCTGATGTCTCTTGTACAATTTATAGAGTGGAAAGTGTTTTGGAATGTCCTTAAGAGGCGAAAGGTTTCATGCATTTTTTTCGTAAATTCCAATGCCACAAATTTTCTTGAATTGCACAACGGCACAAGCACTGACAGTAATATGCAGCATGATTTAAAATTTATTTTGCTACTCTGCAGATATTTTCACAAAGGTGTTTGAAGTGGTCTGATTTATGCAATGCACGGAACAAACTACCGGGCAGAGAAATACAAAGACTTGAACTTATTATAGCTGGATGCTGCAGTGGGAGTAGGAGGTAAGATGCAAGATGGATGCTGTCATTATAGTGTTTTTGGATGAACATAAATGCCTTTCCTCGTGTATAATTAACTTGTGATCACATTTTTAAAAAAAAAGTGTGATCACTGTTGTAATGCAGGCAAATGTCACGGTCAATTTGTGCACAGCAAGGTCCTACAAACGGCAAGCCGATGAATTGCCAGGCAACCTGTTTTCTGTGGTGTTGAGTGAGCGATGAAAGTTGGATGGGACATGAGGAGAACCCATTGTACCATGGAATCTTCTACGTCAGCAACATCACAACACTGATAATCTTCAATCTCAAACAATCCTAAACTATAATACTGAAAAATTAGACTTAAATCTGCTGGAACCTCAAGATCTGGTATTGAGATACATGAATTAGGAAGAGTGGGTCTTGGTTTGTGTTGTGTTTGTTGCTGTCAACTGGGGTGGAGGTTGGAGTGCAACAACTGACCACAGTGTCAAGAGACAAAGGAAAAAAATCAGATCCCCTCTCCCAATTGTCTTTTCTTGTAAAGTGCACGTATGAATATGAAGTTGTCAGCAGAAGACAGGATCCAGCTTATCTGAAATGTCCGACATGATCAATTAGTCTGCGCATACTCCCTCCTTGAACTTACACATGAAAATGATTTTTGCTTCTACTGCTGACACCCAGGGCTCCACTCCCAAATTGGCAAAAAAAGTTTTAATGTAATGTTTTGTCAGTATCTCTTCTTGAATCATGAAAAATGTAATTATATCAAGATTTAGAATCGTAAAATAATTCCCAGTAATGATGAAGTCAAACAATTTGCTGGAAATAGCAATTTGCACTATTATGGCCACGGAGCTTTGCTGAGTGGCTGCATGACAATGCTTCATGATGAGAATTAGAGATTTTAGCGAGAACAACAGAAAACATTTTCATAGATGTTAATACAAAGATCAAGGTGCAAACCATATAAGTTCCCTTCTGACTGAATTTATAGCCTTGAACATTGAAAACTGGTGGCGGATCTTAAAGGCAACATTCAGAAGGCTGCACTTGTGTCTATTGATTTCTCCCATTTGTACTACATTAAACCAGTTCCAATCTGGACATAGCTAAAGAAGACTCTTTACTTTGACCTTGTCTCTGAATAAGAAGTGAATAAATTCTGTAACCACTAATTTACTAAGGAAATCTTAACATCCATAAGCCCATTAAAAATGCATATGCATTCTGTCATATTTACATTGCTGAACTGCTACTTAAAAGCATATTGTGGAATGTACCCTGTTTAAACAGATACCAAGACACTGATCAGAAAAAAGATGTATGTGCAAGATTGTGCAAGGTTTGCTGACTTAGATTGGAGCTTTTCCTTTAAAAAACCCATGGTGTGCAATATTAAAGCTGTGTGCTTCATTATCCAGTAACACCTGCAGATACAAGAGATCTTCCAAATGTATCATTCTCAGAAATCCATTTATTCCTCTGCAAAATGATCTGATTTCCCCAACTGTGCTGTATAGAACCAAGACAATGCTTTGTTAAGAAATGCTTCTGACATGGTGGGATACACTTGGCAAAAGAAGTGATACTTCAGAAGGAAGGGTCGGAATGATTAACCACAAGTCATCAGATTTATGATGATGCTACATGGAATGCTCTAGCACTGAATAAATCCCACATTAGTTCAGCTTTACCTGTAAAACACCAGATGTGTCCAGCTAACTCAAAGTGCCTCTGGCATACTTCTGTTATTCTTATACCTTTCCTCACATTATTACACAGAAACGGCACAGTGCATTTTAGCTCTACTGCATGTCAAAGGAAAAATTCCTGAATTTATTAGGATTACTTAGGTAGTAAATTTGTCACCCAATGTCGTGGTCAGGCAGATGGTCACAGGTTTGATCCCTTGCCTGTCCTTAGTCACTCAATCTCACCAGGAGCAACGCTGGCTGGAATGTTCCAGCTCCATCCACGGCGGGTTACCCCGTGGCACAGCCAGCAAGCCGCTGAAATCTCCATTCACATCGGCGGGCCAGAAGATCCTGCTGGCGTGAGGGGCTGGAAAATTCCGGCTATTATAATTGGCTTCAGTGCTTCCAAGCAAGGGAGAGAACAAAGATCCCATCCCTCATTGCTATCCACACACTTCTGCTTGACTGCTAGTCAATGACTCACCTGAATGCCAGCTTTGCTTGCTTTAATAGCACACTTACCTCTGAAACTATGCATTTACTGCACTTATCTTGAACATCATCAAAAAGTTGGCTGTTCATCTCATTTCTTGTTTGTGAGCTTGGCCGTGATACACACAAATTAGCTGCAGAGTTTCCTCAAATAATGCTTACACATGACTGAGTATTGAGATCACAAACCCAATATACGTGCCTGTTACACATTTTATATTTACTAATCACAAATACAGTCAGCTACATCTGGATTCCCAATTAGCCACAAATGACTACTGGTTAGTGTATCAGACAATATTGGTTTAGATAGACAGATGCTTCAGTCAGGAGTAGGGAATTATTGGCTGAAAACAACTATATTTGCATGCGCTGTGTCAAACTTTGTAGCAAGCAGATGGATTCCTGGGGGTTTAAAGAAAAACAGAGTTTTGTATTTTTAACAGAATTATTATAGAAACCACAAAGTGTTTCCAAGTTTTGCTTTGACCATATGGGTTGTGCATGATTGACTTCAATTGTGTTCCTGCAACGGGCTCAAGGGAAAACAGCCCTCAAAACACATCATTTTCAAGCCCAGGTGCAAACATAAGGTTTATCAGTGGGGTAATTTTCCAGCTCTGAATGATACTGCTGTCAAAGATTCCAACTCTAATTTCCCATAACACGAATAGTTGCAAATTTAATTCTTTTATTTCAAATATTTACAGCCTATAGCCTCAAATAACCTAACAATTGTCATATGGAAAATGCTAAAATCCATAATTAAGGGGGTAATAGCAGAACTTCAGAGTGTGGACTTCAGACTAAAGTGTGGACTTCATTTAAAACAGAGAGCGGGTGAGTGTGGACTTCCTTTAAAACAGAGAGCGGGTGAGCATGGACTTAATTTAAAACAGAGAGCGGGTGAACGTGGACTTCATTTAAAACAGAGAGCAGGGTAAGCATGTGGACTTTATTTAAAACAAACAGCGGGATGACTTCATTTAAAAAGACTGTGGAGTGCAGCTGATTGGTGAGTTGCATTGATGAATACATCTAGTCTTTAGATTAAAATTAAGTATATAGGCAATGTTTAGATCTCTAGACTTTATTTGCTCTTCCTTATAAATAGCTTGTTAAGTATAAGATCGATAATGGTATAAATAATTAATTTCAATAAAGTGTAAAGAGCAGGGATATTAGAGTAATTTATTAATATATGAAATAAAATAAGATAGCGATGGCAGGGCGGCCAACATGCTGCTGCTGCAGCAAGTGGGAGCTGGGAGCTGCTGGACACCAAGGTGATTCGGAGCAAACAGATGGATAGCAGCTCGAAGAGCTTCTTATCCAAGTTAAGGAGCTGGGGTCTGAGCTGCAGATATTGAGCCACATCAGAGAGGGGTTAAGTTATCTGGACACTTTGCTCCAGGAGGCAATCACACCCCAAGGGTTAGATAATTCATACTTGGACTGTGATCAGCGACAGGAGGGTGTGACTGCAGGTGAGTCAGGTATGGGGACCCAGGGGATAGCGTTCAAGGAGCCTCAGCCCCTGCAGTTGTCCAAAAGTTATGAAGTTCTTGCAAGCAGTGTGGATGAGAGCAGGGACTGCAGGGAAGATGAGCAAACTGACCACGGTGCTGTGGCACAGGGAGCCATTCAAGTGGAAGGAGGAAATAGGAACATAGTAGTGGTAGGGGACAGTATAATCAGGGGGATAGATACTGTTCTCTGCAAACATGAGCATCAGTCCCAAAGGCTGTGTTGCCAGGGTTAAGGACATCTCCTTAGGGCTGGAGAGGAAATTGGAGTGGGAGGGGAGGGATCCAGTTGTCGTCATCCACGTTGGTACCAACGATGTTGATAGGACTAAAATGGAGGTTCTGCTGAAAGAATTTGAACAGTTAGGAACTAAATTAAAAAGCAAAATCTCCAAGGTAATAATCTTGGGATTACTACCTGAACCTTGGGCAAACTGGCATAGGGTAAGTAAAGTCAACGAGTTAACTGCATGGCTCAAAGATTGGTGTGGGAGGAATGGATTTCAGTTCATAGGGCACTGGCATCAGTACTGGGGTAGAAGGGAGCAGTTCTGTGGTGGGGGAAGGGGGTGGGGGGTGATGGTCTTCACTTGAAACGTGCTGGACCAGTGTCCTGATGAATCGAATAACTAGGGCTGTAGAGAGGGCTTTAAATTAAATAGAGGATGGGGGGGAGGGTTCTGGGGAGGGGATAAGTAGGCTTACAAAGCAAAATGATATGGCAGCATTGCAGGGAAGATACTTAGGTAATGATACAGGGAGTATGACAAGAAGGGACAGAGTGTACAAACATAAAAAAAATCAGGAAATAGGGTTAAAGGAAGAAAAATGGTAAAAAGGCAAAATTAATGGCTCTTTATTTAAATGCACATAGTATTTGGAGCAAAATAAATGAATTAAAGGCACAAATAGAGGTAAATTGGTATGATAACAAGGGGAAGAGTACTCTGGTGGGAGTAGTCTATAAGCCCCCTAACAGTAGCTATGCTGTCGGACAGAGCAAAAATTAGGAAGTAATGAGGGCATATAAAAAGACAGTATATCAATCATACAGGCAAAATACTGCAGATGCTGGAAATCTGAAACAAAAACAAAAAATGCTGGAAAAACTCAGCAGGTCTGACAGAATCTGTGGAGACAAAGATATTTCAAGTCTGTATGACTCTTCTTCAGAGCTAAAATCATGGGTGACTTTAATCTTCATGTAGATTGGGAAAGTCAAATTGGCAGAGGTAGCCACGAGGAAGAATTCATAGAGTGTATTCGGGACAGTTTCCTAGAACAAGATGTTGTGGTTCCAATCAGGGATCAGGCTATTTTGGATCTGGTGATGTGCAATGAGGCAGGTTTAATAAATGAGCTTAGAGTAAAAGATCCCCCAGGTAACAGAGACCATAACATGCTGGAATTTAGCATTCAGTTTGAGAGTGAGAAACTTAGCTCGGAAACAACTGTGCTAAACGTAATTAAGGGTAATTACAAAGGAATAAGGACAGAGATGGCTGGAGTGGATTGGGAAAGGAGTTTAGCAGAAAAGACATTTGATGATCAAAGGCAGACATTTAAGAAAATAGTTCATGACTCACAACAAAGATATATCCCAGTGAGGAAGAAGGATTGTCGGAAGGGGATAAACCAACCATGGTTAACCAATGAAGTTAAGGATAGTATCAAAATGAAAGAAAAAAACATACAATGTAGCAAAGGTTAGTGGTAAGCCAGAGGGTTAGGAAAGTTTTAAAAACCAACAGAAGATGACCAAAAAAATAATGAAGAGGGAGAAAATAAACTTTGAGGGTAAACTAGCAAGTCATATAAAACAGACAATAAGAGCTTATTTAAATATATAAAAGGAGAGAGGCCAAAGGCAATATAGGTCCTTGGAGAATGAGGCTGGGAAAATAATAATGGTGAACCAGGAAATGGTAGAGGAGTTGAATAAATACTTTGCATCAGTCTTCACAGTAGAAGGCACTAATAGCATACCAAAATACTAATTAATCAAGGGGGAAAATGGGGGGAGGAAATAAATACAATGGCTATCACTAGACAAAAAGTACTAGGGAAGATAATGGGGCTAAAGTCCGATAAGTCACCTGGGCCTGATGGGTTACATCCTAGGATATTAAAGGAAATAGCTGCAGAGATAGTGGATGGACTGGTAGTAATCTTCCAAGAATCCTTAGATTGTGGAAAAGTCCCAGAGGATTGGAAATCTACCAATGTAACACCCTTATGCAAAAAGGCAGAGAAACAAAAAAACAGGTAACTATAGGCCAGTTAGCTTAACATCTGTCATTGGGAAAATGCTGGAGTCTATTATAAAGGATGTAATAGCAAAGCATTTAGAAACGCTTAATGTAATTAAGCAGAGTAAGCATGGCTTCATGAAGAGGAAATCATGCCTGACAAGTCTATTAGAATTCTTTGAGGAGGTGACAAGCAGGATAAAGGGGAACCAGTAGATGTAATATACTTGGATTTCCAAAGGTGTTTAATAAGATAAGAGCCCATGGTGTTGGTATATTATCATGGATAGAGGACTGGCTAACTAATAGAAGACAGAGAGTTGGGATACAGGGGGCATTTTCAGGATGGTAACCTGTAACTCGTGGAGTGCCACAGGGATCAGTGCTGGGGCCACAATTATCTACAATGTATATTAATGACCTGGACGAGGAAATTAATGTACTATCGCCAAGTTTGCAGATGACACAAAAAAAGTAGGTGGGAAGGCAAGTGTTGAGGATGACACAAAGAATCTTCAGAGGGGTATAGACAGTTAAGTGAGTGGGCAAAAACTTGGCAAATGGAATTTAATATGGCAAAGTGTGAGGTTATACACTTTGGCAAGAATAATACAGGAGCTGAATATTATTTAAATGGAGAAAGACTGAAGAAAATTGCAGCACAGAGGGATCTAGGGGTCCTCGTGCGTGAATCTGAAAAAGCTAGCATACAAGTTCAACAGGTAATAGGGAAGGCAAATGGAACGTTGGCCTTTATTTTAAAGGGAATGGAGCATAATATAGGGAAGTCTTCCTAAAACTATACAAGGCACTATTTAGACCACATCTAGAATACTGTGAACAGTTTTGGTCCCCTTACCTAAGGAAAGATACACTGGCATTGGAGGCAGCTCAGAGAAGGTTCACCCGGTTGATCCCGGGAATGGAGGGATTTTCTTATGAGGAGAGGTTGAGTGGGTTGGGCCTGTACTCATTGGAATTTAGAAGAATGTGTGATGACCTTATTGAAACATATAAGATTCTTAGGGGGCTTGACAGGGTAGATGCTGAGAGGTTTCTTCCCCTTATGGGAGAGTCTAGCACCAGAGGGCATAATCTCAGAGCAAGGGGGCACCCATTTAAAACAGATGAGGAGGAATTTCCTCTCCCAGAGGTTAGTGAATCTGTGGAATTCCTTACCGCAGAGTGCTGTAGAGGCCTGGTCATTAAGTATATTCAAGGCTGAGATAGACATATGTTTAATCAGTAAGGGAATGAAGGGTTATGGGGAAAAGGCAGGAAAGTGCAGCTGTGGATTATCAGATCAGCCATGATCTCGTTGGACATTTATAAATTCATAACACAATCGGGCAGAGTGAACATGGTTTTGCAAAAAGATTAATTTATTAGAGTCCTTTGAGGAAATAACA
Organism: Carcharodon carcharias; assembly: GCF_017639515.1. Classification (NCBI taxonomy): domain Eukaryota; kingdom Metazoa; phylum Chordata; class Chondrichthyes; order Lamniformes; family Lamnidae; genus Carcharodon; species Carcharodon carcharias. Next base: position 135,039,377 of record NC_054474.1, on the reverse strand, counting down.
AGGAAAGGGGATAAAGGGGAACCCATAGATGTGGTGTACTTGGATTTCCAAAAGGCATTTGATAAGGTGCCACATCAAAGGTTACTACAAAAAATAAGAGCTCGTGGAAATAGAGGGGCAACATATTATCAAGGATCGAGGATTGGTTAGCTAACAGGAAGCAGAAAGTAGGGATAATGGGATATTTTCAGGTTGGCAAGCTTTAATAGTGGAGTGTCACAGGAATCAGTGCTGGGACTCAGCTATTTACAATCTATATCAATTACTTGGATGAAGGGACCAAACGTATGTTTGCTAAATTTGTTGATGACACAAAGGTAGATAGGAAAGTAAGTTGTCAAGCAGACATGAAGAGTGTATAAAGGAATTTAGATAGGTTAATGATTGGGGAAAAAATGGCATATGGGGTATAATCTGGGAAAATGTGAACTTGTCCACTTTGGAAGGAAGAATAGAAAGGGAGTAAATTATTTGAATGGAGAGAGACTACAGAACTACAGAAGGACCTGGGTGTCCTGGTACATGAATCACAAAAAGTTAGTTGCAGCTCCAACAATTGGTACTCCATCCAAAAACATTCACTCCCTCCACACTGACGCACAGTAGCAGTAGTGTGCACCATCTACATGATGCACTGCAAAAGCTCACCAAAGCTCCTTAGACAGCACCTTACAAACACACGACTAATACCATCTAGACGTTCAAGGGCAGCAGACACCTGGGAATACCACCACCTGGAAGTTCCCCTCCAAATCACTCATCCTCCTGACTTGGAGCTTCACTGTCACTTGGCCAAAATCCTGGAACTCCCTCTCTAATCACACTGTGTGTAGCTACCCCACATGGATTGCAGTGGTTCAAGAAGACAGGTCACTACCACCTTCTCAAGGGCAATTAGGGATGGGCAATAAATGCTGGCCTAGCCAGTGAAACCAACATCTCTTGAATGAATAAAAAAAAAAGTACTGCAAATGATTAGGAAGGCAAATGGAATGTTAGCCTTTAGTGCAAGAAGAATGGAATATAAAAGTAGGGAAGTCTTGCTACAGCAGTACAGGGCCTTAGTGAGACCCCATCTGGATTTCTTTGTACAGTTTTGGTCTGCTGACTTAAAAGATATGATTGCATTTGAAGCAGTTCAGAGAAGGTTCACTCAACTGATTGCTGGGATGAAGTGGTTATCTTATGAGGAAAGGTTGAGCAGGTTGGGCCATTACCCATTGGAATGTATAAGAATGAGAGGTGAAACGTTTTAGATCCTGAGGGGACTTGACAAAGTGGATGTTGAGAGGATGTTTCCCCTTGTGGGGGAATCTAAGAGTGGGAACACAGTTTAAAAATTAGGGATCTCCCACTTAAAACTTAGATGAAGATAATTTTTTTCTCTTAGAGGGTTGTTAGAGTGTGGAATTCCCTTCCCTAGAGAGCAGTGGAGGTTGGGTCATTGAATATGTTCAAGGCTGAGTTAGATTTTTGATCGACAAGGGAGTCAAAGATTATGGGGTTGCAGATAGGAAATTGAAGTTGATGTGCAACCATGGTCTTATCGAATGGTGGAACAGTCTCAAGGGGCCGAGTGGTCTACTCCTGCTCCTAATTCTTGTGTTACTGTGTATTTTTATACATCTAACTAAACTCTAACAACATGGCAAAGTCATCTATTGTTTTGCGATGTTACCCCTTTGAAGAATACATTAAAGTTATGGATAGGCTTCATGCTTTTAATTTTCTCTAGAATTATTCAATCATGTAATCATTCTTCAAAAACCAGTGATAAACCAGCAAGATGGAAATACTAATGTTATAATTAACAAGCTAATGGCAATTTTTCTTTCTCAGTGACCAATGGGGTCAAAATTCAACACTGTTGAATTCTCTCCCTCAATCAGAAAGCATGGCTGGGCAGGAATGTCAACAGACAGAATAGTTTTTGGCAATCTGTTCATCAAAATAAGCTTGTGCATATTCCAATATCGTGAATATTTTCATGGTGATCATCAAAAGGTTGACAGATAGTTGCTATTTCATGAAGAAGAATTACTGACTTATTCAGACTTAGGATTACCTTGCCTTTGATCTAACCTTTGTTCTTCACCCTATGCCATACTCATTTTCTTTGAGACCACAGAAAGACAAAATCATTGCTCATTATTGGGAGGCAGAAAGAAACTTTCCCTTAAAGAGTGGTACTTTCCAAACAGGGGTATTTTCACTGGCCATATCCAGAATGCCTGTGTCTCAGAATAACATTATTTGCTCACACTCTGTACTTTGTGCTGATGTTGCACATGTCATTCTTGGTTTCAATACTGCTGTTTACAATATCTACTTTAAAAAAAAAGTCAAATGGCACACTATCATATTCCACCTGTACACAGAAAATCATTGCATCAAAGGGTAGCAGAATTCCATATTCATCAACATTTTACACAGTCTTTGATGAATATCAGAGTGAGTACTGGTGATGAATCCAGTTACTGCAGAACATTTTTTTCCAAGCTCCCACCCCCACACCACAACCCTTCCACAGGATACTGTACAGTTTCATAAGTGCAGACAGCCCTTTGGTACCCTTCCTGTGTGAGCTTACACATTGAGAGTCAACAGCCTCTGGGGGGGCTGGGGAGTGGACAACACATCCAAAACTGAACCCTTCCTCACTCAATGTCCACTTCTATACTTTGAGCTTCATAGCAATCCCATCTGGATTTTTCACCCCTCCAGTCCAAGGTTTCTGAGAATTGTAGAACCCCTACTGCTGTCCAGCTGAGATCAACTAATTCAACACACACCAAGTACCAAACATGGGACCTGCTTGCTCCTATGTGTAGGTTCCATATTCATCATTACCTTTACCAGCTGAACCATGGAGAGGGAGGAAAATCTCCATACAATCTTTTCCTAGACACTTTTTTATATATACACCCTGTGTGGGTCAATGATGCATTGCATTGACTCTGCTCCCCATTCAGGGAGGTCAGGGAAAGGTGTCAAATAGAAACAAGGCATTTATTTCTCCACTGTGGCAAAGAAAACTGACCAAGCCTCGAGCACCTGCAAGCAGACAGTTCATCAACATCTTTCACTGAGAAATGTTATGCGGTTGTGCTATATAGAATATTAATTTGTCATGTCCCCTGCTTTTGCATTTGGACAATCCATGAATAATTTTTCTTTTTAAACTTGGACAAGTTTTAACATCTGATATTCTGTAAAGTTTTATTTCTTTCTGCACATGCCTGGGAAGTTTTGCATGTTTTTTTTTGCACTGGTGGGAAGTTGGACATATTTGTATATGTTAAAAACAAAAAAACTGCGGATGCTGGAAATCCAAAACAAAAACCTATCTGTTAATAATTTCTGTATCTTTACCTGAGTGAATTTTAGTAACAAAATTAACTCCTTACTTGTAAACTCAAGGAATCTGGCTGGCATAATTCTTACACTGAGCTATACGCAGTTAAGCACATATGAATTAGCAATATGGCATTGAATTTTAAAATTCAAACTCTGTTGTAAACAACCCAGGAATGAGACAAAGGGAGGAGTCAGCTCACCCCTCCTAACCTGGTCATAACAGGAACAAGATGGCTGGCTGTCATCCTGGCCAGAAATAGTTTTGTGCCAAAGAGAAAAAAACGAAGCTGAAAATAAACAAAATCTGCTAGTGTATCAGATGAGCTGTAACCTGGTCACAGAGTTTGTATGATTCACATTTCTTTGAAATTTGTTCTCCAGTGTTCCTGTGCCTCATGCTTCTTCGAAAGCAAGCTAACTAAAATGCTTTTACAAATCTGAGAGCGCGTAGTGTGGTATGTAACTGTCAGAATTAGCTTAAAATGTCTTGCTACATAATAAGAATAATCTCATAGTTAGCGTCTGCTCTCCGAGTGACTGATGGTATAAAACTGATTGCCCTCACAACATTCACTTGAGACTCACTAATCATCAACTGAACCAGTGTATAACAGGCAGTATTGCAGTCACAATGATAATTTCAAAAAACAGTAACAAGTCATGTAAACCTCTGTAACTTTAAAAAGAATTGATACGTTGTAACCTCATTTCAAGTAATTAGCAAAGAAAGCCTTCATGCGGGGAACTCACTAAAATTACCACACAATACATCTTTGTTCCCCTCTTCATTCCCCTCTATTATGTAGCAAGACATTTTAAGCTAATTCTGACAGTTACATACCACACTACGCGCTCTCAGATTTGTAAAAGCATTTTAGTCTTGCTGTGCACTACTTGTTGGCTGAGTATGCAACATTTTGACTTGCTTTGAATCATCTGCTGAAGGCCCTATTACATCAACTCACAGGCTTGTGTATTTGAGCAGCTTAAGATGACCCCTCTTCCAATTTTTGCCAGGATCTTCAAACACGACACACTGGCATACCTCCACAGTATTGCTTGCGGACTTAAGAATTGTAAGCAAGCATAGAAACTGGTTCAAGCCAGAAAGAAGCTAAGGCAAGACCCATCAAAGCCGTGGGAGGAGCAGAGAACAATCCATAAGATAGGAGCGAGTGGCTTGATGGGCAACTTGTAGAGCTGAGGCAAAAACAGAATTACCTGGAAAAACTCAGCAGGTCTGGCAGCATCGGTGGAGAAGAAAAGAGTTGACGTTTCGAGTCCTCATGACCCTTCAACAGAACTGTAGAGCTGAGGATTGGAAGTGGGTCAAGGTGCATCATTATAGAGGAAAACCATAAATAAAAAACGTTTTTAACACTAGAAAATATAAATTATATTCATGATATCACTGAGCTTATCTAAACAGTTCCATTGTATGGATTAGAATGTCATGAACATATATATAACACTTTTCCTGAATTCAGTATATTCCAAAGTGTTTTACAGTCAATCAACTACTTCTGAAATATATTTTTTGTTAAATGTAGAAAAAAAGCCAATGTGTACAGAGCAAGATCCCACAAACACCAACATATGACTAGATGATTTTTTTTTTAAGTGCTGTTCATTGAAGAATAAATATTGGTCAAATACTGATTTGGGCACCAGGAGCACTCCCCTGCTTTACTTCAAATAGTATCATGGGGCACAATTTTGCGGCAGAGGGATTTTACATTCCCGCTGAAGTCAATGGGGTTTATAATGACTCACCACATTTTACAACGCCGTCCCTGCCGAAACGGGGCAGTAAAAACCTGCCCATGGATTCTGTTACATCCAATTATGAAGGCAAATAGCACCCTTATTTAGTGTACCACTGGAAAGACAGCACTTTCAATAGTGCAGCACTGCATCAATACTGCACTGAAGTGTTGACCAGATTATTTACTCACATCCATGGCATGGGGCAAGAATCAACAGCCTTCTGCCTCAGAAGCACGTAACTACCACTTAACTGGGACTAATCCCAATTTTGAAAAGTGACCTATATATTTTAATTCAAAAATGAATGTAACAGCATTGAGTGCTATCCCATGACAAAATGGCAGATTTGCATTGTCTTTTGTCAGCATCAACACCAGGTAAATAAGGTAGCACTCCTTTTTTCTGATGTAAAGCACGCCAACAAAATGGATGGTCATGTATCCATAAACAACATAAACCACGAGGCTAGCTTATGTTGAAGCTTATTGTTATTGTTGAAGACATGGACTGCCACTTCTTTGCAGAGTGAATATTATTGCCTCTGCATCAGCCAATGAGTTGATGGTAAAGGTAGTTGTGGTTTTAACTTAGTTAATTTAGAGTCCCTAAAGGCATGGTCAAAACTACAGAGAACATGGATTCCCAAGCCAAAACTTGTGGTGGTGTCACTATATGCAGCCTAAAATCAATTCCAGTTACTTACAACAGTGTAGGCTCCAGGTGAAAACAAAATTACCTGGAAAAACTCGGCAGGTCTGGCAGCATCGGCGGAGAAGAAAAGAGTTGATGTTTCGAGTCCTTGTGACCCTTCAGCAGAACTGTTCTGCTGAAGGGTCATGAGGACTCGAAACACCAACTCTTTTTCCACCGCCGATGCTGCCAGACCTGCTGAGTTTTTCCAGGTAATTCTGTTTTTGTTTTGGATTTCCAGCATCCGCAGTTTTTTGTTTTTAATTTTAGGGTCCAGGTGTGATTGATAACAGAATTACCCAATCCATTTTGCCTAAGCTTGTGATGTCATTACTTGTAGCCAGTTTGTTTGGCCAGCAGCAGATTAAGTTTTTGTAGATCTCACAAAGGCCAATAAAGTAATTTAATGTCACTTTGAAAACAAAAATATTCCAACAACTGTAGAAGTTGCCATCAGCAGAGAAGCAACAGTTAAAAGTAGGAACAAACAATTGATTTAACTGTCTTGCTGTATAGACTGTCCCACACCATAAATAAGATGGCTTCTGTACCTTAGGGACTAAACCATTGTAACACAACTGCTTCAGAAAACAATGACTCAATATTAATGATGCATTTATACAAATATCTTCAGCTAACTTGACTTTTCTACCTTCACATTATGACCACGGGCGGAATTTTCCATGCCCATTGGTGGTGGGTGTGATAGGTGGCATGTGCGGAAAACATGGCATGACCTGCTTCACAACGGCGCGAAGGCAGGTCGCGATCATCTGCTCAGCCCGATGATGGCGGGCCGCGTTTCCTGCCATTGGTCGGCAGGGAGCTAATTGTAATACATCAGCATATAACTAAAAGGCCATCCTGCCAGGCTCTTGGAACCCCACTGTATCGTCCGTCCAAGTCGGTGGGAAAGCACACAGGCAACGTGTACTTGATGGCCTTCACTTTGAGGGAATTGAGGTGAGTGAGCAGCAGCGTTCTCCACAGCTCGCCCATTGTTTACAGGCCTCAGGGGCACCAGTTGGGGGGGTGGTGTGGTCAAGTGCTGGTCAGCCTCTGAGGCGACTGCAGGGTTGTGGGGGGGGGGGGTCGGGTTGTCCGGGGACAAGTGCTGGCCAGCCTCGGAAGTGACCGTAATCGGTGTGGGGGGGTGGGGGTCTCAAGTGCTGCCCTGGCACTGCATCCCACGCATAGGCAATTGAGGTGGGGTCAGGGTAAGTGAGGGAAGTGGCCAGGCCTTAGGGATACCTGTATAAACTGACCATGCCTCTGCAACTGAGACATAGCAGGCACAGCAGCAGTGATATGATTGGTGTCAGGCTCCTAGCCTGCCTGGCCATGCAAGCAACATGGTGACACCAAAGGGCCACCAAGCGTGCCATACCTTACACCCCCCTAACCCCTCGGCACAGGCTTCAAGTCTACACCACTTTATTGTACCGCAGAGCAGTTGGACTGCACATGTTGTACAATCTCCTCGCCAATGCTGGCCATGTAGCAGTCACTGCTGGAGGCACTCACAGCCCCTTGCAATCTCAGCATCCTGGTTTGGACCAGTCTCCCCCATATCGCAGGTTGACAGGGCAGCCATGCAGTGCATTCACCTCTGTCCAACCTAGTGATGGCCAGCAGTCTCCAGGAAGCTTTAAGGGGTGGTCACACAGGGCCAGGAAAGGTACTAAATATAGCCATGATAACCATGTCTCTCTCTAGTTCATGCTGCAGGAGGACCACATCAGGATCATGGATCCTGGTGACCTAGTTGTATGTCCGGTGGCCTACAGAGACTGTAGAAAACTGAGGAGAGAGCAACTGAGGGTTCCAGCTGCATAAAGGCAGGAACAGCAACCTGATGAAGAAGGGGCAGCAGGGGCTCCCGCACACACTGCCCAGGAGTGAAAGTGAGCCGTGGCTAATTGGCGCCTAGCGGCGCCCAGGGTCTAAAGACGATGCCTGCCATTCCTGCAGATGACTGAGAACCAGTGTGGTTGATGACTGTGCATGTCTAGGGACCCAGTGGCTCACATCTATCATTTACTGCAGGACTTGGCGCCAAGGGGACATGGAGGGCATTCACTGCCAGTGGCTGTGAAAGTGACTGCAACACACAATTTCTATGCCAGTGGCTCCTTTCAGGGCTCCACAGGTGACTCTGTGGGATTTCACAATCCACCACCCACAAATTTATCCATGAGGTCACGGATGCCATCTTCTCCATGGCACACAACTTTGTGCATTTCATCCGGGACCAGGACAGCCAGGATGCAAAGGCCATTAGATTTGCCCTGATCTCGGGATTTCCACAGGTACAGGGAGCGATTGACTGCACTCATGTGGCGCTCAGGTCTCCATCGCTACACTCGGTGGACTTCACCTACCACAAGGGCTTCCACTCGCTGAATATGCAGCTGGTATGAGACCACCAGAAACGCATCCTGCAAGTATGCGCATGACTTCCGGGGATTGTGCACGACACATACATCCTGAGTCACTCGCAGATCTCTGCAGTCTTCCAGGGCCCACAGATGGTATAGGGTTGGCTCCTTGGGGACAAGGGCTATCCGTAGAGGCCATGGCTGATGACACCCGTGCGGCGGCCTCAGACTGCAGCAGACAACTGTGCAATGAGGCTCATGCAGCAGCTCACAACTTGGAGCAGACTACTGGGATGCTGAAGATGCGGTTCCGGTGCCTGGAGTGGTATGGTGGGGCCCTGCAATACGGTCCAGAGAGGGTGTCACGCATCGTCATTGTCTGCTGCGCCCTTTACAATCTGGTGCTGCAATGGGGAGAGGAGCTGGCTGAGGAGGAGATGGAGGAGCTGGAGGTCTCCTCCAATGAGGAGGATGCCAACAAGGATGAGGGTGAGGGGGTCCTCGGTGGTGTCGATGACGGGGATGAGGCTCTCTACTGGTTTATGAAGCAGGCACACTCAGGAGGCCCTCATAGCTGCCAGATTTCTGGAGGATGATGATGACACGCAGTGAGGTGTCCCCATAGATCTTCATGTCACAGTTGTGAAAATCTGACTCCAGTCTGGCTTATCGCAGCCATAAATACCCTCTGTGAGAATGTTCTTGTCATGGAGATGCAGTGGAGGCCCTAATTGTCGCTCGATCGCAGGACATGGTGACAACATGCAGTGAGGAAACTCCATAGATCTTCACGTAGTCTCTGAGAAGGTCTGGCCGAGGGCAGCTCTCTTGTGCTCCATGATCAGGGCCATCTCAGAGACACAGCCAGGAAAGTTTAGACGCACCTGATGCTGTGTCCGCCTTCAGCACCTCAGCCCTTCAGGAGCTGATGCATAGCATCACTGGTCGCAGATGCTTGTGTGATGGGGGCCAGCCTGACCTCAAAGGTGCAGAGAGCACACAGAGAGAATGAGAGAACTCTGTGATGCCTGCCCACTAGATTCTGGCAGCAATGACCAGCACCGCTGAGGTGCAGGCATCAGTAACGTTTTCCAGGGAGTGTGAGACTGGACCATCACTGTGCTCTGAAGGCTCCACAGGGCACAGGGTAGAGGCCCTGAATTGAGACACCTGCCTTTTATCTTGTGCACAAAGGTTTCACATCTGAGTGACAAGAACACTGCTCATCAGAACAAGGAGCCACAGGCAGGGAGACATTCTTTGGAGTTCACTGACAATAGTGAACAGTATGTACAAGTGATCAACATCCATGCTCAGGCTGTGCAACTACTTTTACCTAACTTTCCTAATCCTGCCGCTGCGACTTGGTGCCCCCCACAGCAGAGATGGAGGCAGCCTGCTGACTGTGAAGCCTTGTTTGTGATGGCTTTGGCGGGTGTCCCCTGGAGGGCCGAGACTTGGAAGGCCCCGGCATGCTTTCGGGGTCCTGCTGTGTGGCAGTGGCACCCTCCTCAGCCTGTGGAGCTGGAGCTGCAGAAGTCACGGGAAGAGGGGATTTGGATGGGCCGGTCACTCACAGAGTCACCTGGGTGGATTGCCCCGGAATGTGCACCTGCTGATCCTCCTCCCTATGGGTGCCTGAGGGCCCCTGGCTGACCCCTTGAGCAGAAAGGATAGCTGGAGTGAGATCAAGCTACCCAGGACCCCTCTCGCATACACATTGCTGGAGGCCAACTATGGCATCAGCGATGGAATTAAACCCGTGCAGGAGTGACATCCTGGACCAAGGTCTCCATGGCAGCCGCCATCCTGCCAGTGTTGACCTCGGTGCATTGGCATCCGGCGCTATCACCTCAGCCTGAAGGCGGATGGACTCCTACATTGTGCCTTGCAATCTGAGGACTGCAGCGGACATGCCTTCCTGATGTTCCCTAGCTTGCCTTTGCAGCTCCAGCAACTGTGACATGACCGAGTCCAGAGGCTCGTCATCTGACTTATTCTGGTGGAACAAAAGATATCATTCATCCTTTTGCAGCACTGGGTCGCTGTCCTCCTCTGCACGGCGTTTGCGCTAACCACTGCTGTCACCGCCTCCCAAGCACCGGGTTGGTGACTTGGCTGCCCATCCTGCGGCTAGAGCGGGGTATAGCACATCCCAGTGTGCCTCCAAGGCATCCAACAGTCGCTCGAGCGACCTGTAATTGAATTGGAGGGCTGCAGTCTTTTTATCTTTGCTGGCCATGTCTTCCGGGCAGTGGTGGTGAGCTGGTAGCAATGAGCGTTTTGCTGGCAGCTGCCTTTTAAAGATGGCAGCCAGCGTGATGCAACAGCAGGGTGATGGCGGGCGGGTGAATGAGAGCCCACTCATCATGGAAATGGTGTGTTTTGCGGGAGAGAATAAATAATGAGGCCAGCTCAGGAAGACACAGCATAAAAAACCGCCATTTTCATTGGCGGGTAGGACTCCATTTTACCCACCCAGTACCGCATTTTGTGCAGTTCTGTGAAAATTCCACCCCTTGTTTATATTACATTATTTTTATTACAAATTCAGGTATCCATGCAGATCCATGTAGTAAAATATATATTCCAAAACCAGCATGATAGCCATATGCAAATATACAGCATTAGAGGTAATACAAGTTTGGGGTGAGGTAAAACCCCCCCATCAATCTAATGTTTTCAACAAGTTCAATCAGCAATGTCTTTATTATGAGTCATGATCAGCAAAAAATTTAATTGCTTTTGGTGACTGAAGCTTTTATTATGCTCGCAGTTGGCTTATACTGCTGTGCATGTGTACCTTTACTACCACAAACAATGTGCTGAGAATTAACATTAACTACCAGCAAATTACTGCAATAAAAAAAACACTACTTAACAGGAGCAAAATGCACAGAGCAGCAGTGGAGTGAAGGCATTATAGTGTGCTTACATGAAAAGGGGGAAAGGGGATAGTCCTTTTATCAATGGAGGTGAGATTTTCAGTTGTAAGCTGCAAAGCTGATGGTGAGGATGAGTTAAAACAAACGAAGCAGCAGTTGGGTTGCCAACCCTCTGCAATTGTCCTGGGGTCTCTGGGAATTAAAGATTAATCTCCAGGAGAATGCTTTAAACCAATTGTATTTTAATGGGTAAGGCATAAGCAAGATAGACACAAGTGATTTATGATTTTGCATCTGCATAATGATTAAACAGTGCATCCAACAGAAGCCTGGTGTGCTTGTGTACTCTTTTGATGTGGAGTTCAGCTTATTGTAAAGTAATCAAAAATAAAATGGAGTCATAGGTGCATACCAAAAATTATGTGAAAGGACATCTTACTGAATTTAATTGGTAACTGAGGTATGTACTATGCTATGCCATCATAAATTGTTTACACATGTCTTGACAAATGTTACAAACTCACAAGATACATTGTGAAGAAGAACTGAGTTTGAAATTTTGATTGGGATCTTAAAAAGGGCATTGCAGGTATAAAACAGCCCATCTATAATGTTATCGCTCTCACTAAATTTACTGATTATCCAAATGGAAATATGCATCCACCTTTACTTTGTTAAAGTATATTGCCTTGGGTTCCTGTTTCCCATGACATTTAAAAACAAAGCGTATGTACATGGTTCTCTTATGGCACAGCTTGTAATTGGTCAGAAATTGCACTGTTTTATAAAAATCAGAACTTTAATCCCATTACCACACAGCACATTACTCTCCTGCTAAATGTGTAATTAATCTGTGTGCCTTCATAAGGTGCTATCCCAAGCATTGTTAAAAAGCGATAGTTTTTAAATTCATCAATTAGAGGCCAGCCTGGTCTTCCTCTTATATGCCTTTTTAAAATATTTGTCACCTGAAGCCATTTTCTACCAATGAAAATTTTTTTTTGAAATGTCTAGCTTCTTTTCTCTTCCCTTAAATACACTTGATTTTTAAATACGGCAAATTTACATGTGTGACACTTGGAGGTTTCAAGGTTCAATTTTTCAATTTTTGTTAAAAATATACATATATTGGCCTAGTTGTTGTAGTAGGAATAACAATGAGGCTCACCATTGTTAAGGAGTAAATCAGTGATTTATCCAGTGTCTGCATATGCACAGTTAAATGTGAAAATTAGTAAGTTGCTGTTCGACTCATCAGTGAGTCATCAAAAGCTTTGACATTCCATCGTATCAATGGCATAAGGGGGGTTACCTACGCACTAGAGATCTACTAAACCCACCAGAAAAAGTTTAGGGATTGTCCATTCAAATTGAAGTGATTTTCTAATGGTTTAGATGTAAGATGTACTTAGTAATGAACAAACAACCTCTTTGGTAATGAAAAAATACATTTACAAGTGTGCAGTCTCATTCCTTCATATTTTAATTATTGTTGACAATTTAAAAATATTTTTGTTATTATTTCTTTAGTGTTTTTTCCATTTCTCTCTTAATATCATCTTCTTTCCCTTGCTTTATCTTGCTTTCACACTACATGATTTTACATTGAATTAAATATTCTAACATAGATTTCCTGGTTTGGACTTTTATGTGCCTCAGTAAGAATTCTTCAATCTGATTGGTTAAAGAGACACATTGTTGCTTGCTCTGTTCAGATAGGGCCCAGATCTCTTGTGGAGGGTGTAGCGCTGTATTGGATTCCCAATGATCATAATTTGCTTTTCAAAAACCCAGGAAAGTCTCTGGGCAATCCTAAGTGAACAGTGAGTGTCATACATACATAGCTTACTGCAAAATCAAAGCCATTGTAAAATCACTGCAGAGTTTTGTTACATAGTTCTTGCAGAATTCATTGGTTTAGAAGCTAGTTTTATGAAACTGGCCATCATCTTTCATTTCTCTTCTACTATTGCTTATTACGATTTCCTCTTCTGGGATCCACATTGGGCAGTGTACTAAGTGAACAGTACAGTGCAAATTTATGATGGTGCTGCTAATTCCAGAAGAACAATCTGCTTTTATACAGCATTATTTATGCTCTTTGGAGGTACCAAAGCACCTTGCAACTAATTAAGCACTTTCGACGTGTTGTCCCTGTGGTAATCAAGTGAATTAAGCTAAATGTAGCAAGGGCCAGCAGGAGAGGCATTCTTGTCCAATCCCTCCTCTGAGCAGGAATGGAAGGGGGAAACTGATGTAATTGGATATAGGTCTACAATATTTGATTCAAGCACATTTCCTAAAACTGTCACAAAAGGACATTCTACTCAATGGAACACCTTCTCTGCGCCCAGATGGAACACGAGGGCAGGGGACTTGTTGATCATGCAATGGTGCAGCACAATCACTGGATACCTGGTGGTGGCTTCAGAGGTATAGAATCCACATAAAGCTAGTTGATCACAACAGACTATGCTGGGGGCACCCGTACTAAAATCTAATCTGATGAATTGTACAATACAGCTCATAATATAAATTACAATGCCACAGAAATAGCAAAATAACCAGAAGGCATGGCATAACAACTGTTTGAAAATTTTCTTTCCACATATTTGCTTTTGCAAAAATAATTGAGTTAAGCATGTGGAGCAAACAGGTTTCTACAGTCTGCAATGACTGACCAAAGGAGACTAGAAGGATCTTCGGCATAACATAAGATTCTTGCTTCTTTACCTGACTTCTCTAAAAGTTAAGGGTATAGTATGTAAATATAAATGAATTACTAAATGTGTTTAATTAATTGAAATCCTTTGCCACTTATAAAAAAGTCAGAAAGATTGAAATCAAGACTAACCTGTTTGTCATGAAGCTATTAATGTATCTAATATTATTGGAAAATATTTTTCTTTTAAAATAGAGGTTTAGTCTGTCAGAGTGTCTTAATTGGATTAAAGCCAGCTAGTCTGGGTCTTTGATGTGTACTAGTTTTGATATATGAGAGATAACATGCATTTGCATTTTTTGAATACAGCATTCAAGAAATATGGTGAAAACTGCCACGTATCTAGCAGATACCAAGCAATATGTTTATGTTACTAATAAAATTGGTACTATGAAAGGGGTTTTATTGTTAAAAGGTGGAGTTCAAAGAGGCTGGTGATACAATGAGAATTTACATTCTATGAGCGGTGCTAGGTATAACTTCAGCAGTTTTGTATGTGCAGAGCAGAGGCAATGCAAGATCAAAGCAGCTGTAAGCCACCAACTATCTCCACAGGAACCAAAGTGAAAGGAACCTCATTTTGAATTCACAAGGTGAAAATGCTTTGCTTGGTGGCTGCTTAAAAATCTATGGGTTGCTGTTGCCTTAATGGCGATTAGTCCGGGAACTTGTTAAAAGTTATGATGGTAGCAATTTGTAGCCATGTGTATGTGTTTGATGTGTTGTAACTTAATAAAATGTTTCATTTAGTTTAATATAAAACCTGTAGAGATATGGGGGTCTGATTCATGAATTTAGAGTTGCATCTCAAACATACCACTTAAAAATATAGGTTACGACAGTGGTTTAAAGTTTTCCTCTGGGATTTTTTAATAACTCAGCTTTACCAATTGCTCAGTCATAACACCTGTCCATCCATACTCGGAATCAATTTGTTGCAGGCTACGTTACTACATTAAGTATTTAACAAATTAAAATGGTTTTATCAATTACTTTTCAGGAATGGCAATATCTCCTCAACTGAGTGAAGGAATATAAATGCCAATTAAGTGAGCTGAAACCACCTGGGATTAAAGCCAAGGTGTCAATGTATCTTTTTCTTCAGTGTCTGGCATCTGGCCAATGAGGATTAAAATCAGTTGAAGAGAGAAATAACTTTGTAAGGCATTTCAGATTGTTATTCCAGATGGTTAATGTGAGAAACTGCAAGGCAATCCCAACAAATACTGCAAAATGCTATTGACAGGAAGAAGTATCAGGTGTTAATTTGGTTCTTAGCATCTCTGTTATCCACACCAAGATGTTGAACTCTTGAAACACATCTAATTTACCAATTGCGAAGGGGCTCTGTGTTTTGCAACATGGCTTTCCGTGATGTATTTCTTGTGGCAACACATGGTCACAGGCAATGTCAAAGAGGATATTCTTTACACAGAAGCAAATATCCTCAATGTCATCATTAAAAGCAGATACAAAGCGCAATATCATTCGCAAGAGGAGATGTTGACATAAGAGCAAAGCGCATTGCTTCTGCAGAAATGAGAACAATAGTAACATCGGCTTGCAATTCAATATAATAAAACTCCCAAGACACTTCATAGGGAAGAAACAGACCCAAAAGAAATAGCAGTTAGGGAAGATGGTTGAAAGCATTGTTGAAGTGATAGGATTCGAAGATGGAGGGAAACACTGCATTAGAAGGAGAGAGCTCCTGGCATAAGAACCAAGACAACTGAAGTTGGAGAGAAAGAAGGATGTACTGGAGGCTAGGGTCAGAAGGTATTGTTTGAGATGCAGGATTAGAGCGTGTTCTAGAATTACAGAGTAAATAAGAATGCAGAGTTATGAAAGACCAGGGGTGTCCAACTGAGGAAAGGGGAGATAATGGCGGTTAGTGAGACCAGGGAATATGGACAAGCTTCATTTTGTGTGGAACAGAATGTGGTCAGCAGAGATTTGGATGAGTTGACATTTATGTCAGCTGCTGTGGGAAACTGTTGCAAAAACCATTGGAAAAGCCAGAAGGAAGTCAGCCCATAGTCTCCACTTTTTCCACTTAATTTCTCTCTCAGCCTACAACCGTTAGACCTTGTGTAACCTCACCAATTTAAGCATTGCGTTAAGAGCTGATGTTGTCTACATTGCCTAAATTACATTTTGAAATAGTGTTAACGACAAATGTATATTCTGGACCAGATCTTCCCCTCCCAGTAGAGGTATGCAACAGGCCGCGGAACACAAACTTAGTTATTTTTGCTGGAAAAACAATTTTCCTCTGCATTCCCAATGCCGCACCATTTTCATATGGCTTTTTAGGGGTCGGGAAGGCGTTGGGTGCAAAGCACATGTGCATCTCTTCCGAGATAGGGGTCCACAACATGAGGACCACAGGAAAATTGCATTTCCTCCATGTACTGGTGCGGGTTCTAAAGAAAAAAACACCTCCTTGGAGAGTTTGTGACCACTGCGGGAAGCCTGTTAATGTGTTAGGAACCTTTTGAAAGGAAATTGTAAAAGGTTTTGACACATTAAAATGTCATTATTGGGTACTGTATGATAATGTAGATGTGTTTTTAATTCATCATATGGATCTGTCCTACAAAGCTAAGTTGAGTTTACATTGGACACCAATGTATAAGTGTTGTCATGCATTACAGTATTTTTTTTATCAATTACAGAAAGTGCCATAATGAATTAAAATGCTTGGCTGGTTTTCAAAAGCTTTGATAGCTTCAGCTCATGGGGTGGTCTATTGTTCCAATAATGACTGAAACGTTTAAGAAGCTGTGAAAACAGAATATGCCTTTGATGTGGTTTCTTGTTTGTTTACAAACCTAATAATAGGTACCTAAATGATTGCATTTTTCCAAAGTATTTAAGTCAGAGTGTTATTAGATTGTTAGAGGTTTATTTTTTTTTAAATGATTTTAAAATAATTACCATTGCTATTGCATGGTTCCTGGGGACTGTATATAGTGGATACTAGGTGAGTGACAATGGAGGCTACATGGGGGGTTGGGGGGGCATTGAGGTGGCAAGGTTAATCTAAGGAGGCATGGGATGGGAGACAGAAATAGGGGGTGAGGTTTAGGGGCCTTTACATAATGTTGAGAGCTGGGCTACTGTTTTGGAGAACCAAATGGGCCTTCTAATCGACAAGCCTCTGCACCCACACTCTTCACACACTCCATATGGCTCAAATCTGATCCCTGTGTGAAAAGTCAAAAAGCCCAGGCAAAGTCACACATGGGTCAAGTGTGCATTTTGGAAGGTGCAAAAGTGCATAGGTTGAATTTTCCTGAGCCCACAGGAAAATATGGCCCTTTGAGTAACCGACAAGGTCTCAAATCATACAAAGAATACTCACAGACAAAATTGAGCCAAAATGGCCTCCTTCTACACTTATGGGCAGAATTTTACATTGCCCTGCAACATGCATTTTCAGGATGGTTGTAACTAGTGGAGTGCCACAGGGATCAGTGCTGGGGCCACAATTATTTACACTATATATTGACTTGGATGAGGGAAGTGAACGCACTATCATCAAGTTTGCGGACAACACAAAAGATAGGTGGCAAGGCAAGCAGTGAGGATGACACAAATAATCTACAGAGGGGTATAGACAGGTTAAGTGAGTGGGCAAAAACTTGGCAGATGGAATATAGTGTGGGAAAATGTGAGGTTATGCACTTTAGCAGGGAGAACAGAGGAGCTGAATATTATTTAAATGGAGAAAGACTGCAGAAAGCTGCAACACAGAGGGATTTGGGGGTCCTCATGCATGAATCACAGAAAGCTAGCATACAAGTTCAGCAGGTAATAGGGAAGGCAAGTGGAATGTTAGCTTTTATTTCAAAAGGGAGAGTATAAAAATAGCTATGTCTTGCTTAAACAATACAAGGCACTATTTAGACCACACCTAGAATACTGTGAACAGTTTTGGTCCCCTTATCTAAAGAAAGATATACTGGCATTGGAGGCAGTCCAGAGAAAGTTCACTAGGTTGATCCCAGGTATGGAGGGATTTTCTTATGAGGAGAGGTTGAGTAGATTGGGCCTGTACTCATTGGAGTTTAGAAGAATGTGTGGTGACTTTATTGAAACAAAAAGATTCTTAGGGAGCTTGACAGGGTAGATGCTAAGAGGTTATTTCCCCTTGTGGGAGAGTCTAGGACCAGAGGGCATAATCTCAGAGTAAGGAGGCACCCATTTAAAACAGAAATGAGGAGGAATTTCTTCTCTGAGGTTAGGGAATCTGTGGAATTCTTTACCACAGAGGGCTGTAGAGGCTGGGTCATTAAATATATTCAAGGCTGAGATAGACATTTTTAATCAGTAAGGGAATCTAGGGTTATGAGGAAAAGGTAGGAAAGGGGAAATTAGATTATCAGATCAGCTATGATCCCACTGAATGGCAGAGCAGACTCAACAGGCCGAATGGCCTACTTCTACTCCTACGCCTTATGGTCTTATAGATTTGTAGGTGGGGGAAACTATAATTTCTTGAATGGCCCTCTTACCGGCTTCCTGCCCGCTCCAACCTCTCCGCAATTTTACGGTTGGACAGTTGAGGCCCAGGCCAGTCGGCCGGCCACTCGTGGGAGGAGTTCAGGGGTAGGGGAGGAAGCCCAAACATGAACCGTATTCAGGCCTCATACAGGAAGTTTGGGGTGTGTGTGTGTGTGTGTGTGTGTGTGTGTGTGTGAGTGAGAGAGTGGCACTTCCTTATTTTAACATTGGGTGCAACCACTTGCCCCAAACAGGTCTGGCCCCTGAATGTGCTCCCTCCCACCCCCTGCCCCAGCCTCTCCATCCATCAACCCCACCCCACCTCTGCCCACCCCCCAGGCATCAACTCCCGAACCCGCCCTGAGACACCCCCACACTTACCTGGTCTTGGCTCCAGGGACTTAGCCTGTGGGGACTGCTGCATTTCCAGTTCAGTCCACTGCAGCTAAGCAGCTGCCAGCCAACTGAACTTCCTCTCAAGTGAGGGGTGGAAGTCCTGTCCCCAACCTATTAACACTTGTTGGAAGGGAAACACCCACCATCGTAAAAATCCTAGCCTATGTTCCTGAGATTCTGTAATTTTTGCCTCTTGTGAGGGGTCACATGTCTCCCTCCTAATTTTTACAAGAAATCTGAATCTAACAAATCCTAATCTAACAAATGACCTGGAAGCAGGTTTTATGTCCATCTCTTTGAGAGCAGGCTGCCGGGGTGAGACCAGGTGGATGGAAAAAAGTAAAAGGAGGGGAACTTAGCCAAATATGGCAATAAATTGATAAAATAGTTTTCTGTCAGTTTCATGAGGATCACTGCAATGACAAAAGGCAATTTGTTCGTTCTTATCATGTCAAATTAGATATATTTCATGAATGATCATGTGAAAATAATGGGATATAAATTCACCTTGATTGCAGGGTTGGCGGGGGGGGGAGGTATGTTGAGGAAAAATAGGCAATATCAGATCAGCTACCCGTTTTCCACAATGCCTGATATTTAATTCTATTGCATTGGAATTGAATATCAGACGCTACATATCTGACATTTGTGTCATTGCCCAAAACAAAGTTCTACCCTAATGCTTTCAAATGTAGGTCTTTTAAATGGTGTATCCACCCCTAACTTTTCACTAGAACAAAAAATCTATGATGGCATCAATAATAAACGTTCCCACAATTAATAGCAAAAAGCAAATGGTTCGCATTGATGAGTGATCTGCTCTCAATGTGGACTTCAATGGCCTACTGAGAATTTTGACACATAAGGTGTCCTCCAATTTATTTTCAAAATATATTGCAACGCTTAAGCGCCTATTTATATAAATATCTCTACCCCAACAAAAGTTAAAAATATTTTAAAACATTTCTCAACACTTGAAAATGATAGAATACTGCAAATCGATCCAGTTAGACATCCCATCTCTAAATACCCTTCTGTTAGAGATATACAATAGTAGCTGACATTTCACCAGCTGATTGTGTCCGAAGTACTTCATTTGAATACATGTAGACGGTAAGTCTGTGCACATCTACGGAGCACTTCTCATTTAGGTTAAATTTTCAATTATTTGTTGTGCATTTTGTACTGTAATGGGCTTCAGTTTAGGACACAATCTAACCAATTCAGGACAAGGACAATTAAGAAAATTAGAGGAAACCATAAGAATTTTTAACAAATGGAACAGCCAGCTGGCCTAACAAGCCCACCCAGTTTGTTCCTATTCATACAGAAATGTTCCCTTTAACATTCTCTTGTAAGACTCCTTTTCCCCCATGTTCAGTCAGGCCCTTAAGCCCATTTTCCTTTCCATCTCCATTCTCACCCAAAACACCAAACGTAAAGAATATTTGTCACCAGGAACTAGAACATTTGTGTAGTTGAATCTGCTACATCCTCCCCTTACTCAGCCCAGTTCCCAACCCCTTCCAATCTCCTACCTTTCTAGCCCCAAAGCCCTGCCTCTGGAGTTTCATCTCCATTTCTCCCTTGTTCTCTCCAAGTTCCTAGAGATTCACCTCCCACTGCCTTGAACTCCTTCCAATTTAGCTCCTGCCCAACCATATCTTAATCTGAAAGTCATACAAGCTGGCAAAATCAGTGGTTCCAACTTGAGAGGTACTGTCACTTCTTCTCTTCAAAACTCTTATAATTTCCCCTCCTGAAAAAACTCAACTTCGATCCCTCTGTCTTCACCAACCACTGTCCATCAACAAACTGGCTTTCCTTTCTAAGGTCCTCAATCATGGCATCACCAGCCAGTCCCAAGCATACCTCTCCCTTCCTCAAAGACCCATTGCTGCTCCAAGTCTTTTCCTTTAGTTATTCATATTATTCCCTCAGTCTATTCTTGATTTGTCCCAAAACAGCACAGGTGTTCAACAAACCATTACTGAACCACTTATTCTGGGTGGCTCTCTGCTATAGTTGAGTTCCTTCAGCAGCTAGCATCACCAAGCTAACACTTTATAAGATCCTTCTAACAGAAGCCATTAACCTGTTAAAATCCTAGTTTTTGACTAGTTTTAGTCATTAACAAAAAGCCTTGGGGCAGAATTTTAGGGCAGTGGGATTTTACGTTCCCGCTGAGGTTTATAATGACTCGCCATATTTTACGGCCTCGTCCCCGCCAAAATGGGGCCATAAAATTCTGCCCTTGAAGTTCTGCAACTGGATGACATTTTGCATTTTCACCTATATGAGCACTGTTCAGTCTCTTTTTGCAAAACCCTTTGAATAATTAATGTCCACCAGACGGATGACTGTCAACCCTGCACCTGATTTCATTTAAAAAAATCAACACATATCGCACGTCAATTCTTGCACACATTAACGGCCTATTATGATGCTGTTTTCAATTAAATTAAATAGCCTGAGGTATAAATGCTGCACACTGCTTTCTTTCCACACGTGGCTCAGAGAAACCCTGATGCAGCAAGATACTTACTTTAGAACACTAGTAATTACTGGTGTTTCTGAGAACAGCAGAACCGCAAAGGTTCAAGTTTCAGTGGTGCTAGGTGCTATAATTTGCTTGCGTATCAGTTGAATAAAGAAAGCACTTCTGCTTATAAAGCACCATTCACTACCTCAGTACATTTTACAGCCAGTGAAGTCCTCTCTGAAGTGCAGTCATTGTTGTAACGCAGGGAAATGCAGCAACTAATTTGCACAGACTAATGTCCATCAAACAGCATGTAATAATGACCAGATAATCTCTAATACTGACGTTGGAAGGGGGCTATATGTTGGCCAGGATACCAGGAGAACAAAACAAAATTTTGGATTTCCAGCATCCACAGTTTTTTTTGTTTTTATACCAGGAGAACACCTCTGCTCTTTGTGCTGTAAGATCTTTTGCATTCACCTGAAAGGGCACATGAGACGTCAGTTTAATGTCTCATCAGAAAGATAACACCTCCAACATACTGCTTTGAAGTTTCAACATAACTTATGTCATTTGGACTTATAAATTGCAGAATAGTAAGAAAAAAAGAAATCATCATAGAACTTTATAAATCAACTGTAAGTTTCAACTGGAATACTGTGGATAATTCTGGGCACCACACTTCAGAGCTAATGTAAAGGCATTAGAAAGTGTACAGAGAAGGTTTACCTAAATATTGCCAACGATGAGGGACTAAGTTATGAGGGGTGGTTGCAAAAATTTGGACTGTTCTCCTTGGAACAGAGATTGTTAAATGGTGACCAAATGGAGGCTTTCAAGATGATGAGGCTTTCATAGAGTAGGTAAAGAAACTAATTTCCTCTAGTGAGTGGGTCATTGATTCAATATCATTGGCAAAATATCTGGAGGGGAGATGAGAATTTTTTCATTCAGAATTGTCAAGATCTAGAACACCATCGAAAAAGTGTATTTCATGTCAGCACCACAAGTTGTTTCTTTTACAGCCACTCAGTCCAATATTTCTTCTTTCACAATTATATCTGAAGAAACTGAATGCTAGAGAGTTCTTCAGATCATTTTGTATCCTGCTTGCAACATCAGCACTGATCTGGGAGACACGCCTCTCTGTAGTGTGGCGTGAAATTGCAATTCATGTTATTAGTCACTGAGGTTTTGTGTTCCTTGAATCTAAAACTGCAACAACTACAGTAATACTCCTCTTAACAAATTCTCCATCAGAGCACGGAGGGTTAGCTTGAGCAAGATTCCATGCCACAACAAAACTAGCTTCGGTTGTTGTGTCAGCTTCCTTACTGAACATTGAAAGTAATGTCTGCTGGCTATTTAGGGATGATTTCAACATGAATAACTTGTTTTCCCATAATTCTGATTTGGGAGGATAGTCAGATGAATTTTTTTTGTGATTCCTTTTGTAGTGGCATTTCAAGTTATTGGCTTTGTAGTGGGTGAGTGCTGCATTGCAGTTAAGGCAAATAGGTTCCCCACCTTTAACAGTGAATGCAAATTCTTCCTCCCATTCTGGCTTAAAACGTCTGTTTTCATCTTTATACTTTTGTTTTTTTTGCAAATTGATGATGTCATTTTTGTGCACCAAATCCACACAGGGTTAGCACTGAAATCTTCAGTTTTTCCTCCTGAACCTTCTACACTTCAGAAAATGGCCACTGAGAGTCAAAACGCCCTGTGTGGGAGAAGTACAAAAGAAATCTCACAACAGTACTGGAACAAATTGGTAATTGGAAGCAGGGTTAAGGAGATCAATGATTCATTCCAGCACTGTCGCGAGATTTCTTTTGTAGTTTCCTGTTCGTCCTTCATAGGGCCGCGTGAGTCAGTGAGACATGAATGTATTTCAATGAAGGATGTTGGTTTGCTCATTTCTGTTCGGACTTATCTGTTCTGACTCATCTTCAGCTGTATCTTTGGCTGAACTGAATCGGAGAATTTTTTGTTTGATATTACATCGGAAACAAGCAGCAATGAAAGCGCACAGAGGCATTTGTTTTAATGAAAATTGGGCTCTTCCTTTCTTTGATATTCTCAGGGGCAATAAAAACACAATAAACAAAAAGAAACAATTATTAATCTTGCCTTGGTCACCTGCCCTCAGGGTGGGCAGCTAAGAGTAAAGTGGAATAGATGGATGATTAAAAGTTAAGCGACAGACAACAGGGCAAGAGGAAAAATTTCCATTTTCAATGCAGTCAAAACACCCAGCCCAATTTTAACCATCAAACATTCACTCCTTGTGAGCAGCCCCTCTAATCCCCTTCCCTTTTGCTTACTGGCAAAAGACCCCCTCCACCTACCACTGCAAACAAATTGCTCCCCCTATCTAACTCCACCCTCAATATCTAATTCGCCCTCCTGTGAACAGAGCCCTGTCTAAATATCCACTTCCTGAGAACAGACAAAAACAGAATTACCTGGAAAAACTCAGCAGGTCTGGCAGCATCAGACGCTGGGCTAGACTTTGATCCAGTGCAATCGTGCTAACCAGGTGTTTGTGAATCAACTGTCCGGAAGATGTGAGGAAACAGCTAGGAACATGGAGAGAGGTGCAGAGACAGAGCTGCGGGAAGAGATAGAGAGATTGAAATCTCTGAAATTACAATGAGCTCTCTGAGCTGCAGGTCTCAACATTTTTACCTCCGAGAGACCCCAGACCCAGCCCCTTGTAAAAATTCCACAGACTGCCTTAAACTGATGATTCCCCTCTGTCCCTCTGCATCACCCCCCACCCCCCATATCCACTCAGTCCAGGATTGGTGCTATTTGTACATTAAGCATTAACAGTGAACCTTCTGCTTCTAGCATAGTTACCTCTCTCTCTCTTTCTCTCCTGGTCTGTCCTAAAGAGAATGGCACAGTAAGAGCCAGAATGCACACTCTCAATTTCACCGACATTCTCTTCGCAACATTTCAATACAGAAAAAAATCAATTATAAACTGGAGGCTTTAGAGATCGAGGCACAGCCCACCTTTGTGGGATCTCTCTCTCTCTCTCTCTGTCTATATCCTGTCTTTCAGTTCCTATTTCCCCCTTGTTCTTTCTCATTCTCTCCATTCCAATCTCATTTGCATCTCTGTGTGTATGTCACTCTCTCCCACTCTTTCTCTCTAACCTGGGTGCGATATTCATAAATGTACTGTCAAATATTTTTGTCAGATCTTTAGTTATATGAGATTTCTGTATTTGTCATGTTACAGAGAGTTAGAGAGCGAGCTGAAGGGAGATAGAGTAACATACAGAAACCCACCCCCAACCCCAATCCTCAGTAAACTGAATTCAAATGGCCACCATGTCACTCATCTAGCCTTTCCACAGGCTCAGGGCATTAATTTAAAGCTCTTCCAAGTGCTTTGAGGACATCTCCCCTTGTGCTGTTGTCAGTTGCTTCACTTTTAACCTTCCATCCATTCCACTTTACTCTTATCTGCTCACCCTGAGGGCAGGTGACAAAGGATAGATGTCCACTCATGTTCATCCTAAAATCTGTTTCTGTCTTCCCCTCTTATCTATTTTCTTCAAATAAAGGTTTTCTACGCTTTCACAATGCAGCTCACTTTCTCTCTGGTTTGATCCTACCTCCCTCCGAAGCGCAATTAGCCAGTTTTGCAGCACAAGGGAAGAGCCGCTGCTATGGGCTGAAGAGCCACATGCAGCTCGCGAGCCGGAGTTTGGCCAGTCCTGGTCTAAGAGAATTGTCTATGGTTTGAAAAAAAGAGTCTAAAGAGCAAGAGTCATTGTAACAATGTTTTCATGACATAAATAACATCATTTGTATCATGCCCTGAAGGGAATAAAAAGCTTGATTAAAACCTTTTACTGGTGAAAATGTCCCTTAAAAACTACCTTTAAAATTGTCAGATTTCCAAAACTTGTCATGAGTTGAGGGAATTGCCAGGCAACTTCAAAATCTTTCCATTGCTACCCATGTGGTGAGTTTCTGATCTCTGCTGAGCTTGGTTGTCTTGTCCCAGTGCGAGATACAGTATGGTTCTAGCTAAACAAGGGAAGACTTTTTATTCCTGTTTTCTGATGATAAATCTAATTAGAAATAAATTAGAAGAATCTATCCTTGGCATTTAGTACTCATTTGCTCTGCACCTAATTAGGCTGGAGAGATTTTTTTTTATTTATTTTACAATGTAGGAAGCAACAGTAATTAGGAGTCAGTCCTAATTTTCTATCAGCCCTGTCACTTTTATTTCAGTGCCAGTTCAGGCAGTTGGAAAAATCACTTAATCCCAATACTCGTCTGCCACATCACTTGACCCCGATTCCCTTAGGCTGCAAGAAGTAGTCTCCAACAGATATCAGCAAATTCAGAACCACATCTCTCCTCAGGACTTGATTCTGAACAGCCAATATCACAAGAAACAAAGTGGATTGTGATTGCACTGCAGCATCTTTAGATTGTATCTTCAAAAGCTTTTATAAATCACTGGTTAAGACCTCAGCTAGGGTAGGGTGTCCAATTTTGGAAACGCACTTTAGGAAGGAAATCAAGCCCTTGGGAAGCATGCAGAGGAAATTTACTAGAATGCTACCAGGGATTAGGACCTGAGTTACCTGGAGGGACTGGAGACACTGGGATTGTTCTTTTTGCAGCAGAAGTTAAAGGAAGATTTTGTAGAGGTGTTCAAAGGCCTGAGGGGTTTTAGATAGGGAGAAATTGTTTCCATTGGCAAGAGGATCAGGAACCAGACATTATCGGCACTATATCAATTCAAGTAGTTGTCATTGTCAATAAGCTCTGATTGCCTCAGTCATTTTCACCAGGACACCGCTAATTTCCAAATGCAGGCTCTAGCAGCAGCCTTTTACCAAGCAGGCCTTTCTAAGCCCTCATCAATTCGTTTGCATTGCAGGATGTGCATTTCCTGCAGCTCCACTGTGCTTGCTGTTCCATTGAGGAGCTCAGAATCTTGTTCACACTGACATCCAGATCAGCACACAATGGTTAAGCAATCAGAGAAAAATACAGATATGGGTCAGATGAATTGCTGATAACTAGGTTATGACCCTTTCCAATGACTGGTTTGCAATCATGGGGTATGGATTTTATTAAAGCTCTTATTATGGATACAGTGATGAGTCATACTTTCTGTGAAAGTTTTAACTATCTTACCAATCTCACCACTTTAAAACAGCCTGTAAAGAGGCACCGCTGCCTGTGTGAGAAAGCATTTTGTAAATCCTTGTTTGGGAAGAGACAAGAGCCAGAAGAAGCTGTGTGCTCTTTGCATCACAGTGACAATCATTGCACCTGAGACAATGGTGAGTTCATTGCTAACTTATTAGCATAAGCCCACATAAAAAAATCTTTCATGATTTAGCACAATCAAGCAACAATTGATGGTAATCAATTCATGGCCGGAATAGCATTCTCCTGCATCATGAGGAGTGGGGAATGCCAGGACATTAGCCATTTGTCAACCCCAAGATCAAGAGTTCAAATCTCACAAAGGCGAACTATGAAACAATGTAACTTCATCTGAATAGGAACAGATGGAAATGTGTTTGTACTCGAAAGAGTTACATCAGTAAGGTACGATAGCCAAGTGGTTATGGTACTGGGCTTGTAACCCCAAGATCAAGAGTTTAAATCTCACAATGGCAAACTATGAAACAATGTAATTTCGTCTGAATAGGAACAGATGGAAACGTGTTTGTACTCGAAAGAGTTACACCAGTAAGGTTTCAATCAACTGATGGTCTCATGTATCAAGGGCAGACCAACTTAAAAGTAGTTGCTGTTGAAGCAGGAGAAACAAACTACAGAGACTTCAACTGACTGCTGGGGATGACAGGTCAGAAAATTAACACTGTGTTCCTAAGACAAAAACAGAATTACCTGGAAAACTCAGCAGGTCTGGCAGCATCGGCGGAGAAGAAAAGAGTTGATGTTTTGAGTCCTCATGACCCTTCAACAGAACAAAGGTCATGAGGACTCAAAACGTCAACTCTTTTCTTCTCCGCCAATGCTGCCAGACCTGCTGAGTTTTTCCAGATAATTCTGTTTTTGTTTTGGATTTCCAGCATCTGCAGTTTTTTTTTGTTTTTATCTCTGTGTTCCTAAGAGTCAGGGCACAATGTGAATATCCCCCAAACTGGCAGAGACTCATCATTGTGACCTAGGCTTATGGCCTATTTTGTTGATAGGGACTGCAGGTGAAGGGACTCTTGAAACAGGTTAAAAGATCACAAATACTCCAGTGCAAACTAGCTATGGTTGCAACGCATGCTTAAAATTCTGTGATCTTGAACACTATTTTATTCAATTCTGCCCAGATTAAGCTGGAATCTGCAGATGTAGAACCTCCAGGCCTATATTGTTTTCTCACATATGAAACAATTGTTGGTTATTTGGTTAAGACAGCCTTTCAAACAATGGCTGAAATAATAGAATACACTTCTGTCTTGACTAATTCCCACAGTAAATACCATTAATTTAGGATAAGCTGGCAAATTGTTGCCCTATCAATAGATTGTGTCAGAGATGAAAAAACCCGTTCTCAACCTACAGTAAAATTGATTGTTTACAGGCCTCATTGTTGCTGAGACGCCATTGACTGTGCACAGTGGTGCTGCACTTGAGAATTACTGCATTATGTGAAGCATTTTAGGAATTTTTGACGATGCAGTAAAATGCCATTTAAATGCAGGAATTTTCAGTTAGGAATATATTATATTCAATGTGGCTTGTGTGTAATTTGGGCTGCAAACAAGCCAAAACTGTATAGCTTGGAGTGTTGCAGTGTCGGAGGAACCATTCTTTGGACAGGACATTAAACTGAGGCCTTATCTGCCCCCTCAATAAATCCTGTCGCACTATTTTGAAGAAGAGCAGAGAAAATGTCCAGTGTTCTGGCCAATATATTAACCAACAAGAGGAAAAGCAGATTCAAAAGCAAATTACTGTAGATGCTGGATATCTGAAATAAGCACAAAATACTGGAAACACTCAGTAGATCAGGTAGCAGGTAGTGGAGAGAAACAAAAGTTGTGTGTCAGGTCAATGACCTATCAGCTGAACTGAGAAGAGATTACCTGGTCATCATTGTTTGCTGATTGTGGGACCTTGTGTGTAAGTTGACTGCTGTGCTTCCTTTATTACTACAGTGACTGCACTTCAAAAGTTCTTCATTTGCTGTAGAGCACTTTGGGATGTCCTGAAAGTAGGTACTCTGTGAATGCAAACCTTTCTTTGTAAGTGGCAATACTTAGGTGCAATGTAGCAACCTGATTCCAGAGTGATGCAATGAGGGTAGGAGGTATTCCTAAAGCCAGCTGAGATTGGGATCTAGAGTTCCAAATATTTGGTTCAAAATCCAGCAGACAGTTATTTAACAACAAATAACTTTATTCAAACAGAACTGTGAAGCAAACAGGAACCAACTTCAAACAAGCTAGCACTCCACCTAGTGGGAACCCAGCAGGGCAATTTACTTCAACTAAACAAACACCATGGTTTAAATACCTCTGCTAACAGCTTGCAAACTAAATTAGGGGACCATGCTCTCAACTGTGATTTCCAACAATGTAATTTTAATCAGTGCATAAATTATGAATATTGGTATGTTCCTGTGCTTTTTTTTTGAGAGAGAATTGTAACCCCTAGCCAGTAGTATGCTTCAAAAACTCAGGATCCTGAACATGTCAAGCAATATTTTTCATCACCCCAACAAGAAATTAACTTGCATCTCCTACAAGCACTTTCATATATCGAAACTGGAATCACTTTCTGACACAGTGATAATCAATGGGGGGAAACTGGTTTAAAAATCTGATAGGTAGAGATAGCAATGAGAACAGTCATCGAATGTGAACAGCAGCTCTGGGACCCAGACTTTCACCAACGACATTTGAAGATGCATGACAGTGGTCTAGGTTCACTCACCTGCTCATTTCCCTCCCTTCAAGCGAGGTATCAGGACCATCCAAATAGGGAGCTGTTGCAGAGCTGTTGGTCAGCTGACTCAGTGTCATTGATATGAAGACACTGCTGTCAAACCTCTATATAAATCAGTACACTTTAAATAAGCCGAATCACTTCCAAAGTTATTCTGTTAATTCATTATTTGAGATTGTTTTCATCATTCAGGATAGACTTGTATCCACAGTACTAGGGTGAAGTACTAGTCAGACACAATCATGTTTGCAAGAACAAAATTAGTCTGTTTTGCTGAGTGTGTTTTATAGCACAGTGTGAAAATCTCACCTGTCTATCACGACACCATACTAAACCCCAGTAAAAACAAGTAGACAGTTCTTGTCCCACATCACTTGGAGTCTGAGTAAAGCACACAAATTATTTGTTTTAGAGCTTAACTATGACTGTGACAGCAAGAATTCAAGGTCCAGATGCATGATTTCCAAAGTGTCCACACTTCATTTAATCAGTACTGTCTAGTTAATATGAATGAAATACACTTTTCACTTCAGGAGAAAGGACTTAATTTATGGCCAGAAGGCATCAGCCACACAAAATGGCCAAAAGCACCATCTCTGGGAATAGGCCAGCAATTCTACGATTTGTGAATTTATTTTAATATTTAATTGTGTGACAAGCATGAAGTGGAAAACAAGATTATATCAAAGCAAAAATCAGTACCTTGTGAATAGAGGCTCAAAAGTCTACTGTTGCTTTATTGTGGGTGAATTAGTTGAATATTGTACCTAGTACAAGAGTTGCATTTATATAGCCTCTTTAACAGAGAACATGCCAGGACTTCTGATGCTCATTATTATTCATGAACATGCATCAGAAACTTGGCACACAGAAACTGGTAGTTACCATTAAAGAGATTTGAGGCAAATTCAAAAGGTGTACCAATTGTAAAGTACATTATCAATGATTTAATTTGTCATGTTATCACTCCAAGAAAAAATGCACTTATTCAAAGAAACTATTGGCTGAATAATGAGAAGTGTGCTGCATGTTTAAATGTACTGGTGAAAATGAGCAATCAGAGTGAAAAGAAGTTGCATCATTGAAAACAAAACAGTTAAAAGAAAACTGATTTTATACTGGTTGTTATGATAGTCATTGGTGCCCAAGGCATAGGTCTCACAACAGCTCAAAAAGAAGTTTAATCCATTACAGAACATGCTGAAAATAAACAGGTCAGTCAACACCTGTAAAGGGAAAAGACAAGTCCATGTTTTAGGTGCATGTCCTTCATTAGAAATAAAAGCTATGAATTTTTTTTTTCTGAAATGAGCTCGCCATGCTTCCTATGTCTGATGGAAGTTTCCCCAACCACCAGTAATTCTCTCTGCTGGTCACCAGCCTAGAGGGATCTTCTCATTAAGTTGCAGCAACATCCAACACAGTACCAGAGGAACCAAACAGAGAGAAGCCCAGTTGTCAGATGTCAGACACATGATAAACGATTCGGACTTGGCACAGATATTTTCCTACTGATCTTTATTCTTCATGTTACTATGTCACTTTTGTGAAGACAGAGTTGCCAATTTTCCTGGGTTGTCCTGGAATCTCCACGAATTAAAGGTCAATTACTGAGATGCTGCTGAGAGCAGCCCAGGAAATAAACCGTTTTTTTTGTGAGGGATGAAAAAGAAGCTGTTTTGGCAAACAGTCAAATGTTAGCATTTTTTTTTTGCTTTCCAATGGTTTGCAAAAGGGGTGCGTTGCAAGGGTGGACATGTCAGACAATCTATGATGAGAACATGGGGATCAGCTGGAGGGAGGTCATGTGATAAAACCTCTCCGAATACATTCATAGGATAACATAGGATATACAGCACAAAAATTTGGCCCATCCAATCCATGAGGGTGTTTATGCTCCACTTGTGCCTCCTCCCATCCTTTCTCATCTAAATCTACCATTGTAACCATCTATTCCCTTTTCCCTCTTAGGTGTGACGCTCCAATGTGAAGAACAGATAAGATATTCA
This sequence comes from Carcharodon carcharias, assembly GCF_017639515.1. Lineage (NCBI taxonomy): Eukaryota > Metazoa > Chordata > Chondrichthyes > Lamniformes > Lamnidae > Carcharodon > Carcharodon carcharias. Next base: position 135,008,218 of record NC_054474.1, on the reverse strand, counting down.
GAGAGCATTGTCCACGGTATTATAAATGAAAAAGAACAGAACCAACTAAAATAGAAAGGCCCCACTGTGTTAATTTCAAACCACAACATTCTAATTCATCTTGGCATACAGATGCATTGAAGAGGAAGCTGGAGAAATATCTGACAGAGAAAGGATTAGAAGGATATTGTAATAGAGAGAGAGAGAGAGCGGGAGAGAGCAAGGTGGAAAGAATTTCTTGTGGAGCAAAGACACCAGCATAGATCTGTTCAGCCAAATGGCTTATCTCTCTGTTAATAATTCAATGAAGATTGCTCTCATCCCAAGCTCCAATAACATATCTGTGACCATCAGTGCTTCACCTCAGGTGTTTCCAGTTTAAACAGCTTTCTCCATTCACAGAGTTCGGAAAGGCATCATCGACAACTGTACCATTAGGGACTTCTGACGCTATGAGAATCTCTCTCTCTTTACAGTCTTCTCAAATCTCAGTGAAAACACTGAAACATTTTTTAACTTGCCGCAATAAAATAATAAATATTCTTATTTCAGTTCTCAATATAGTTCAGGCTTAATATACCATTGCAAAGTGATCAACTTGACTGCAAAATGTTTATGCATAACTCAGAGGCTTAGGACAGAAAGTGACTGTCTCAATGTTTACACTTTCCTAAAATCCTACTGAACGCTCTGTAAACATGTTAAAGACACGACTGCAAGACATTGTAGAATCCACATCCTTTTCTTCAGATGCTAATTTAAGCAAATGTTTGAGTCCAAATGTTTAATTCCAGAATAACTTACAAAATACTGAAATACTTTCTATAGGATCTACTTCCCATCTTTTGACCTTCATCCTGGACACATCTTTCTCCAGTCGGTTAGCCAAGTGAAAATGTTCATAGAACGTACAATAGAATTACAGTAAATTTCAGTGGTCAATGTGTGGAAGTTTTGTTCTGTGGTCCCTTGAACTGTGTAAAAACATCAAGCAGTCAATTAAGTGTCATTACACTGGCAGATTCAGCCCCGAAACAAAAATATTGACCATTAGCACAAAATCACAAAGCTTTAGTTCACCAGTACTTTCACTGTAAGTTCAGTTAAATATAAGGGACAAGAAATTACTCATGGTATAAAAATACAACACATGGCACCACAATTATAGTCCGGGAACTAATTCAAATTAGTTCACAATAACTCTCCTACAAGCTATATTTATGTAAACTGGGAATTGAAATGTATAATATTTTATCCATAAGCATAAAAAGTACATCACTTACTCTTTTCTGCATGACCAGTAAAGCCAATTAAAGCAAGTTGTGCTGCTAATGAAAGATGCATCATGATAGGCATTACTAGGCTAAGCGGTCTCACCCCATAATTCCACTTTTTTTAGAGCACACTGCCATCCCAAAAAAAACTTATTTTTTCTAATCGAGATTGCCCCTCAGTGGGTTTACTTGAACAATGCATGAAGAACACAACACATGGGAAGCTCTTCTCCTCCACATCCTGTATGACACAGTTTTAAAAAAAAAACCCTCTAGAATTGAAAGCATGTGCGTGTGCACACATATGTGTGTGTGTGAGAGAGAGAGAGAGAGAGAGACTAATACAACTGCAATTACATGAATGTAAGAGTTGCTGGACAGGAAAAAGGACCAAGATCCATCTAGTTCATTTTGACCATCCTAATAGCCATATGATACAATGATAATGCAGTTGTTGACTAATCATAGCAAACTAACACTTCAAAAGTCCCAGTGTACAGCTTTTGGAACCATAGACCCAAAGTCAGCTGCCAGCTACACTTTGCAATCTTCAGGTGGATGTTCACAGCAGCAGGAGCTGAATAGGCAGGTCGTGACGTCAATCACCATGCAATGCTGATCTAATGTTAGTAGTACCATTTTGGAGCTCCACACTTCAGCTAACACTCTCTATTAACCCCATGCAGCTGAACACACATTCAGCAGCAGGAAGGAAAACTCTATCAGCTCTATTTAAATGGATCATCAACTGCTTACTAGTTACTTGATGTTTGATTTCTTCTGGCTGTTGCTACAATTCTACAAGTATTAGTGCTTTCTATAATTGCTTCAAACTGCAAAAGTCGACAAGGAGTGGTGTGGAAAGTACAGAAGGACATGGTGCTGACTTCAAGGCTGCTGCACAAGCCAGTTGCTCCCAGAATTGGGTGCCCTGGTAGGCATTCTGCTTCAAATACAGCATCACTTGGAGATTTGACAGAGGTTATGCAGAGCAGGACAAGCTGCTGGAAGAGGGAGAAGAAGAGGGGAGAAGTGTTTTCAGCAGGAGGCCAGTGTACTGTGCCTGCAGTGTTTGAGCTGCAACAACAAACCAAAAAATGACTACTGGGTGACAAGGGCTATTCACTTGCGACATGGCTGATGACACTGGTGCACTATCCATGCACATGTGCATTGTATGCACACAATAAATGCTATGCTGCCATTTCAAATGTAATAAAACAGATGCCTGGATCACATTGGAAGAGCTGTGCAATAGTTGGGAGATCAGGTGCAAGATTCCTAGTGGTCCGTTGCATGCTGTCATGAGGAAACCACCCTTGCCACCAGCCATACTGTGAACAGCTGAGCAGAGGGGACATAAGGAAGAGGAGGAGGAAGACGGAGGGAGGAAGCAACCTAGACAGCCTGATCTGCCCCAGCTGTTCATGAGGAACTAATTGAGTGTGATAACAGTAGGTGCAACCAAGTTTCAGAGGCACACTTTAACTTCACTCTGTTATCAATCAACACTAGGGCACAGTACAAAAATAAAATCCACTACAAAATAAATATTCCAACCCAAATTTATGAATTAAATCATGCCACATTGCATACAAGCCAAGCAATTACCCTTGTTTGTGCCTTCCATGTGCCTTTGTCTGTCCTAGTACTCCTATTTAGTACTGTCTCAGTGGCTACAAAATGGCTGGTAGAAGATTGCTTGTTTTTAGTGGAGGAGACCCACAGGTAGTCTTGGAAAACAACCACAAGCAACTCTGGACCCAAAAGGCTCAGCTGCAGACTGTGCTTTCTCAGCATTGGTGGCAGTAGTCTGGGATGATTGACTGATAGGTGATAGCAGAGTGGTGGGATGGGAGAATGAAAGCTCTCTTCCTAAGTGAGGACAGCAGGTTTATGCTCCTTTCAGTCACTGCCAGAATGATCCAAATCTGTTGGAGGAGAGTTTTCTGGACAATTGCGACATCCTGCAATGCCCTTTGCATGTTAAGATGCACAGTTATCATGGCATCAAGGTGACAATGCATGACAGCAATGTGAGGTTTCACTGCAGCACTCAGATGTTTGGGTGGCTGCTAGTTGTGCTGCAATGAAAGCTGTGACATTGGCCTCAAACACTACATCATGGTTGGGTGCACAAGCATGCAAATGGAGTAGGTCACCACACAAAGTACTGTGCCCATGTGGAACTGCACTATTCCATGCTCCTTGACATTGACCGTAGGCTTTCCAGCAGGCTTCATAACGCACCTAGCATTTCAGTGTGCATACCTTTTAATATTCCTCTTTCTGCTGCTCCATTAAGATGCCCATCTGAGGGCACAACAGCGGAACCTGTGTGCTCTGGCAAATGGGCACCTGCATTATCCTTGCTGTGTGCCCTGCTTTCAGCCCACTCATGCCTTGTGCCCCACCATATGCAGATACATCCTATAATCTATCCTCTAAAGTACGTGGAGTTCCAACATCTGAGCTGGTGGCTGCAAGTGTGAACTTAAAGACAGTGCTATGTCTTCACTGTCACTCACCTCTTGGTGTACCTCCACTACCCGGCAGGTTGCATTTTTTGGACATCTAAAAGGAAAAAGGCAGAAGGGTAAGGCTTCTGTGGGGTTGGGGTTGGGGGACTGGGGACCGGGAAGGAGGGAAAGAGTGAGAGGTGCATACTTACACCCTATGCAGTTTATAGATCAGAAGACAATCGGGGATGAGGGAGATCGGGTTTGTGAAAAGATGAATTAGGTTTGAGGATATCGCCATTTTGATGGTTTCAGCCCCATTGCTGGCCATGGTCGCAGCAATGGGTGTCCCAATAATGACAGCGCCAGCTTCTCCCGGGCGTTAGGGCGTGCAAGCATGCCCAGTCACTTCAGACAGATCCTGCTGCCTCAGGCTGTGTGCTACCTTGTCCTGCAAGAGAAAGGGAAATGTCTCATGCAAGCTGCTTTGCTGATGTGGCAAACGTGTTTGAATAGTTGGCAGTGTGTGCAAGCTGTGAAATGGAGGTGTGACGCTTCCAGATGTGCTAAGTGTATGAGGATGAGGAAAAGCATATGAATGTTTGGTATGAGTTCTGACTGATAGAGATTATTGGCTGGTGAGTGATGGGGATGTTGTGATTTGAGCAGTGTCAGTTGGTAGCTTATGGCATTTGAAGATGCATTTATCGACATGACCATTCGTGTGAGGTTACTGAAATTTTGCTGGACTGCATGCAGGTCCTCGAGGCTTGACTCCTGGCATTGATCTCCATGGCTATCTGCTCCCAGTGCCTTTTGACAGTCTGTCTAGAGAGCATCCTGGCTCCTCTGAATACAGAAAATTTCTTGGACTTTCCAGCTCCTCCACCAAGGCTTCCAGTGCAACATTGGAAAACCTTGGAGTCCGTGCTCTCCAATGTTCTGCTATTATTCAGTTGTTCCCTAGGTCAAATTCACTTCCTGCACAACTGCCAGCAATTGTTCCAGCCACAATGCACATTTCCTTTAAGAGGTGCAGGCTAGCTTTAATTTAAGTGTAGACTAGCTTTAACTAATGTTAACAAACTACGACTGAGCCCCCTGCCGACATGTGCAGTCAATGAACAGCATGGTAAGCGCTGGCTGCACATAATTATCATTCAAATGAGCAGGCAGCATGAAGTTCGCACGTGGTCTGCATTGCATTAAACTGGTGCTGGTTAATCACGCATCCAATTTAGCCCCCATATTATTTAGAGGACTGAATTGTGAATTGGGCTGCAAAACCATTACTTCATTTCTAGCATGTGAATTTAAATGTAGCTCATTGTCATTCTATCACAAAAATGATAGAAAGATCTTTTTCCTAATGGTCATACAAGCTCCCAGAATAAAACTACCAACATTAAGCATTAATCAGAAACCTTACTAAGAGAGACACTAAATAGAAACAACAGACTGGTACACTCAGCAGTACTCTATAGGATAAGGGATATTGGTCTGATGCAGGCTTCCAACTGAAACGGTAACTTATCTTCCTTATTTGGACTTTAACCATTCATGGTGGAGTATAAAAAATATTTCAAATATTTTCTGATTTTACTTCAGATTTTGAACATTTTATTTTTAAAAAATCCCCTTGAGGCATATTGTTGCATGACACAGAGCACACTTGATCCTTTATCAATCATTGTTAGTTTCTATGGAATTGTTGATGTAGACATCAAAATATCTAAAGCAGCTTTCATTTGCTTTTTTTTCTTTTCCCCGGTTACACCTGAATTAAGACTGATGAGCAACTTCAGTTATGAAAATAGACTGGAGACATTAGGGTGGTTTTCCTTAAGAAAAAAAGGTTGAGAGGAGATAGAGGTATTCAAAATCAAGAGGGGTCTGGACAGAGTAGATAGGGAGAAACTGTTTCCACTCATGAAAGGATTGAGAATGAGGGGGCACAGGTTTAAAGTAATTAGTAAAATAAGTAAAACTGATCTGAGGAGGAACTTCTTTTATGCACCAAGTGATTAGGGTTTGGAATGCACTGCCTGAGATGTGGTGGAGACAGTTCAATTGAAGCATTCAAAAAGGGATTAGACATGAAAAGGAAGAAGGTGCAGGGTTACGAGGAGAAGGCAGGGAAATGGTAGTAGGCTAGTTGCTCATTTGGGGAGGGGGTGCAGATACGATGGGCCAAATGGCCTCCTCCTTCACCATAACAATTCTGTGATTCTATGACAGGCAATAAACATTAGTCTTAATAACATAACTTGAGTTCAAGAGAGTAATCTAGGGTCAACCATCTTCCAACTTTCTCATTTTTCTCACCCAGTGTAACTTGCATTCAGTGGGCAGAATATTCTGACTGGTGTGCGGGCGGCGGCGTCCACACACCAGTGCTTAAAATGTCGCACGCTGATGTCGTGCGAGCATCCCGACGTCAGCGCACGGCATCGCGATATTTCAGTCGGTAGGTGCGCTGTGCAGCGTGGATGCCTACCCGCCATTAATTAAAGGCCTTGTTAAGGCCATTAACTCTCCAATCGACCAGGATTTTGAGGGGCCAGTGTGAACTTCAGGTCGGCGCACGGGCCCAACGGGCAGGTGGGTAAGTGATTTTTTTTTTTACAAACCTTCATCCAGTGGCGGGATGAGGTTTGATATCGGGTTTAAAAACTTTTAATAAAGTGTTTGCGTTCATCACTAACATGTCCCATCTCATGTAACATTTTCACATGCGGGGGACATGTTAATGATTTTTAAATTTTTCTATTTTTAGAGTTTCACAGAGTTTCAGCAATCTCCTTGAGGCAGCATTTTGCCTTGGGGAGATGTGCACTCTTTCGCGCGCGTGTATGAAAGAGCGCACTCTGGCAGTTGGGGAATCCCACCCCACCCAACAGCGCTTCCCGTCGGGCGGGCCTTAATTGGCCCGCCCATTTAAAATGGCGGCGAGGCCTGTTTCAGCGGCGGCGATCGGCTGCCCGCCCACCGCCGAGTCGGTCAGGCCCGCCCGCCCATCAAGTGCAAAATTCTGCCCAGGGCAGAATTTTCCGGCCCCATTTCTGCGGGGACAGGGCCGTAAAATGCAGCGGGCCGTTATAAATACCATTGATGACTGCGGGAGTGTAAAATCCCGCTGTCGTAAAATTTTGCCCTATGTCTATTGGACAGTACTTTTGAGTTTGGGAACTTGGTGTGGGCAAGCTACAACCGGCCACTGCTGGATTTGAGCTGGAGAAGCACTCCACTGCACACCTCAACTACAATAATCCGAAGCAACAGTGTGGGAGAGTCAAAACGAGCTCTCTGAGAAGTAGGTTGTGGGAGTAATTGGATCTGAACAGAAGGCTTTCAGACTCTCTTTAATTTTGAATTATAAGACAGTTAGGTTTCACTATTTAAAAACCAGTCTAGTTTAGTGCAACATTTTCACAGACATCAATTACTAAACCCATGTCTGTTGAGTATGTGGGTACGCATCAAAGCACACCTTGCAAAGTGATGGACTATCAGTATCTAATTGGCTGCTTCACAGTTTCTCTTCAGAAAATCATACCATGATCACCAAGCTGTTTGAAGTCTGCAAACCCCATCTAAGTCACATTAGAATATATTTATTGGCAAACCAGATCCTTGTGTAAAATTCAGCAATATAGAGTCACGGTATTCAACCATAACAAATTTAACAAAATCTAGGATTCAACAACATGACAATTTGATTTTAACGTACAATGTCGCATATGAAGCTAAGTCAGAAACAGAAACACTTTCATAAATATTTCATAGGTTTAATCAAGGCCTGACAGGTGAAACCCCTTCAGGATAAAACCATTTCTTTTATGAATATATTTTCATGATGTATAATTTCCTTACAGATTGACAGTCTGGTTCTACAAAACCTCCCAACACATCCACCTACCATCTTGCCAGTGCCTGGTACAAAATCCTATCCTGTCTACTTCACCTTGAGGCAGCTTCAATAGATATACAGTGAATACAATGTAATTTACAGCCACATTTTGTGTTAATGGCACTAATTTGCTATCCATATTCCTGACTACAAGCATACAATGCGGCGAAGAGCAGTGGGAAACCAGGGGATTGGGAAGCCTACAAAGACCAACAGAGGAAAACTAAAAAAGAAATAAGGAGGGAGAAGATTAAATATGAGGGTAAACTAGCCAGTAATATAAAAGAAGATTGCAAGAGTTGTTTTTAGATATATAAAGGGTAAGAGAGAGGCAAAAGTGGACATTGGGCTGCTGAAAATGATGCTGGAGAAATAGTAGTGGGGAACAAAGAAATGGCGGAGGAACTCAGTAGGTACTTTGCGTCAGTCTTCACAGTGGAAGACACAAGTGACATCCCCAAAATTCAAGAGAGTAGGGGGGCAGAGGTGAGTATGGTGGCCATTACCAAGGAGAAGGTGCTAGGAAAACTGAAGGGTCTGAAGGTGGATAAGTCGCCTGGACCAGATGGATTACACCCCAGAGTTCTGAATGAGATAGCTCAAGAGATAGTGGAGGTGTTAGTGGTGATCTTTCAGGAATAAGTGGAGTCAGGGAGGATCCCAGAGGACTGGAAAATCGCTAGTGTAACACCCCTGGTTAAGAAGGGAGTGAGGCAAAAGACAGGAAATTACAGGCCGATTAGCCTGACTTCAGTCGTTGGTAAGATTTATTATTAAGGATGAGATTTCAGAATACTTGGAAGTGCATGGTAAAATAGGGCAAAGTCAGCATGGTTTCATCAAGGGGAGGTCATGCCTGACAAATCTGTTAGAATTCTTTGAGGAGGTAACAAGTAGGTTAGACAAAGGAGAGCCAATGGATGTTATCTACTTGGACTTCCAGAAGGCCTCTGACAAGGTGCCGCACAGGAGGCTGCTCAGTAAGATAAGAGCCCATGGTGTTAGAGGCAAGGTACTAGCATGGATAGAAGATTGGCTGTCTGGCAGGAGGCAGAGAGTGGGGATCAGGGGGTCCTTCTCAGGATGGCGTCCGGTGACTAGTGGAGTTCCACAGAGGTCAGTATTGGGACCATAACTTTTCACTTTATACATTAATGATCTAGATGAAGGAACTGAGGGCATCCTGGCTAAGTTTGCAGATGATACAAAGATGGGTGGAGGGACAGGTAGTATTGAGGAGACGGGGAGGCTGCAGAAGGATTTGGACAGGTTAGGAGAATGGGCAAAGAAGTGGCAGATGGAATACAACATGGGGAAATGTGAGGTCATGCACTTTGGTAGGAATAGAGGCATAGGCTATTTTCTAAATGGGGAGAGAATTCAGAAATCTTGAGTGCAAAGGGACTTGGGAGTCCTAGTCCAGGATTCTCTTAAGGTTAACTTGCAGGTTGAGTTAGTAGTTAGGAAGGCAAATGCAATGTTGGCATTTATTTCGAGAGGACTAGAATATAAAAGCAGGGATGTGCTGCTGAGGCTTTATAAGGCTCTGTTCAGACCACATTTAGAATATTGTGAGCAATTTTGGGCTCCGTATCTCAGAAAGGATGTGCTGGCCCTGGAGAGGGTCCAGAGGAGGTTCACGAGAATGATCCCAGGAATGAAATTATTAACATATGAGGAACGTTTGAGGACTCTGTGTCTACACTCGACGGAGTTTAGGAGGATGGGGGGGATCTGATTGAAACTTACAGAATACTGAAAGGCCTGGATAGAGTGGACGTGGGGAAGTTGTTTCCATTAGTAGGAGAGACTAGGACCCGAGGGCACAGCCTCAGAGTAAAGGGAAGACCTTTTAGAACAGAGATGAGGAGAAACTTCTTTAGCCAGAGAGTGGTGAATCTATGGAATTCATTGCCACAGAAGGCTATGGAGGCCAGTTCATTGAGTGTATTTAAGACGGAGATAGATAGGTTCTTGATTGGTAAGGGGATCAAAGGTTACAGGAGAAGGCAGGAGAATGGGGTTGAGAAACTTATCAGCCATGATTGAATGGCAGAGCAGACTCAATGGGCTGATTGGCCTAATTTCTGCTCCTATGTCTTATGATCTTATAACTTCAGAGAGATTTGTATTCACTAAATATTTCACCCACAAGGCTTCACTTATAAAATCACATCATGTTTAATTCCCTGATCTCATTCACTTTACATTTTACTACATTTATAACATTTTCAAAGTAAATAGGTTTGACAGATAAATACACAACAGCCGGCACAATAGACCAAACTTCATGTTAAAAGAAAATAACAACATTTTCCCACACTTCCAATTAAACCACTACTGACAGCATAAACACACCTTATCTATCAAGACTGCATATGTTTAAGGGTAACACATTATAAATGACAATTACTTAGCTTAACCACTGATTGTTGCCATCAGGACCAGCTGAATCAATAGCAGATATGGCATCAATCTTCACTCGTACAACATTTCAACCACAATATATCATGATACATTAGCATTATGACTTGCTGAGTGTCAACAGTAACTAGTGCGTTTATTGATAAAGGGCAGCAAAAAGTGGCCACTTATCTCTGGCTGATTCTGTTTGTAAATTGCAGATGCTGTCGAATGTAGCCTCACATATTGGGCTTACCACTTGCATGGTGGCTGACTTAACCCACTGATTTGTGCGTGAAAGTGTTCTATTATTCTCAGTTTGATTAAAACCTATTTGGCCATACTTGACTTTGCGCAATATAACATGACAACTTTGCAAAGATTCCTCTTTAACAGCAGTCATGTTGTACTTACGTTCATGGAGTACTTCCTCATTACAAGTCACACATACACATGGCAAGATATTTGCTCAAATATGTGGGTTTTTGTTAAATGATTTTGTTATGATTGTTTTTTGTTAAATGGGTTTTTCAAATGGTCTTCCATTGCAAACTTCATATTAGCCAAGCACGAGAATGTTACTGTAGGAAATCATAGAATGCGACAGTATAGGAGACTATTTGGCCTATTGTGTTGTGGTAGCTCTTCCAAAGAACCAACAATTAGTCTCATTCTTTCCATTGTGAGCTCAATTTCTCAGCATCAAGCACTCCCACAAACTGCAAAACGCAATATGACGCTTCTTCTACTCTTCCTAACAATTTGCCTCAGCCTCAGTTTTACTTTTGATTACCAATATCAACCATCCTGTGTCCTCCCTTAGTGAGAATGCACTGCTGACAAAACTAAGGTAGTTTTCTAGTCTATACACAATTGGAACTGTAGTTGAAATACCCATTTCACATACGAACCGATACAGCCAGCGGACTAATAAAAACCAAATTGGATTCTCAGCCAAATTGAAGGAATAATATCCTAAACCCAGATTTCTGCTACGAAAGAGGATAGCTCGAGTCGGTGAAATTTCCTGGCTCGCGCACAACCTCAGTAGAAAAGCCCCCAAATAGCATGATCTTTACTCTGGGAGGGCAGGTGCTGGATAGATGGTGCTCATTGCCCCTAGAAGCGACATGTTTGTGGCCAAGGGGGCAGCAGGAGGCTGGAGCAAGCTGGTTAAAAGGCCCACTTTCATTCTCTAGGACTTTGTCCCAGTTGATTTGTGACGTTTTAGGCTCTCTAGCCCTCACCCCTGATCCCCCACCCTTCACACCCTCTCATCCCCCACCCCTCATACCCCCTCATCCCCCACCCTCTCTAAGGCCACCTCCATGTCCTCACCCATGCCCATGCTAACTCATGGCCCTTCTGTGCTCATTCACCCAGTATACAGTATGTACAGAACCAATGAACCTTATGGAACGATGGCATATTTTGAACTGCTGAGAAAAAAAAACTTTGATTAACAAATCTACATTTTAAAAAAAAACTGTTGTTTCTACAACCTGATAAAAGTATCAAACAGACTATCGAAGTATCACCAACGGAGCTTTCAAACACTTCACACCTCTTAATCTTGTTCAAGTCAACATGGAATCATTGACAAAAGGGACCACAGAGAAAAAATAACTCATAACTACTTAACGATATCAGTTAAACAAAGTCAACAGTTCTCTCCAGCTTTCAAAACAAACCCCACTAAAATAAACCCTTGATGAATCACAGTTCTCAGTGAAGTGTGCATAATGCTGTGCCAGTGCTTTTTCCACATAAGGCACTCTCTTGCTTGCTTCTCAATTTTTTTAGAATTCCTTGTTTTTAACCAAGCCATCTAATGCTTTTTGAAAGAAAACAATTGTGGACTCTGCTTCAACCGAATTCTGTATTCTAACCATCAACCACGCATTCTTCCTAACCTTCCCTTTATCCCTTTTGTCCTCTTGTAACAAGGTGGAAACAAACAATTATCTTAATCGCTCACAAACTTTGAGTTCTATCCAGTGACCGAGTACTGTTCTCAGTTCTGTGAATAAAACCCTAACTTCTTATGTCTCTTCATAACTGTTAATACATCATCCTGGTAACATGCTAGGGGATCAATGCTGCACATTTTTGTTGCTTTTAAAAGTTTCTAAAGGAGGTGCACAAAACTGTACTTGAAACTCCAAAAGCAGCCTAACCAAAGTCTTGTAAAAGTTCAATGTGACATCCTTTCTTTTGTATTGTGTACCACATGATAAGATCAAAGATTCCAATTGCCTTTTTTAACCTTTAAAGGAACTGCAAGATCTCCACACCAACTGCCCTCTGCTCCTTGACTCCATTTAAGAGCTCAACATTAAAAATTAATTTACTTTCTCCATTCTTACCTTTAAGATGCATTATTTTACATTTTCTACATCAACTTACATGTTATTCTCTATCCACCTTATTCGTCTCCCTATGTCTTCCTGCAGATCTTCACAATCCTCACCTAAATTTTTATGCCCAAAGTTTGGTGTCCTTGGCAAAGTTCAAAATGCGTATATAAAGCAGCTACAATGCAGAACTTCATTCACCATCTCTTTCTGTTCTGAAAACCCTTCTTTTTCCCCTGAAATTAGTTTTTCTGCCCTCTAACCATCCATCCACAAATTCAATGAGCCATTACATGTGCCACTGGTCTCCCCATGGTACCTTATCAAACACTTCTGCACACCACATCCACTGCACTGCTTTTATATTTCATTCCACAATTTCTTCAATGAATTTGAAATTCATGTCCAGCTTGCTTCACCTGTTGGAAATTTGGGGAGGCGATGGCACAGTTGTATTGTCGCTGGACTAGTAATCCAGAGACCCAGGGTAATGCTCTGGGGACCCGGGTATGAGTCTCACCACGGCAGATGGTGGAATTTGAATTGAAATCTGGAATTAAGAGTGGAATGATAACCATGGAACCATTGTTGATTGTTGTAAAAACCCATCTAGTTCACTGATGCCCTTTAGGAAAGGAAATGTGGTGTGGCCTACATGTGACTCCAATTACACATGACAGCAATGACTCTTAAATGCCCCTGAATTGGCCTAGCAAATCATTAAGTTCTCAAGGGCAATTAAGGGATGTTCAATAAATGCTGGCCTAGCCAGTGACGCCCACATCCCATGAATGAATAAAAGAAAAATTTGTGCTGACTGCCTTGATTAAGTCCTGTTTCTCCAACTCCAGCAATTTTCATCCTGGTTATAGACTCTAGATTACTAACAATTGAAGTAAAACTAACAGTTAGTTAGTTAGTGGCAGAGCCAGAAGAGATGTGAGAAAATCCCTGGCCATAATATTCAGGGAACTATGCATTTAGTCAATTTTTCCGATTGAAAGATCTTTAGTTGATTTTACTTTTCTCATTCACAAAAGTCCCTCCCTTAATAAATAAATTACAACTTACTTTTCTGCTTTCTATCCTCTTTTAATGTTCTAGCTTTTCCTCTTCTTTTCTCCTTTCCCAAGGTACAGAGCTCTTGCTGGGGTGCAGTTCAATGGGCACCAAAAGCTCTCCAGGCCCAGTGCTTCAGTGGCTTTTCTTCGGATGTGAAAATTGGCATAGTGAGTGTTGGCAGGTTTTTCAATTAGAACATTTTCAGGGCTTTTTCTTACCAATAGTCAGAAGGGCACTCACAATCAAGTTGGCCATTCGATGGCACACTGACATGGGTCATGTCTTTCCATTGAAAAATTGGGCCCCGTCAGCAGGATCAGCGCGGAGAAAGGAGCAGCAGCAGAGCATGAGGTTTGTAAGGAAAATATATGGTTTATGTACCCATGTTTCACATGTACATCAGTATTTTTAGTATCTGAGTGGAAGGAAAAAAGCACGAGCATCAGGGAGAGAGGTGAAAAGCCTAAATTGACTTCAGCGCTAGGGAAGATGTTTATTGGTAAGTAGTTGGAAAGTTTTTATTAGTTTTAACTTTATTTTCATTAATTTAGTTAATAGTCTAATAAATAGAGGCATGATAGAGCATCTCAGTCCCATGGAACGTACATCCTGCACCATATGGTAACTCCAAGATACTTCCTATGTCCTGGATAAATGCATATATAGGAAGTGTCATCAGTTCGAGGAGCTTGAACTCCAGGTTTCGGAAACTGAGCTTGTAGGAGGATGGGAAACAGAATGAAGAATTTGAAAGCAGAATAAAAGTTCACCAGGCATTTTGACAAACAACATTAGAGTAAGAAACAACGTTATTAGATGGGGTCAGACTCACACCGAATTCAGCAAGGGCTTATTAGGTTTACAGTGCAGGTATGTAAATGCACATAGCATGGTAAATAAAGTTGGTGAGCAAGGCATGGATAGCAATATGGGAATGTGATGTCATAGAGATAACAGAGAACTGGCTCAAAAAAGGGCAGACTGGGTACTAAATATTCCTGATAGAAGCTATCAAGCTATTCAGGAAAGGTAAGGAGGATGGGTGGCAATATTAATTCAGGAGATTAAGTGCTAGAGAGAGAATTTCCTGGAGGGGTCAAGGACAGAATCAATTTGATTAGAGTTAAGAAACAAGAGATAGGTACCATTACACTACTGGCCACCAACTCATAGGGAAGATATAAGTTTTCTTATTCATTCATGGGATGTGGGCATCACTGGCTCGGCCAGCATTTATTTCTCATCCGTAATTGCCCTTGAGACGGTGGTGGTGAGCTGCCTTCTTGAACCACTGCAGTCCATGTGGTGTAGGTACACCCACAGTGCTGTTAGGGAGGGAGTTCCAGGATTTTGACCCAGCAACAGTGAAGGAATGGTCATGTATTTCCAAGACAGGATGGTGAGTGGCTTGGAGGAGAACTTTCAGGTGGTGGTATTCCCGTGTGTCTGCTGCCCTTGTCCTTCTGGGTGGTAATGATCGTGGGTTTGGAAAGTGCTGCCTAAGGAATCTTGGTGAGTTGCTGCAGTGCACCTTGTAGGTGTTATTCACTGCTCCCTCTGTTTGTCAGTGGTGGAGGGGGTGAATGTTTGTAATGGGGTACCAGTCAATTGGGCTACTTTGTCCTGGATGGTGTCAAGCTTTGAGTGTTGTTGAAGCTGCACTCATTCAGGCAAGTGGAGAATATTCCATTACACTCCTGACTTGTGATATAGAGGAGCAAACTTGAATGGAAATCACAGCGAGGTACAAAAACTATACTGTAGTGATAATGGGGGACTTGAATTATCCTAACATAGACTGGGATTGTAAAAGTGTTAAGGGCAGAGAGGGGAAAGAGTTTTAGAAATGTGTTCAGGTGATTTTTCCTGATCAGTATGTTTCTGGCCCAATCAGGATGGAGACATTGATGGATCTTATTCTGGGGAATGAGGTAAGTCAATTGGATCAAGTGCCAGTAAATATGGGAACATTTAGGGAGCAGTGATTATTGAATCATAAGCTTTAGGATAGCTATGGAAAAAGGACAGGGAGCAATCTCGAATAAAAATACCTAACGTGAGGAGTGCCAAATTCAGTCGGTCGAGAATGATCCATTACAGTTGAACTGGAGTGGGAAGGCAAAATTGAACTGGAACACTGGGTTGCATATAAAGAGGAAATAGTTTGGGTATGGTGAGTTACAGCCCCACAAGGCAAAAGAGTAGGACAGCCAAAGTTAGAGTTCTCTGGATGATGAAAGTGATACAGAGAAGGATGGAGCAAAAAACGAGGGTGTATAACAAGTTGATAAGACAAATGAGAACCAGACTGAATATAAAAAGCTCGGAGATGAAGTGAAAAAAAAGGAAATAATAGAAGTATAAGAGAGAGTATGAGAGATTAGCGGCTAACATAAAGCAAATCCCTAAGTCTTCTATAGTCATATAAATAATAAAAGGATAGTAAGAGAAGAGGTGGGCCAATTAGGGACCAAGAAGGGGATCTATATATGTAGGCAGAAGCCATGGAGGAGTTAGTAAATGAGTACTTTGCATCTGTCTATACCAAGGAAAAAGATGCTGCTGAAATCATGGGAAAAAGGAAGTGGTTGAGATACTAGATGGGTTGAAAATTGATAAAGAGGAGGGAGGAGAAAGGGTGGTTTCAGTTTTTTGATGAGGTGTGTCATGAAGCTATTAATGTATATATTATTGGAAAATATTTTTCTTTTAAAATAGAGGTTTAGTCTGCGGGGGTGTCTTAATTGGATTAAAGCCAGCTGGTCTGGATGCCTTGATGGATACTAGTTTTGATATGTAAGAGAGATAGTGTGTATTTGCATTTTTTGAATAGAGCATTCAAGAAGTGGGGTGAAAACTTAACACCTATCTAGCATCTACCAAGCAATGTGTTTATATTACCAATAAAACCGGTACTATTTAAGAGGTTTTATTATTAGAGAGGTTTAGTTCAGAGGTTATTGATACAATTGAATTAACATTCAATGGGGCTCGTAGATATAACTTCAGCAGTTTTCAGGTGTGCAGAGCAGAGGCAATGTGAGAACAAAAGGCAGCTGCAAGCCTCCAACTGGCTCCAGAGGAACCAAGTGAAAAGAACCTTATTTTGAAAATGCTTTGCCTGGTGTCTGGTTAATTATATGGGTTGCTTTTGCCTTAATGGAGATTATTTTGGGAATTTGTTAAAAGTTATGATAGTCATAATGTGAATCCATGTGTATATATTTTAACCTGTGTAAATTAATAAAATGTTTCAATTAGTTTAATGTAAAACCTAGTGAACAGGTGGTCTGAGTCCTGAATTTAGGATCACATCTCAAATATACCACTTAAAACTATAGGTTATGACAGTTGTTTAAAGTTTCCCTCTGGGATTTTTAAATAACTCCGCTTTACCAACTACATTGTTCATAACAAGGTGACAGAGAGGGTTGATGAAGGTAATAGAATAGATACAATGTACATTTGGACTTCCAAAAGGTGTTTGATAAAATGCTACATACTAGGCTTGCCAGCAAATTGTCCCTTTTATTCCCTAGGATTCAATGCCAGCATGGATGCAAAATTAAGCGGAGCGACAGGAAACAGAGTAATGGTGAATGGGTGCTTTTCCAACTGGAGGAAGGTATACAGTGGGTATTCCGGGGTTTGGGACTAGAACTACTGCTTGATAGACTTCAAGAAGACGTAGAAAGGCCGATGAACATGTAGCAGATGAAAATGAGTGTGATGTGATTCATTTTGGTAGGAGGAATGCAAACAGGCAATATAAACTAAATGGTACAATTCTAAAGGGGGTACAGAAACAGACAGGCTGAGGGATATATGCACACAGATTGTCAAAGGTTGCGTGGCAAGTTGAGAAGTGGTTAAAAAGGCATACCGGATGGGTTTTATAAATAGAGGCATACAGTTCAAAAGCAAGTAAGATATGATGAATCATTATAAAACACTTCTCTGGTCTCAACTGGGCTATTTTATCCAATTCTGGGCACTGCACTTTAGGAAGGATGGATGTGAAGGCTTTAGCGAGGGTGCAGAAAAGGTTTACGAGAATGTTTCCAGGGTTCAGGGACTTCTGTTACCCGGATAAATTAGAGAAGCTGGGGCTGTTCCCTTTACTGAAGAGGTTGAGGAGAGATTTGATAAAACCTGTTCAAAATCATGAGGCATCTTGATAGAGCGGATACAGAGAAATTGTTCCCATTGATGAATGGGTCAAGAACCAGAGGATCATAGACTCAAGGTGACTGGCAAAAGAACTAAAGGCAACATGAGGAAATACTTTTTTTATATGCAACAGTGGTTAGAGTCTGGAACACACCACCTTTGAGTGCAGCAGAGTTAAATTGTGGCTTTGAAACAGGAATTGGTTAAGTATCTGAAGAGGGACAATTTGCAGGAAAGGGAGGGATGTGGTACTAGCTGAATTGCTCTTGTAGAGCCAGCATGGATACAGGCAAAATGGCCTTCTTCTGTGCTCTAACCATTCTATGACTGTCTATAAAATACAGTTGGCAAGATAGCAAAAGGAGGACATAAATTATCCATACATTATGATTGTAATACCCAGAGGAAGTGCATGGAAACATATTTACATACTGCTATTGATTCATTTGAGCGAGTTACAAAATCATCATGCTACCATAATTCCTTATTTCATCTGTTAATGTGGTTGCAAAACTGACTGCTTTAAATGTAGCCTTGCTTGTAAACTATGACAATGTGAAAAGTGAAAATATATTCCAGCATCCTCTTTATCTCCTCAGCCCCACTGATCCTGATGTCCGCATAAGTATTCCTTTATTTTTCATTGTAACTTCAATTAAGCTGTCTGAAATACCAATCATGAGCTCTAGTTTCTACGTCAATCAGTGTTGGAATGTCATTGTGTAGGGGGTAACAGATTGGCATGGATAGAAGATTGGCTAGCTAACAGGCAACAGAGGGTAGCCTTTTTTCTGGTTGGCAGGATGTAACATGTGGTGTGCCACAGGGATCAATACTGGGGCTTCAGCTTTTTACAATTTATATAAATGACTTGGATGAAGGGACAGACGGTGTGGTTTCTAAATTTGCTGACAACACAAAAGTAGGTAGGAAAGTAGGTTGTGAGGAGGATGTGAAGAAGCTACAAAGTGACATAAATAAATTAAGTGATTGGGCAAAGATCTTGCAAATGGACTATAATGTGGGAAAATGTGAAATTGTCCATTTTGGCAGGAAGAATAAAAAGAAGCATATTATCTAAATGGTGAGAGGTTGCAGAGCTCTGAGATTCAGAGGGTCGGGGTGTCCTGGTGCATGAATCACAAAAGGCTAGTAAGCAGGTACAGCAGGTAATTAGGATAGAATGTTATCATTTATTGCGAGGGGAATTGATTACAAAGGTAGGGAGGTTATGCTTTAGTGATGCAGGGCACTGGTGAGACTACATCTGCAGTACTGTGTAGAGCATGGTCACCTTATTTAAGGAAAGATATAAGCAGTTCAGAGAAGATTTACTATACTAATACAAGGAATGGGAGGAAAAGTTGAACAGGTTAGGCTTGTATCTACTGGAGTTTAGAAGAGTAAGAGGCGACTTGATTGAAACGTTTAAGATCCCGAGGGGTCTTGACAGAGTGCATGCAGACAGGATATTTCCTCTTGTGGGAGAATCTGGAGCTCGGGTCCATGGTTTAAAAATAAGGGGTTGTTCATTTAAAACAAAGATAAGCAGAGTTTCTTTCTCACAGAGGGTCCTGAGTCTTTGGAACTCTCTTCCTCATAAGACAGTGGAAGTAGAGTCTTTGAATATTTCTAAGACAGAGCTAGATAGATTGTTGATAAACAAGTGGTGAAACGTTATTGGGGATAAGCAGGAATGTGGAATGAAGGTTACAATCAGATTAGCCTTGATCTTATAGAATGGCAGAGCAGGCTCAAGGGGCCGAGTGGCCTTCTCCTGCTCTTAATTCATATGTATGTATGTTCATATGTCACATGAGACTGTTGTAGACTTACAATATACTAACTTAATACAATACATAAAAAGCACAAAATAAACAACAACAACTTGCACTTTCATAGCACCTTTAACATAGCAACATTTCCCAAGGCACATCAGAGGAGCATAATCAGAAATTAGGACAAGTGACCAAAGGCTTGGTCAAAGGGATAGTTTTAAGGAGCATCTTAGAAGAGAGATGGGTGATGAAGTGAAGTGGTTTAGGGGGAGGTTTCAGAGCTTAGATCCTAAACAGCTGAAAGCGTGGTCACCTTGGCGGGGGGTGGGGGTTGGGGGGGGGGGGGGTGTCAAAGAAGTAGCACATGCACAAGAGGCCAGAATTAGGAGAATTCTCTAATTGTTCAGATTCTTGAATCATAATGTGGGCTGGAGGTGGTGCAAGACCAAATTTGGAATGTGAAAGTGAAAGTGGGAATTTTAAAATTGAGGCAAGCATGTAGGCGACAGACAAAAGAGATTTGGACATGGGATCCCATTTGTGTCTTTGATTAGGGTCATTTTGGTGCTGTATGGAGTGGAACCCTGATTGGAGAGGTTCAAGCTGCAAGAAACATGGGCCTGGATTTGGGAGGAAATAACCCAAGGGCCTTGAAGAGGAAAAGGAGGTTGGTGAAAGGGTGGTAGTTTGTAAGGAATAAACAGATGGTTGGGGTTCCTCTACTGTGTCAGTTTCACACCAAATTATTTGGAACAATTCCACAAGGCCTGCAAAAATGCTTCTACCATGATAATTAGAAAGCCTCTTCTCCCTGAATAAAAAGCAATGTTATAAAAATGACAAGTTATTGGTATTGAACAATATCACTGATGCACTGGCATCCTATTTTGAATGACTATGCTGTCATAAAGTTATGTTGTACACTTCTATTCTCACACTGACAGCATGTGATGAGATTGTGAACATGCAATATATCAGTTGCCAGCGTTACTGCAAGATAAACACAAAGGCCTTGTGAGGGAAAGAAATAAAGACTAGCACAAATGTGAAACCTGCACAACCTGTGCACAACAGCGCAGACAGCCAAAGAACCCATCTGGAAACAGATGTTTGCTTTGGGCTTGGATTACAGTTGACTCAAGATTTTGTTGTCCAGCTGTCTTCTGTCCTCACATTGAGACTTTCTCACGCCAGCAGGCCTCCAAAAAGTCACCCTGGTGGTCATTCTTCAAGTTAAGTCCCAAACAGTACATGACAATGATTTACTTGGCATTTGATAGCATCATAGTTAAGTCCTAAGGTGCTGTCATACAATGTTCACACTTGCTCACCTTTCAACAGCAATTATCAGACAAAGGTCATGAATGGAAACAATGACTAATATATCTGCTTCTTCGCCAAGGGCACTTCTAACGTCTGTTTCTACATGGTAAGCTATCTTAGCACGTACTCGGGAGCAGAATTAGAATTTATCAGTATAGCCTTATATTAGCGTGCACCTCTGTCCATGAGACCATTAAGGCAATAGAATGCTATTTAGTTGCTATTTAGTGAATTGGAAGGGCACACTGAATTTTCATATCCAAGTGTTTTTATCAAAATTTATCTTTTTTTTAAAAAGACAATGAAGTCCAAAGTATCAGCTCTTTCATTTAGCTTTGGTCTCATGTGATACAGCCCTTTTAAGACTGTTGAATCATTTTTACTAAAATGACAAAATTGGCCTGTGAAAAGAATTACCTGTTCTCAAACTGGATTCCATAGTCAAGTTAATTTTATACTAAAGGTGTACAACCAATGTGAGGTGCATACCTCTCCTCCCACAGAATAAATAGCTATCTCTTGTGGAACTGATAGCATTGTACATCCATGAATGCATAGCTCTTGAAATGTACCATCAGATTCAGAGAGAAGCAAGTGCAAGAAGCTGATACTATGTTTACATTCTACTAAGGACATGACACTACACCTTAAAGTTTATGCCAATCACCATTCATGTAAAATGGGACCAAGAATATGAAAGAACTGCAGTGTGAAAAGTGTGGAAGCAAAAAATTTGTTGTGAAAATACAGTAATTTGTAATGCATCTTAAGCCCTTCAATTTGTCCATTTCATCAATTGCACGAAGCACAAAATGCCGAAGTGTGTTTTAGATTCTGGCAAGAGGGAACCAATTTTGAAATTAGACAGAAAACTAACCACCAACCAACCCCTGCTCCATTAAGCATCATAAATTTATTTCTTGCGTCCAGTTTAAACTAATGTATTATATAATTATTTCCAGGAAATCATGCAACTGTGGCAGTCTTGGTGTATGAGTAAGAAAAAAACATGCACAACAGTTGCCTTGGATTAAAAGGAAGGGAAAATGATTGAACCTCCCTTAGTCTGTCTCTGGCAATCAGATTCTGAACTCCAGATCCTTCTCTTCTTTCAGAGGTCATAAGGCTATGGTATGCTGTATAGATTCTGCCGCATTTTCAGAATCTCTCCAGATTCAGTGTATGATACTCAAATTATTGTTGCATTATTAGCATAAAATTCAGTGCTTGTTATGAAAACATAGTATAAGAATATTTATTAGTCCAATTTATGGAGAAACAATCAGGGATTCTGTCAATGTGAATCAGCACTGCAATATTAAACTTTGGAGCACTTCTATGCTTGTAACACTGAATATGCGATTGTTTTAAACTTAAATCAAAATTTTGTTTTCATGGTCAGAGAATTATTAGCAATACATTATTATTTTTTTCCTTACACATCATAATAGCTTCAAACATTCCCCAGTGAGATGCAGTATTGGTTAGATTGAGAGTATAGCATTGCCCCAACAAGTGCATTAACCCCAACACCACCAGAGTGACATTTCTATTTCTCACAACAACCACTCTGAGTGAAATTACCACTCATTGAATCATCCCTGTTTTCCCATGCTTGGACTCATTCCTGGGGAATTCTTTTTATATGGGAAGTTTGCAGCTGTCAGAGTTGGGTGTTTTCATTTCATTAGTCTGGGTTCCAATTCATCACTGGATGTTATATGACTTGTTGCCCTCTGGTTTAAAGACAATGACTTACATGTGCTGTGGTCCCATTTTACTTGAATGCTGATTGCCATGAACTCTAAGGTGTAGTGTCATGTCCTTAGTAGAATGTAAACATAGGATCAGCTTCCTTGCACTTGCTTCTCCCTGAATCTGATGGTACATTTCAAGCTCTATGCATTCATAGATCTACAATGCTATCAGTTCCACAGGAGTTAGCTATTTATTCTGTGGGAGGAGAGGTATGCACCTCATATTGGTTGTACACCTTTAATATAAAAGTAGCTTGACTACGGAGTCCAGTTTGAGAAAAGGTAATTCTTTTCACGGACCAACTTTGTCATTTTAGTAAAAATGATTCAACAGTCTTAAAAGGGCTGTATCACATGAGGCCAAAGCTAAATGAAAGAACTGAAATGAAGTAAGTTCCTTTCTATCAAATGCAGGGAAATTAATAGATTATAAAAGATGTAGGAAAGAAATGCATTGTGACATAACAAAGGGCTGGTTGTGATGAGCATGCATTAGATCTTTCTGTAATGAACAGTGTGTTCTAAAGAGGGACTGTGTAGACATGTTTTAAACAACTGTGAGAAATTGAGACAAAAAAATGCTGGAAAAATTCAGCAGGTCTGACAGCATCTGTGGAGAGAGAAACAGAGTTAACGTTTCGAGTCCATATGATCTTTCTTTTGAAGTTTTGGCCCTTCTGCTGAGTTTTTCCAGCATTTTCTGTTTTTATTCCAGATTTCCAGCATCCACAGCATTTTCCTTTACCTTACGTGAGTTCTACCATGATCCAGTTTGAGAGTCATGTAGAGTGAAACTATTGCAGAAGTAGGGGGTGGATCTAAATCAACCTCCCTCCCCCTCCACACACACACACGCTACCAACTTATTCACTTTAGAATTCACTTTAGAAAACTAGTTCACATTGTGCTAATCAAAACTAACAAAACTTCTGTTTCAAGTTTTGAGTTGAAAAGTTGTTTTCTATTTTCCAGAACCAAAAAACTCAGCTGTCAATCAATCAATCCCATTAAATTTTAAAGCATCTTACTAGCACGTTTGATCTAGCATGGCTGACATCTAATGCCAGCAACTATGATTAACAAATAAAACATTTAAAACAGCACAAGCCATGCTGAAGTTTATGCCTTGGAGGTTGTTTGTTTTGCCTCAGTGGTAGCACTCTCACTTCTGAGTCACAAGGCTATGGTTCCACAAGAATTTGAGCACAATCTATTCACACTTCATTGCAGTACAAAGAGAATGCTGCACTATCAGAGATGTTGTCTTTCAGATGCAAAATTAAACCACATACCCTTCTGTTCTCTTGATTGGGTGATGTCATATTAAAATCCCATCACACTATTTAGATCCCAAAACACCATTTCAAGAAGGGCAGGAGAGTTCTCTTAATGCCCTGGCCTCTCAACATTTGTGCTTCAACCAATACCACCCAAAAAGATTATCTGGTCATTTATCATATTGCAGGACATTGCAATGCATAAATTGGATTCTACATTCCCCTACATTAGTGTAGTAGCCACATTTCAATAAGTGCTTCGTTGACTTGAAGTACTTGGAACATTCAATAATGATAGTTGCATAAGTTCCAAAGTCTTTGGCAAACTCTATTTTCTTATATTTGACAATTACCAGAAAAAACTACACTGAAAAGATTTATTGCCATTGACAGCAAGGCATAGAAGGGAGATTCCCTCCGTGCGTTAGGAAAATCTATCAATGCGTTTGAAATAAGCAACTTTATGAGCTGACTACACCTAGGTGCACAGAGGAAATCTTTGGACCATTGTTTTTCAGGCTGTTTTCTCTCAATTGAAAAAAAAACATTGAATCCAACACTTCTCAATGATCCTGAAATTACAGTTACGGTAACATCCAAAATTACAGCACATTCGTCGAAATTCATTTCCATTTTTGTGGAGGCGTTAATTGATCTGAAATGAACTTTGAGAAACACCGAAAGTAAGTATTCTGAACTTATTAACACCGAGCTCTCAGTGTTCAGGACCCACTACTTTGTTCTGTTATCTGGTAGTTTGATTTTGCCGATTTCGATCTAAACACACTGAAAAAGCAGAATTACACATGACACCAAACAAGAATCCCAATTAAAACCCTCGCAAACAAACAAGTCTGCACTCAAGTGTATGAACCGCGAGGACTACAATTTTGGAAATCATGCCCATGCCACCGTGATTTACATTTCATTTTTCGTCGTTTTTCATTCATAGGACGTGGGGGCAGATCATATACTTTATTTTTCCGCCGCCAAAAAGGCCGCGGGCAATAGGACCTCGAATCACCATCTATCCCACTCGGGGTGCACCCATTGCAAGCTTTGAGAAGGAGGTGCGTTAGCAGGAAAAAGTCATCACATTTCTCGGCATGGGAGCATGCAATGCACTTTAGCACAAGCCGCGTCCCGACTGCAAGCCAGTGATACTCGCAGGGTCAATGCTATTTCATGACAGCAGGCACCCACATTATAGGAATAATCCAAAGACACAATGCACCAAGATCTTGATTTGCCTCTCTCTCTCAGTCGACCCTGTCACAACCCATATCTTCAATTGTGACTGTGACTATCAGCAGATTTCATGCCATCTCCCTTCCCAATTCATTCACTACAAAAACGACAAAAAGTCTGATCCCAGTACACTTGCTGTTTGAAATGCATCACCACCACATCCCCACATCCCCCCCCCCCCAACATGTAAGGAGATCTGATCGAAGCAGAGCATTTCTTGGCACCCCCAAAAAAAGTAGTTGAAAAGGCGTTTTCTGAAAGGATTCCCCCACTCTTGGTGCCCCCTCCCTCCCTCTCGCCTTCCCCCAGTGCTGCAGCCCCACAGCCGAACTTACCCAGGGTGAAGTAAGGTAGCTCGGTGTTCTCCAGGTCGTCCACCACCAAGATCTCGCCCGGCAGGTCGTTCCGGACGAAGAGGAAGAGCTTGGACTCTGCCGCCAGCGCCCCGTGGAAGCTGATGTCGTTCTCCCGGAGCACGGGCAGGGTGGACACGGTCACCGTCTTCACTTTGCAGCCGCCCTCCTTGGAGATCTCGGCCGAAGCGGTGGTGAGCAGGCAGCCGAGGATCGCTTGCAAGGCGGCTCGGAGAGCCATGCCCGCGGCTGCCGGTGCCACACAATAGAAGGGGGGGGGGGGGGGGGGTGGAGGGAATGAAGTGGCGGTGGGGGGTCAGGGAGGGGAGGGGGGTGAACAAAAATTAAGAGGTGTTTTGAACCGAGCGAGCCCGGGGATCTCCGCCGCCTCCTCCTCCTATCCTCACACACCGCTTCTCCTCGACTTGTTCCCCCGATGTAGAGCCGGTGTCCAGGAGGTGGCGCGGACACACGGCGTGTGTGTGAGTGTATGTGAGTGAGTGAGTGAGGGGGGAACTGGAGCTCCAGGTGAACCAGACAACCCTCGCTGTTTAAAGGCAGAGCGTCCTCCCGCCAACACCTCCCCGCACGAACACACTCTCCCCAAAATAAACACCTCCCGGATTCACCTCAGCGCTTCATCACCACCGCACCCCCCCTCCCCCCTTTTCTCTTCCACAGATCCTCATGTGACAGCTCCGAGACGCTCAGCTTCCTCTTGTCGAAAAATACTGAGCTGCTGCCTGAGATTATCATCATTATTACCGCGTAACGTGAAATAAAGTAGCACTTCTCCACAGCCAAATTTATCATCTTTTCAGAATCCAACTTTAAAATAAATACAAAGTCATGATGGTGACTTCATGTCCTCTCAGGCATTTACATTTTCTCTTCGCAATTTTACAAACACGCACCCCCCCCCCTCATAAAAAAACACGCATAAAAGTTATGTTTAATAAGCAGTTGTGGCGATTGGAAACGTTTTAAAATGCCACCCAATTACCACAAAAGTGCAATTAGAAAATAGGGCCATTACCGAAAACATCACTAAGACAGTTCTTTATTGATAAGACGGGTGAGTCGATGCACATTTTGTAAATAAGGTACAGCCGGTGTGTTTTTTCCAGGCTTCATTTCTTTATTCCCTCCCTAAAAATGTAAAATCTGAACCTTCAATCTAAGATAAAACTAACAAAATGATGCTGTCTTAACTATAATTTTAAAGTAAACACATCCACAATGTACATGAGAGGAGAGGGAGTGCGATTGAATCTGAGGGTTATAATATTCGCTGTGAAGTCGCTCTCTGTGGCTGGTTTACTTTAGCGCTTAAGGTCACGGATCATGTAAACAAACAACAGTTGATGGCAGTCGATAAGCAGTAATATCTTCGCAGGCTGTGTATCTTTCGAGAGAAATCGCCGGGGCATTTGGTGGAGAAGAGGCCGGCGTACTGTGAGCGTCGAGCGGCCGCCCAGCAATTTTCTCCCGAAGAGTTTTCCGTGTGTGTGTGTGTGTGTGTGTACATATTCTGTACCTTAACTAGAAGGTGTGCCGCGGAGTTGGATACAACTGGGAATGTGTCCAATACTTTCTATCCTCTCTGACTGCACAAGGTAAGGGTGATGGCGGGGGGCGGGGAAACCCAGAGCTGGTCACCTCATCTTAGAAATGTCACTGTATCTATCCTCTGCTTATTCTTGAAAAACCGGTGCACGTCCATCCTTGCACACAACTGAGAAAAAGCTGGACAAAAATAACAACAAACCGCAATTGTTGCCATGGCATGTTTTCATTGATGCTATCCTAGTAAAACCACCTTAGCAAAACGTTTTCTCAACAAGTCCCTGTTGATGAAACAAAACGTACTTAAGAAAAATACAGCTGGATGATCAGTGACGCACGTTTCAACTTGCACTGCCCCGCTCACCGATTTCACTCCCAAATGTCTCGGGGAAAATCACGACTTCAGCGGAGTGAGCAAAGGCGGCCCAGCCAATGGTGTTCTACCAAAACCAACCAAATGTAATTATTAAGCGACACACCGTCCATAATAGTAGAGAATAGGGGAATGTTTAATGACAAAGTCGTTGCAATCCTTTGACCTTTTGGATATGTTAAGAATGGGGGTCATGAAAATATTCACATCAGACATCCATAAGACTGAATGGCAGGACAGACTAAATTTAAAGACCTCAGGAACAGAGGAGGGATCAATTCCCGACTATAAACATAAACATAAACTTCCACCCAGTTTAGATCGTGGGAGAGCCATTGGTGACTTTGCTGGCAGGTGTCCACAGGCAGGCCTGCAGCATGGTTTTTCAACCTAAGTGATGGTGTCCAGAAACTGGTGTAAATCTTGGAAATTTACAATCACTATTGTCTTGAATGGGGAATGGGTATGGGTGCAGAGTTATAGGGCAAAATCATCCCAGATTTGCGCTAAGTGGATAGCGATTGGGAAAAAGAATGTTTCACCCGCCGGCCGCAATGGCGGCTTTTCACGTTGTATCATCCCAATCCCGCCGGGCAACATGCCATTTGAATGCTGGCTAGGCTCTCATTTGCTCGCAACGCTGTCACCTCACTGATTCCTCCCACCGAGTGCCATATTTAAAGTGCAGCCACGTGCACACCTCTTAGTGCTTCCAACCTAGGTCTGCCGCACAGAAGACCTGGCCCGGAAAAGCAAGAAGAATGCAGACCCCCCCAATTCAGTGATGCATCCCTGGGATGCCATTTGGACGGCGTGGAGACCTACCATGATGTCCTCTACCCACTCTGGCTGCAGGAAGGGCAGCAATCTCACCACTCGGGCTTGGTGGACAATGGCAGTGGTGATCAATGCCAACGCTGCACAGAAGTGGTTGGCCATCCAATGCAGAAAGAGGATGAATGATCTCATCCATGTGGCTAGTGTAAGGCAACCATCTCATCACTAAACTCACACACTCAAGCCCATCACACATTCACTGGCATTTCACTCACTGCCAGCTCAAGGGACATCACCACTCATTCTCTCACACACACATCCTCATATTTCCATCTGGCTTCATCTCTTCTGGAGACTGCCTCCTCAGCCCTCACCATCTTGAGGCCACTTGCACAGATCAACTTGTGCCCCTACACGCACCCTGAAATAGCCCCCTTTTGCAGTACAGCCCTCACCCTGCAGCCTCTTCCCTTGCATGAGGCCACTTCATCCCCTTCCCAAGCAGGCCCCAGCCCTGCAGCCATTGAAATGCCACCCTCACCTTATGGCTGGTCTGTTGGGTAGAGACATGCCTGTGAGTCCTTCTAAAAGTGATGTGGTGCAGTCTGTGAAGCCTGGCGCTGATGACTGTGAGTGCTGCCTGAAACAAGCTAGGCAGACAAACCTTGAAGTCCCAAGTGAACTGCAGCTTGCCAGGTGCATGTCGCTTATGTACAATTATGAAACACAGTTCATCAATGTGCTCAGATGATCCAATGTGCAGGGATGATTCCAGCGGGCTGGGCTTATAATGATGTGCAGATGTATTGCAATGAAATTCCCGACCTCCGATGCCAGGAAATGCGGCCCACCATTGATGGGCAGAATGGATGATTGCAAACTGGTTTCACAATGCCGTGAAACCGATTTTTAGCCTTCTCGCCATATTGCACGCTCACACCACCAAACACGCCCGCTACCAATGGGCATTGAAAATTCCACCCATTATAATTGTTGTACATTTTATATATCTTAGAGTAATGCAGAGGTGACACTAGCTTCTAAGTGTGCAACTGGTTAAAAGGAGTTTACAAGAAAATTAAAAATATCTGTACAATTACAAAATGTCTGCACTCATGCTTATCCGAACTCCAGCTCTTAGGGCAGGATTTTCCACCCCGTTGAGGGTGAAGTTGAAGTGCGGGCGTGCACAGGCGCACCTCCAATCGGTGCCCCCGATTAGGGACACGCCGCCATTTTACGTGGGCAGGCAATTAAGGCCCACCCAGTGTGACGTCCACATGGAAGCACTATGTGCTCCCGGGCAGGCTGGGGGTGGGTGGTGGGGGGGGGGGGGGGGGGGGGGGGGGGGGTGGCGGGGACATCCCTAAACCTGAGACTGTGCTCTTTGATGCATGCGCACAAAAGAGTGCTGTCATCTCCTTGAGGCTAAGTGCTGCCTCAGGGAGATTGCTTCTACTGTCAAAAACATTAAGAAAAAGAAGAAAAAAATTCCCTGACAAGTCCCCTCATGTGTTACATGAGTTGGGACATGTCCATAACTTTAAAAAAACTTTAATTAAATTTGTCAAAACCTACAGGCAACCTTATCCCACCCATGGATGAGGTTTCATGCTTTTTCTGAAGCCCACCAGGGCTCCTGGCCTGCCCACCAACCTTAAGGTTGGATGGGCACGTCCATTAATTGCTTCAATGACTCTGTCAATGGCCTCAATTGGCCATTGACAGGTCGGCAGGCGCGCAGCTGGTTTTGCTGCACCCCCGCCTACCTGAAAATTTAAATGGGGCATGGTGACATCGGGAGTTCAGCCTGACGTCGCCGCGCGTCATTTTATGCATCAGTGAGTGGGCCCCACCCCCCGCTCGCTGATGGGAAAATCCTGCCCTTAGTGTTAACTTGCTCAAAATCCACACCCAGGCTTATTAACTGTCCAGCTGACAGTCCAATTGGTGTTAAATAGCAGGGACCTCATGCCCAGTGTAAGATTTAGCCCAATGTAATTTAGGTCTCACTGACAAGAAATCTTTAAGAACTGCTGAAAAAATTGCAGTAAAGCACCAGAAATATGATTTTGAGTTCCATTGTGCCTAAATATATAGTTGAAAATTTTCTGCCTTCTCAAAACGGGTAAATTTAATCAGTCAAGCACAGTGAGCATAGATCAGTTACCAGACTCTCAAAATCAAACATTGAACCGTACAGGAATCAACTTTTTACAGTTTTGCTGAAGGTTTTGGTGTAAAGATCTCAGAATGTTATGCTCCTCTTTTTGCTCATCTGTTATTTGAATTAATGCCTTTGTTACCTCTAGACTGGAGTGTCCCAAAACTCTCCTGGCTAGCCTCCTACATTCTACTGTCCATAAAATTAAGGTAATCCAAAACTCTGCTGCTTGTGTGTTAACTCACAAGAAGTCCCATTCCCATCTCATCCTTGTGCTCACTGATCAACATTGGCTAGCAACATCTTGATTTTAAAAGTCCCATCCTTGTCTTCAAATCCCTCCATGGCCTTCCCCTCCTAACTCTGTAATCTCCTCCAGCCCCACAATCCTCCAAGAAATCTGCACTCTTCTGATTCTGGCCTTTATTGCCTCCTCAATTTTAATTGCTCCACCATTTTAGTGGCCATGTCTTCAGTTGCCTAGGCCTCAAGCTTTGGAATTTCCTCCCGACACCTCACTTTTCTCCTTTAAGGTACTCCTTATTACCTACTTTCGGTCATATGACTTAATATTGCTCAATATTATATTTTATTGTATAATGCACCTGTGAATCAACTTGGGATATTTTATTAAGTTAAAGCCACTATATAAATTTTAGTAGTTGTTGTGTAAATAGTGGTATAACTCATTTATGCCATAATTTCCTGAGACATTTGCACTGGAAAACAGACTCAATAACACAAATATGTTTTTTCGATGGAACCATTTTCTAGGAAATGCCAACTCAATAACTCTTGAGAGATTGCTACAAGAAACCCTCAAATTTACTTAGTGAACAGGTTTTTTTTAAATAAAAGTGTAAATGCTAGAATCCTGAAATGAAATCAGAACATTTTGGAAATTCACAGCAGGGCAGTCCACACCTGTAAAGCGAACTTGCAATTCCAACACCCTTTGTCAGAGCACTCAAAACTTGAATCAATTCTTTCTGCAGATAGTGGATCACCTGCTGTGTATTTCCAGCATTTTCCATTTTATGTATAATGAACGATATCTTGAAATGAAAGGTGGTAGAAAATTCTCTGCAACCTCATCTTGTTCCCATAGAATTTATTTTTTATTTCAACTGTTTTCCTGCTGGCATGGGTCAAAAAGTAGTTTCTTGTATATAATTTGAATGTTATATTTAGTTGCTTGGTAATACAGAACTTGAGTATTGTGCAAAAAAACGAGTTTAAGCTTGTTGTCTTGCACTTAACAGGACAGACGCAAGAATGCTAAATTTCAAAGAGCGCAACAATTTACACTATTGGAAAATGGGCAACACAACTGTGGAAGTCTTTCAATTTTTAATGCAAATCAATCCGCTGCCATAAGGATGGCATCAAAGGCACATATAAGGCTGGAGTTTTATGGCCCTGGGCAGTGGGGGTGGTGGGGGGCGGATATTGATGGAGCGTGAATGGCAGACTGTGCTCACCACCTAACACCCTGTCTCACTCTGCAATTTTACCAGTGGCGGGAGAGGTGTTGTGCCGCCAGTTCATCCATGGGCTGATTAGAGCCCTTAAGTGGCCAATATAATGACCAATTAAGGACCTTCACATATCTCCACTGGGATTTTAACCACCAATGGGGAGGCCTGCATCAAGTGTCCAGTGCCCCAGGTGAAGCCCATGTGCCCATCGGAGGCCCCCCACAATGTGTGCACCAGCCCCCAAGGTTCCCCACCCCCCATGACCCATCATCCCCTGCCCCCTAATCTGGGGCCTGCCAGCCTGGACCTAATGAGACCCTGGACTACTAGTCTAAGCTAAATCACTGAAGGCCTTCCTAGGGACTGTTGGAGCCCCAGCAGTTGCCACCGCTTCCAGTGGTGCTGCTGGCACAAGAGAGGCTGGTAGCTCTTAGAGGTTTGGCTTCTTCTTGGAAGGGGACAGCAGGCCTCCCTCAAGCCAATTAACAGTCCAAAGGCTGTTAAATAGCAGGGACCCCAACCATAGTGTAAAATTCAGTCCAATGTAATTTAGGCCTCAGTGGTGAGAAATCTTTAGGAAGGGCTGAAATTTTGCCTTAAAGCACCAGAAAGATAATTTTGGGTTCCATTGTGCCTAAATTATTGATAAAAAATTACTACTGCCTTCTCAAAATGGGTGTAAATTCAGAAAGTTTGCATGAGCTGCACTTTTGTATGAAATTTGGAGCTACATTAGTGGCAGAAGCTTTTGGCAGAGGCTTTGCAGAATCAAGTAAAAGATCAAGAATATTTGGGCATTGAGTAAAAACAGCCATAAAACACTTATGTTTGAGCTTCATCAATCTTTTGCAGTGCAAATCGGCATTATGCCATACCCACACCATTATACTGACATAGGTCTTCAGGATTTTCCAGGCTATTAGTTGCAAATCATTAAAAAAAAACAGATTTGAGCTACTTATGCATATCATGTGCACCACTTTACTTTGGAAAATGAATCTAGAACTCTAGTTTTTGTTGCATGTGACTTTTCATCTTACATAAGCATTTGCAAACAATTAAAAATTTCAATACGTGCAATACATTACAGCAAATATGGCCCATGTGATGTTAGCCTTTTTGCTGAATATCATACTCACACCATCCAGCATTTTTCTATGTATGTGTATTCTAGGACTACAGTGATCATTCAATAATCATATATTCTCTAAGAGAAGCAGCCTAAATGGCCAGTAAGAAATTGAAAGGTTTTGTGATTGAGGTAAAATGTTTTTAAACCAATAATTGCTCTCGGTCCTTTCATCATTTCAATATAAAATTGATGATTCCAGAAATGCCTATACTTTGACCCAGAAAGTTCTGAAGATGCGCATCTCTCGGTGATTGTCATGAATTGGATTTTTTTTACCTCATCTGTCAGATCATATTGCTGGAAATGCAAATTGTTAAAGGCCTGACAACATCAGCAAGGCATCAGTGTCAGGTCCAATTGTCTATTTCCTTAGCCAAGGAAGGGATAATGAAAGAAATAGAACAAATAATGGGGAAAGGGATAGAGAGAATTAGAGTCAAATTAGATACAGGAAGAGAAATAAGTGGGAAGGAAAGAAAGCAGATCAAGAGAGATAGAGAAAGAGACAGATAGGAAAAGTAAAAAAAGTTTCAAAATTTTAAATTTTAAAAATCACTAAGAATATCACTACCTGTGGGAGTGATACTCTACACTTTAATTGTTCAATTTTTTTGGCCTGCAAAGTTAAGTGGCATGTCAGGGCCATAAACAGGTCATTAACAGGAGTCACTCAATGAATGTCAAAGGGAGGTTGATGACATGTTCACATTTTTGAGAGTCTAATTGCAGAGTGGCACAAAACTCTCAGCAATTTGTGATAATTGGTGTATCTCTTCCTCATCCCAAATTGCTGTTCTTTAATGCAAAGGTAATGATGGGTGCTGCAGATTCACCATTATTTTTTCAACAATTTGTGGGCCATTTGGACAGTTCAGCTTTGTTGTTATCACTGTTACTTCTGGTCTTCACCACATCATTTTACTTGACAATTCAGTGAAGTACTGAGGGAGTGCTGCATTGTCAGAGTGGCCACCTTTTGGAACAGCTGTTAAACCATGGCTCCATCTGCCTGCTCAAGTGGACATGTCAGAATCTTTGACACTATTCAAAGAGAAACAGGAAATTTTGCCAGGGATAGATTTTTGTCTTCACCTCCTGGGCAGTAATCTAGAGGAGCAGTTCCTGCATCCATTGCAGCTCACCCACAATACAACCTGCCTTAATTTCATTTGATTGAGAAGACCATTACACCAAGCTGCACAGCTAGAGTTCCCTGCACTTTGCAAACTATTTTGTTAGCTTCAACTCAAGTATTTCTATTTTTCTCTTGGAGTTTTACCTCTTCTCCGAATTTAGTTTTGTTTTTTTACTAAATCAATGAGTAACTGCATTGTGGCCACATAACTTACCATTTTCCTACAAGTGTGTTTTATTTTTCTGTTTTCTCCCCTTTTCTGTTCTTTCAACTCCTTGAATATCCTTTTACATTTTACATTTGGTGGCATAAACTGATTCATGCTTCTTTCATCATTGGCTGTGGTTAGAAATATAAACTCATTGTCTTATTTTGTCTCAATGGTATTAAAGATATATGTTTTCCTACAAAGTATGAACTGACAAAAAACTTGTTGGCTCCATTTCTGACCAATATTTAATGGAAATTTAAATGGCGGAGAGAAGGGGAAAAGGGCCCCAAAGCTGAAATAAGTCATGAATGTAAAATCATTGGAGTACATTTCCATGGTTGCTGGTCACCTAAATACCATTATCCATGTGCAAGTATTAATGGAAAATGCTTTCTGGTTAACCATTTGTGCAGGACATGAAAGCCGGGTTAACCAGTCCTCAAAGATCCATCGTGTATTCTTGCTGTAGTGGCAGCTTATTATGGGAAACACATCTAAACTATGCAGTCAGAATACAAAAGTTGGATTTAATAAGCGGTGCACTTGCAGATAACAATTAAAAAATAAGTATGCCCCAGCTAACATGAACAAAATCAGGTATTTCTTTTTTATATCCTCTGCAATATGCACATAAGGTAAAAAGCTATCGTCTTTGCCCAAACAGCACACGATCCTTTCAGTAAACATGTGCAGATTTCTTTTAAAATGCAAATTCAATTCCTTTTCCTGAGTAACTTACTGTGGATTATTAAAATTAAAACAAATAAACCTCCACAGATTATTAGCAACTTTATGTAAATAAACTAGTGAGGGGAAAATAACTTTGTTCGGAGTTAACAGTTCTATTAAATTATTGCACTATCCGATGGTTAGAACCAGAGAGGATTTGAAGGGTTCTGGACCAAAGGTAATTAGGTCTTCTGTAATATGCCCCGCTGAGTTTCAGAAGAGGCCCTCCTTTAATTGATTTCAACAGTTTTTCAAGCTGACAGCTAGCTATGTTGACAGTTGGTGTCAACTGTAGCTTATTTTGTAGCACTCTTGTCTCTGAGTCAAGAGGTTATGGGTTTAGATCCCACTGCAGAAACTTGAACATGAAAATCAAGGCTGATAACTTAGTGCAGTACTGAGGGAGCTCTGCACTGTTGGAGCTGTCAGGTAAGATGTTAAACCCATTTGCTGTCTCAAGATGATGGAAAAAACCCTATGTCATTATTTTGGAAACAAGCAGTGGAGTTATCCATGGTGTTTTGTATTGAAACTCAATCAGGTGGTGGGGGATAGAACATTGGAGCCTAGCCTTCATATACAGTAGCTTATATTTACTGAGACACACATTGCATGCTGTGCACCTCCAACCAACAACTTCTGTTTCAGTCTGTTCCTATATACATGAGCACAAGTGAATTATCAATTAATACCCAACACCTGAATACAATTAACATCCAATTAATATACAGTTAGCATCTTAGCCAATAAGTGTCCCTCAATCAATATCACTAAAAACATTATCTGGTCATATTCAAATTGCTGGTTGCGGGAGCTTGCTGTGCACGTTTTGGTTGCTGTATTTCCTACAATATAACAGTGACTGCATTTCAAAAGTACTTAATTGGCAGTAAAGTGCTTTGGGATGCCCTGATATCCTAAGATGACAAGATCGAATAGCAGCAGGAGTAGACTGTTTGGGTTTGAAACACAATCGGTTCTACATGTCCCATTTGGCTTTCTATAGTCAGGTGACCTCTGCTTTGAGGCAATCTCTGTAAGCAGACATCTTGAGATCAGTTCAATAAAGACCTCTCACTGGAAAGGCACTGACGGAGTACTGCTGTCTTTAAACACAAAATATGGTGTCAGGAAGTGGAGCTAAAATAGAGATTTGAAATCCTGCAAATACTGCAGAGAAGACACTGAGAATCCAGGCACACAGAAATGCTAACATCTGCTAAAAGCTGTTGAAAATGGACAAGGCTACAAGTAAAGTACTGAGTGAGTTAACATGGCTGTTGTAAACTTTCTTCTCCCAGCCCCTGTCAAAATGAAAGGTGGATATGTGGAAGAATTGGCAGTTTTTCCACTTGCAATAGCAAAACTACAAGCTTGCAACAGGGTTAATTAACAAACTGGAGTTGATAAGAGTAGCCACATTTCTAAGACTGTTGGGCAGGGACGACTACAAATTGTATACCACCCTAACTCTAAACGATGATCAAAGAAAACAAATGGCAGAGATTTTGAAAACCTTAAATGAACACTTTGAACCCCAAGTGAATGTTATGTACGAATACTATGTATTCAACACTAGAGCCCAAGGTGAAACAGAAACAATAGATCAGTATGTGACTGCTGTAACACAGCTTGAGGATCATGTGAATTTGGGCAGCTAAAAGATGATCTGATTAAAGATCGAATAGTCTTAGACCTAAGAGACCCCTCAGTGAGAGCAAGTCTACTTAAAGAGGAGAAACGTACGCTCAGGAAAGTGACAAACGTGTTGAAATGCAGAGCTTGTAAAACATCAGCTAGAGCACATGTATGGCAGAGAAGACCAGGAGATACCTTATGCTGAGAGGCATTACAGGCTGAAAGAGCAGAACAATCGCGGACAAAGGGCAGGATTCAAATAATGCGGTCAACATCATGCAAGTGAAAAGAAGGATTGCCCAGCATGGGGAAAGCAGAAAGAAGCCAAATTATTTTGCACACAAGTGCTTGGATAGAAAGAAGCAAAACAAGCCTATACAGATGGCCACTGGAGTGATATCAGTAGAAGCATCTGATCAAGAACAATACACGATAGAAGAGGTTGGTTCTGTCGAGTCTATAAGTGACAAATGGTTTGTGACTGTTACAATGATGACTGCAAAAGGAGATGATCAAGCGAACAACAAGTTTCTGATAGACACTGGTGCATCATGCAACATCATGACCTTCAGAAACTTGTAGCTCAGTAGCGAGGTAGCTCAATATGGTGATTCAAAAATGAAGCCGTCAAAAGTAAGTTTGAGGCTATATGATGGCATGATATGCATACCGAGAGGACAAATTACTCTGAGATCCCAATGCAATGGCAAGAAAGAAGATCTAGAGTTCCAGCTCGTAGATGGGATGCAATGGCAATGCATCTCAGCTGAAGCAAGTCTTAAACTTGGACTGGTAACCCTGAACATGCCAACAAAGAAGATCCAGAGAAAGAGCAACAAAAGACTCCAAAGGGAGGAAAACGAAAGGCTCCAAAGAGAGAGAGACAGAAGATCGTAGAGAGAGGGGGACAATATTCAAATAAACCACAAGATGGTTGCAGACCATGTTAGTGCAATGAAATGCACAAGCTGAAGGTAAATGAAGCAGTTTGACGGCAAAATGTTCATATCAAAGCTGAACTGGAAGATTGGAAGCGCAAGATTCAAGCTGAGTATATATCTTTCAGAACTTGCAATAATTTGAAGTCTTCAATTAACCAAGCTGTTTGAGATCTGAACAAACAAATTTCAGAGATGACACAAAGTACCAGGAGGAAAGAACAACCCTCAATTCCACAGCTGGCAAGTCAAAGCGGGAGTTGACAAAACTCAACCAGATGTTCAGCCAGGCTAAATGGCAGACAGAAAAGGCATGCAAAGAAGTTGTGACCCTAAAAGAAAGCCTGAAGAAGCAATATGTAGCCATGGAAAAAACATGAGGAGCCAGTCAGGATACAAACCTGCAACAGGAGTCAGCCCCACATGGAAACAAGGGATATGCATAAAAAAATTGTCACTTTGATTGTACGAAGTGGAAGTGAATGACCAAATATACCAGCGCAACCACAAGCATATATGAACAACTAGCAAAGATGTTCCTTCACAGAAAACGGCTGATCAGGAAGATGGGCTCTCCCCAGCTGTACTGAGTACTGAACTACCTTGAATCCTGGAGTGTCAATCCCAGAGGTCCATTTATCCCTAAGAACAGCAATGGAACCACAACAGTGTTAATGAACGAGAGCAGTGGGTGCATAGCGTGTAACTTGGGTGACTCACAGTCACACAGGATCATGAATGCAAATTTGCCTTTTGTTCGCTAGGAAGAGGGGAAGTTTGTTTCCTTTCGTATGAAAAGTGGGATGTTTGGCTTTGAAATGCAATCAGTTCTACATGTCTCATCTGGCTTTTCATAGCCAGATGACATCTGCCATGAGGCAGCCTCTGTAAGCGGACATCTTGAGATCAGTTCAGTAAAGTCCTCTCACTGAGAAGACACTGATGGAGCACTGCTGTCTTTAAACATGAAACATAGGCCATTCAGCCCATTGAGACTGCTCCGTCTTTCAATAAGGTCACCTGTCAGTTGGGCTGGAAAGCAGCTGGGTGCAGAAGGCAGGCAAGTCCAACATCACGGGGGGTGTGAGTTTGGAAATTGCAGAAATCAGAGTCATCAAACATCTTGGGGGGAATTGAACATTGGTTAGGGCGGGTGTTGGACAGCATCGGTTGGAGGGTGGAGGGGTTGTGGTTGTTCAACATTCATGGAATGTTTGGAAAGTAAATTTGGCAGCAATGGTGGGGGGGGGGGGGGGTGGGGGTTGTTGGGGGGTGGGGGCTGTGTTTGGGTGGCGCAGGGAAGTACTTCTGCTTCTCCCAGCCAATTTGCAGTGCAATAAATACATCATGGATTTGGGACTTCTCAGCTTCTTTTATCTGCCATATGTCCTGGGAAACCCAGCCTATAGAAGTTAAAAATGAAACTTTTGTTAAAATGGAGGCAACCACTGTTCTTAAGACATTCTGGTGAATAACTCAGCTCCTGAGAGCAGACAGGGCTTTCTGCCACCTGTCCCACCTCCATCAAAACCAGATGTGGGAGCCATGAAGGTGGATGGACCCAGGGTCAAATTTCCATTTTTTTTACTTTTAACTAAAACATGAAGCTACACCTAATTTGGTCCATGAAAGCACCCAATTCTCAGTGTGACTTAACAGTGGAAAGATGGCAGTTGGAGGAAAATATCACAAGGATGCAGTCTTCTATGTTTAAGGTGAAATAACAGGAGGGCTCTGAGAGAACTACAACAACATTTAACTTGCGCTTTTTCTGACTCAAGAATCTCTGATGCTCAGCCACATTCAGAATGCATTTTCATTAAGCAATGGCATCAAGTATTT
Organism: Carcharodon carcharias; assembly: GCF_017639515.1. NCBI lineage: Eukaryota > Metazoa > Chordata > Chondrichthyes > Lamniformes > Lamnidae > Carcharodon > Carcharodon carcharias. Next base: position 134,968,888 of record NC_054474.1, on the reverse strand, counting down.
TGGTGTCCATACCTCAAATGACAGTGGATACACTGAAGCAAAGCTGCAAAGAAAGACATAGGGCTGAATTTTGACAGAGGCACGTTGCAAAGGCAAGGATCGGATATTCTGTGAGGAAACTGGAAGCAAATGTTTTCACATATGCTGTGGAATTTTAACTCCTCAGGCATGTGTAAATTTAGTTGAACAGATTCCTTAGCCAAAAATCAGCCTTCTTGACAGGCTTGGCTACCAGTCGGGAGGGGAGTGCTCCTTTACATGCTGCAGCCCCAGGAAGTTCACCTGCTGCTGGAAGCGGGAACGTGGTGAGGGATACAATCCTGGAAGGGGGTTTTATCCAAGGTAAGAGTGGGATCTAATCTCTGAGAATGGCAGGGTCTGATCCTTGACTTGGAAGAGCAGTTGGGGTGGGAAGGGGAAGCTGGGGTTGTTGATCTGATGGAAGTAGAACTTGGGAACCAAGAGGAAGCACTTACCTTCTCCACAAATCTGCACTCTCCTCTCTTCAGCTGCCTAGGAATCTTGAACAGCCATAGTTAAAACTACAAAGAATGTTAAGTCAGCAGTTGACAGCCTCATTAAGATATTTATTAGGCCAACTTGCCTTCTATTTGTCCCTTGTCCCATCTCCATTAAACCTGGAAGTGGTCAGATTGGAGATGGGAAGGGGGTCATGTTTGATATGTTTCAAGCTGTAACATCTCACTTGACCCTGTTTTTGCAAGTTTCAGTTCAGCTCATAGAATCATTAAATATTTGTGGCAGTTTCTCTATTATTCCTGGAATGTTCCTGTTATTATTCTGGGTCTAATCTTAATCTAGAAAGGCATATTCTAGAACAAAATCTTGCAGCCTAGATGCTACTGTTACAAAGCAGCAAAATCTTTATCTGCTCCGTTGCTATGTTGTCAAGGCCAATTGCTTTCCCCTGTTTTAGACTAGATATACCAGTTTCCAGCTCTTCCATGGCGAATGGTCCAGTGAAGCCAGGGTTTCAAGCATTTTGGACAGCAAGCAAAGAAATGGCTCTTACAATTGTTCAACCACTGTCTGGCAACGCACAAGCTACCTAATATTTGGCAAAAGGCACATGTAATAGCACTATTAAAGCCCCGAAAAGATCCCTCAGATTCTAAGAGTTTTTGGCCAATTTCACTGCTTTTCCACACCAATAAGCTGTTTGAACGCCTGATTGTCAATAGGATAGCACCAACTGTAGATGAGAAGATCATTCCAGAGCAAGCAGGTTTCCGCACCGGCAAATCAACAACAAGCCAACTGCTCAACCTCAACATATTGAAGATGGTTTTGAGCAAAGGATGGTAACAGGTGCTGTTTTTGTACACCTGTCAGCAGCATACGATTCAGTGAACCATAGACGTCTCCTCTGCAAGATCCTAGAGATGACAAAAGATATGCACTTAACAGAGCTGTTAGAAAGTATGCTTCAGAATCGCCGGTTCTGTGTTGAACTAGATGGGAATCGCAGCAGATGGCCTATTCAGAAGAATGGTCTTCCTCAGGGAAGCATGCTTGCACCGCTGCTGTATAACATCTGCACGAATAGACCAACCTATAGAAGGTGTCATCGCCCCATTTTATATATGCTGATGACTTTTGTGTCACTGCCCAAAGCACTGATTTTAACACCGTGGAGAAAACGCTTTCTGAGGCCTTGGAGGGACTAACATCCTATGAAGAAAACCACCTTCACGCAAACCCATCAAAGACGCAAGTTTGTGCATTCCACCTCAGAAACTGTGAAGCCAAACGCCAGCTTAAAGTAACCTGGTGTGGAGCAACACTGACGCATTGCGAGCACCCTACTTAGGAGTCACCCTTGACAGATGCCTCACCTTCAAGAACCACATCGAAAAGACAAAGGCAAAAGTGAGTGCATGAAACAACATCCTGAATAAGCTCACTAACACAAAATGGGGAGCAAGCTTGAAAACATTGCGAACCAGTGCACTTGCTCTTTGCTATTCCCTGCATGGGAAAGATCTACTCATACTAAGAAGATGGATGCCATTCTGCATGCAAAGTGCCGACTTATCACAGATTGTTTAAAACCAACAAACACCAACAGCCTACATATTCTGGCGCGTATCGCTCCCCCCGATATAAGAAGAATGGTAGCCAGCAAGAAAGAGCGGCTCCGTCAAACATCAGATGAGATGCACCCTCTACATGGTCATACACCTACACCCAGCCACCTAAAGTCAAGGAAGAGCTTTGTGAACAGTGTTGTTCCATTACAATCAACCCCCCATCTGAAGCCCGCATCGCCTTGTGGAAAGACCGGCTCACCAGTCTCGAATAATCCCCAGCGATGGAAATTCTACCTGATGAAAGCCTTCCCCCAGGAGCTAATTGCAACTGGGCAACCTGGAAGTGCCTTAACAGACTTAGGACTGGTGTAGGTCGTTCAAAGGTGTCATTAAGCAAATGGGGATATACAACCAGCCCGACAACTTGTGAATGTGGAACTGAGCCACAGGCTATACAACATCTCCTGCAATGCCTATTGCTAAAGGAACCCTGCACTGTTGCAGATCTTGCTGAATTCAACAACAAGGCACAAAAATGCGTCCAGTTCTGGCTGGGCCATGTATAGACTGTCTGTGGACACGATAAGAAAGAAGAAGCAAAATCTTAGCATGTTTTAAAATTTACACCGGGAACAAAGAAGCTCTCAGTTCTCACTCCAATGGGAGATGCATTTCTCTCAGAAGCAAAATTCAAAACAACAACTGTTTTGCAATGACAAAATAACTCAGCCAAATTTTCAATTTACAGCTTTGCAATTTTGAGGGCTTTTTGATGGCATGCTCATTTGAATGAAGCTATGGACACCCACATATGAGTAATGTGATAGAAAAAATGAGAATGAAGCGTGCATGCAAAGATAATGGTTTTGCTTAAAAAAGGCAGCAGGTATGAATTGACAGTTAAAGGTGATAGGGAAAGGGACAGGGTTCTTGTGAAAATAAGGGTATGCTATTAAAAGAACAGAAAAGAGCAAGTGACATAAACTCCTCAAGGTGTATCTATTTGCATTGATCCTGTTGTAAACAGCAGTATATTTTTTCATTTATGAGTGCAATATGAATGATCTTTCCTCAGCATTGTAGTGAGTCCTACCAGGCTATATCCACTCTGCGGAAACTGGATAACATTTCGGTAACTGTTGGTTAGAACTTTGCCAAACTCCATATTTATGACCTTCTGGCAGCACAAAGATGAACGATTGACCAGTGATGTGAGAGAGAGATGCTTTCTGATTAGACCAACTTTCACTGTGGTATCCTGGTGAAAGACATCTCCTTTCTCCTACCCTTTGGAAGAGGCAAGCAATCCATCGGCGAGGTCTGCTGGCTCGATAAATTGAATTTTTAAATTGGATTCAAACTACTAAAATATCTCTGTGCACAATTCCCTTGATGAAATACAGAGCAGAGAGCCATACAAACACGGAAGACTCTTAGATTAATCCAGCAGACTAGGCTGAGGTAGACAACTTCAGTCAGGTCATCAATAGGGGCAGTACAAATGACCACAGCTAAAAAATAAAATCCAGCCAGGCATCTGCTCCTGGTTTCTATGTATTGACCTGGTGGGAAGAATCTAAATTCAGATTTGCCATATGATAGTCTGGATTTTCCTGGTTGTGCCTGCCTCCATCTCCCAGCTAAAAATTTGGGAAGTTGCGGGGGGCTTGCCCACTGACAAGAACATTGGCTGCCCTGATGCCATTTTATGGCTGATTGGCCATTAATAGACTGAAAGTGGTGTTTCTGCCCCTCAGGGAGAGGAAGTTATCCATCAGAGAGCTGCCAGCCTCTGACTGTCCGCCAGCCTCCAGTACCACTGCTGGTACCATTCTCAGGCTTTGGATTGTGACTTTGTAAGTGTTTTGGAGTCTTGCCAGCTGCCAAACTGGCAGGCTCTGGTGGGGTGGAGGGGGGGTGGGGGGTCAGAGTTTGAGAGTCCTTTTGGGGAAGGGAGCCTGTGAATGAGTAACACTTTGGGCAGGGGGCCCCACAGATGGGCATTAAAGAGGGGTCACCCCCAGTCACCGGTTGCCACCAACCCACACAGAAAACCCTGCTGGGCACTTGGCGTGGGCTCCTTCACCAACTGTATCCCAGTGGTGGCAGGATGAGCCCCTTAAGTGGCATTAGTTGCCCACTTAGGGGCTTTAATTGCCCACTGGTGGAGGGGCTGCCTGGCACCATCCCCACTGCTGATAAAATTGCAGTGCCTACTTAATTTTACATGCTCTCCCCACTCCAACTTCAAGCCTGTATAATCCAGCCAATTTGTTAATTCAAGTTCAATCTAATCAAACAGGTCTTACAATCGAAATGGGAGGAGTGCATTGTCTATCTGTAGATGCACTACTACACAGGTCACAACATATATTTAAATGCTTTTCCAGCTAGCTATAGAGCCAAATATGTGATTTACCTATTAATCTCAGAATGACCACTCAATGCCCAAGTTTCTTCCATAAACAACAAAATTATTAGTTTATTATAAAACCAGACTTGTCAAGTAGAAAGGCACAACTTATAAATATACAGTATGAAATATGAAAGTATGATAATTATTCTTTCTAAAAACTCTCTCTCTTACACACACACACACAACACACCAAAAAAAGAAGAATTCTGCCAAAAGGTTAAAAGTAATAGTTCAAGAGAATAGAATGAGTGATGGAGTCCTTGAAATGTTGTCTGGGTTATACATTTGGTCTCTCAGCACTGGTCTGTAAAACAATCGATGACTCTTGCACTACCTCTAAGGCGGACTTCGACGAAAATTTGCAGTCAGTCGATGTCAGAATGTAGAGCGAATTCAGAAAAACTTCCATTCACTTCTTGCTTTGGACTGGGTCAGGAGCTTCTGGAGCTGTTGTCTTCTTTTCCAAAGCTGCTGATGTTTCTTGTTTTTTCTGCCAGCTTTTTAACACAGTTTTCAAGACATTGGCCAGAATTTACCCATTGGCGATTTGAGGGCGGGGCCCGCTCGCCGACAGGAAAATGATGCGGGATGATGTCGGGAGGAGCCCCTGACATCATTCTGGTCCCTTTAAATCATCAGGAAGTTGGGCGGACAGCGAAATCAGCTGTCTGCCCACCAACTTGTCAATGGCCAATTGAGGCCATTGACAGGGTAATTAAAGGCCCTGCCCGTCCAACCTTAAGGCTGGCAGGCAGGCCAAGAGCCCCAGCGGGCTTCTGATAATACATGAAACCTCATTCAGCGGCAGGATGAGGTTTCATGTTCCTTTTTAAAAACTTTAATAAATGTAATGTGATATTTATTAACACGTCCCATCTCATGTGACATTGTCACATGAGGGGAACATGTTAATAATATTTTTATTTTTCTATTTTTAAAGTTTTGTACACTGTCACTTGTCTCAGGGAGCAGTGCACTCTTTGCCAGCTCGAAAGAGGGCACTTTGACAGCTGGGGATTCCCTCCTCCCCCCTCTGCCCCGCCTTAATTGGCCCGCCCACTCAACATGGCCACAGGCCTTGTTTCGGCGGCAGAGGTTGGCTGTCTGCCCGCCGCCGAGCCAGTGGGGCCCGCATGCCCACCGAGGGCAAAATTCTGCCCATTGTCTCTGCAAAGCCATAAACCATCATGTGACCCTCTTGTAAACAGTCCACTGGGGTCAAGAGGTTTCCAGCTTTCTTAAAAACTGCTTAATTAGCTTTTCTTGTAAAATACTGTCTTTTCCAGGTACAGCAACAACCAGAGTCCATGCATTAACCCTTTAAGGAACAGTGTCTTTAAAAAAAATACAAATCCTTCCAGAATGTTCTTAGTCCTTGAAGATGAAATATTTTCCGTGATTAAAGCATTTATGACAAAGGGAAAATCTAGCAATGTTGGCACCTTCAGTCAGAGCAGGGATCCAGTCCACTATTTTCTTTTTGTAACTGCTTTCTTAGCACAGCATTACCTTTTTAACAAAACTGTTTCACTCCTAATAGTGTTTGACAATGTTTCTATGAAGACCTGCTGCTATAAGTTCAGTAATCATGCCAGAATTCACATGAAGAGACTAAATGGAGCTGGTTGTATAAACTATTGGTGATTAGCACAGCAGTGTATTACCCAAGCCACAAGTTACAGCTGATGACCTTACTGGCATTTATTCCCTTGCACAGGCATTCTTTAAATACGATACATAGATATTAGAAGCATAATACAAGCCAGGCTTTCATCTTACAACATTCCAAAGCCATTCTGTTAATATATGGAACACCTGTTGCTCAAACATGCAAAGAAATTTGGTTATTAACCCTTAACTTCCAAGATGTCTAACATACAACTCTCCAGGATGTCCAGCAATGAACAAGGCTAGGTTGTGGCACTATCAGCAACCTTCAAGGTACTGTTTTATATCAATTCAGAAATGAGCCTCAGATTAGATAGCCACTTTAGCATCTTGGCTTGAGAATGGTGCAAAAAACATGGAAGCTTTTGAATGACGGTAAAAAAAGCTATGTTTAAAGGCACCTGGATAAAATATTATTGCCTCATTATTGCTGAACACCTTGAACCAGCTAATTTACTTTTTTCTTCATATTTTGGTTAAATTTCATTGCTCTCATTTCGGTCAGCATTCCATGCACTATTCTGAGCTGGAAAGGCCACCTGCTCCCAACTAATAATAAGCATGTGCTCGGTGGCATCCATCAACCCACCACTGGGTTGATTTCAGCATTTGGGCAGATGACTGGTGTGCAACTGCTGCCCTTCCTGATAACTAAGCCAGCCATGATTTTGAGACATAAGCCTCATTTACATTAAGCTGACAAGCTGCGGGATACTAAAGAGGCATCTATGCAGTTCAGCAGATTAAGGCTGGTCAATCTTGGCCAACAAATCCCACCGTAAGTGCAAGGGATGTTGGTGGGTGTGGGCAGGGAGTGTGGGGTTGGGCTTGCTTTCAAGATGCCAGTGGCCTAGATAATTTTGCAAGGCCAGAGGAACAGTCCTGCTCCACTTGGATCCACACAATTCATTTCAAATTTGCTTTAGCTGTGTCTTTGCATCCCAATTACTTGTGGGACTGTTGTACTGCACAAAGAGCAATCAGCTTTCTCCTAAATTGACAATTAGGATCCTACATATGTCACATGACCCTAGTTTACAGTAAAAAGGAGGTCTACTGAAACATCGATGAGTCCCTTTCAAAATGACAGTGACTGCAACAGAGACCATCAACAGGACAGTAAGTAAGGCATCACCATTTTAACTGTATTATCACCTTGCTTGTACCAAACAGAGCAAGTTAACAATGTTCTTCATACGTTTATTTTTAAATGGCAAAACATAGATGAAGGGACAAAGTCAAAATTGCAGGACACCACCAAAAAAGGATGGAAGTCGAGATTAATTCAAGAACAGTTCATCGACTGATATGAAGACTGGGATTTTCTGGCCCCGCCCTGGCAGGACCCGCCTCGGAGGATGTGGCGGGCCAGCCAAAGTCCATTGACTTTCAGCAAGACTGGACGATCCTGAAGGCAGACGGGGTTCAGAAAATCCTGCCCTAAGAGCGTATTCCTAAGAAAGATACATGCTCTCAAGCATTACTTTACTATCCGCTTCACAGCTTTTTACTTTGTTTCTTAAGTGAGACTTGGGAATGCACTTTCAATGTTGTATTGTGAAATTATTCGAAGTGTATTTGTGGGTTGCAGACCTGTTCTTCCATCTCTTCAATCATCCACTGTCCACATTCCTTATTTGCTGGGCACTGTCGTATTATGATTGATAGTCCAATGCAAAACTACCTGATTATCCCATCAGGACAGTTAACAATATACAATTGAACATTCAGATGTAATCATTTTCAGAAGCAGAACAACCAGCACCGGACCACTTTAAACCACTAAATTGAATACCCCCATCCCAACCCTTTGTCAGTTTAGCCAGAAGAAGTAGACAATCTAAAAGACAGGAAGGGGAGTCAGGCAATCCTTTACAACGAAATGATAATCAAATTATGGAATATATTACCAAAGAATAAGAGAATGGGAATGGACAGTATAAATTGTTGCATGCTCAGCTAACGAAACAAAGGAGAATGTCTGACTCCAAGAAAAATTGACTTTGAGCAAAGAAACACTAGCAACCTTTTGTGGTATCACTGAAGTTAAGTGGGGCTTGGACAGTATATGGAGATCAGATGATGCATACTGAGTATTCAAGTTACAAGCTGTGGTCTGAATTCCCAGGAATCAATTGTGCTGGGTGAAGGAGTGAACTGCTCTGCTCATTGCACTGGATGCTAGGTTGCAGGGATAGCAGATGTTTTGTGAAATTACTAACTATCACAAGGTAATGTGATGTTTGAACGGCAGCCATTCTACTTTGAGCACAAACAGCAGATATGGACTTCAGTCAATGTGGACATTTTGAAATTAACTTAAAATATGGTCACAATGCTGCCCAAGATGGCCACCAAGGGTCAGGTGACCTATTGTGACTTCCAGACAAATGATTAACTCATGTCTGAACATGCATCTGGAAAGTTCTTAAAAATATAAATGACCCTAGGGGAGATGCCCTTCCTTGAATAGACATTCACATTGCAAAACAATTTGTGAATTTACACCTGCTGTTGACTGTGTATTTATCCAAAACTCATGTCCAGACCTCATGTCTCCAAGTTCGAAGCTGAACAACGAGAGTTGTGCAGAAACCTTAAATTTTTGTTGTGTAGCCATGGCTCCTAACTTCGAAAAAGTTATGTGGAAAATAGATATTGATTATGGGGAGTCATATGACCAAAACTGTCTTCAGATAACCAACGTTACTTACTCTAAGCACCAGGGAGAACCCAGATCAGTCTCAAAACCATCAGGGCAAAAGGGACCATTCCTCCAGCCAAACAGAATCCTGCTGAACAACTAATCAACTCAGGCAATGCGAGGTGGACTAATTCATTTTCATCTGCAATGATTCACGTTTACATAAACTCTGAAACTTTTTCTGAAAATCCAGAGACTTCCAACTTCCATCCGTCTTCAAAGAACCACGAGAGCCTTCACCTTAAAGGACAATTTAACTATCTGATTTACTTCTTGTATTCCGTTAATATTATAGCTGCATGCTTTGTTCTCTGGAATCCTTCTTTACTTGTGTATGTCTGTGTGCATGAAAGAATGAGTGTATTTTGTTGTGGTTACATTTTGGGGTATTGTGTGAATAAACATCATCTTTTTTCCTGACTTAAGCTTAACCAAAGTTTATTACTGCTTTGTGTTTATTACTGAAAATCACAACACTCAAAAGTGATTAGGATCTTCCTCTAAAGCACAAATTGTTGCAGTCAACCAAAAGATGAGGAGAAAGGGGCAAAGTTATCCTACCATCTCTCTCTCCATTCATAACAAATTAATTTCATCTTGGGTCACCAATTATATATCCCACATTATATTCAGTTCCATTGACATCAGTGAACTGATCATCAGCCATGGGGAGTGGTGGTATACCAAATGGCTAATGCAATACTTCTCAATACAAATTTCTACTCCATTATCCTTAGAGCATATGGAAATAAACATGAATGGGCTTGCCACTGTCATCAGTGACTTACAAAATATGATTTAACACTGGAACAAACACTGTAGTAATTTACCAGTCATTCAAAAAAAATGGTAGATGGCCTCTCATTGCAGATCATCAGTTTAGCCGAGTACTGCAGGACCTACAATCAATGTGTCACTGTTTCTGTAAAAGTGATATTCCAGTCGCTTTATCAAGATATCCTATCTAATTGCCACACGGGTAGGAACACCACATTTCAATTTCTATGCTTTTGCAATAATATTAAGGGTTTCAAAAGCTACAGAGGCAGACTTTTTGGTTAATTCCCCAGAATACAAAATAAGTCAATAATCAGAGTGAGTACATGGATGAGTATGTATGTGTACAGAATAGGGAAGAAGAGACACACTAAAATTGCTTCTGCAAAGTAACATTGTATATTTGGAAGTGACAATCTCCACAAGAGTCTCTCTGAGCAAGGTGATAAACTCATATGTTATTTATTCACAGAATGGCTACTCCCAGCATTGAGTAGCTGGTGGAGGCTGAAACAACACATAAAATTCTTTTAGTGATTTTCTACAACAAGGTTAGCTGGGTGAAGATTGCTAAGTACAAATCACCTGGAATAGAATTTTCCCTTCCATTTTGTGAGAATATGACTTCAGAATCTTTGGATCTGGAAATTTATTCCACTTTACTCTCCTCACCCCTAACAAATGGGAGAGTATTCACAAATGACCATGAAAAGTTCAGATCAGATTCGCTTCCCAAGGCTGTTATGCAGCAACACCAGATGACAGGAGAAACAAGAGAAATCAGAGGAAAAAGTACACATACACCCCCCAACACACAGACATCCCCCACACCCGCCATCCCCCCCACACACATACATACCCACACCTCTGTGCACACACCCCTACACACACACCACTGTATTTATATTGTATTCTCTTTTTATAGCCAGTACCAGAATTGTAATAAATGCAAACCACTGAAATGCTTATTCAAAGGAACAGCAGCAAAATGTAATGTTACGAATGCATGTGTCCATCATTTACTTTGTCTGCTTTGAAAATGTCTAAGAAATGACATTATGCTGAAATTGCAGTTTGAAGTTGAAGCAAACACTGACTAAGGATTACAGGTAAATGCAGAGTACATTTACCCATCTTCTGATAGACTTAAAACCACCATTGTAACCATAAACTTTAAATGACATCCCTCCACTTTGTAAAATGTCTACGATGTAAATTAGTTTCAACACGTTAGCAACTTGACAAAGGATTGTTCAGCTGGGCGGGTCCCGATTTTCTTGATGGGATGTAGCCAGGGACAAGCAGCAGTTACATTCGGGCATTCCTCTTGTGGTATTAAACCATTTTAGTTAGCTAACCACATTTCTACAGTAATGCTTTGCAGGATATAACATGTGCCATTCCTTTTTTGTGCAACGCATTCTAAAGCACTGCTTGGAGGGTGTGTTTAATCATTGAGTAGCTGATAGGTATTAACTCAGGCGCTATGTCTCAGGTTTGCTCACTGCTCTGCATTGAATTAGCTGACGTCACTTGGGCTTACTGTTGTGGTGATATATTTGTCCAAATGACCAAATTTTAAGGAAGAGAATATCATGTTCCTGATCACTAGAAAACCCAGCTTTAAAGCATATGTGAGAGGATACTGGGTGAGGGCAGTAGAAAATTGCATTGTGATGCCCCCATGGTAAATAATATTCTTACATAAGGTGTCACAGCTTACATTTATTTGGAACAATCATTTCTTCAAGATGTCAGGGTATGTGTGGCACTATATCAAAATAAGAAGACAATATCTTCAGGACAGTAAGATTGAGAAAATAAAATAAAAACACTCATGTTGTATCAGGTCATTCGATCTACTGTTAAAGATTTCCAAAGGAATACTATAAAAGATACATTATGTCAAAAAGGAATTGCAGTGCAATTTGCAGCTGAAACTGTGCTCACTTAATCTATCAATTCTGGAAAAAAACACCTTTCTTGTTTATTTTTGAGATATAATTGTCAATTTTAAGACAAACATACTTATTCAACCATGCTGTACAAGCTTCAGTTACTTTGCTTGGGATTTTTCCTTTATGTCCTTATGGATGTGGCTTCTGAATATGCTGGCCTGGGGGTCTCTCACCTTCCAACCCACACATCAGTCCATCCCCAAGAGGAAGAAAACATCAAATAAAACAACTCCAATCTACTCAAACCTTCCTCAGAAAAAAATAGGCTGGAAGAGAGCTATCACAACATACTAACTCATATACTGTGTTCATACCCCAAGGATTGGAATGAAGCATTGCCATATTTATTGCTTGCTTGCTGGGAGAAACTATAAAATGAAGAGGCTTTCCCTTGCTGAATCACTATGGAAATTGCAAATCCATGGTCATTGATGCTAATCAAAGATATTTGACCAGAATAGAAAAATTGTGAAGTATTCAATCAAACTGAGGAATAATGTTATGAAAGTGACAGAAGCAGCTCAGGAGAATTTATAATATATACAAGGGCACCTGAAATGCTGCTGCAACCATAATGCCAGACACATTGAGTACCCTAGTTCTGCTGAAGAGGGATGTAATGAATTGCAGGCCCAGCTGACACATACATATGGAGTGATGGAATGAGTGAGATACATTTTTTGGTCAAGGTATCCAATTGGCCACACTAACGATTCTATCGTATGAATACTTTAAAACTTTACCTCAACTTCAAAAAAATAAAAAAAACATATTTATATAGCACTTTTCATGACCACTGGGCATTGAAAAGTTTCTCACAGCCAATTAAATACTTTTATAAGTTGCGGATTGGAGGAAAACATGTCGAGCATTTTGTTCAACTCTAATATGATAATGGCCAAATAATCCATTTTTAGTGATATTGGTTGAGGAATAAATATTGCTCAGGACACTGGGATATCTCCATTGCCCTTCTTTGAAGTACAGCAAATCCTTATGTAAATTTGCAGTTCTGTTCCTGAAAATTGTGTCTTGAAGTGAAACAATTTTAAGTGAATCATAGGTTCCCAGAGGAATCAATGCTCAAACTAGAGGTAGGTTTCTTCAGACATTTCTTGCCCGGAAAAAAAAAATACAAGTTGAAATACTGTACACGTGCAGTACTGTGCATTCCTAGCTGAAATAACTTGCAAAATAGAATAAATGACTAAATATAAAATAAATATTGTATACATTCAAATTAGCTAACACCCATCAGTCTCATTTTCTTCTTAGGCAGTTCCTTGGGATCGAGGATGACTTGCTTCCACTCTGGTTTGATGGGTTCTGAGATGGCCTGTAATGTGCGATCTGCAGACTCTGCCACATGTGGGCAGGTATTGTTTGGAGAGTCAGATGAGTTGTTTGGAGGTTTTGCACTCTCTCCACTGCCTTGATTTCACCTCTGCATGTGCCCGATGAAGTCCCTCTGTGTTTGATGCCTTCCCAAATTAACCTTCTCCCATTTTGGTCAGTCACGATGGGCTGCATTTTACATGCCTGTTTTCGGCGGGAGGGCAAGTAAAATAGGGTGGGTGGTGGGTGCCTACCCCACCATCTTACCACCCACCCCTGTAATAAGGGGGTATGGGCGGACGCCGAAATTGGCAGCCTACCTGCAATTTAAATAGGCAATCAATGGCCAATTAGGCTGGTTACCAAGTCAGTTGACCCTGATAATGCGCAAGGGGAGGTGCAGTTCTATCTTTGGGGGCTGTTCTTTGTGGATTTGGGGTGGCCTAATAACATGGAATCCCCCCTTCTTACCCATCGCAGTCTTAAACTCCCCCACCCACCCAGCCACACCCCCATCTGCACCCCTCCCTGACCTGCCCAAACTGACCCTGCCCAAGACCCTGGAATCACCTGGTTCTGGGATCCACGGCCTTCTTCCTCCTCCTCTTGCAGCCTTGGCAGCTGTCACAAACGCGCTCTTGGCACTGCTGCGGCTGATGGAGCTGCCAGCCAATCTTATTGGCCAGCAGCTCTAGTAGGCAGGACTTCCTTCCAGTGAATTTAGTCCTTGTTAAGCCCGCCCACAGCATGTTACGGCTGCGAGGTGGACTGGCGCCGAACGGGTCGGCTCCACGCTGCCTTTGCTTTTGGTTGGTGGGGGGGAGTGGGTGGTGTGCCATCTGTCCCCCAGCACCAGCCCAATGAGTTGGTGGAGATGTTTGACCTCTTCAGGGATGCTTTGACAACATTCCTAAATCGTTTCAATGGTGGTGGCTTTCAGTGATTAGCAGCTTGATTCTGTGCTCTCTATCTGGTTTTAAAATGGCCCCTCTGCCCCACCTGCTGGAGAGTTAAACATGGGCCAGACTTGGGGCTCTAAAGTGAATCAGAAAACTACAGAGTCAGCCTTCTGAAGGATAGGCACAGCACTCTTTTTTTCACCCAAACAAGCCTTGGGACAAGGAAAACAATTTTACCGGTGTACTGAAAAGCTCAGCGCTGCTGGGGTGGGGGAAGGAGGAGGCTGAACAATGACATCAGCGCGGGTATGGGGGTGTGTGGAAGCAAAGCTCCCTGGAGGCAGAGTGCTGCTTCAGGGAACTGAAGAATTTTGAATCCAAAAATAAAGAATATGAAATTCTGAAAAAAATGTCCCCACATAGGACTCACTCACCTGGACATATAGATAATTAAAAATCTGCCAAACATTTTAATTTTTTAAACATTAATATCGGAAACCTCATCCCATCCTCGGATGACGTTTCCTCAAAAATGCAAAGGCCGCCTAACCAATTCGCCCTCGGGCAGCGAAAAATTCATGTTAATTGAAACTTTAATGGCTTAATAGGCCTCTTAATTGTCAGCGGGCACGCTGCTGACTCTTGTGTGCACCCGCCTACCAAAATATCGCGTAAGTGCGCAATGACGTCAGGATGCTTGCCCGATATCATCGCGTGTTATTTTACGCTCCATCTGGTCGGGCGCACACCCGCCCATGATTTTGAAGACTTCTATCAAGTGTCCTCTTAGCCTTCTTCTCTCCAAGGATAAAAGTCCCAACTTCTCCAATCTTTCCTTAAGACTGAAGAGTCTTATCTTTGGACCCATTTTCATAAACCCCTTCTTCACTCTCTCCAATGCATTCACATCCTCCCGATAGTCTGGTGGTGGTACACAATACTGTACACAATACTCCAGCTGAGGTCTAACCAGTGTCCTATATAAGTTCATCATAAGCTCCCTGCTCTTGTGCTCTATGCTACTATTAATGAAGCCTAGAATACTATATGCTTTAGAAACAGCTCTCTCCACCTGTCCTGCCATCATTAATGACTTATATACATATACAATCAGGTCTCTCTGCTCCTGCCACACCCTTTAGAATTGGATCCTTTATTTTACACTGTCTCTCCATGTTTTTTATACCAACCTGTATCACCTCACACTTCTCCGCATTGAACTTCATCTGCCACCTAACTGCCCACTCCACCAATGTGTCAATGTCCTTTTGAAGTTGTACACTGTCCTCCTCACAGTTTACAATTCTCCCAAGTATTGTGTCATTTGAAAACTTTGAAATTGTCCCCTGCACACCAAGATCTAGATCATTTATATATATATCAGGAAAAGCAAAGGTCCCAATATGGGGAACTGTACTACAAACCTTCTTCCAGCCTGAAAAATACCCATTAACCATTATTCTCTGTTTCCTATTATTCAGCAATTTTGTATCCACATTGCTACTGTCCCTTTTATTCCATGACCTATAGCTTTCCTGACAAGTCTGTTGTGTGGCACTGTATTGAATGCCTTTTGGAAGTCCACATACACTACATCAAGTGCCTTGCCCTCATCAACCATCTCTGTTACCTCTTCAAAAAACTCTAGCAAGTTAGTTAGACACGATTTTCCTTTAGCAAATTCATGCTGACTCTCCCGAATCAATCCACATTTTTACATCTGAATATTAATTCTATCCTGAACAATTGTTTCTAGAAGTTTCCCCACCACTGAAGTTAAACTGACTGGTCTATAATTGCAGGGCAGATCTTTACAACCTTTTTTGTACAAGGGTGTAATGTTTGCAATTCTCCAGTCACAGAATCACACAGAATCACAGAATCACAGTGCAGAAGAGGCTCTTCGGCCCATTGAGTCTGCACCGACATGTGAGAAACACCTGACCTACCTACCTAATCCCATTTACTAGCATTTGGCCAATAGCCTTAAATGTTATGATGTGCCAAGTGCTCATCCAGGTACTTTTTAAAGGATGTGAGGCAATCCGCCTACACACCCTCCTAGGCAGTGCATTCCAGACCGTCACCACCCTCTGGGTAAAAAAGTTTTTCCACACATCTCCCCTAAACCACCTGCCCCTCACCTTGAACTTATGTCCCCTCGTGACTGACCCTTCAATTAAGGGGAACCGCTGCTCCCTATCCACCCTGTCCATGCCCCTCATAATCTTGTACACCTCGATCAGGTCGCCCCTCAGTCTTCTCTGCTCCAATGAAAACAACCCAAGTCTATCCAGCCTCTCTTCATAACTTAAATGTTTCATCCCAGGCAACATCCTGGTGAATCTCCTCTGCACCCCCTCCAGTGCAATCACATCCTTCCTATAATGTAGCAACCATAACTGCACACAGTACTCCAGCTGTGGCCTCACCAAGGTTCTATACAACTCCAACATGACCTCCCTACTTTTGTAATCTATGCTTCGATTGATAAAGGCAAGTGTCCCATATGCCTTTTTCACCACCTCACTAACATGCCCCCCTGCCTTCAGAGATCTATGGACACACAGGCCAAGGTCCCTTTATTCCTCAGAACTTCCTAGAGTCCTCTGGCATCTCCCCCAAATCCAGGGAATATTGAAAGATTACTGCCAGTGCCTCTGCAATTTCCACCCTCACTTCCTTCAATATTCTTGGATGCATCTCATCCGGTCCCAGTGCCTTGTCAACTTTAAGTTCCGACGGTCTATCCAATATCTCCTCCTTATTTATTTTAAACCCTTCTAGTGACTGAGTTTTCTCCTCTGAATAGAATACATTGGGGTTTCCTTTTATGTTAGCTGCCTGTCTTTTTTCATAATCCCTCTTTGCTTCTCGTGTTTGCTTTTTCACATCCCTTCTGAACCTTCTGTATTCAGCTTGGTTCTCAATTGTATTTGCTACCTGACATTCTATCCTGGCCTTACTCCAACTTTAACCAAAACCATACGAGTGTCTTCATCATTTCTAGGTTCACCTTCTAAAATGTTCTATTTGTCTGTCTCCATACCTCATATAGCCCTTTGACTTTGACTTGGTGTATAAATCCCCATCCATTTACTGCACCTCCTGTGGCACAATATTAACTCTCTTGGCCTTACCCTCTGGAACACTCTCCTTAATTCCCTCTGCCTCTCTACCTCCTTTGCTTCAGTTAAAAGCTCCTCAAAGCCCATTGTCCTGAACAAGTACTTGCTCAATTCTTCTATCCCTCGCATTAAGGTTTAGTGTCCATTTGTCTCCTCCTTTTGTGAAGCACTTTGAGACCATAAAACTTTGGTGCCTGGTAGACAGGTACCCTGTGATGATGTACCCTTGCGGGAAATCATCTCCTGTAAGGAAGGATCATTTAGAAGGCCACAGGCTGCAGTTCTTCAAATGACAGTCCTGAGGAGAGGAGAGAAGAGACAAATTTGATTTATTCATGGGAATGTAAAAACACTGAAATTCAGCACAAATAAATCACTACATTTCATTTGGTGATGAAATCAAGTCGATGGAATTTAGGCCGGAATTTTCCGTGCCCGCTGATGTTGGGCGTGTTCAGTGGTGTGAGTGGACAATATGGCAAGAAGGCCAAAATCTGTTTCATGACATCCTGAAACCAGTTTGCGATTGTCCACTCTGCCTGCTGATGGTGGGTTTTGTTTCCGGCCATTGGGTGTTGGGAACCTCATTGTAGACATCTGCATGTCATTATAAGGCTAGTCCGCCGGAATCGTACACCCACCGCTGGATCATCTGCCCATGTCGGTGTGATTGCACGCTGACATATTTCACAACAGCATATAGAGGAGTGCACTTTGAAGGAAACTCGGAGCTGAGTACACAGTAACGTTGCAAAGCATACACCTGGGTCGCCTTTTGGACTTCAAGATTCAGGCATGTTAGGGGGTGGGGGCAAGGGCTGCCTTGTGGGTGAGGCAGGTTGGTAGGGGAGAGGGGGTAAAGGCTGCCCTGTGGTTGAGGCGGGTTGAGAGGGGTGGGCGCGGGGGGCAAGGGCTGCCCTGTGGCTGAGGTGACTTGGGGGGGCGGGAGGAGAAAAGGGCTGGTCTGCGGTTGAGGCGCATTGGAGGTTGGGGGGGAACAAGGGCTGCCCTGTGGTTGAAGGTAGTGCTCAAGCACGTGTGAGTTGTGGGGCGGGGGGTGTGGGGCTGGGTGAGGGAAGCGGCCAGACATTAGGGGAATCTTGTATCAAGTGACCACTCCCCTGCAGCTGAGACAGTTCAGGTGCAGCAACATTGATATGATTGGAGTCGGGCCTCTAGCTTCTCTGCTCACTCAAGTAATGCAGAAGCATCAAAGTGCCACCAAGTGCTCCAGAGCTTTTCACCCCTCGGGCAGACAGCAAAGTCATGAACATTTTAGTGGACTGCAGAACATTTGGATCACTAGGCACGTTGTACAATTTCCGCGTTAAAGCTGGCCATGGAGCAGTCACTGGTGGACGTATTCACAGCCCCTTGTAATGTCATCCTCCCAGTTTGGACCAGTCTCCCCAATGGCTCAAGCTAACAGTGCAGCTCTGCAGTGCAGGTTAGGAGAATGCCTGCGTCTGATCTGAGAGCACAGCATGCAGTCCAATTTGATCGGGTGGAGGTGGGTGGGATTTTGAGCAGCCATGCAGTGCACTAATCTCTGGCCAACTAAGTGGTGGCCAGCAATCTCCAGAGTGCATTAAATGGCCTTCAGACTTAACCAAGACAGGTTCTTAGTATACCCATGCTAATCTCTTTCATTCTGCAGGAGGAGTACGTCAGGATCCTGGAGCCTGGTGACCTATCTGTATGCCTCGTGGCTTACAGAGAGTGGAGACAAGGGAGGAGAGAGTGAATGAGGCACCTGGCTGCACACAGGGAGGAGCAGCACCCTCAGGAAGAAAGGGCAGCTGGGGCTCCTACACACGCCACCAAAGAGTCACAGTGAGCTGTCGCTGGTTGGTGACTAGCTAGATCCAGGATCTATAAGCAAAACCTTTCATTCTTGCAGATGAACAAAAGCCAGTGTCACCGAAGATTGTGCATGTCTAGGGAACTGGTCACTCACATCTGCCAGCTACTGCAGGATTTGGTGCCACGAGGCCATGGAGGGCATCCACTGCCAGTGGCTGTGAAAGCGACCGCAGCGCACAATTTCTACACCAGTGGTTCCTTTCAGGGCTCCACAGTTAGCCTCTGTGGGATATCACAAGCCTCCACCAACTATTACATCCATGAAGTCACAGATGACACACAACTTTGTGCATTTCACCCAGGATCAGGAAAGCCAGGATGCAAGAACGATTGGATTTGCCCAGATTTCAGGTTTCCCACAGGTGCAGGGTGCCATCAACTGCACTCATGTAGTGCTCAGATCAGTTACAACACGCGGCCAACTATGTCAAGTGCAAGGGATTCCATTCACTAAATGTGCATCTGGTGTCTGACCATGACAAATGCATCCTACAGGTGTGCACACAGTTTCCAGGGATTGTCCACAACTCCTACATTCTTGGTCGGTTCAAAGATCCCTGAAGTCTTCCAGGGTCCATAGAAGCTGCAGGGATGACACCTTGGGGATAAAGGGCCATGGCTGATGACCCCTGTGTGGTGGCCTCAGACTGTAGCAGAGAGAAGTTATAATGAGGCTCATACTGCAACTCGCAACTTGGTGGAGCAGACCATTGGGATGCTGAAAATGAGGTTACGGTGCCTAGACCGGTCTGGTGGAGCCTTGCAGTATGGTCCACAGAGAGTGTCACGCATTGTCATTGTCCTTTGCACCCTTTATAACCAGGCGCTGCAACAGGGCGAGGAGCTGGCTGAGGTGGAAATGGAGGAGCTGCATGTGTACTCCGATGAGGAGGAGGACAACAGGGATGAGTATGAGGAGGTTCGCAAAGGTAACATTGATGGGGATGAGGCCGTCACACTGGCCAGATGAGGCAAGCACACTTGGGAGGCCCTCATAGCTACTAGATTTGTGGAGGACAATGACGATATGCAGTGAGGAGACACCACAAGATCCTCATGTTACATCTAGGAACGTTTGACTCCAGTCGGGCTTATGGCAACGCATATACCCATTGTAATAAGGCTCCTGTCATGGAGACGCAGTGAAGGCCCTGATAGTCACTGGATTGCAGGAGGATGATGAAGATATGCAGTGGGGACCTTCACATAGCCTCTGAGAATGCCTGACTTCTGTCTGGCCAAGGGCAGCTCATTTGCACTCTGTGATCAGGGGCATATCATGGAAACACAGCTATGAAACTTGAGAAACTCTGATCCTTTGTTTGCCTTCAGCACCTGACCCCTTCAGGGGCACAGCGTAACTGCTCACAGATGCTGAAGAGATGGGGGCCAGTCCCAAATTAAAGGTGCTGAGAGCACACAGAGGGAATGACAGAACTCTGTGGCATCTGCCCATGACATTCTGGCAGCATTGACCAGCACCATCGAGGTGCAGGCATCAGTAATGTGTCCAGGGCATGTGAGGCTGGATCATCACTTTGGTCAGAAGGCTGCACAAAGCACAAGGAAGAGGCCCTGGAATGAGACAACTGCCTTTATGTTGTGGAGAAAGGCATCACATCCAAGTGACATGAACACTGCTCATCAGAGCAAGGAGCCAGAGGCAGGGAGACATTCTTGGGAGTTTATTGACAATAGTGAATAGTATTTACAAGTGATTAACACCCATGCCCAGGCAGTACAATGACATCTTCTTAACTTTCCTCACCCTGCCGCTACGTCTTGGTGCTCCTTGGCCATCAACAGCAGAGGTGGAGGCAGCCTAATGACTGCTAAGCCCTGTCTTTGGTGACCTTGGTGGGCGTCCACTGGAGAGCTGAGACCTGGAGGGCCTCGGCTTGCTTTCTGGGTCCTGCTGTGAGGCAGTGGCACCCTCCTCGAGCTGTGGAGCTGGAGCTGCTGAGGTCACAGGAAGAGGGGATTTGGATGGGCTGGACACTCCCGAAGTCACCTGGGTGGATGGCCCCAGGGGGTAATCTGCTGATCCTCCTCCCTATGGGTGTCCAAGGGCCTTGGCTGACTCCTTGAGGAGATGGGGTAACTGGAGATGGATTGTGCTGACCCGCACCTCTCTCATATACATACTGTTGGAGGCCAACTTTGGCATCAGCGATGGAGTTGAGCCCACACAGCAGCTCAGGGGCAACATCCTGGACTAAGGTCTCCATGGAGGCCGCCATCCTGTTGACCTCCGTGTGTTGACATGCTGGCGTTATCACCTCAGCCTGAAGGCAGATGACCATAAGACCATAAGACATAGGAGCAGAAATTAGGCCAATCGGCCCATCGAGTCTGCTCCGCCATTCAATCATGGCTGATAACTTTCTCAACCTCATTCTCCCGCCTTCGCCCCATAACCTTTGATCCCCTTACCAATCAAGAACCTATCTATCTCAGTCTTAAATACACTCCATGACCTGGCCTCCACAGCCTTCCGTGGCAATGAATTCCACAGATTCACCATTTTCTGGCTAAAGAAGTTTCTCCTCATCTCCGTTTTAAAAGGTCTTCCCTTTACTCTGAGGCTGTGCCCTCGGGTCCTAGGCTCTCCTACTAATGGAAACATCTTCCCCACGTCCACTCTATCCAGGCCTTTCAGTATTCTGTAAGTTTCAATCAGATCCCCCCTCATCCTTCTAAGCTCCATTGAGTATAGACCCAGAGTCCTCAAATGTTCCTCATATGTTAAGCCTTTCATTCCTGGGATCATTCTTGTGAACCTCCTCTGGACCCTCTCCAGGGCCAGCACATCCTTCCTGAGATACGGGGCCCAAAAGTGCTCATAATATTCTAAATATGGTCTGACCAGAGCCTTATAAAGCCTCAGCAGCACATCCCTGCTTTTATATTCTAGTCCTTTCGAAATAAATGCCAACATTGCATTTGCCTTCCTAACTACCGACTCAACCTGCAAGTTACCATTAAGAGAATCCTGGACTAGGACTCCCAAGTCCCTTTACACTCCAGATTTCTGAATTCTCTCCCCATTTAGAAAATAGCCTATGTCTCTATTCTTCCTACCAAAGTGCATGACCTCACACTTCCCCACATTGCATTCCATCTGCCACTTTTTTGCCCATTATCCTAACCTGTCCAAATCCTTCTGCAGCCTCCCTGCCTCCTCAATACTACCTGTCCCTCCACCTATCTTTGTATCATCTGCAAACTTAGCCAGGGTGCCCTTAGTTCCTTCATCTAGATCATTAATGTATAAAGTGAAAAGTTGTGGTCCCAACACTGACCCCTGCGCAACTCCACTAGTCACTGGCCGCCATCCTGAGAAGGACCCCCTTATCCCCACTCTCTGCCGCCTGCCAGACAGCCAATCTTCTATCCATGCTAGCACCTTGCCTCTAACACCATGGGCTCTTATCTTACTGAGTAGCCTTCTGTGCGGCACCTTGTCAAATGCCTTCTGGAAGTCCAAGTAGATAACATCCATTGGCTCTCCTTTGTCTAACCTACTCATTACCTCTTCAAAGAATTCTAACAGATTTGTCAGGCATGACCTCCTCTTAAGAAACCATGCTGACTTTGCCCAATTTTACCATGCACTTCCAAGTATTCTGAAATCTCATCCTTAATAATGGACTCTAAAATCTTACCAAAGGCCGAGGCCAGGCTAGTCGGCCTGTAATTTTCTGTTTTTGCCTCACTCCCTTCTTAAACAGGGGGGTTACTTTAGTGATTTTCCAGTCCTCTGGGATCCTCCCTAACTCCACTTATTCCTGAAAGATCACCACTAACGCCTCCACTATCTCTTCAGCTACCTCATTCAGAACTTTGGGGTGTAATCCATCTGGTCCAGGCAATTTATCCACCTTCAGACCCTTCAGTTTTCATAGTACCTTCTCCTTGGTAATGGCCACCATACTCAACTCTGCCCCCCTACTCTCTTGAATCTTGGGGATGTCGCTTGTGTCTTCCACTGTGAAGACTGACGCAAAGTACCTACTGAGTTCCTCCGCCATTTCTTTGTTCCCCACCACTACTTCTCCAGTGTCATTTTCAGCGGCCCAATGTCCACTTTTTCCTCTCTCTTACCCTTTATATATCTAAAAAAAACTCTTGCAGTCTTCTTTTATATTACTGGCCAGTTTACCCTCATATTTAATCTTCTCCCTCCTTATTTCTTTTTTAGTTGTCCTCTGTTGGTCTTTGTAGGCTTCCCAATCCCCTGGTTTCCCACTGCTCTTTGCTGCATTGTATGCTTTCTCTTTAGCTTTTATGCTGTCCCTGACTTTCCTTGTCAGCCATGGTTGCCTCGTCCTCCCTTTAGTATGCTTCTTCTTCCTAGGGATGAATTTTTGCTGTGTTTCCCAAATTACTCCCAAAAACTCCTGTCATTGCTGTTCCACTGTCTTTCCTGCTAGGCTCATCTCCCAGTCTATTCTGGCCATCTCCTCCCTCATGCCTCTGTAGTTGTCTTTATTCAACTGTAATACCGTTACATCTGATTCCAGCTTTTTCCTCTCAAACTGCAAGGTAAATTCTATCATATTATGGTCACAGGATGAACTCCTACATTGTGCCTTGCAAACTGAGGAGTGCAGTGGACATACCTTCCTTATGTTCTCGAGCTTGCCTTCGCAGCTCCAGCAACTATGCATGTCCGAATCCAGAGGCTCATGATCTGACTCAGACTCAGGAAATTTCTGGCCTCCAGCAGTCCTCTGAGTGCCGGACACCTGGGAAGTCCTGCCTCCATCTGATGTGGATCAGACAGTGTGATGTGCTCACCAGACCGTGATCCTGAGGCTACTCAAAAGCTAGGTCCCACCGAGTTGTGTGTCTCTGCGCTGGTGGAGGGTGTGGGTGAACGCTGTGACAGGACTTCATGGAGGGTGCCTCCAGTTCCTCTTCAGAGGTTTCTTCGGGGCTTGATTGGAGGCCCTGGGTTGTGGACTCCGTCGGCTGTTTCCCAGCTGTGTCTGCAAAAGCAAGGAGAGATAATTAGTGTATGGCAGTGGCCTGTGAAACAGGACACATTGCTCACAGGATGCTTGTGTGATTGATGTTGCACTGCTAGATCCTCACTTGGTAGGGCACCAGTGACCTCACCATCAGCACAGGACTGGTCCAGATTCTCAAAGGCCAGCTGGATGGCTCTATTTTTAAAGTCTGTGAGGACCTTGATTTCAGGTACTCCTCCACCGGCTTGCAACCTCTCCCTCTTGTTGTGTGCCAGCTTGCCTTGCATGAATAGAGATGGAGAGAGTGCAAGCAGGACGCCTGCCAGGCCAGATGATAAGTATGCCTGGCATGTGTGGGTGATGAGGAACAATGAAAGTGTGAGAGTGAATGATGATGATGTCCCTTGAACCGGCATTGAATGAGGGCCCTGTGTATGTGTGATGGGTTTGTGAGTGTATGAGTTGACAGTGATGAGAAGAGTGACTTAGCCTGGTGGAACGGAGCAGATCATTCATCCTCTTGCGGTACTGGGTGGCTGTCCTCTTTCGAAGGATGTTGGTACTGACCACCACTGCCATCACCTCCCAAGCCGGATTAGTGAGGTTGCTGCCCATCCTATGACCAGAATGGGGGTAAAGGACATCACGGCGAACCTCCACTGCGTCCAAAAGGCGTTCCAGGGATGTGTAATTTAACCTGGGGCTGCAGTCTTTTTGCCTTTCAGGGCCATGTCTTCTTTGCAGCAGTTGTGGGTTGGAAGCACTGAGATGTGTGATTGCAGCTAAACTTTAAATATGGTGCCCAGCGTGCTGAAGCAGGGAGGTGATGGTGTGGTGGGCGAATGAGAGCCCCCTGCCTTGGAAACGGTGTGTTCCCCTGGAATGCATAATCAATGCAGCAGGTTTGGGACGATACAGCGTGAAAAGCCACCAGTGCAGTCAGCAAGTAAAACAATGATTTACCCACCTGCTACCGCATTTAGTGCAAATCTTGGATGATTCCACCCCTGGCCTTTTCGGAGATGGAGGTCGGAGACATCTAATGTTGTCACAATGCATCAATGAAATCTGTATCTTGCCATCTCCAATGCTTAGGTTCGTTGATATGCTGCTTATAGCCATGACCTTGTCAGCTCCAGATGACAACTGCACAATCCAGGCCTCTTCCTCTCCCTTCTATTTTGAGCTCTGTGCTCTTGAAAGGGAGCACAACAGACCTATAACTGTCTGTCAGGCATTTGTGCATCCAATGAATAGTGTGCCTGTGGTAAATTGACTAATGTGGGGCCACCTTGCATAAGGATTGGGATGATTGGCAGTGGTGGATGGAGAAAATGAGAGTTGAGGAAGCATATAGAAAGGGAACAATATGCAATATGGACAAGTGGGAAGCAAAGGTGGCACATGTTGACATGAGTGGGGCATGGGGAGCGTATGGGGACTGAAGGTTGTTTTTGGATTTACTGCTTTTTTTTACAAATGGGATGAAGAGCCTTTTAAACAGCCCACTTCAGCCCTTGTGGCTGCCTCCAAACTCTTTCCAGAGGCGACAGGCCTGACTCTAGTTAGCACCCAACCCCTCCCCCCACAGAATGGAAAACCAACCATTTGGGGCACTTTCTCCTGATTCAGGAGCGAAAATTCAGCCCTTTGTGTTAAGGACTGATCCACTCATCTCTGTTTCCTTGAAAAAAAAAATGCTGCTCCCTTGATGTGGGAACTGGTGACATGGGTGTGTTATGTTCAGCCAAGCCACTGTGGGACATGAATGAAAACTCATTCCATCAGTCTAACATTTGAAATTGCATTGCCCCGAATGTAACATGGAAACAATCTGATGTCTCCAACCAGGAGACAATTAGTCAGCATTCTAAAGATTCTAAAGGCTTCTAGAGTTCATTCTTTGCAAGCAAAATCTAACCTTTCTAGAAATACCATGATATCAATTAAAATAAAATTATTTTAATGACAGATAGGTAGTCCTAATTGCTATATATGTCACCTTGCAACAATTCAGTTTCATCACTGAAATTATCACAAATATGCTGAATAGTTTCAATGAAAGCAAAACATTGTGATTAAGACAGTTACAATGAAGCCAATGACCAACATAATATTATGTACTCACAATACATAATTATAATTATACTTACAAGACAGTTTTACTGAATTATTAAATTCCTTTAAAAGTAGGATATTTTTCACAAAAACACTGTTCGTGCAACCTTGACATATTAAACTCCAGAAGTCTTGTATAATAGGAGATCACATCATATATCCTGGCATCTTTAACAACCGCATTTTGGCTTACCAGTCAGAGACGCTGAAAATCTCTCTTTCTATTCTAAAAATGACCCTGTACCTGTTATAACAATCCTACGGTATTGTGAATGTTAATTATGTTTTGTGACGTGATGTCTCAAATGTCAAACTTTTGGTCCTCAGAGTTTGGCCCACTTTTACTCTGCATTATATCAGGGAAGCACATTTACTTACAAAGAAACTTGTAGGTAAAGCCAGATATAATTGATTTCAGAACTGAAATTTATGAAATACCACTTGTAGTTAACAGTTCATTTTCAAGCTGTGTTATCTTAGCTTGAAACATTGTCACAACAGGCCACATCACATCTGGTGATTGCAAACATCTGCAGCCTTCCAGATGCTTGTTGCTGGACAAGCTAATCCTGCAGTTATGCATTATCTGTGGCTCTAAGTCACCACAGCCTTCATTTCTTTTACCACTGGCTCCTTCCAGGGCATCATGAGAGAAAATGCATGGATCTCGCAGTCCACTGCATAAGGCAGGTGACAGATGAATTGTTGCCCGAGTTAGGAGTTACATACACTTTCTCTGTGATGACAATAGGAAAAATGTGTGGGCACTTGGATTCACCTCTCTGGCTGGATTCCCACAGGTACAAGGTGCCATCAGTTGCACACATATGGCAAACACAGCACAACCAGGAGTTTATAAGCAGCAGCGGATTTTTTTCCATTAATGTGGAGCTGGTGTAAAATTACAAGAAGTGGTATATGCAGATATATACCAGATTTTCTGGGAGTTGCAATGATATCTTCATACTGCTGCAGCCCAACATGCTGGATGTTTTTGTCCCTGGAAGTAGATTTAAGTTCTGGTTTGTAGGAAACAAGGTATGCTCCTTCAAACTTGGCTCATGACACCTGTAGGGAACTTCACCAATGAGGTGCTACAATGATAGCCACAGAACCACCAGTTATTTCACAGAGCCAGCCACAAGAAGATTACAGATGTGTTTTCAGGTGTCTGGAGAGGTCTGGAGACCTCCTTCAGTACTCACAAACACGCCCTGCACAATACCATGCAGCAGAGAGGAATATAGGTGGGGAAGGATCATCATCCATCTTCAGATGAGGAAGAGATTGAAGACGAGGGATAGAAGGAAGAATATGAAGATGGAACACCCATCACTAGACTAGTCACATACATTGCTACCCAGATGCTCTAAGAATGCAAAGATTCAGCTATTGGTGACTCACACAGAAAAACGTCACAAATGAAATTGTCTGGCCCGCTCCCACCACATACACCAACTCCCTCCCTCTCCTCCCTACACAAAAACAGACCTTCAATGACACATCCACACATTATGCAGCCATCCAATGAGCTCCATCATGTATTGAACTTCATTACAAAACAAGTGAAAACGCAAGTTGAAACTCAGGATGCAATAATGGGCAACACGAGGAAGTGCTAAACACAAAATTTTGTGTGTACTTATAAGGAGAGGAAACTTCATTTTGTCTAATAATCATCTGCATATCATTGGTGAATTACAATAGCTTTCTCCTATACTTATGTGGTTCATTTCATGCTTTGTGCAGGCTGCTCATTTTCCTGATCTAACTACTGAGATGCTTTTGGCCCATGATCTCTGGGTTTTGAGATGTCTGAAAGCCCTGCCAAGCACTGTTCCAATATTAGCTATCACAAAATGAGGCAACATGTTGGGTACTGGCTGGGGCTGGGATGAAGTGATGGGGCTTGAGGGTAGCAGTGCAATGGGTGATGTGAAAACACTTTGAGTGGAGATCCCACTTCCATATCCCATTTTGCCATTATCCCTCTCCTGGGCAAGGTGTCACATCACTCAAACCACTCTGCTTCAGACCAGCT
The DNA here is from genome assembly GCF_017639515.1 of Carcharodon carcharias. NCBI lineage: Eukaryota > Metazoa > Chordata > Chondrichthyes > Lamniformes > Lamnidae > Carcharodon > Carcharodon carcharias. The sequence goes on along the minus strand of NC_054474.1, from coordinate 134,940,957 downwards.
TGGTGAAATTCAGTCATGTGTTGTAAGGTGACAGATAGTGTATCTGTCATCTTGTTTAAGGTGGCAGACAAGTTGATATCCAAAGCCTGTACAATCGTGGTTATGCCATGCAAATATATGTTTGAGAGTTATGCTTGAAGCTATGGAGAGTTATGGAGGTGGCCACTCTTTTTCCTCATGGCAGACATTTTCTCAATTTCCTGCTCCACAAATACCTGAGTGATCAAGTTAGACACCTCCATCCTCTTTGATTTTGTAGAGAATGTGTATAACTTGTCTATCAGTACCTGACTAAATTGCTGATGCACCACGAGCAGTCTCTTTCTCAGTGATGACCCTCAGCATTTAGTGATTGTGAACTGCTGAGCAGAGCTTAGAGGGGATTGTGCCCTCTGAACTCAACACCAACTCTCCACAGCTCCTTGCCAAAAGTGTCTGCTCCTGCTCACTTGTGAGTTATGAACTATCAGGTGAAAATCCAACAACTTTCTAAGTGGACCAGCTGAAGTGCAAGTATTTTCACTGTTGCATGACTCTACATCCTGTGGTGATGCTTATACCACAGGATGTAGGTGAATCAGCAAATGTATTCCCCTGGTTAAATCATTATTTGCTTCCTTACCTGTATCAGGACACAATGCCCATGCTGCTCACCTTCCTATCTATTCTCAACCACACCTTCTTGGTGAGAGCTTTACGTTTCTTTCTCTCATTTTTTAGGAAAAATATGTCCCTCAGGCTCAATAGTAATTCCAGAAGTGCATCGATAAATTTTGGTGCTGGCCTTGCTCTTTGTGCAAACATTATAAAGATCTCCTGGATCCTCCAATTTCTACTTGTACATTGTCCCTTGAAATAGAGTTGAGATTGTACCTTGCGGGTGCTTTCCAGGCCTGCTGTGCTGCTTGGGGACACAAATCCCAGCAGTCAAAGATTATTGCTTCAGTTCAATTATAATTGTAGATTCCAAGTCATTGACTTGACCTCCAGTTTCATGCAATCCCACTCAACCTGTGCACGGCAGCTGCCTTGAGATTAACATCGTGGCTAATGGTAGTCATGGAAGAGTTTTGATACAGGACTGAATTGACCGGGCCATTATTAATACTGTGGTAAACTGGCAATTGTATTTTAATATAGACATTGATTTTTCAATAAATAGTATTCAATAATTCCCAAACTTTACAGTTTACAACACAGTTTTTATTATTTTAGGTTAAGTTTTGTGCAACTTTAAACACATCACACTTAAGGTCCGTGGTAATTTTTGCCTTGACATTATGCAAAATGGGAGATGTAAGAACATGAGAACTCACAGAATAGTGCAGAATAGGAAGCCATTCAGCCCTTCAAACCTGTACCTGCCTTTTCAAAGAGCAATCCAATTAGTCCTATGTCCCTGCTCTTTCCCACATCCCTGCAAGCTTTCCACATTTTTATCCAATTCCCTTTTGAAGGCCATAATTAAATTTGAATCCACCACTCGACCAAGCAACTTATTCCAAATATCATTAACCACCTTAAACCTATGTCCTCTTTTTAACCACCTCTTCAGCTATTGGAAACAGTTCCTCTTTATTTACTCTAGCTAAACCTTTTTATGAATTCCAACACCTCTATCAAATCTCCCCTTAGCCTTGTCTGTTCAAAGGAGAAAACCCCTTCTTCTCTCGTCTTTCCATGTTACTGTAATCCCTGGAATCATTCTTCTAAATCTCTTTTGTACCCTCTTCAAAGCCTTTTGTCCTTCCTAAAGTGTGGTGCCTTGAACTGCACACTTATTCCAGCTGGATCTGTACTAGTTCTTCATATAGGTTTAGCATACACTCCTAGCTTTTATACTCTAGGCTTCTAATTATAAAGCTTAGGATCCCACATGCTTATGCACAAACACCCTGAGGTCTCTCTGAACTTGCACCCCCCTTTAATATTCTACCTTAGTGACAAATCATACATTGATGGATGAAGAGAAGGTATGTAAAAGGTTGGCAGTGCTCAGAGCAGAAAAGTAAATGGGCTGTATCCTAGTAAATGAAGAGTGCAAGGGTGTAAATAGTGGAGGCTCTAGCAAAATTTTTCAATCTTCCTTAGATATGGGAATGGTGCCAGAGGTCAGCAGGGTTGCAAATGTTATAACTCCATTCAAAACTATGTGAGAAGGAGAAACTCTGTAACTATAAACCAGTAAGCCAAACATTGGTTTTGAGAAACCTTTCTAGGCAGAAGTCCATGACAAAGTTATTTGTTACTTAGAAAGACATGGATTAATAAATGACACCATCATGGATTTGTTAAGGGCAATTGTGTCTGACAAACTTGATTGAGTTCTTTGTTGAAATCATAGTAAGTGTGTGAGATGAAGGTACTGCAGTTGTGCATCTGGAATTACAAAAGCCGTTTGCTAAACTACCAAATGACTGGCTTATTTGCAAAATTGAAGCCCATGGGATTAAAAGAGCAGAGGTGTGCGGTCACAATGCTTGCTAAGGTTCAGGAAACAGCGAATAGTGCTGGTTGTCTTCAGACTGGAGGGTAGTATATAGTGGTGTCTTCCAGGGGTCAGCATTAGGATTACTGTTCTTTTTGATATATCTCAATGTCTGGAGCTGGATATGTATAAACAGTACAATTTCAAAGTTTTGCAGATAATACAAAACTCAAAAATTTAGCAGCCAGTGAGGAAGATAGCATGAGACTTCAGGAAGACATAAACAGACTTAAAATGAACAAAAACCTGGCAGACAAAACTTAATGCAGAGAAACCTGAAGTGAAACATTATGGTAGGAAGAACAAGGAGAGGCAATATAAACTAAATGCTACAATTTTAATGGTGGTGTCAGAAACAAGACCTGTGATTAATGTATACAAATCTTTGAATGTGGCAGGACAAGTGGATAAGGCTGTTACTAAACTTTTATAAATAAAGGTATAGAATACTCAAGCAAGGAAGTTATGCTAAACCTTAACACTGGTTAAGCCTCAGAGGTGAATCCATTTCTGAGCAACACATTTTAGGAGGAACGTCAAGGACTTGGTAGAGTGCAGAGATGCCCCGAACAAATCCACAGGGTTGTCTTTTTTAATTAGTCTATGGTTATGAAGTAATGGACCACTAAAGTTGATTCAGGAGTAACTAATGGGCCAAAGTTCAGAAACTACTCTCCTGGATTATGTGGCAAAATTCAGAGAAAGATTCAACAGAGCTTGTGAGGTATCTAAGGAACATTTAAAGGTATCACAGCAGGTGATAAAAACACGTGCAGATAAGAGGGCATAAGTTTTGTTGCTGGAGAAGAAGTGTGAGTCTTGTTGCCAGTGTTAGGCGAACCATTAAAGGCAAGGTTTAGTGGACCTTACCAGATTGAAAAGAGACTGAGTGAAGTAAATTATTTAATAAATACCCTAGATAGAAGAAAGAACCCGCGGGTATGTCATGTAAATAAGTGTATAAAGAACTTTGACAGGGAAGATAACCAAAAGGAGGTATGAATAGTGATAGATAAGGAAGAGGAGGTAGAAATGAAGGATCCTGAAATTGACTTTCCTCTAATTAAATTGGACAATGAGGGAGTTCTTAAAAATTTAAATGTGATACTGGGTTACTTTCCAGACAAGTGTCAAAGTGATTTGGAAAAGCCATTTGAGGGAATAAGCCAGGGAAAATAAATTTGGCTATGCATGATGTAGATGTGGGGGATTCAGTCGCAATGAGGCAACATCTTCATAGATTAAATCCAGTAAAATTTGCTTAATTGCAAAAGGAAATCGAATACATGCTTCAGAATGACATCATAGAGGGTGGAATCATCCCAGATTTGCACTAAGTGCAGTAGAGGGCAGGTAAAACAATGTTTTATCAGCCAGCCGCAATGATGGCTTTTCACGCCATATCACCCTAAACCCACTGCATTAATTATGCATTCCTGAGAAACATGCCTTTTCCAGGTGGGCGGTTCTCATTTGCCCGCCACATCATCATCTCACCGCTTCATCATAACAGGCACCATATTTAAATTCCAGCTGCACGCACACCTCTCACTGCTTCTAGCCCACGGCCACTGCACGGAAGACAAGATGGCACCGAAAGACAAAAATACAGCATCCCCTACATTTAGTGATGCATCCCTCAAGTGCCTTTTGGATGCTGTGGAGGCCTGATGTGATGTCCTCTACATTGGCTCTAGCCTCAGGAGGGGCAGCGGCATCATCAATCCAGCATGGGAGGATGTGGCAGCGGTGGAGTGTAATGAGGCAGATTTGATGAGGGAGCTTAAGGTGAAGGAACCCTTAGGAGGAAGTGACCATAATATGATAGAATTTACCCTGCAATTTGAGAGGAGAAAGCTGGAATCTGATGTAACGGTATTACAGTTGAATAAAGGCAACTACAAAGGCATGAGGGAGGAGATGGCCAGAATTGACTGGGAGATGAGCCTAGCAGGAAAGACAGTGGAACAGCAAAGGCAGGAGTTTCTGGGAGTAATTTGGGAAACACAGCAAAAATTCATCCCTAGGAAGAAGAAGCATACAAAAGGGAGGACGAGGCAACCATGGCTGACAAGGGAAGTCAGGGACAGCATAAAAGCTAAAGAGAAAGCATACAATGCGGTGAAGAGCAGTGGGAAACCAGGGTATTGGGAAGCCTACAAAGACCAACAGAGGACAACTAAAAAAGAAATAAGGAGGGAGAAGATTAAATATGAGGTTAAACTAGCCAGTAATATAAAAGAAGATTGCAACAGCTTTTTTAGATATATAAAGGGTAAGAGAGAGGCAAAAATGGACATTGGGCTGCTGGAAAATGACGCTGGGAATTAGTAGTGGGGAAAAAAGAAATGGCGGAGGAACTGAATAGGTACTTTGTGTCTGTCTTCACAGTAGAAGACACGAGTGATATCCCCAAAGTTCAAGAGAGTAGGGGGGCAGAGGTGAGTATGGTGGCCATTACTAAGGAGAACATGCTAGGAAAACTGAAGGGTCTGAAGGTGGATAAATCGCCTGGACCAGATGGATTACACCCCAGAGTTCTGACTGAGATAGCTGAAGAGATAGTGGAGGCATTAGTGGTGATCTTTCAGGAATCACTGGAATCAGGGAGGGTCCCAGAGGACTGGAAAATTGCTAATGTAACCCCCCTGTTTAAGAAGGGAGTGAGGCAAAGACGGGAAATTACAGGCCGATGAGCCTGACCTTGGCCGTTGGTAAGATTTTAGAGTCCATTATTAAGGATGAGATTTCAGAATACTTGGAAGTGCATGGTAAAATTGGGCAAAGTCAGCATGGTTTCATCAAGGGGAGGTCATGCCTGACAAATCTGTTAGAATTCTTTGAGAAGGTAATGAGTAGGTTAGACAAAGGAGAGCCAATAGATGTTATCTACTTGGACTTCCAGAAGGCATTTGACAAGGTGCCACACAGGAGGCTGCTCAATAAGATGAGTCCATAGTGTCAGAGGCAAGGTACTAGCATGGATAGAAGATTGGCTGTCTGGCAGGAGGCAGAGAGTGGGGATAAGGGGGTCCTGCTCAGGATGGCGGCTGGTGACTAGTGGAATTCCACAGGGGTCAGTGTTGGGACCACAAGTTTTCACTTTATACATTAATGATCTAGATGAAGGAACTGAGGGCATCCTGGCTAAGTTTGCAGATGATACAAATATAGCTGGAGGGACAGGTAGTATTGAGGAGGCGGGGAAGTTGCAGAAGGGTTTGGACAGGTTAGGAGAATGGGCAAAGAAGTGGCAGATGGAATACAACGTGGGGATATGCGAGGTCATGCACTTTGGTAGGAAGAATAGAGGCATAGACTATTTTCTAAATGGGGAGAGAATTCAGAAATCTGGAGTGCAAAGGGACTTGGGAGACCTAGTCCAGGATTCTCTTAAGGTTAACTTGCAGTTTGAGTCGGTAGTTAGGAAGGCAAATGCAAAATTGGAATTTATTTCGAGAGGACTGGAATATAAAAGCAGGGATGTACTTCTGAGGCTTTATAAGGCTGTGGTCAGACCACATTTAGAGTATTGTGAGTAATTTTGGGCCCCGTATCTCAGGAAGAATGTGCTGGCCCTGGAGAGGGTCCAGAGGAGGTTCACGAGAACGATCCCAGGAATGAAAGGCTTAACATATGAAGAACGTTGAGCGCTCTGGGTCTATACTTGATGGAGTTTAGAAGGATGAGGGGGGATCTGACTGAAACTTACAGAATACTGAAAGGCCTGGATAGTGTGGACTTGGGGAAGATGTTTCCATTAGTAGGAGAGACTAGGACCCGAGGGCACAGCCTCAGAGTAAAGGGAAGACCTTTTAGAACGGAGATGAGAAGAAACCTCTTTAGCCAGAGAGTGGTGAATCTATGGAATTTATTGCCACAGAAGGCTGTGGAGGCCAGGTCATTGAATGTATTTAAGACTGAGATAGATAGGTTCTTGATTGGTAAGGGGATCAAAGGTTATGGGGAGAAGGCGGGAGAATGGGGTTGAGAAACCTATCAGCCATGATTGAATGGCAGAGCAGACTCGATGGGCCAAATGGCCTAATTTCTGCTCCTATGTCTTATGGTCTTATGGTCTGATGGTCTTGGCCAATGCCTTGCAAAAGAGGATAGCTACTCTGTGCTGCTACAGGATGAATGGTCTCATCCATTCCTCCAAGGTAGTTCACTCTTCTCATCACTTTCACAAACCCATCGGACATCCACAGGGATCTCATACCTCAAGGGACAACACCACTAACTCTCATACACACCCTCACGTCTCCATCAGTCTCATACCCTCTTTAGCTAGCGTCCTCATGAAACAAACCATACAAACATTCTACTCAGTGCCATGTGTCCTGCTCAAACTCTCTCCATTTGTTTTCATGCAGGAGAAGATGCTGACATCAGCAGGAAGAGGTTCCAGACTGGGGGTGGAGTGGCACACATTAGGCCCCTCACTCTCTTTGAGGAGTGTGCCCTTGCGCTGACTGATGAGGACATGGACCATGCCTGCGATGGCAGAGAGGTCAGCGGCAAACAACCTCCTGAGGATCCTGCACCACATCATTTCTCTCTCAATGCAAATGTGAGTGCTCTCTCTCCTGTCTTTGACTGTGCTGCCATGCACTAATAATCTCTACTTTTGTTTACGGGGAGCTCTGCCAAGTGACTGACACCCTCAGCCAGCCAGTCCCTCACCTCCATCCAGGCCCCCACCTCCAGCCAAGAGGACACCTCCTACATCAAAGAGCTGGAAATAAGAATCCTGGAAGACCTCTCACAGTGCTTACCCACACCCTGCATCTGTGCAGAGACACACACCTCAGTGGAACCTGGATCTAGAGCAGGCTCGGATTCACAATTTGGTGCTCACTGCACGGACACGTCAGCAGCAGCAGGAGGCAGGTTCATGTGAGCTCCCTGGCACTTGGAGGACTGTAAGCATCTGTGAGGTCCAAGTCAGATGATGAGCCTCTAGGTTTGGCCTTCCAACTCATCCTGGAGAGTCAGCAGAAAGCATGGGAACATCACGCAGAGCTGTTGGAAGCCCTCAACAGAGTGGCACGCGAGCCAGAGGAGTGCGTCCAGCTGCTCTCTGATGAAGTGGTGCCCACATGTGCCCGTATGGAAACCTCCAAGGGGAGGATGGAGGATGCCATGGAGACCCTGGTCCATCAGAATGCAGAGATGTGTTCAGACCTGCACTCCATCGCGGGAGACATGGGTGAGTTCCTGCAGTGGCAACTTGAGAGGGAAACAGGGCACCTCAACATCCCTCCAAGTGCGCCTTCTCAAGGAGTCAGGCTGGGGTCTCCCAGACACCCGGAGGGAGGAGGAGCAATGGCTGGACAGCCCACTCAGGAACCTCAGAGGCTGTCCTCTCCCACCACATTCCCTTTGCCTGTGAGCTCCTCAACTTCGCCCTCTGTCACCACAGAGGGAGCAGCTGGCCAATGAGTGATTCTGAAAGGAGAAGCATGTGTGTGGTAAGGCCCTTCAACCCTTGTGCAAGCACTCTCCTATGCATGTGGATCCTTCATGTGTCACACTCACCTCAATGTCCTGAATATTTTGAAAGCTGCCTGCTGGGGATCGCTTTCAGTTGTCCATCTGAGTTGATCTGCATCTCCGCCCACCCATTGATCACACTCCCATGCAGTAGCTGATCTCTCCCACCATGATTCTCATTTCACTTTTGATTTGGACAGCATGGTCTGGATTCATTTATTCGTCAGCTCCCCCATCTTTTCCCCTTCCAAAGTCATCCATGTCCTTTCCCCCAATATAGTTGACTTCCCTGTTATCACCTTCCACTTCCCATTCGTGACCTACCAGCCACAACCCTTTTCTTTTGTGAATGCCCAGGTGAATGTGCACGTTCCCTTCCTTCCTGAAAATCCCACCCCCATCCACATTCACCTCCCTGACCTCCTCCTTCCCATCCCCAGGGTCCATTCTGCTTCCGAGGCCCCACCATCCACCTTCTACCACTACCATCGAACCCTCACTCTCCCATCCTACCGCCTCACTCTGCCCTCAGTCATGCTCAGCATTCCCTCATACCATGCCCACCCTCAGGTCACTCCCCAGGAGGCAGTCTTGAGCCCATCAGACCTTTCCTTTGCACGTTCACCTGGACATACCCAACTCTGGACCCCTTACCCACCCTCAGAATGCCTTCCTCCTGGACCCCTTCCCCCCTTGCCCTCTTCAGACACCTTTCCTTCCAAAATCCTTCCCTTCTCTGGACACCTTCGCACCTGCACCCCCCTCCAGAACCCCTTACCCTTCAGAACCCTTTCTCCCCCCCAACTTAGTCCTCCCACCAACCCAAACTCCCCCCTCACCCCCCGCTTGGTCCATCCACATTCCTGATTCCCTCAGACACCCTTACTTCTTCCACCACCCTTAGTCCTCTCCCTCCCAACTCCTCCCTCCAGCCTTACTCCTTCCCCCTTCCTGACTCCTTCCACCACCCTTACTTCTTCCTTCACCTCTACTCCTTCCCCTCTCCACACTTCTTCCTTGCCCCAGACTCCCTCCCCGCTCTGTACTCCTCCCCCCCCAAATCCCTCCCCCTCTCCGCACTTCTTCCTACCCCCAGATTCCCTCCCCTCTCCACACTCCTTGCTCCCCCTGGAACCCTTCCCCTTTCTGCACTCCTTCCTCCCTCTGAACTCCTTCCCTTACACCTTCCACCCCAGTTGCCATCTTCTTCCTCATCAACCCGTCCTCCTCCTGTACTCTATCACCCCCTTGACACCTTCATTCCCTCCCCTCCAAACCTCACCCTCCCAACATCTTCATTCCCCCCTCAACCTCAGCCCCCCAACACCTTCAGTCCCCCCTTCCCGCCTCACCCCCCCCCCCCCCGACTCCTCTTCCCCTCCCAGTCGATCCTAGACCTCCTCTCCCACCCCTCGACCATCATCTGTTATGAGCATTGACGGTAACTTTCCAACTTCCATGAGCTGCTTCGCAGCAGAGCCACGTTCATGACAATCCACCCAGCATGCCATGGACCCTCCTTGGATGCCTGCGATGTGAGCAAGGCCCTGGCATTAATTCTGGACTTCTACACGTCGTAGTTGTCAAGACATGTCCTGCACTGGTGTATTTACCCGCTGACGTTTGTGGATTATTCAGCTGGGGGTAGGGGGGAGGCGGGGTGGGGAATGAGTCCAGTGGGCTAGCCTTATAATGATATGCTGATGTATTACAAAGAGGTTCCTGACGTCCAATGGTGGGGAACCCGGCCTGCCATCGACGAGTTGAATGGACAATTGCAAAGTGGTTTCACGATGTTGTGAAACCAATTTTTGGTCTGGTCGCTATATTGTTCGCTCACACCACCAAATAGTAGGCACAGATGATTCTGCCCAGACTCTAGTTGCGGTAACTGGAGTTCACCCATCATGATGGTACCGAAACTAGACAGAACAAAAAGACTGTGTGTGGACTATTGAAAAGTGAACGCAGTGACAAAAGCAGATGCATATCCTAGTTGGAAGATTGTATTGAGAAAGTGAGACAATCAATCAGAATTTATCACAAAGGTTGACTTGCTGCGAGGACATTGGTAAGTACCCTTATCAGAAAGAGCGAAAGAGATATCAGTTCAAAGTTATGACATTTGGTATGAAGAATGCACCAGCAAAATTTCAAAGACTGGCAAACAAAGTAATTGCAGGACTGAGCAAATGTGTTGTTTATATTGATGACTTGGTAATTTTCAGTCAAACATGGGTGGAGCATTTACAACATCTGAAAGAACTGTTTGATTGACTGCAAGAAGCTAATTTGGTGCAGAAATTGGCTAAGTTTGAATTTGAGAATACACAAGTTAAAAACAGTGTTGACCACTGTGCCAGTTTTGGCAGCACCTAGCTATGTCCAGCAGCTTAAGTTGGTGATTGATGCAAGTGATCTGGGTATTGGTGCTGTGTTGTTACAAGAAGATGAAACAGGAATTGAAAAGCTGGTACAATATTTTGCATGGAAGCTGAATGTACATCAGAAAAAGTACTCCGCCATCGAAAAAGAGATTCTAGGTCTGGTGTTATCGTTGCAGCATTTTGTGGGTTGTGTTGCAAGCAATTCTTCAGAAACAATTGTTTATACAAACCACAATCCTTTAAAATTTCTGGAAAAACTTTGAAACTGGAATGCCAGACTGTTGAAATGCAGTTTATTACTGCAACATTTTAATTTACAGATTATACTTGTGGCTGGATGTAATTGCAGATGCATTGCCAAGAGATTAAAGTTCAAAGGAAATTAAACATTTGAAACATGGAAAATGGACTAAAATGACCTTTTAGATTTAAGGTAAGAGGTAGAAGGCTAAGAGGGGAGTTGAGGAGATTTTTTTTTCACTCAGAGGGTGGTGGGAGTCTGGAACTCATTTCCTGAAAGGGTGGTTGAGTCAGAAACTCTCATAACATTTAAGAAGTATTTAGATATTCACTTGTGTTGCCATAGCTTCCAGGGCTATGGGCTCAATGCTGGAAAATGGGATTACTGTAGTCAGACCTTTGTTGACCAGCGCAGACATGATGGGCCGAATGGCCTCCTTCTGTGCTGTAGACATTTATGAGTCTATGTTGATACAAAGAACTGGTGTATATTGTCATGTAAGGGCATGTACCTGGCAGTGTAATAGTTTTGTGTATATAGATAAGTATAGTAAATAAGGTGAAATGGGTTGAGAAAATTAAGCCATCTTTAGAATTATGATGGTTCATTTTTGCCTAAGGACGGAAATGTGAAGAGAATGTAATTTTTTTCCAATATTACAGTTGGATACTGTGAAGCAGGCATGGCTTCTGGGGGCTGTGTGTATGTTGTGTGTGGTGACTAATTTAATAAGATTAAAGACTGTCAGACTGCCAGGATTAAATCATCAAAGGGTCAGGTGTAAAGCAGGCATTTTGAAAAGGAAATGGACAAGCCAAGATGGAATACCAGTAGATACAGCATGAATAGGAATTTTCACTAGGAGATAAATGAGGAGTGAATTTTTAGCTATTGAGTTTTAGAGAATTCAAAGGAAGCTTTACAACTGGCAAAGATCATCCATAAATAAAGCAAAGTTATTCAGTTTATTTTTCTCGAACGTAGTGGCCGTAAAGACAACATGAAAGATTTTAGATTCTGGGAAAGGTAACTTCCAAAGTACAGTTAGGAAGAATAGATAAAGATGAAAGGGAAGAAATATATTTAAGGAAAGATTGAAAGCTGTATGAGGTGTGTGGCCATGTGATCTTGAAGAGAGTGCTGTGCAAGCAGTCCTGTGAAGAAAGCAGCTTCAGAGAAGTGTCTGCTTCATCCAGAAAGCAAAGTTTTGTTATAAGCCTTGGATTTCCATTGCCGCTTGAGAGGGAGAGAGAAGCTTGTGAAATACCTCCCCTATAGCAACAGTGGTGTCTTGTGGTAATATTACTGGATGTTCTATAGCTTAAGAAATCTATAGGGACTGTTGCCTGGAAAAGGATGTATATATCTGAGTCTAGCTAAGTAGAAATCTTTTGAGAAATGTTATAAGACTAAAGTAACTGTGTAACTGTAACTTGCTTGTTTAAGTTTTCTTTTCATTTGTTAATAAATGTTTTAATTTAATACTTAAAATCTCCAAAAAGTGGTAGCATTATCTTTACACCTGACTTCAGTATTCATACCTTCTCATAATTAGTACAAATTACAAAGCCAGTGTGATAGCTTGACCAAGTTTCCCTTTGGGATTTGGTCAGTCCAGCAAATACCACCTGTCACATCATAATAAGAGTAAGCCAGTTGGACTAATTGCATGGCTTCACAGCAGGTGGAATGGTCTGCCTGAAGGTAATTTTGTTAAGTTGGTGAGATGCTATGAGGGCTCAGCTACTCTATTATTCATGACAGGTACATTATTGATCTGTTCACTCTTATATTTGATCAAATTTTCAAGTCACTGATGACATTGGGAGGCCCATCCTTGTTTATTTCAATATACCACAGGAACTACAGATTTTAGAGCTTTTGTAATTCACTCAAAATGTGGGCTTCGCTGGCTGGGCCAGCATTTATTGCCCATTCTCAGTTGTCCTTGGAAAGGTGGCATTGAGCTGCCTTCTTGAACTGCTGCAGTCCATGTGGTGTAAATACACTCACAATGCTGTTAGGGAGGGGGTTCCAGGATTTTGACCCAGCAACAGTGAAGGAACAACGATATATTTCCAAGTCAGAATGGTGAGTGGCTTGGAGGGGAACTTCCAGGTGGCGGTGTTCCCATGTATCTGCTGCCCTTGTCTTTCTAGATCGTAGTGGTCATGGATTTGGAAGGTGCTGTCTAAGGAGCCTTGGTGTGTTTCTGCAGTGCATCTTGTAGATGGTACGCTCTGCTGCCACTGTTTGTCGGTGGGGAGGGAGTGAATGTTTGTAGATGTGCTAATCAAGCAGGCTGCTTTGCCCTGGATGGTGTCAAGCTTCTTGAGTGTTGTTGGAGCTGCACTCATCCAGGCAAGTGGAGAGTATTCCATCACGCTCCTGACTTATGTCTTGTAAATGGTCGACAGGCTTTGGGGAGTCGGAAGGTGAGTTAATTGCTGCAGGATTCATAGCTTCTTTCCTGATCTTGTAGCCACAGTATTTATATGGCTAGTCCAGTCAGTTTCTGGTCAATGGTAACACCCAGGCATTGATAGTGGGTGATTCAGTAATGGTAATGCCATTGAATGTCAAGGGGTGATGGTTAGATTCTCTCATGTTGGAGATGATTATTGTTGGCACTTGTGTGGCACAAATGTTACTTTCCACTTGTCCACCCAAGCCTGGATGTTGTCCAGGTCTTGCTGTATTTGGGCATGGACTGCTTCAGTATCTGGGGAATCACAAACGCTGCTGAACATTGTGCAATCATCAGCAACCACCCCCACTTCTATCCTTTTGATGGAAGGAAGTTCTTAGATGAAGCAGCTGAAGATGGACACTGCCCTGAAGAACCCATGCAGTGATATCCTGGAAATGAGACGATTGACCTCCAACAACCACCACCATCTTTCTTTGTGTTAGGTATGACTTCAACCAGTGGAGAGCTTTCCCCCCTTATTCCCGCTGACTCCAGTTTTACTAGGGCTCCTTGATGCCACACTTGGTCAAATGAAGCCTTGATGTCACGGGCAGCTGCCCTCACCTCACCTTGGGAGTTCAGCTCTTTTGTCCATGTTTGAACCAAGGCTGAAGTCAGAAGCTGATTGGCCCTGCCGGAATCCAAACTGAGCATCAGTGAGCAGGTCAATGCTTAGCAAGTGCCATTTGATAGCACTATTTTTGATTCCTTCCATCACTTTGCTGATGATTGAGAGTAGACTAATAGAGTCGTAATTGGTTGGGTTGGATTGGATTTGTCCTACTTTTTGTGTACAGGGCATACTTGGGCAATTTTTCACATTGTTGGGTAGATGCCAGTGTTGTAGCTGTAATGGAACAGCTTGGAAGGGACGTGGTAAATTCTGGAGCACAAATCTTCAGTACAATTGCTGGGATATTGCCAGGGCCCATAACCTTTGCAGTACCTAGTGCCTTCAGCTGTTTCTTGATATCATGTGGAGTGAATTGAATTGGCTGGAGACTGGCATCTCTGATACTGGGGACCTCTTGAAGATTATCCACTTGGCATTTCTGGCTGAAAATTGGTTGCAAATGTTTCAGCCTTATCTTTTCCATTGATGTGCTGGGCTCCCCCATCACTGAGGATAGCGTTATTTGTGGAGCCTCCTCTTCCAGTGAGTTGCTTAATTGTCCACCACCATTCACGGCTGGATGGGGCAGGACTGCAAAGCTTAGATCTGATCCGTTGGTTGTGGGATTGCTTAGCTCTGTCTATCACTTGCTTCTTATGCTGTTTGGCATGAAAGTAGCCCTTTGTTGTAGCTTCACCAGGTTGCCACCTCATTTTTAGGAATGCCTGATGCTATTCCTGGCATGCCCTGCTGCACTCTTCGTTGAACCGGGGTTGACCCCCTGGCTTGGTTGTAATGGTAGAGTGGGGGATATGCTGGGCCATGAAGTTATAGATTGTAGTTGAGTACAATTCTGCTGCTGTTGAGGGCCCACGTTGCCTAATTGTTGCTCAGTCTTGGATTGCTAGATCTGTTCAAAAACTATCCCATTTAACACATAACATGATGGAGGGTATTGTCAATGTGAAGATAGGACTTGGTCTCCACAAGGACTGTGTGGTGGTCTTTCCTATCGATACTTTCATGGGCAGATGCATTTGCGGTAGGCAGGTTGCTGAGGATGAGCTCCAGTATGTTTTTCCCTCTTGCTGGTTCCCTCACCTCCTGCTGCAGACCCAGACTAGCAGCAATGCCCTTTAGGACTTGACCAGCTCGGTCAGTGGTGGTGCTACCAAAGCACTCTTGGTGATGGACATTGAAGGCCCCCACCCAGAGTACATTCTGCACCCTTGCCACCTTCAGTGCTTTCTCCAAGTGATGTAAACATGGAGGAGGACTGATTCACAGCTGTGGGTGGGCAGTACATAGTAATCAGTAGGAAGTTCCCTTGCTCACATTTGACTGGTGCCATGAGACCTCATAGTGTCCGGAGTCAATGTTGAAGACTCTCAGGGCAACTCCCTGCCGACTGTATACCACTATGCCGCCACCTCTGCTTGTCTGTCCTGCCGGTGGCACACGACATACCAGGGATGGTATTGGTCTATGACACAGCTCTCCAAGGACTTGTGGAGGGTTGACAGGGCTGAGTTTCCCATTGTCATTTCCGGTACCTAGGTTGATACAGGGTGGTCCACCCGGTTTCATTCCTTAGAGACTCTTGAGCGGTTGGATACAACTGATATGCTTGCTCAGCCATTTCATAGGACATTCAAGAGTCAACCATATTGCTTTGGGTCTGGAGTCATATGTAGGCCAGACCAGGTAAAGACAGCAGATTTCCTTCCCTAAGGAGCATTAGTGAACCAGATGGGTTTTTACTACAATCAACATTGGTTTCATGGTCATAATTAGACTTTTAATTCCAGATTTTTATTGGATTCAAATTCCACCATCTGCCATTCAAACTTGGGTTTCTGGATTACTAGTCCAGTGACAATACCATTATGCCACTGCCATTATGTTTTCACTTTTATGTCCATTTGATATGGTTTTGAATGCAGAACACCATGAACTCAATGGAATTACATGGTGGCTTTGTTGCAATTTAACTCCCGAGTCTGCTGAAATGAAGTGATCTGAGATGACCTCCTCTCCTCCTTGAGCTTTACACTGAATGTAACGTACATAATTTATTGCTGGTGAATCCGAGTGCTGCTTCATCTTTGGTTTGCTTTGGTTTAGTTTTTAAAATTTTACTTTAGTTCACTCCAGATCTATGTAACAAATCCATATTTTAGTTTATCAGTAGAACTTCTTTCCCCCATATCCACAACATTTCCCACCATCAGTCTTGCTGATTCCCACTGACTACTGAAAGCTTTATTATTACTCCGTACTCAAATTTTCCCACATGCTTTTTTGTCAGCTTCCCAACACACATCTAACATAACCACTAAAATGTATCCAAATTCTGCCTCCCACCTTTTGCCTTCCATTAAGTACAGCTTGCCCATGCTTTCTGAATTCCATTGGTTTCCCTTTCCCCATTGCATATTGTTCAAATTCCCCATTCTTATTTACATGTCCCTCAAAATCTGCAATCCCATTTCCACAACCCTAATCTTATATCACAGTCCATGCCCTGCAGTCTTCCAGCTCTGGTTTTGCATCTTTGTGTCCCTCTGGTCTACACTACTGACAAAACTCTAGCTAGATTTAAACTTTAGCACTAATCCCCTGAACTCAAACTCCACAGAACATCCTGGATTAAACAATAGTTTGTTCTCCAACAACCTATTCCCATCATTGAGCAAATAGTCCATACAAAGCAACCAAAATGTTATCCTTATACTCAGAACCTTGATAACAAAAACACAATTTTTTGTTGGATTGAAAAAATCTTGTATGGTCTGTGCAGTAATGAAACATGTCATTATTTAAATAAGCAGAGAGCCTTAGTGCTGTTTACTGATCTATTTTAAGCTTCAAAATCTAATTTTTCTATTTATGAAGATAAGCCAAACACATCAAGGGAAATCATTGTATGTGATATTTATTGAATAATCAGAAATAATATTCCAACACACCCGACTGCATTATTCAGTTAAGCTCACTGCCTTGAGATGTATTATATCCAACATGCCTCCACTGTGTACTTAGTCATAAGGGGTTGAGTTAATAGGGTACTTTATTGCTACAATAACATTGCCTAGATCAAATTCTTATAATCTACAAATTACCCTGTTTGCAATGTTCTCAAGATAAATGTATGACACAATCCTATTTCATTTCTTTGTCTGCTAATTTGGCAGGAATGTTGGTTTGTTTCAAATAAGCAAGTTAATGCTTGTGTTAAATATTTAACACAAGCACCATCTTGCTTATTTTAAAGATGCAAAAAGTTGGTCTTGAAAGTAGAATATTGCATGAATGCTAATGTGTGTACTCACTTCGATCTCCAGCTGTAGTTTCTAGTCTTAATGATGTTCTGATTGGGATGTACTGCCTGAAATGGTGGAGGAAAAAGATTCAAAAGTAACTTTCAAAAGAAAATTGAATAAATACTTGAAAAGAAAAGGAAATTGCAGGGCTGTGGGAAAAGGACAGGGGAGTGGGACAGATTGGATAACTTTTTCAAAGACCTGTAATTCCCAAAATCCTTTTATCACTGGTGGGCTTGCCATGAATAGGCAATGATAGCATCGTGGTAATGATGTTACTGGATGAGTAATCCAGAGGCCTGGACGAATGCTTTAGAGACATGAGTTCAAATCCCACCATGGCAGCTGGTGGGAATTTAAATGTAATTATTCAATAAATCTGCAATGCAATGCTAGTGTCAGTGATGAAGTTGATGGCACCAGAATTGACAAAGGCAAAGTCCTCCTTACTAACACCTGGGAACTTGTATCAAAATTGGGAGAGCTGCCCCACAGACTAGTCAAGCAACAGTCTGATGCAGTCATACTTACCAAATCATACCTTATAGACAATGTCCCAGATTCCTCCATCACCATTCCTAGGTACTACCTGTCGCACTGGCATAATAGACTCACTAGAGACAATGGCAAAGTGGTACGCAGTTAGGAAACAGTGGCCATGGTCATGGGAGTTCCATTCATTGATTCCAGACCCAATGATGTCTCAAGGAATAAAGTGAAGCAAGGGCAAAGAAACTTCCTGCTGAATATTATTTGCCACCCTCCCTCAGCTGATGTATCAGTATTCCCCCATGTTGAAAATCACTTGGAAGAAGCACTGAGGGTAGCACGGGCACAGAATGTACTCTTGTTGTGGCATTCAATGTCTATCACCCAGAGTGGCTTGCTAGCACCACTGCTGAGTCCTGAAAGACATAACTGTCAACAAGTGGTGAGAGAAACAACAAGTGAAAAAGCCTACTGCAATTAATCTGCATGGCATTCATCTGTCCATGACAGTATCAGTAAGAGGTTTTAGGCCAGCATTTATTGCCCTCATTCAGAGTCAACCTCATTACTGTGGATCTGGAGTTACATGTAGGTAAGGATGGCAGATTTCCTTCCCTAAAGGACATTACCTCTGAACTAGATATTTTTTTTTTACAACAATCAGCAATGGTTTCATGGTCATCATCAGATTTTTAATGGATTCAAATTTTATTATCTTCTGTGGTGGGATTTGAACCCAAGTCCCCAGAGCATTACCCTGGGTCTCTAAACTACCAGTTCAGTGACAATACCACAATGCTACCACCTCCTCTTATGGCCAACATGTTGTCCTTGTGGAAAGACTCATCTTCACACTGAGGTCATCCACAATTGTGTTGTGCGGCAATACCCCCATGCCAATCAGAGACCAGAGAACAGAGCACTAGCTCAAAGCTAGGCACCCATGAGGCACTATGAGCCAGCAGAATTGTATTCAACCACAATTTTCAACTTCATGGCCAGGCATATCCCTCACTCTGCCATTATCATCAAGCCAGGGGACCAATCCTGGTTGAATGAGGAGTATAGGAGAGCATGTCAGAAGCAGACATACCTAAAAATGAGGTGTCACCTGGTGAAGCCACAACACAGGCTACATGAATGGTAGATGTTGGAAGCAACATGCTATAGGCAGAGCTAAGCTATCCCACAACCAATGGATTGGATCAAAGCTCTGCAGTCTTGTCATATCCAATCATGAATGGTGTTGGACAATTAACCAACTAGCTGGAGGAAGTGGTACCACAAACATCCACAACTTCAAGAATGGGGATAAATCAGTGCAAAAGACAAAGCTGAAGCATTTGCAACTGTCCTTCTCTGCCAGAAATGAAGAATGGATGATCCATCCCAGCCTCCTCCTGAGATCAGGAGCATCACAGATGCCAGCCTTTGGCCAATTTGATTAATTCTACATGATATTGTTACAGTCCCTGATAACTTTTGAAATGAGATTTGAACTTCCCATTGGTTACCACCTGAAAGAATGACATGGCAAGATTTCATATTTTATAAATTTTATTGTAACAAATGACTAAAAGCACTGGGAACCACACACTATTTTCTTTTTTTGTAGGCAATTTACACAATATACTAGTGTTGGGTTCCTGTGACACAAGAATAACTCCAACATTATGTTCAACACTTTATTTTTAAAGCTATTTTCTTTAAAAATGGACTTTATGCTGAACCAAAAAAGGTGGCTTCCACAAGTTGGCCCTTTGTCTGGGAGCTACGCTCAGAAGTTACAAGAACAAAATATGTCTTTGCTCAGCTTCTGGAATCTCACACCTCATTGTACAGACCCCTTGTAATCACAAAAGACCAGGAGACTGACACATCAGAACTCATTATGCCTACAAAGCTACTAACAGACTCATAACACACCTGGGACTGACCAAGCCCATTTCAAAAGGGTTATCATTTGCATCTGATAAGCTTACCTTGCTACTGGATTTATTGGATCTGCCTAGACAATGGCTTCCCAAACACTAGACCCTCAACATAGATGGTAGCTTTTGCCACCACTAATGACTGGGACATTATCAGTCTTGAAATCAAAGCCAATTCCAAATGCTGGATTAACATCCCTTTTTAAGCATTTGTGGAGAGGGAAGGTCACATGACTCAAGCAACCATTTTGAAATCCCTATATGCCTTTGAAAGCTGAGGATTGGTCAGTCTGCTATTTTAACATCCAACTGGTGATCCACCAAGAAGCTGGCCCCTCCAGGAAGAACAACAGCCTGTACCTTGAAGCCTGTCTCTGCTTGAAGATTCCATATCATTGCCTACAGAACTGATTTAGTTTCTGTGTACTTACTTCATTGTGTGGTCAGTTCCAACTGAAAAGTGAATGCTACAACTCTGGTTCAGCCAGCTGAACTCAAACTCCCATGTGAAATAATTCCTCATGGATTACCAGAAGGATATGGAGGCATTGGAGAGGGTGCAGAGGAGGTTTCCAGGGTGCTGCCTGGTCTGGAGGTTATTAGCTATGAGGAGAGGTTGGAGAAACTCAGATTGTTCTCACTACAGCGATGGAGATTGAGGGGCAACTTGATAGAAGTTTACAAAATTATTAGTGGCATGGACAGTGTAGTTAGTCAGAAGCTTTTTCCCAGGGTGGAAGAGTCAATTACTAGGGGACATAGATTTATGGTGAGAGGAGAAAACTTTAGAGATGTGCGGTGCAAGTTTTTTAGACAGAGGGTAGTAAGTGTCTGGAATTCGCTGCCAGAGGAGGTGGTGGAAGCAGGTACGATAGTGATGTTTAAGGGGCAGCTTGACAAATACATGAATAGGATGGGAATAGAGGGATACGGACCCCGGAAGTGCAAAATATTTTAGTTTGACAGGCAATATGATTGGCACAGGCTTGGACGGCCGAAGGGCCTGTTCCTGCGCTGTACTTGTCTTGTTCTTTGACTCTGACTTGGAATCCTGGAAATCACATGAACTAATGTTCATTTCTGTGGTTCTTTTACTGTAAAACTCCTTTTTTCTGTCCCCCTTTTGCTGTATATGTGTTTGGGGTGGGACGTTGTGGGCACTCTTTCCCCTAGGTTTCTGAATGTGAAGTAAATTTAACCTTCAGAGTTAATCCAAATTAGAGTTTGCTGCAGATTATGTATAGGTGGTAAGAGGAAATAAATGCAGTAAACCTGTCTCTTCCCTGTCTGTAACACTACAGGGAGGAATGTCCCCCTTTAATACTTATCACATATCTCACTCTCCACGGGAGTCCTTTTAATAAACAGTCCACAGTTGTTCCCAGCTTCCAATGGGCTCCTGGAACCCCATGTAGTAACTTCGAGTGACTATCTCTAGGCACTTTTCTCAGTTTTCAGAGAGTTCTTTAAATATACCATTAACAGTAAAGCCTGTTCCAATTATTCTTCTTTCCCCAAATGTACCAAATGTATGGTAGTTAAATTTATTGATGACTCCAAGATAGTCACTAGGTTGTCACGAGGAGGTAGAGAGCCTGCAAAGGGAAATAGACAGCTCAAGTAATTGGGCAAAAATTTGGTAGATGGAGTATAACATAGGTAAATGTGAAATTGTCCACTTTGATATGAAGAATAGAAAAACAGTATACTATTTAAATGGAGAAAGATTGCAAAACTCAGTGATACAGAGGGATCCGGATGTCCTAGTATATGAATCACAAAGTTAGTATTCAGGTACAGTAAGTGATTAGGAAGGCAAAAGGAATGTTGGTGTTTATTGCAAGAAGTACAAAAGTATGGAAGTTTTACTACGGTTGTACAAAGCCTTGGTGAGGCCACAACTGGAGTACTGTGTGCAGTTTATTTATTATCTCTTCATCTCTTTATTTCTTAAAAAAAGGATATCATTGCTTGGAATTAGTTCAGAAAAGGTTCACTGGACTCATTCCTGAGATGAAAGGCTTGTCTTATGAAGAAAGGTCAAACAGGTTAGGCCAATGCCCATTGGAATTTAGAAGAATGAGAGGTGATCTTATTGAAATATGTAAGATCCTGAGGGGATTTGACAGGGTGGATACCCGGAGGATGTTTCCTCTTGTGGGGGAAGCTAAAACAAGGGGACATAGTTTAAAAAGAGGTCTCACTTTTAAGACAAAAGATGAGTATAACCTTTTCTCCCAAAGGGCCATTGGTTTGTGGAATTCGCTTCCCCAGAAAGTAATGGAGGCTGAGTCATTGAATTTATTCAGTATTTTGTGAGTCAGGGGTTATCGTGGACAGACAGGAAAGTGGAGCTGAGACCATAACCAGATCAGCCATGATTTTATTAAATGGTTGAACAGGCTTGAAGGTCCAAATAATCTACTCCTGCTCTTATGTTCCTAGGAGGAATCTCCTAGAATCCTTAGAAGGCTGCATGAAGCATCTCTTCGACTAGTGACCATATCCCTCCTGCATCCATTGTGGTAGCTTGCAAAATCAATCAGACTTTTCTCTCTGCTGACTATATAAAACCTCTGCTGTCTGTGATACGCATTGATTTGCAGGGAAGCCTGTAACCTGATCCCAGAAAATGGCTTCCTCTGCCCTCTTCCCATGGCAACGTGAAACACATTAACCTTGCATCCAGGTAGAAATGTTAATGAGTTATCTTTGATCCCAACTCCCTTTCATCTTCAATATAAATGGACAGTTCACAGCACAACTATTTACAACCTGATACCTACAACACCTTTCAGGACTTTGAGTTTACACTGAGGAGACCCCAAACCTCCCAGAGGTTGTTGTCATTGTCTCCAAGTGTAAATACCTTGTACCTTCTTCTCAGTAAAACAATCTAAGTCTTTCTTTGATCTCTAACAATCTGCTGTCAGGCAGAATTCAGGACAGGACACATAAGATGCTTTACTGACTCAAATTTAAAGAAACAGTTCCAAAACATCATAATCGTATAAACTTCAATTATAACAGGATCAATAAATGTCTGAAGGCACAGGGTAAAGGAAAAGCTATGGGCCTGACAACAAGGCGGCTGTGCTACTTGTGCTCCAGAGCTAGCTGCACCCCTAGCCAAACAGCTGCAGTACAGCTAGAACTCTGGCATTGACCTGCCAATGTGGAAAATTGCCCAGGTATGTCCATTCAACAAAAAATCAGAGCAAATCCAATCCTGCCAATTACCACCCCACCAATCTATTCTCAATTATCAGCAAAATGATGGAAGGTATCAGTGGCACTTAATCAGCAATAAGCAGCTCATCAATATTCAGTTTGGATTCTGCCAGGGCCACTTGGCTCCAGACTTCAAATACCTTGGTCCAAACATGGTTGAAAGAGCTGAATTTCTGATTTAAAGTGAGAGCCATTACCTTTAACTGCATCAAGGCATCATTTGACTGCATGTGGCAACAAGGAGCTGGAGCAAAACTAAAGTCAATGGGAATCAGGGGAAAGCTCTCCATGGCTGGAGTCATACCTACCACAGAGGAGGATGATTGTGGTGTTTTGAGCCCAATATCTCAGCCCTAGGCCATCACTGCAGGTGTTCCTCAGGGTATCGTCTTCGGCACAACCGTCTTCAGTTGTTTCACCAATGACTTTCTCTCTATTATAAGGTCAGAAGTGGATGATTGAACATCTTTTTGTCCCATTCACAACTTTTCCAGATACTGAAGCTGTCAATGCCTGCACGCAGCAAGACCTGGACAATATTCAGGCTCGGACTAAAGAATGGCATCCCCCATCATCATTATCCTGGGGGCTTACCATTGACTAGAAGCCTAACTGGTCTAGACATATAAATATTGTGGTTACAAAACAAATAAGAGGCTGGGAATTCCATGGTGAGTAACTCACCTTCTCAGTCCCCGAAGCCTGTCCACTATCTACAATGCACAGGTCAGGACTGTGATGGAATACTCTCCACTTCCTTGGATGAGCGCAGTTTCAACAATGCTCAAGAATCTCAACCCATCGAGGACAAAGTAGATTGCTCAATTAGCACCCCATCCACCACTTTACACAATTCACTTCCCCCACCAACGGTGCACAGTGACTGCAGTGTGTACCACCAACAAGATGCAATGTAGCAATCCATCAAGGCTCCTTTGACAGCACCTTTTAAACCCGTGACCTCTACCACTTAGAAGGACATGGGCAGCACACATGGGAAAGCCACTGCCTGAAAGTTTCCCTCCAAATCACACATCATCTTGATCTGAAAATATATTGTCACTCCTTCACTGTATCAAAATCCTGGGACTCCCTAATGAGTAGCACTGTGGTTAGACCTACACCACTGTGGACTGGACCGCAGTGGCTCACTGCCACCTTCTCAAGAGGAATTAGGTATGGGCAATTAATGTATCTTACCAATGATGCCCAGATCCCATGAACAAATGCAAAAAGAAGTCAATAATCATTATTGTAATTTTATATGACTATGAGGTTGGTGGAAGGCAAACTAGATGAATCTTGGTCTTTTTTCTCATTCAATAATTCTTCCCTTCCTGTATGGTGGAGGGGAATCAAAATAGCAGCAGAAATCATATTCTGCAGTATTCTGTGTAAGGAAAATTGCAACTCCACAGCATTGCATAGTGGAGCTGTAACCATCCAGAGGGGCAAACCAGAAACCAGGCATAAGCAATTTCTAGAGTAGCGAGATGAAAAATTAAGCTAAAGCTTAATAAATGGTATTCTGTTTCAGAATTAGGCATCTTTTATCTTTAACCATTTGGCATGTAAGGTATCATCATTCGTTTTAGAGATTAGAAGGTGCATGCATCCAATGGCATTTAAACAGCTTGTGAGGTACCATAAGTTGTTCTGCATTTGTGGTCTACCCCGAAACTCTGTTAGCAATTTGTTTCACAAAGAAATTATTCTTAATATAAATAATTAAAACCCTGGATAAAATTTAGTGCTTAATTCTGTATATACTGCGCAAAACAGTTTCTTAAATACCCAACATTAACCTTCATTAATGGCTTTCCAATAACATGCTACCATGTAGCTAAGCTTCCATCAAGTTTATAAAAGAACCAAACATGCAATTCACATTTGATGGTAAGTCAATTGCAACATTGATAATTCTAGAAAAAGAGGTAAAATCTTGTTTCTATTAGACACTCCAAGTCTAAACAACATTACAGAGATATTTAAGATATCCATCAATATTTCAAGTAGTGCTTACCTTAAATCTGAGTAGAAAGCTACAGAGTCTAGTGAGATAACCCTATCCCAATTAAGTGGAGAACTATTGTCACTACACTACTCTAACTATACATTTACCTTGAGAGATGCTGGAATAAATCCAATGAATCTGAAAATCCTACTGTGTGGTTCCAATTTTTATACCATAAAAGGGCTGAAAACCAGCAAGAAGCATGTGAGCACACACGCTGCATGTTATTCTTTGTTTTAGTCAACATCCTTCATTTTAGTCAATATCCTTAGAGCAAACAGGATATTAAGAGGTGAAAATGGTGGTCACTTTCTTGCTACACTCAGTTCCCATGATTCAGTTTCTTAACTGGATGCACACCGGTTGGTGAAGTTAAAACTAAGACACAGCAGCTTTGTTTGCTGGATAGAGTTTACTGACTTAATTCACAGTCAACACTGTTCCAACACACCAGTGTCCCAGCTATCCCCATTTATAGGTGTACAAATACCCATCATCTGTTTAACAATGTAATTGGCATAAAACTTTAACAATGTGATTACTTTTGAACCTTAACAATGTGATTAATAAGACATTGAAGCAGTTGACTGGTGATTTAGGGGCATCCTTAAGGTTATCCATTGTTAGATTGTCACATCTTACAATTTATCAATACCTTGCTGAGGTGATGTAGAGGCTAGTTCTTGTTATTTCAGAAACTGCCTTGTGTTAGAGGATATACCATATCCAATGCCACAAGATGTTGGTGTCCTTGAGCACAAAATTATGCCCCGGTATGTTTATAAACTTCTGAACCCTTGTCCAGCAGATGAGCTTTGCTTTTAATTTGTAATCCCTATTTCATAGGAGAATCACTCTTTTTTAATCTTATTACTCTGCATTTACAGTTGGATTTTCTGATATTTATAGCTGCATTCCTTCACATTACCATCATTGTCTTTTCACTACCTCCACCAAATTCATTATTCCTATTTATCAAGGAGAAAACAGAACTTATAATATACACAACTGACAGTATAACGAGGAATGACAAATGTTTGACAGTGATTCTAACATAGTTAAAAGTCTTTCTGGATTTTGCTGTGATGTGCAATTCTACGTCAGTTATTCCAACCAAATCTCAATAAATCTGATGAATACAAAGTAACAACAGGGTTCCTTTGATACTCAAATTGCTCATTTACTGTGCTCAGTTTAAAATTTCATTGGATTGCAAAAGCCTAAGCTTTCCACATGGAATGAAAATGTTTTGCTGGCAGAGTTTTCTCACTGCAATGAGATCACAGGAATGTGACAATACACTTTTAATAGTAGTCAATCATTGTGTATTGGAATCAGGAGTCCTTTAAAAAACCTGAAATAGTTGGCCAAGCTATATAAATGTCAAAAAAGTTAATCAATTCAGTCGTGAATGCAGATTTTCTGCAGAAGCATTGAACACTAAGCTCCATCAAACAAGATTTACTGAGCAACTAACCATGCACTAATTAGTAACCACTTTAATAAAGGAACACAAGGAGGTGATTTTTGATGGGAAAGACATCCTCCAGATAGGACAAGTTTGGTCAAATAATGAAAATTGTGTCAACTGCTCAGGTAACCAGGCTGACAATCAGAATGAAGGTGGGTAAATTAAAGACAAGTACAAAGCAGGGCATAAATATCATCACACCATGGGTAACACTATTGAATGTAATAGTTGCTAAAATATATGCAACAGCTCTGTACTGACACAGAAACATATCAGCAAAACTGTAAGAGGCACAAATGAGAACTCACATGGGATTATGCAAAGTACATTGTTGCCATGAAGGATACTGAAAATGCAAGGGCATTCTAGCACATTCCCATATATGCCAGGTCCCAGCCTCTGTTGTACATTTCTAATGGATATGTTTGGCATGGTGCCCCTATCCATCCCAATATTATCCCCTGTATCAGAAGGCCCTTCCAAAGCACCTTTACAGGACAGGCTGTCATCAACTCCATGAGTCTCTGGTTGCAACCACATCTGCTGATCCACCCAGAAACCTCTCTTGTCCTCATAATGGGAGTCAACTATCTTGGTGCAGGTTCTCACCAGTGAATCAGAAACCCACTCCCTGAACCTGGATACACCAATGGGATCAACAGTTGAGGGCCAAGTGGGCAGCCCTCAGACTTACACAGAGATTAAATGCCCCTTGGATTTTCTGGAACCTATTCTGAATCCCCACTGCTGCTGTGCTGAAAGGTTAAACTTCAATATAATGCACTCGTGTGAAATATGTGGAGCTTGGAATCTTGAGTTGTAGAAAAAATGTACTGCAAAAAGCTAACTGCTGGAATATTGCTGCTTACTAAGAATGCAGAACACAGGCAAATGCATTAATGGGACATCATGGAGCAGAAAATGTGTGAGACCAACCCAAAATAGTTCTAGACCAGAACCAGATACTTCAAAAGGAGGCTGCATGAACCAGGATGAATGAAACATAACCCCATTTGCTTTCCTCCTCCCAGTCTATGTTGCCACTATGTACACTTCACATGATACTCCTAGGATCTCCTCTGTCCTCTTGTCCCCTGCTCAAGTGTCACCGTGGTCACACTCGCACTGCCCTTATACAAGTGCTGCTGTTATTGCCATTGCTACCCAAATAAAGGCTGAAATAATTCACCAAGGCTACTTTCTATGCCTGCATTAAATTTTTTCTGTTTAATGAGAACAACAAGACTCAATAGGATTTACAGAATTAGTCAGATTGGGACTGGGTAGGTAAAACACCAGGATTACTGGAGAATGATTAACAAGTAGATATCACTGTTTCTGCCATCTCAGTATTGAGCATATTCTTATTAATAAAAAATATCAAGTGGGTCCATTTCAGCAAATCTATGCTTGATGTATTCAGAAGGTGGAACCTGGAAATGTGATTTGAGGGGTACAGAGAGCTACTGCTACTTACCAGGTTAATGATACAGTTGATGATTTACATCAGATGTTACATTCATTTGTTGAAACACACCGATTTACACAAATAACTTTAATGGTTAACGGAATGACAATGGAGTATTCAAATTAATAAGTGTGCTTATATATTCAATCTCATCACCAGGGATCAAGACAAACATGGCTGGCCTGAAAAAAAACATCTCTCCTTTCAACACCAACTATCACCATTCCCCACTTGTTGCAAGCACCAGTCTAGATACAGGAGAAAATCATCGCAGTGTTGAGGTGGGAGCGTGGGGAGTATGGAGGGTGAAGTTGATGAAGGATCAGTTAGTCCATATGTTGAGATTCCACCTGTTACGTGACTATAGGGGTTTGCGGAGCACTTTCAAATAGAAGTTATTTCAGATGTACGTTATACAAAGTCACTTTCCTCGCCTACAAAATGTTAGAAGGTGATCTGAGTAGCATATAGAGTCCAATATTCAACCATGCAATACCACTGCCCATGAACAAAACTCACCAATTTTAATTGTGAGGTACCTTATGGGCCAGGAAAATTGAGGGCAGGATGATCTTTACACTCAAAGGTAATCCATGACAAATGGTTAACTCATCCTGCAGGGCTTAGTGGTCCAGATGGCATGCTTCAATTATAGTCTCCCTGATAAACCTGAGCCCCCTCATGAATTCTACAGAATTACATTGAGTCTCCAACACAGGAACAGTTCATTCAGTTCAACTGGTCTATACCTGTGTTTATACTCCAAAAGGTACCTCCTCCCAACCCTCTTCATTGAATCCTATCAGCAGATCCTTCAATTTCTTCCTCCCTCATGTGATAATTGAGCTCCCCTTTCAACACATATATGCAATTCGCCTCAATCATTCCTTGGGTTGGCAAGTTCTACATTCTTACCGTTCTTTGGGTGAAGACTTTTTTTGGGTAAAGTTCTTTGGGTTAAGAAATTCCTATTGGATTTATTGGTGACTATCCAATCTTTATGTTTTGGTCTCCCCACATGGAAACAGCTTCTCTATGCCTGCCATATCAAACCACTTCAAATCTTAAAAGCAAAAGACCCCCTGATTGTGGCCGAGTGATAGTTCTAATGAAAAGAGTGCAGCCTGTTCAGCCATTCTTGATCAGTATATTCTCTCAGTCCTGGTATTATCTTTGTAAATATTTTTTGTTCTTCCTCCAGTACTCCCTGCCATGCCTCAATAGCTGACTTTGCTGCAATACACCCACATGCTGTGTTAGTACCTGCTGTGAATCAAGCATCACTTATCCTTCTGTGCTCCCAGGTCACTTTTCCCTTCTAGTATTGCACTGTGATATGAGCACCCGATATATCCTGCAGCAGACATACTCTTGGTCAGAAAAAAACTCTCCAAACAATTCACTTCAGTCTCTGAAAATACTCTGAAATTACAAACTAATCTTTAAGTCTATAGCAAATAAGTAATGATTCTTCCCACTTTTTCGAAGAGACAGAAATTCTTGGAACAGTACACATGCTTTGTCTGTTGATGTTTGTTTCTTAACAGTACCTCATATTTTACACTCTGCTCCATGTTTTCCACCATAATTAGTGGAGAAAGGAATCAAAGCTGGATTACTACATTGTAAATCACTTCCCACAACCTATTGATCCCTGTGGTGCGGTTATAAAATCATCATTACGAAGACTTACATAGACTTTCACCTACGTTGCAATCAATGATATTGTCAGTTGTTTACAGCCACTTCTTTTTGCTGAATAGAAACCACCTGATGACAGAGGGCTGAGGTCGATGAAAACATTTGGCAGGTTACGGAAGATGCTCATCTTTTCTCCGTGCTCATATGAAATTATTGGCAAGGCCGACTGCTGATACATCACCTCGTATATAAAAAAAAATGTTAATAGCAATTTGCTGATCTACACAGATCATGGAGATGTGCTTAGCTAATAAATCAGCAAAATGTGGATTGGTCATTAATTCTAAAAGCTTCCAGGACACCTGTAATTAACAGCTTTACTGATCCTAAGATGCACATTTTGTACAAAATATGTTATCCACCACATTTATGATGTACTTTGAAAAGACATTTTTCATATCCATTTTCAAAGCTCTTATAATTTACTTCAGCCACAATGTGTAGACAATTATTTTAAGAAAGCTTCTGGTCAAAGTGTCACTTGCCATTTCACATGATATAACACTAATTAATTTTATTCCAGTGTTTTCCATTTAACTTTGCTTCTCAGTTCTAACTTTTGCAAATAATGAACCCAACTGCCACAAATTTTCTAAATGTGTTGTAAGCTAAGTTGTGTTGAAAAATTGACTAGGAATTCATACATGGGGTATCTCAAGATGCACTTTATAGAGACAAATTGAGAAAGCAACATTATATATGAGGCATAAGAAATGATGGCATACTTAATAAGTCAACTGCAGTTACTGATGTAAGATATTTTTAGTGAGGTCCATGTTGCCACTTATCTCATCGTACTCAGGTTCTATCTCCAAGGTAAAGCAAGGCAATAAGGCCCAGTTAATCCTGCTCTGCTTGAGAAATATCTTGTTCCTCAACTAATGGTCCTGAATGATACAAAAGGGAATCACAAGGCCACACCATGCCATCCTCAATGTTATTCCTTTTCCATTTTCCCAATGTTACGGTCTACTCAGTATATTGCATTCCTAGACATTGTGACATATGTGCACCATTCTTTTTCTGTCATTTTTTTCCCTCATATCTTAGTAAAGACTTCCATTCTCCCCCATTAATAAATAAAGTTCAATGCAAGTTATAAGCTCCAAATGGAGATAACTTAGTTCCCAGCTTCAAAGGTTTTTGGAAAATCCTGTTCTGTTGCCTCACTGAATTCCAAAAAGTAGACGGGGAGGGGAAATGGCAAAGTTCCATTTTCAAATGAGCCAGTTGGCACTCAACAATTCATGAATAAAACCCAACATTCTTGGCTGTTCGTGATGAATAAAGATTAGGACAAAGAAGACTGTCATGCTTAAACATCCACTGATTAATGATTCCTACGCCAGCCAGGAGTCAATCCAAGACTAACAACAGGAATATTTTTCTTTATGGCCAACTGCTACTTGCACTTGCTACAGGGATTCATGACCTGCATCAACTGATAGCTCCCTCACTCTGGAACAAGACTGCGTCTCTGCTGGCTCCTGGTTTATGACAAAACGATGTGTGAAACTATGTGCGCTGGACTTCTCTGGTTTACAACACTGTTTTAATAAAGCCAGAACCAGAAGCATTGTGCTCCAGGATTAACTGGGAGAGATAATGAGTTGCTACAATTGACCTCAATTTCACTAAACTGAAGGAAGGAGAATCAGCTAGCAGGCACACTTGTGGCTGCTATCAGTGTTGCTGCTGCATTGTGCTGCATTTGATTTTGGCTGCAATGCTGCCTACAATTGAAATGTTGCTGACACTGTCAACACTCTTGCAGAGAGTAGCCGCACAATTTTAAAATAACGGAAGATTTATATTTATGTCACATCTTTCACAAACTTAAGATATCCCAAAGCATTTTGAAGCAAACAAAGTACTTTTGAAGCATAGTCACTGTTGTAATGTGGGAAAAGCATAGCCAATATATGCACAGCAAAGTCAAACAAACTGCGTGAAACAAGAGACCAGGTCAGCTGTGTTAAGAGTTGGGATTTTGTTCCCCTGATGGGGTTCCCCCACCTGTTGGAGAATTGGTGGGAACCCCACATCAGTTCCATGGGGGAGGCAGGACAAAATTAAATGCCTATCAAGTACTTAACTGGCAAGTGGCTAGCCTCCCACAGGAGTTAGAACCCCAGTTAATGATCCCAGGTAATCCGAGGGTCAAAGCTGGATCCCAGGACACATGTGAATAGGGCAGGATGTGGGTCACAGGGATGGGATCACCAGAGATGGAGGGAGGAGGGAGGTCGGAGGCAAGGACAGGGTTAGCTTTGAGCAGTGCCCCCTTCCCGAAGCTGGGTCCCTCGATTGGACACTGAGTGCCGGTGAATGAGAGATCTCCCCTGCTACGAGGTTGCAGGCAAACTCCACAGGATTTCATGGGCGGCCTTTAGGAGACAAAAGAGAGCTGTGCGAATTCAATTAAATCTCTAGGCCGCCAATGAATTCCACTTGGCTCGGGAATAATTGGTGTCAGGTGGCTCATTAAGGAGCCTAACTGATATCCTGCTGCCAGCTAATGGGCTATTCCCACCCCCAACTTAATTGGAGACAGTTTTTTCACACCAGGAATCTGTTGTGGGTACTCCCCGATTCTCCTGTGCCCAACCTCCCTACCACCTGCCTCCCCTCCACCATCATGCTCACTCTGGTAGGCTCCAGAAATTCCACCAAAGATGTTGGTTGAGGGATAAATGTGGGAAAATTGCTCTTTTCTTCTGTAAATAGGACTGTGGAATCTATTACTTCTAACTGAGTGGGGAGATGGGGTCTCGGTTCAATATTTCACCTGAAAGATGCAGCTCTGACAGTGCAGCACTCCCTCAGTAGGAATGCTGCTCTGCCTTATATGCGCAAATCTCTGGAGTGGGAGTTGAACTCATGACCTCTTGACTGTGTCTTCAGCTCAACAGGGAGAAAGCTAGGGAACATTAACAAGAAGGAATAACAGTGAGTAGAAATAATAAAGCTGCACAGAAAATATTCTAGTACCAGTAATGTCAATTTGGAGCTTCTGGGCCTCTCTGATGATTGTTGAACTGTGTACAATCAATGTCTCTTGGTGAATTAGCAGATTCCTCCTATATTAATTTTAATGATTCTGCATTTAAACATGGAACTAAATTTTAAATTGTAACATGGTGAGTAGATCTTAAGTACACCACTAATTGGAATTCCTCAACAATTTGTCTCTGCATTTCCAATGGTGACAACACAAACCGCAATTTCAGCGGATTCATTCCTCATACATACATGATTTCGGGAAGACATGGGAACTGTGTTTTAACCAGGTTCCTGGCCTTCATTTGTGAAGATTATTAATTTTCTGCTCCGATGAAACACAAGCAACCCATACACTTTTCTTTGGGTCTATGCTGTTAAACATTTATTTGATTTTCTTCAATCTCAAATTATCTGCATCGTAGGCCTGTGCTTGCTTTTATCAATTACATTACAAATTTCCCTATTTATGTCCCTATGCTATTTCACATTTCTGAAGCCTTGATATTGCAATTTTGAACATTTATTTTACCCTCCACACATCTATACACCCAAGATTAGTGTTAAATGTATACGAGTAATCTACCTGTATGTGAAAATCTAAGTATTGAACAGAGGCAATGTTACATGCCTTAATAAAATTAGTTATGCTATCCTTCCCTGTAAGGATAAGGGTATTTTTAACTTCTATTGCTAGGCAGAAAACAGCCAATAATGAATCGGCAGCCCGTTTTTTTTTACCATCTCAATTTTCTTTCTATTATCCCAATGAATAATAGCTTCTTTTTTATCCCCAATTTTTAATTCTTTATATGGAAACTACTCAGTAACCCTTTCTCTTTCTAGTTCAGAATTTTCTTTTACAAGTGCTATCAAGGTCGTGAACTCACCTATCCAGGTTTTTTTTTACTTTAGCTGACAGTCTGGGCTGTCCCACCATATTGGATGGCTTACAGTTAACTAAACAGTCTTCATGTGAAAGGATGAGGCAGAGAACATAACAAGGAAGAAGGGAGATACGGTATGAAAAGAAAGGTGGGGGAGGGGAGAGTGAAGGCATAGTCTAAATAGTATATCTTTAGAACGTTTTTTATAACAAATAATGAGGGGAAGAAGCTTCAGAAAAGAATTCTGGACACTAGTGTCATGATTTTTAAAGATGTCAGAGAAGATTAGGAACAAATAGCACCAGGTCAAACTCTGTTTCTAGGGTCAATGAATTTCAAAATGATGGGTCTTGAAATAGTTTTTCTAATGGATGTGACCCGAGGGAATGAGGAAGACACAGGGGACAATATGTGGTACAGAACCCGGGCTGCAAAGCTCAGAATTAGCTGAAGTCTGTGAATGGGGGATGACAAAGATGGGAAGGTCTGTGAGAAAGAGCATAACAGAACTGAAATGTTGAGATGATGACAGCTTGTATGTTGGTTTCAGCAGAACTGGTGAGGTGGTGTGGAAAGTGGAGGTTGGAGCACTGGTGAGCATACCCTGGGAATGAATCAGATTGGGTTTAAATCTCAGATCTGAATACCAGTCACTTCAGCTGAGTGAGCAGCTGGTGGTGGTTGATGGAATTGCTGCCAGAGTCATACAGATGTTAATGAGTAGCAATGGCTTCAATTTTGACAGTTGAGAGATATTTTGACTCACGGGCACTTGTTTTTAGTTGGGTAGCAGGTACAGCAACAGCTCTGGCGTAAGTGACACAGATGGTGTCCTAGAGTTGGTTGTTACTGGCCTATGGTAAATATTGATCCTGACCCTGTGAGTAATGTTACACA
This sequence comes from Carcharodon carcharias, assembly GCF_017639515.1. NCBI lineage: Eukaryota > Metazoa > Chordata > Chondrichthyes > Lamniformes > Lamnidae > Carcharodon > Carcharodon carcharias. The sequence goes on along the minus strand of NC_054474.1, from coordinate 134,906,850 downwards.
GGAGTATCATACAGAGGAGGACCAAGATTTGACCCTTGTGACATAACAAAGGGTCGCCACATGAGAATGGGAGGATAACTCTTTTGAAGAGATATGATGACAGTGTTGGAAGAGGTAGGAATTTGACCATGGGAGACCAATGCCCTGGAACAGGCAACAGAAAAGAAGCAGTGGAGGAGTAAGGAATGGTCAAGAGTATCAACATCAACAATGAGGGTGAGGAAACAACAGCAAATTACGGTTTTAGTCACGAATTTCGCTTCCTAACTTGAGTTGTTGATAAATCCTGTTCTTTTCCGGATAGTCCCTTGATGAGAACCCCATTCTGGGTAGACTGTCTGAACTCTCCTCAATCTCAATTCCTCATGTCAAGAAAAGGCTTTCTCTGGCATTGACTGTTCCTGGTTATTTTTTCCAATCCCCCCTTTTCTCTTAAAATGCTTTATATTAAATCACTGATAGCTAGCAAAGGCGAACCTAGATTATTTAAACCTGAAATTGAGTAGCTGGCTGATTGTACCTGTATGGATACGTCCAATCCTAAGCTTTAGAAATTTTAGAGAACTCTGTTGTTACCTTGTTACCTAAAATTGATGATTGGAGCCCAACCAGTCCAGTTAGAAAGGATTTCTGAAGCCCATTGGATACAAATGTTTTCCCATTGAACGAGTCCCTCTTGCTAAGATGCATTTTCACCATCATTTGCAAATGGTCCCCCATTAGCTCTGCCTTATTCTTCAAGACTATTTCAAACAGAGAGTCTTGTTTACTGAAGAGCTATGGAAGAGAATGGGTATAAGGATTTGGAAACATTCCCATTCCCAATGAGGCAGAGCTTTCAGCAAATGACTACAAATATGACGGCAGACCAGTTACAGTTCTCTTTTAAATGCAAAGATTAAACCGAGATACGTAAATTATTTTAAAGTGAGCCTTGGGGATTCTTCCACATTTCTAACACCAACATTTATTTATCTCTTTTGTTTATATTTGAGACTGCTAGGAAATAGAGTTTACTATGAATTTATGAACAAGTCAACTGTTTCCTCTCAATGGATCAGTAAATCATTCCTTAAGAAAACATGAATCTTAATTTGTATCAGGCTAGCTATAAAATAGGAAAAACATGAGCGATGAAGTTACTTCTATTATCTTCTTGTCATCCTGATGACAATGTAAACTAATAAGCATGGTAAAATGAAGGAGAAATCAGGACTGTGCAAACCTGTTTCAAAATGATAACAATGAACAAATAAAGCAGAAGTCTAATTGCTGTACCACAACAACAGATTACCAAATGAAACATACATACCTAGCATAATGCTGGCATTGAAATTCATATGCCACATTACTCGTGTGATAGGCAGAATGTCTTTTTGGCTTGATGGTAGTATCCTGTTAGTGGCAAATACCACTCGTGTTGCTACTGCACAGTAGCAGCGTGAAACAGCTAGCTTCACCTGTTGCTCAAATTTTTGAGATACCTTGCCCTTCCAGGGTAATCAGAGGTAGACTGGGCAGTTTTCAGGGCCGTAAGTGAGGGCCTTAGGCCCATTCGTGAGTTTTCATGATATATAACGCGAAATGATCTGATCAGGCTAGCCATTATCCCGCAGGGTGTCTTTGATGCACCCTATTTCAGCATTAAGCTTGCATGGTAAGCAAATGGCTTGGGCTCTATTTATGAGGTTACCAATAAGGCCAATCTTAAGGCACATGGAACTATAAGATTCCCAACACGTCTATTGACCAGTAAAGGTAGGCTTGCAGTAGATCATTTCACTGTCAGTGTGATGCCAGGTATGTAGGCCAAATGTCCCAAAGACTGTTGAATCGTATGAAATAACTTGTCCATTCTGCTGTTTGCAACAGGCAAGCTACAGACCGTACCCAACCAGCTTATGCTTGCAAAACTCAAAACACAGTAAGTTTTAGGGAGGCAGTGGTGTAGTGGTAATATCACTGAACTAGTAACACAAAGACCCAGGGAAATGCTCTGAGGACTCAGATGGTAGAATTTTAATTCAATATAAAAAAAAAAATCTGGAACTAAAAGTCTAATGATGACATTGGAACCATTGTCAATTGTTGTAAAAACCCATCTGGTTCACTAATGTCCTTTAGGGAAGGCATTCTGTCGTCCTTACCTGGTCTGGCCTACACGTGACTCCAGACCCACAGCAATGTGGTTGACTCTTAAACGCCCTTCGAAATGGCCGAGCAAGCCACTCAGTAGTATAAAGTGCTAAGAGGTGTATAAGGACGGACTTATTTAAATCGGACAGACCACTTGGCATTGACTTAGGCACCAGAAATGACAACAACAAACTCAGCCCTGGTGACCTTGCAAATTCCGCCTTACAGATTGAGACCTTGAAAATGCCTTTGGGCACTGGTATCTACAGCCATGATGGCAGCAGTCTGAGCCTGTCTGGCAACAAGCTATGATTACATGACTTCAGCTTGAGCTGAACAGATGGAGTGTAAAATGGGAAAATGTGAACTTATCCACTTCTGGCAGGTAGAATAGAAAAGCAGAATACTGTTTAAATGGAGAAATATTGCAGGGCTCAGTGGCACAGAGTGATTTGGATGGCCTGGTACACGAGTCACAAAAGGTTAGTGTGCAGGTATAGCAAGCGATTAGGAGGGCAAACAGAATGTTGGTGTTTATTGCAAGGGGAATGGAATATAAATGGAGGGAAGTTTTACTGCGGCTGTAATTGATGAGATCACACCTAGTATACGGCATACAGTTTTGGCCTTCTTATTTGAAAAAGAATATAACTGCACTAGAAACAGTTCAGAGAAGGTTCACTTGACTCATTCCTGGGATGAAGGGCTTACCTTATGAAGAAAGGTTGAGCAGGTTAGGCCAATGCCTACTGGAGTTTAGAAGAATGAGGGGTGAACATATAAGAAACTTATTGAAGCATCAGAGATCCTGAGGGGACTTGATAGGGTGGATATGGGAGGGTGTTTCCTCTTGTGGGGGAGATTAGAACTTGGGGACACAATTTAAGAACAAGTGAATAGATTGGTTGTGCTAAGGGTTTTGGTGTTGGGTGTTGAGTTAAGAGTGTTGGTTGTTGGAGTGCTGGTTGGGTGAGTGGCGGTGTTTGGATTTTCACTGTTTGAGAAAACGATGCTTGGAGTCGTACTTGCTGGAAGAAAAGATGGAAACTGCAACAACAATGAAAGAAAATCAATTTTAAACAGTAAATTTGGCAACATTTCGCAGAACCTTTTAGTTCAATTTCTAACCATAGCCGAATTAAAAATTGTATCAACTAGCAGCAACGTTACAGATTATCACTTATTATCCATCCCTTTTAAGATGGAGATGAGGAGAATATTATTCTTTCAGAGGATTGTTAGTCTGTGGACTCTCTTCCCCGGAAAGCGGTGCAGGTTGTGTCATTGAATTTATCCAAGGCTGAGGTGGATAGATTTCTGAAAGACAAGGGAGTCAAGGGTTATGAGGCGCAGCCAGGAAAGTGGAGATGACAGCCAAATTAGCCATGATCTTATCAAATGGTGAAGCAGGCTTGAAGGGCCAAATGGCCAATTCCTCCTAATCCTATGTTCCTATCTGATGACATCCCATGACAGCACCCGGTCATTGGCTGGCTTCTGCTTGTGCCTCAGTGGAAGCTGAGACTTCAGCCATCAGGCACTGCATGTGGTAGAGTCATGGGGTTGGTGACAACTTGCACACTGAAAAGGATGGGCTCCAAACTCTGGACAAGGCCCTGTGCCAAACTGGAATTGGATTCCTCCATGCTCCTTGACAGTGACAGCAGGGTGACAGACAGACCTGCCAATGTACCAAACATCTCTGTGATTGTGCCCATCACCCTTTTTCTCTTTGCCATCTATCAAAATCCTTTCCTTCATTCTTTCACGGGATGTGGGCATCACTGGCTTCTGAATTCCCTGCAGCAGAACCTGTGTGACCATGACCTCTGGGAAACTGACACCCACCTTATCCTTTTCCTCTGCCTGAGCTGCAGCCTTCCTGTGCCTGTAACTCAGCACAGCTAGATTCAGCCTTTATGCGACCCTCTAAAGTTTGCACAGTGTCAGTATCTGAGCTTGTGGCTGTGAATGTCAAATCAAGTGACAGTGTTTATTTTTCATCAGTCACTTGCTCCTCCTCCACTTCAGACTCCTGCACCAGTTATTGTCCAAGTGGCAGTTCTTGTTATCTAAAAGGAGAAAGGCATAAAGGTAGAATTGGGTCAAGTGAAGGGGTTGGTGGTGGGAGGTGGGAGGGAGCAAGAGATGTGCGGTTACACTATCTGCAGCTTTTAAATCAGAAGAGATTTTGTGTTGAGGAGGAAGTGGGATGTGAGAAGGTGGACTAGATAAGAACTGGTCACGGCTTCAATCATGGCTGTTCTAATAATTGTTAATGCCATCTCCTCATGGGGGCGAGCGATGAGGGAGCTGCCTCTTGGTGTGGGCCACCTTGTCTTGCAAGAGATAGAGAAGTGCACCAGTGAGTTTGGTACAGCATGTTTGGATGATATGGCTACTATAGTTGAATAGCTGGCAGTCTGTGAGGTATGGGTGTGAGGCTTGTAAGTGTGTCAAGTGCGTGAAAGAGAAATGAGGTGAAACAGGGGTTTGAATCATGCCTTATGGAGAGTGTTCTCGGTTAAGTGACCACTTGTGTGAAGTCATTGAACATTTTGCGGCACTGTATCCAGGTCTTTGGATCTACATTATTAGCATTGACTGCGATGTCTATCTGATCCCACCGTATTCACAGTGCAATTTAAAAAATGTAACAATCATTAATACTGGGCATCATTCAGTAATTTTAGCAGAAAAAAATCAAATATGATATAAACCACTATTTTGTATGAGCACAAATTTCACCAGTTTTACTTAGTGATGCTTTCTTTAATTGAGTTGCAATACAAAAGGAGTTTAAAAATCATTTTCTGTTAGAATTATGACTCACAACTCGAACGAAATGCTAAAAAAAAGACTTGCATTTATATTGTGTCTTTCATGACCATCAGGTTTCTCAAAGTGCTTTACAGCCCGTGAAGTATTTTTTGAAGTGTAGTCACTCGTCTAATTTAGAATGCATGGCAGCTAATTTGTGCACAACAAACTCCCACAAGCTGATGACCAGGTAATCCGTTTTTGTGATGTTGATTGAGGGAGAAATATTGGCCAGGACACCAGGGAAAACTCCCCTGATCTTCTTTGAATGAATATAATGGGATCTTTTATGCCAACCTGAGCAGGCAGATGGAGTCTCAGTTTAACAGTTCATCCAAGAGATGGCACCTCTGACAGTACAGCATTCCCCCAGTGCTGCACTGTAGTCCTGGAGTAGGACTTGAACCCACAATCCTTTGACTCAGAGGTGAGAATGCTACCAACTTGCTAAACGCTGCTAAATTTTATCCAATTGTATAAAAATGAAAAAGAAGCATGGAAAGACCAATTGGTCTATCAAGCCTGCCCTAAAGTGTCATTGTGACCTCTTTACACTGTCAATCTGATTTCTACCACTCCTCATATCCCAGCAGCCACCTAATCTTCTGGCAGAGGGAAAAGGAATTTAAGGGGAAAATGAGGCAAATTCAGGAAATAAATTAGAAAACCCCTCTCAGGCTCCAAGGCAGCGTAACAAGTTCCTAGGACCACAGATTGAAAGCTCCCAGTCCCCATACAGCTTCTATATGCAGTTACTTCACCCACACTCAGAACTCATCCAGTTATCTGTTGAATGTTTGCAATGAATCAGCATTCAAGGCACATGCTGGCAGCAGTTTCAAAGCTCAATAACTCTCTGCTGAAAGATGTTCCTCCTGAGGTCTAACTATCTTCATTATTTTGATCTTGGGGCATGGCCAGTTCTGTGGGTGTGGGCCGGGTTCTGGTAAAATTATTTTTAAACCAGCAAAATCTGAAACATAAAAGCTCAATTTATGCTTAATGTAACTTTAGCTTAAAAGTCTTGAATCTTTTGTACTGCTTCAGCCAATTTCATCCAGACCACCATGATAAAATGAACATAACCTAACAGAAATTTATGCTTATGTTTTCTATTCCTCCTTACTTCAACCAGCTCAATTAGGCCATCCATTGAACTGACTCTAAACCTTACATTTTATTTCTGTACACAGGTTTAAACCAAACTATTAGTTTATCATCCTGCAGACACTGACTGACCAATTCTGTATTACCAACATGTTCTGTTTATGTGCTTTAATAATTAGTTATTTTGCATCCTGCCCAAATCTTAGCTTCCAATGGTCTCTCACCTATCTATCTTTCATGTAGAAGGTTTCCTTTCACCTGTTTGCTCATACTTAGGGGTCTCCATAACACAAAATGTCTGTTGAGTGATGTGCAATGAAAAGTCTCGACTAAACCCAATGGTTAAGCATGGCAACAGGGCATACAATGTCCAGAAGGTGCTTTCCATCCCATCCAATTAGTCCTTTATAATGGCCGAAAAAAGACATTTTGTCAAAGCTTTTCATCTTGCACTCATCAGGACAATTGCAAGAATATCACTGTCAGGGGAAGTAATACATTTATAATGTATGAGAAGAGAGTGCTGATTGGTTGGCACATGGAATCTGATTGGTAAAGGTAATACCACGGAGAATGCATGGAGAATGGCAACTGACAATAAACTGCCAAGCATTGTTTGAAATTTAAACCAGGCAGTTTGACACTGATTGGTTGAAGTATTGCTCTGAGGAATAAACCAGTAAATGGCTATCAATTATTTTGCTTAGCTGATACGGGCACAATGCGTGTACATGTTGGCCCTGTGTATGAATATATGTAGCTTCTAGTCCACACAAATGTGACACACTGCGAGCCCAACTGACAATTTTAAATTGGCTGTCAGCATAATTTTTAGCTCTCTGTGGATTATTTAGCGAATGATGTCCAATCGCGGAATCTCATCTAATATTTTTTTAATTCACTCATGGCAAGTGGGCATTGCTGGCTAGGTCAACATTTATTGCCCATCCCCAAATGCCCTTGAGAAGGTGGTGGTGAGCTGCCTCCTTGAATTGCTGCAGTCCATGCGGTGTAAGTACACCAACAGCTGTTAGGGAAGGAGATCCAGGATTTTGACACACCGACAGTGAGGGAACGATGACATATTTCCAAGTCAGGATGGTAAGTGGCTTGGAGGGGAAATCCAGGTGGAGGTGTTCCCATATACCTGCTGCCCTTGTCCTTCTAGATGGTGGCCATGGATTTGGAAGGCACACTTTAAGGAGGCCTTGGGTCAATGGGAACCCTCCGGATGTTGATAGTGGATGATTCAACAATGGTAATGCCATTGAATGTCAAGTTAGATTCTCTCTTATTGGAGATGGTCATTGCCTTGCACTTCTGTGGCATGTATGTTACTTGCCACTTGTCAGCTCAAGCCTGGATATTGTCCAGGTCTTGCTGCATTTGGACATGGGCTGCTTCAGTATCCGAGGAGTCACAAATGGTGCTGAACATTATGCAATCACCAGCGAACCTCCCACTTCTGACCTTATGGAAGGAAGGTCATTGATGAAGCAGCTGAAGATGGTTGGGCCAAGGACACTTCCCTGAGGAACTCCTGCTGTGATGTCCTGGAACAGAGATGACTCACCTCCAACAACCACAACCATCTTCCTTTGTGCTGATATGACTCCAACCAGCGAAGAGTTTTCCACCTGGTTCCTATTGACTCCAGTTTTGCTAGGGCTCCTTGATGCCACACTCGGGCAAATGTTGCCATGTTGTTAAGGGCAGTCACGCTCATCTCACCTCTGGAATTCAGCTCTTTTTCCATGTTTGAACCAAGGCTGTAATGAGATCAGGAGCTGAGTGGCCCTGGTGGAACCCAAACTTGGCATCAGTGAGCAGGTTATTACTAGGCAAATGCCCTTGATAGCACTGTTGATGACCTCGTCCTTTACTTTACTGATGATTGAGAGTAGATTGATGGGGCGGTAATTGGCCGGGTTGGATTTGTCCTGCTTCTTGCATACAGGTAATATCTGGACAATTTTCCACATTGCTGGGTAGATGCCAGTGTTGTAACTGTACTGAAACAGCTTGGCTAGGAGCACAGCAAGATCTGGAACACAAGTCTTCAGTACTATTGCCGGAATATTGTCAGGGCCCATAGCATTTGCAGTATCCATTTCTTGATATCACGTGGAGTGAATCAAATTGGCTGAAGACTGGCATCTGTGATGCTGGGGACCACATGAGGAGGCCAAGATGGATCATCCATTCGGCATTTCTGGCTGAAAATTGTTGCACTTTTGCACTGATGATGGGGGTTTTTGTGGAGCCTCCTCCAGTAAGTTGTTTAATTGTCCACCACCATTCATGACTGGATGTGGCAGGACTGCAGAGCTTATATCTGATCCTTTAGTTGTGGGTTTTTTTAGCTCTATCTATCACTTGTTGTTTAATCTGTTTGGCACACAAGAAGTCCTGTGTTTTAGCTTCATCAGGATGATAAATTATTTTTTGGTATGCCTGGTGCTGCTCCTGGCATGCCCTCCTGCACTCTTCATTGAACCAGGCTTGATCCCATGGCTTGATGGTAATGGTAGAGTGGGGGATATGCTGGGCCATGAGGTTACAGATTGTGGATAATTACAATTCTGCTGCTGCTGATGGCAAATAGCGCCACATGGTTGCCCGGCCTTGAATTGCTAGATCTGTTCAAAATCTATCCCATTTAGCACGTTGGCAGTGCCACACAACATGATGGAAGGAATTCTGAATATGAAGATTGGACTTGTTCTCCACAGCAATTGTGTGGTGGTCGCTCTTACTGATACTGTCATGAACAGATGCATCTGCAGCAGGCAGGTTGTTGAGGATGAGGTCAAGAATGCTGTTCCTTCTTGTTGGTTCCCTCACCACCTGCCTCAGACCCAGTTTGGCAGCTGTGTCCTATAGGATTCGGCCAGCTTGGTCAATAGCAGTGCTATTGAGCCACTCTTGGTGATGGACATTGGAGTTCCCCACCCAGAGTACATTCTGCTTCCTTGCCACCCTCAGTACTTCCTCCAAGTTGTGTTCAACATGGAGGAGCACTGATTCATTCAGCTGAGGAGGAATTGTATGTGGTCATCAGCAGGAGTTTCCTTGCCTGCGTTTGACCTGATGCCATGAGACTTCATGGGGTCTGGAATCAATGTTGAGGACTCCCAGGGCAACTCGGTCCCGACTGTGCTGCCACCTCTGCTGGTCTGTCCTGCCACTAGGACAGGACATACCTAGGGATGGTGATGGTGATTTCTGGGACATTATCTCTACGGTATGATTCCATGAGTATGACTATGTCTGGCTGTCGCTTGACGTGTCTGTGAGACAGCTCTCCCAATTTTGGCACTACCCCCAAGTATTAATAAGGAGGACAGGGCTGAGTTTGCCCTTGCTCCCAGTGCCTTGGTCGATGTCCATCCGGTTTCATTCCTTTTTGACTTTCCAGCAGTATTATACAACTGTGTGGCTATTTAAGAGTCAACCACATTTCTGGTAAATCTGGAGGCACATGTAGGCCAGGCCAGACTAGGTAATAATGGAAGATTTACCTTCCTAAAGGACACTCGTGAACCAGATGGGTTTTTACGACAATCAGCAGCAGCTTCATGGTCATCATTAGACTCTTAATTCCAGATTTTCGATCACTTGCCATGGTGGGACTCAAACCCTGATCCCCAGAGCATTACTCTGGATTACTTGTCCAGTGGCAATAGCACTACACCACCACTTCCCCTTGCAGTTTGCCGCATATTGTCAGTATAATACCATCAGAATTATTTGACATTTTTAAATGTATTTATGTAAAGCCAATCACAGTAAGTACTGAATATTGAATTATAACAAAGAATAATGGAGACATTCTTGGTTTTCTGAGAAAACTAACTAGCAGCTCTGGGTTATTATGTAATTTGAATATCAACATCCAAAGGAGAATCTAGTTGTGCAAAATAAAATGCTATATATGGATTGAAATTTTTGTCTCTACTTCTGATCCACGTTGCTGATCTTTGGAGGGCAGTGGGAAAATCAGAGGACCTCCTCAGTGGTCTGTCCCTTGGCCTAGCCAAGCTCAGATAGCCATTTCCAGGTCTAGGTTGAATGCAGCCTGAGGGGTTCTTGCTCTGGCTGCCTGCCTCTCTTCCACGGCTTCATTCATACCCAGGGAGGCCCAAGTGAAGGACCATGCAGTGTCGATGGGTCCCCTTGAGACCTTACGCTATCAATGGACACAACAGGCACTGGCGTGCATTTGTGGACACTGGGGGTATTATTAATTACTAATAATTATATATGGAGTTATTCTTCATTAGTCTGGGACACCTTGGTTTTCCTTTGCTTAAATCTTTATTTACAAAAGGTGTACACCAACCACTCTGTCATGCAACGCTGTCAAACACCATCAGCTGTAAATCTCCAATCTGATATAATACTGGCTTAAAATACAACAGCAAATTTCCATGTGGTATCCCTGATGGGTCCTGTAGTAACCTGATATGTGATATAGCTTTAAGACAAGTATTGTAATGTAAAGTCACATGATCTTAATACCCAATAGCAGAGTAGCGCAGGTTAGCTCTCTATGCAGAGTTTTGAGTTAGTCAGTGATGAATGAAGACAGAGTTTTATGTTGTGAACACCAAGTATAGCTACAGACTTTAGTTTGTAAATTAACAGCATGTGTTTATTCTAACAACGATCTCCTGATGTTCTCCGTCTCTGTACCAACTCGGTCACCCCAGCAAAAGCATGTAACCCAGTTCCTTTAGCCCAACAAACCCAAGGGCACTGGATCCAACAAACTGGCAATGAGAGTAAAGGCATGAAGAATCACGGAAAAAATGAGGTAAAAAGCAAGAAGGAATGAAGGAACTCAGAGGAGCCGAAATCGAGCAGTACCTCACACGGTAGTCTTAAGTAAAAGAAAGTTTCCTTCTGAGCATCGAAGTGATCCCCTTAGAGTGTGTCTCAATTTGGAAGAGTGGAGCTGTTCGATCCGACCTTGCATGACTGGTCTCACTATGTTCCAGGCGAAGGACATTGCGGGGGTGGAGAAGAGGCGTGCGATCCTTCTGTCCACGTGTGGGAGTAAGACGTACAGGAATCTGTTGGCCCCCAGTGCCCCAGACACAAAAAGTTTTGATGATTTACTGAACCTCATAAAGAATCATTATCAGCCCATGACGTTGTTGATGATGCAATGGTTTAAATTTAACTCCAGAATTAGAGCTGCAGGAGTGACAGTCGCTTGTTATGTTGCAAGTCTGAAGTAATTAACTGAATATTGCGAGTTTGGTACATCTATCAATGATACACTTAGAGATTGTTTGGTGCTGCATAAACAAAAATGCAATTCACAAGAGATTACTTGCTGAAACAAATCTAGATTTTCAGAAGGCATTAGAAATTGCACTGGCAATGGAAGGTGCAGTGCGAGTCTTAGAAGCAATTCGAGGGACGTAAAATGACACCGTCCTCCAAGTTGGGCGTGAAGCCTCAACCAAAAAGAGCTTGAAAGTGCAGAGCTTTGTTTCAACGCGAGAAGCAGCCACCGCTAGCAGACAAATTAAGAGGGATAACTCAGCAGCAAAAACATGGCATATTGGTGACAGAGGTGGAAGCAGAAAACCATGGACAGAGTCCCAGTTTAAGAACGTTTCTTCTGTTATCGTAATGGACATCTCATGAGACATTGTAAAGGCAGAATTAGGCAGACTTCCAGACAAAAGCCCCATGACATAAACAGTGTTGAAAAGCCTGAAGTAATAGATGGTGAAATCTATTCACTATATAATTTAAAGGTAGGAAGAATGGAGCCTAACTATGTAACCTTGAGTGTGATTGAGAAGCCTATCAGATTGGAAATGGATACTGGTCCAGCTGCTACGGCGATTGGTGAGCATACTTTCAAATATCTGAATCATGGAAAACGTGAGCTGAATTTAGAAGAAACTGATGAAAAATTAAAAACTTACACAGTCAAGGGTGTATGTAAAATCACAGTACACTACAGAGATCAAGCAGAGAGATTACTCTTGATGGCAGTAGCAGACGAGGGGCCTAGTCTTCTCCAATGAAACTGGCTGAAAGAAATTAAATTGGAATGAACTGAAATCTTCCAACTGAGCACTAATGGGTTATCACAGCTATTACAAATATATGCCTTGGAAAAACTGAGAGGCTACAAGCAAAAATTCATGTAGGTCCAGAGGCAATAGCAAGACTCATGAAGGCCAGACCAGTACCTTATGCAATGTGGGATAAGGTAGATGCCAAACTGACAGATTAGAGAAGTTGGGAGTGATAAAACCAGTACAATTTTCAGAGTGGGCAGCTCCAGTTGTACCTGTTCTCAAATCTGACCGATGCATTGGAATATGTGGGGACCACAAGTTACCAGTTAACAAAGTGACAAAATTGGATAGACATCCTGTACCTAAAATAGAATATTTATATGCTAGACTGGCAGGTGGAAAGGCCCACACGAAGTTAGGCATGAGTCATGCCTACCAGCAACTGGAATTAGAGAAGGCATCCTGGAAGTTTGTCACCATAAATACACACAAGTGATTGTATCAATATTATCATTTAGCATTTGATGTATCTTCTGTTTGCGGCATATTCCAAAGAACCATGGAAAATTTACTACAGGGATTGTCCCATGTGGTAGTTTATTTGGATGACATTCTTGTGACTGGACTCATTGAAAAGGAACATTTGATGAACTTGGAAGGAGTTCTGAAACGTTTTGCACAAGTTGGAGTGAGATTGAAGAAGGAAAAATGCACATTCCGGGCAAAAGAATTAACTTACCCAGGTTGCAAGGTAGATTCACAAGGCCTACATCCAGTTGAAGAAAAAGTGAAAGCCATTAAAAAAGCCCCAGCGCCAAGGAATACATCTGAACTGAAACTTTCATAAAAGTGAAAAAGTTGCTACACTGCTCATACATTTTGACCCAAAGAAAGAGTTGATATTAATGTGCGATGTTTCACCTTATGGAGTGGGAGCAGTGCTTTCCCATCGAATGTATAATGGATCAGAACGACCTATAGGATATGTGTCAAGAACACTCAGTATTGCAGAGAAAAAGTGCTTGTAAATTGAAAAAGAAGGCCTAGCAATCATTTTTGGTGTTAAAAAGTTTCATAATTTTGTACATGGTTGTCATTTCACTATCATTATGGACCACAGGCCATATTAGGACTTTTCTGTGAAGACAAGGCTATACCTCCTATAGCATCAGCAATAGTACAAAGATGGGCATTGATCTCAGCAGCATATGAGTATACTTTTATTCAAAGGCCTGGAAGTCAAATTGTAAATGCAGATGCACTCTGTCCTTTACCCTTGCAAGTAAAAGATGAGGATGCTCCAATTCCTCAGGAATTCATTTTGTTGCTGAACTTCCTGGACTCATCACCAATATGTGCTAAACAAATTAAAGATTGGAACAGTCTTATCCAAAGTGAGGAATCAAGTTCTTTATGGTTGGTCACAAACACAAGGGTCTGATGAAATGAAACTGTATTTCCAGAGAAGATACGAGATAACCAGCCAAGAGGGTATTTTATTGTGGGAGCTTGGGTGATCGTTCCTCCAAAAGGACGAAAGCCGTTGTTTTTTGAACTTCACAGTGCACATTCTGGAATTTCCAAAATTAAGGCAATTGTACGTAGTTATATGTGGCAGCTGGGAATGGGTAGAGAAATATAAAACTTAGTGAGAAGTTGTATGCAGTGTCAACAAATGCAAAAGTTAGCTGCAACAGCTTCTTTACACCCCTGGGAGTAGCCAGGAAGGCCATGGGTATGAGTACACATTGATAATGTGGGACATTTTATGGGAACAATGTTTCTACTTATCATAAACATCCATTCAAAGTGGATGGACATATACGAAGCGTGGTCATCCAAATCTTCAGTGACATAGACAAGCCAAGACAAAGTTCCGCTATAAGTGGATTACCTGAAGTGTTATTATCAGATAATGTAACAGTATTCCCAAATGCTAAATTTAACCGATTTACAAGCCTCAATGGTATTATTCATATGAAGACATCTCCATACCACCCTCCTTCCAACGGACTTGGCGAGAGAACAGTTCAGGCGCTCAAATCTGGTATGAATAAATTATTCCTTATTTACTGGGAATTCGATACCAACTAAATTAGGATGTTTTCGTTTCCATTATCGAACCACCCCTCATTCAACAACAGCTGTCACAACTGCAGAATTGTTGATGAAGTGCCGTCTCTATCGAGACCAAGCCTAATCATGCCAAACTTGGTGGTGGGGGGGGGGGGGGGGGGGGGGGCGGAGGTAGAAGGAAGGCAGGGGAATCAGAAAATGGGACATGATTGTCACAGTTGGGACAGAACATTTAATGCAGGAGATAAGGTATTTGTGAAAAACCTACCACGTGAAAGTCAGAGATCGAATAATGAGAGAAGTGGATCACATAGAGGAGAAACAAAATATCCAGAAGTAATTCCACCAATGCTTGAGACTGAATCAACATTACTTGTTGAAAGAACTCAGACAAGTACAAATGTATTTGAAGGACCGACTATAACTGAAAGAGTCAAGAAATAAAAATACAGGCACCTGCTGTAGTACCTGAAACTCAGACGACTTCAGTAAGGGAGACTGCAAAGCAAGGTTCAGAAGCTGTGGAGCTGAGATATTCTACATACATAAGGAAACCCCTAGAGAGGCTGACTTTGTAAACAATTGATCTGTGTAAATAACTTGATACATGGAAAAATTGTAAAATATATTTTTCTGTGAAGGGGGGGAGATGTAGTAACCTGATGTGTAATACACCTTTAAGACAGTAGTGTAATATAAGGTCACATGATCTTAATATCCAATAGCAGAGTAGCACAGGCTATCTCTTTTTGCAGAGTCTTGAGTTAGTCACTCATGAGTGAAGACAGTTTTATGTTGTGAGCACACAAATATAGCTACAGAGTTCAGTTTATAAATAAACAGCATGTGTTTATTCTAACAATGATCTCCTGATGCTCCCTGTCTCTGGACCAATTCGGACACCCCAGATCCTTTAGCCCAACAAACCCAAGGTTACTGGATCCAAAAGGCCATAGCTCACTTGTGCTGTTTAGCAGTTAACTTTGTCTGCCCCTTCAAGGGAACTGTGTTAAATAAACAAATCCAAGCAATTGTAGATGATGGTAAATTATTGTTGTCATTCAAAGGACAATTGTAACTGCTTGTGAATTTCAGATTCCAGATCAATGGCGGAGTTTTTTTTTAATATAAGCTTGTTGCATCTTATCACAGAGAAAAACAATTTGAAGTATGATGCCTGGATTGTGTTGGACATATGCTAGACGTGAGAGTTTTACAGATATATCTATTTTTTTCCGTCTGTCCAATAAACAGAAAGTCACACACGTTAACAGTCACAGAAGATTTTCAATTGTAACAGATATCACCTAAAACCAAATATTTTGACCCTATTTACTGCCAAAGCCTGAACGTTATGCTGTACAACAGTAAACTCAGAATGCCTAATGTGATCTTGTTCTTGCTATTTTAATGGAGGTTTTCATCCATTACAAATAACCATTTATAGTTAATGTTTGCTTTTAATAAGCTATGCCTTGGTTTAAATACTGGAAAGGAATTTCACATCTATGGCTTATGCTTTTAATTGCAGAGTGCAATCTCAGGCCATAGAAAATAATGGATAGGTAGGAGCAAGTTATAAGGCAGTAACACAATTGAGCAGCCACTGTGATATCCAGAGGAAAGCCCTGGCAGTTCAGTTTATGTAACAAATGGAATGAGATTTTGTATTACAGCCCTATAAAGCCGGTTTTCAATATCCAGGCTAATGCAACTGAAACTCTAACTTGCAATAAATTTTAGCTCATTGCCATCTCTACCACTGTAATTTAATTTCATCCCCTGTATAAAACAGAATTCTCAAATGATACAGCATACAATACAAAACATATTAAATATCTCTGTATGTTCTCATACCTCACCACTGCCAGTGTCATTTAAGATCTTTTTTGTGCTCCTGTTCCCTAATACATTAGGCTTTGTATTGTATTTTCATCTGTTTGAATGTAGGTATATTTTTCGGGAGGCTTTTGGTTTTGAGGGATTTTCTTTCTGTGTTTGATATGCATGCAGGTATACAATTTATATCAGCTCTATGCTGTTTCAACACTGTTTCTATTTTTTCTTGCCTTTAAATTTAGGTTTGGTAATAATTCTCCTCAATCCCACATCCATTGATGACCATTTATTTTTAGAAGCTTGTCTCTAAACTTATTCCATCACTCTCTGTCAACAGATTTCAACAGCATTAGCTCAGTCACAATCCTCTAAGCCACATATAAAAGTATTTAAAATAAAGTGGATCAATTTTGGAAGTTTGTGATTTGAAGTACATTTTTCAAGGGAAGCCTGAGCACTGAATAACTCAGGAGAAATGGCTCAAATTGTATGCATCTGTGATGCTGCTCAATCCCTTGCACTTTATGCCATTTGCATAGTTTTACCCCTGTTTTTCAGGGAAGTCAAGTTTTGGTTTGATGGCCCCAAACTTTTGTTCTCCAGATGCTTTGAGATTGGATGTACCCCAAAAGAGGCCCATGTGGATCCCTTGGAAATCCCGGTGCACTGGCTACACAGGAATTGCCCGAGAGGTTTGGACTTCTGATGGGCAATTCCCATGTATCTGGAACCCTCTGAAAAAGTCTCCAAATCTGAATTAGGTTTCTGACTCACTTACCTGGATCGTTACCTAGGAAATGTTAGACCAAAAACAAATATGTCTATCTCATGGGAAGCTATACAACTGACACCTCAACTCTCCCCCCCAACCCTCCGACTCCTTACTCAAACCTCTGACTCCCTCTCCAGACCCTCCAACTACTCCTCCAGACTCTCCAAATACATCCAACCCTCCGACTCCCCCTTGACCCTCCAACTCCCCCCTGACCCTACCTCACTGCCCTATACATCCTGTCACCTACCACTCTACCCCACCCAGCACCCTACCAAGCTGGCACCCTTCCCACCTACCTCACTCACATTCATTCACTAACACTAGCTATTTAAACATCCCAAAGTTTTTCAGTGCGTTGGTGAATGAGAAGACTTACTAAAATACAGCAGCTAGTACTGTAAAAAGGGGGTGTGGCTTGGCTTCCCCGACAATCCTGCCCTAGGAAGAAGGTACGCTCTGCAATTCTGAAGAGGCCTGGTTTGGAATTCTGGGCCAGAAATGCGGAGTTCCGGCACTGGATAAGAAAATAGGAGCAGAGTGGAGACCTGATGGTGATATTTTTAATGTTTTTCTTAATGGGAGGAAATGGGGTCGGGGCTTCTCTTGGGTCCAGCAGTTTCATTTGATAACCAAACACTGTTAACTGTAAAACATTATAAGGTGGTCCTTGTAATTTCAGGTCTCAGCTTGGGATGCAAAAGATTAAATCATCCATTGTAAAAAGATTTCCCATTTATTGTGGTGACTCTGTCCAATGAAGTACTGTCCTCCGATCTAACAAATAAATCACCGAGGGCCATTTTAATTTTTGGTGATAGTGTAAAACAGGCAATGTCAGATTGAACCCCATTGTTCTCCTTGTCAAGATTTCCCTTACCATTTAATCAACGGTAATCAATTTAATCAGGATGATACATAGTCAGAATGATACCAGGCTAAAAGTTGTAAGTTCTGAGTAATGGTTGCAGTGTACAGCTTTGTATTCCCTTGAGAATAGAAGGTTAAGGGAAGATCTAAGTGAGATGTTTAAGATGATGACAGGATTTGATAGGCTACTTAAAGAGAAATTATTTCTTCTAGTGGTCAAGTCCAGAACAAGGGGGCATCACCTGAAAATTCAAGCCAGGCTCTTCAGGAGTGTTGCCTTCACACAAAGGGTGGTGAAAATGTGGGCAACTTCCACTCCCAAAAATCTGCTGAAGCTAGCTCAATTGAACACAAACTGAAGTTGACAGATTTTTGTTAGGTCAGGGGATTAGAGTGATGGAATCAAACTGGGTAGATGGAGTTAAGATACAGATCAACCATGATGTAGTTTAATAGTTCAAAGGGTTGAATTACCTCCTCCTGTTCCCATGTTTGTCAAAAGGATCGTAACAAGCAATTGAACATTTCTGCAATTTTGATGAATTATCAAGTTGTCTTTCATGTTCCCAGAAAATTTAAAGGGGATGAAGGGAGGGTGGGGAGTGGTGAAAGAACCATCTAGAGCCTTGCTGCATGTGTTTGCCTCTTCTTTGCTCTACAGCATAGCAACGGAGGGAGTTACTTCCTGTGGCATGCATTCCTACATTCTTCAGGAACCTTAAGTAATGAAAGACCAACTTAGGTAAAACCTTTACCCCAAACTGATGAGAACTTTTGCTTTACTTTTTTGTCTAATTATGGACCCAAAACATTTCAAACTGTGGACAGCGACAACTGGTGAAAAAGGCCTGACATTGCATAAATTGTAACTTGGAGCTCATATTTTTTTTAAGACTCTATGTACCCCTGGTTCAGCAAGGATGCTTCCCGTCTGTTTGATAACCTTCCAATTTCATTAAGATTCACACTCCTCTACAATTTCACTGTATTTATTTTACATGTAGACAAACTAATTCCTCACTATACTGCCCAGCTCTAAAATTTTAGATATTGGAGTGCAATGTTTGAAACATTGTTCCTTCTGCCCCACATGCAGCCATAGGTTATTCCTACCATCTGATTTCGGAGGTTTACTCTGGCTATCAATGACCCAAAACTTGAGACTTTGCCCAAAACAACTGCACTTTATTATTTGATTTCTGTTGCAGATAGTTCAATAATACTTATACCAGTGAATACTCATCCCGTGATTTAGTTGCTTGGTTTTCCCGAGAAACAGACAGGATCAGGTGGTCGATCCGTCCTTGTCCGTTCTCTGTTCAGAGAGCTGGCCAGGTTACCCCGCTTTCTTGTCAGGCTGCAGGGATGGCCTCGAGCTTAATGAACACCGTGTTCAAATAGGCTTCTGCTTCCTGCCCTGCCATATACACACTTTCTGATTGGCTCCTTTCTCTGATAGCAATGGTCCATGTTTGGCTCCTTTCTCTGAAAGCAACAGTCCATGACTGGCTCATTTTCACCCCCGGCAATACTCCCTAAAGCGGGAAGGTTCCGACAGCAAGTTTGGCCAATCTCCTCCTAGATCTGCTTGCTTCAGCACTTGCTCCATCTGTCCCCGGTTTCACCAAGCAACATTATGTAAGGGTGATTACAAACTGCTGAATTTCTACTTATTCAATGATATTCTAAACAAACAGTAATCACCAGTTACATTACATTAAAGCATTACCTTTTGACCTTACTTTGAGTTTTAAGCAAACAACTTTACACAATATTCGTAATCCAAAAGGTCACAAACTGGGGAAAAAACAATCGTTGCCAAGTTTTTAATAAGTCACCTTCCTAATATTAACACAAAACCGTGAACACAGCATAAAGATTCTCTGTTAACTCATTTGCAGAAGTTAGCTTATGTTAGCATTATAAATTATATTAAATAGTAACAATAATGTTAAATAGTAATTGTAGGCTCAGCTTTTCCCCGTATCCATAAAAGCTTCCACAATGTAATGACGCTTTTATTATATTCGAAATGCAATTGCTGCCCGCACAGCAAAACCTTTTCTTGGTAAATACATTAATAACAAGCCCAGGCTGCTCCTTATGTTGTTACCCATGTTGTCTATGGACTTTCAAATCTTGATGAAGCCAACTTGATCTTCATAATTAATTTTCTGAATACTTCTTCTGTCTTTTTGATCAACACATTTGTCAAAATTTAAAACCTAGGTTAATTAAAGATATGGGCTTGCAGCTATCACTCACATTAGGAAATTTTATCAACTCTGGGGCCCAGATTTTCTTCAGAGCCTCCCTGTCATGGCGAAAAAGGTGGAAGTGGCCGAAAATCTTAAGGCCTGGCCCAGAACACCCCCATTCCACTGGTGCTAGAATAAGGATGGGCATGTTTTCAGTTTATGGAGGCAGCTAGTCATTTAAACCACCAGCTGGTGATGGGGTATCTTAACTCTCCAAATGAATCCACTCCAATGAAGTGGGATTTTGTAGGCTAGAATTTGAAACCTGAAGTTTGCAGTTTAGACCAGGTAAATCAGGTCTGAACTTAGTGGATTCATTTAGAAAGGTAAAGTAATCCTTTGTGCCTGCTCCCAGGAAAATATGTGTAAAAGGCGCATAAACTCATTACTGTCAAGGTCACTGGAACAGTCAACAGATGTGTCAAAATCTACTGTCAAAAGCACCCATCAAAGGGAGTTGTCAAGTGGTCAAGGCATTTAAAATACCTGCCTTTAAATCTTTTTAAAAAATGTCCAGAGTGTTACTAAAATGATTATTTGTTATTTCAGTTTGCCTGTTGATGTAAACCTGAGGACTTCCATAATGGATTAGTGCTGCAAGACTGATTTCACAACCAACCGTTATCACAGTAGGGTGCCTGCCATGTCACAATTTGATTGACAGCTACAAGTGGTGTGGGACTATGAATTCTGTTAGTTGTTGTTATCAGGAATTGTGCCTTGAGTGAAATGTTTGCTGTTGAAAGGCTTTATTTAGTTGAAGGAATGTAAATGTAATAAATTAGTTTTTATGAATGAGAGTGTTTTTTTCAATATAGTGAGGCCTGCAATAGGCACTTAGAATTTTACTTTTATTTTATCTCAACTCTGCATGGATCTTGAGGTCTGCCTGTGGTGGATAATGGATTAATTGGCATGGTAGGTGTAAGGGCAAAGGGTGGGAGTGGGGGTGGGGAATGGGTTGGCATGAACCATAGAACCATAGAAAGTTAATGGCACAGAAAGAGGCTATTCAGCCCAATATGTCTGCGTTGGCCAGGAAAAGATGAAAAAGGAACACGCTGCTCATTTTAACCCCACTTTCCAGTCCTGACCTGTAGCCTTGCAGGTTACAATGCTTCAGATGCAGATCCAAGTACCTTTCAAATGAATTGAGCTTTTCAGCCTCAACCGCCAATTTATGCAGTGAATTCCAAACGCCCACTTCCCTCTGCATGAAAAAATTTTTCCTCACGTCCCCTCTAATCTTTCTACCAATCACCTTAAACCTATGCCCCCTGGTAATCGACCCCTCAGTTAGGGGAAACAAGTTGTTCCTGTTTACCCTATCTAGGCCCCTCATAATTTTGTACACCTCAGTTAGGTCACCCCTCAACCCCTGTCCTAAGGAAAACAATCCTAGCCTTTCCAATCTTTCCTCACAGCTGCAATTTTCAAGCCCTAGCGGCATTCTTGTAAGTCTCCTCTGTACTCTCTCCTGAGCAAGTATGTCCTTCCTGTAATGTGGTGCCCAGCACTGCACTCAAAATTCCAGTTGTTGCCTAACCAGCATTTTATACAGTTCCATCATTATATCCCTGCTTTTGTATTCGATACCTTATCCAATAAAGCAAAACATTCCCTATGCTTTCTTTACCATCTTATCCACCTGTCCTACCACCTTCAGGGACCTGTGGACATGCACTCCAAGATCTCTCACTTCCTCAACCTTTCTCAATATCCTCCCATTTATTGAGTATTTCCTTTCTTTATTTGCCCTCCCCAAATGCATTACCTCACACTTTTCTGTATTGAATTCCATTTGCTGCTTTTCTCCCTACTCAGCCAAACCATTGATACAATGCTGGAGACAACAGTTATCCTCTTTACTATCAACTACATGGCCAATTTTTGTGTCATTTGCAAATTCCCCAATCGTACCTCCCACATTTGTGTCCAAATTATTAATATATACAACAAACGGCAAGGGCACCAACATGGAGCCCTGTGGAACACCACTGGAAACTGTTTCTCATTTGCAATAACATCCATTGACTATTATTTTTTGTTTCCTGTCACTGAGTCAATTTTGGATCCAACCTTCCCCTGTATCCCATGGGATCTCACTTTTCTGACAAGTCTGCAATGTGGGACCTTGTCAAATGCCTTACTAAAATCTATGTAGACAACATCCACTGCACCACCCTCATCAATCTTCCTTGTTACTACCTCAAAAAATTCTATGAAGTTAGTAAGATATGATCTTCCCCTAACAAAACAGGCTGACTGTCCCTGATCAATTCATGCCTTTCTAAGTGACAGTTTACCCTGTCTCTCTGAATTGATTCCAAGAATTTGCCCACCACTGAAGTCAGACTGACCAGTCAATCATTTTCTGAACTAATCCTTGCACCCATTTTAAATAATGGCTTACAATATTAAATAATAGTTTACAAATGGTCTGCACCCATTTTAAATAATGTTTTACAAAGCATAGAGGTGAGCTGGTGAGAGTGAATCCCGGGTTACAACATTTGCTGACCTCCAATCCTCTGGTACTGCACCTGTATTTAGTGAGGATTGGAAAATGATCCTTAGGGCATCTGCTTTTTCCTCCCTGGCTTCCTTTAATAGCCTGGGATACAATCCAGTGGCCTTGGTGACTTATCCACCTTCAAGGATGTCAGTCGCTCTAGTACTTCTTCTCTCACTATGCTTATTGCATCTAATGTTTCACACTCCTCCACATTAACTAGAATGCCTGCATTATCCCTTTCCTTAGTGAAGATGGAGACAAACTCATTGAGAAACCTGCCCACATCTTCAGCATCAATGCACAAGTTACCATGCTCATCACTGATAGGCCCTACTCTTTCCTTAGTTATTCTCTTGCTCTTAATGTACAGGTAAAACATATTTGGGTTTTCTTTGATTTTACCAGCCAATAATTTTTTCATTTTCTCTCTTTGCTTTCCTAATTTCCATTTTTACTTCACCCCTGTACTTTCTATGCTCCTCCAGGCTTTCTACAGTATTAAGTCTTTTGGACTGTCATAAGCTTTCTTTTTCTGTTTTATCTTGGCCTGTATTCTTCTGGATGACCAGGGGGCTCTAGATCTGGTAGTACAGCCCTTTTTCTGTGGGGACATGTCTATACTGTGCCCATAGAATCTCGCTTTTGAATGCCTTCCACTGATTTGACATTGTTTTCCCTTCTAACAGCTGTATCCAATTCACAGCTCACCTCTGTGCTTCATAATAATTGTCTTCCCCAATTTAGAATTTTCACTCCTGTTCTGTCTTTGTGGTTTTTCATAATCATGCTGAATCTAACTATATTAAGGTCACTATCTCCAAAATGGACCCCACTGCTACTTCATCCACTTGCCCAGCTTCATTTCCTAAGACTAAATCTAGAATTGCACCCCCTCTCGTTGGGCTTGTTACATGCTGGCTAAAAAAGTTCTCTTGAATGCAGTTCAAGAATTTTGCGCCCACTGTGCCCTTCACACTGTTTGTATCCCAATTGATATTGGGTAGTTGAAGTCCCCAACTATTACTGCCCTATTGTTTTTACACTCAGAAATCTGTCTACATATTTGCTCTTCTAACTCTCTTCCACTATTTGGGGGTCTATAGTACACTCCTGGCAGTGTGACTATCCCTTTTTCATTTCTGAACTCAACCCATATGGCCTCATTTGATGCCTTATTTAGTATATCATCCCCTCCTCACAGCTGTAATTGATTCTTTAACCAATAATGCTACACACACATTTTTTTATACCTCCATCCCTATCCTGTCTGAAAACTCTCCATCCAGGGATGTTGAGCTGCCATTTTTTCCCCTCCTTAAGCCAAGTTTCCGTTATAGCGATGATATCATACTGCCATGTGTCTATCTGTGCCCTCAGCTCATCGGTTTTATTTGCTATACTACTTGCATTTGCATATATACTTTTTAACACTGCCAAATTCCTGTGTACAGTTTTTAACCTGTGCTTATTCTATCTTGCAGAGTTACTCACTAATTCCCCATCTCCCATTCTCTGACTTTGCCCTCAGGTTTCCATCCCTCTGCCAATTTAATTTAAACCCACCCCCGACAGCACTAGCAAATCTCCGTGCAAGGGTATTCATTCCAGTCCTGTTCAGGTGTAAGCCATCCAGCTTGTACAGGTCCCACCTTTCCGAGAACCAGTCCCAATGCCCCAAAAATCTGATGCCTTCCCTCCTACACCAGCTTTCCAGCCACGTGCTTAATTGCTCAATTCTTCTATTTCTATACTCACTTGCACATGAGACTGGGAGTAATCCTGAAATTGCTGCTTTTGAGGGCCCTGCTTTTCAATCTCCTTCCTAGCTCCCTAAAGTTTGCTCTCAGAATCTCATCCCCTTTCCTGTCCAAGCCATTGGTACCAACATGGACCATGACCTCTGGCTGATCACCCTCCCCCAAAAGAGTGTCCTGCAGCCACTCCATGACATCCTTGACCCTGGCACAAGGGAGGCAACATACCATCCTGGAGTCATGTCTACAGCCACAGAAAAGCCAGTCTGTTCCCCTACCTAACGAATCCCCTATCACTATAGCACTTCCTTTCTCTCTCCAGTACAGTTGAGCCACCTGTGGTAACACAAACTTGGCTCTCACTGCACTCCTCTGAGCTTCCAAAATGGGAAACCGATTTGTGAGAGGGACCCCAAGGGATTTCTGTATTAACTGCCTAGCTGTCTTGGAACACCTGTCGGTCACCCATTCTCTTTCTACCTCCAGGCTCCTAAGATGCAGTGTGACCACCTCTCTAAGCATGCTATTCACATAGCTTTCAGCCTCACGGGTGTGCCACAGTGATGCCAGCCATCGCTCGAGTTCTGAAACTGGAAGCTCAGGGTTCTGCAGTTGGTGATACTTCCTGCACATGGTCGTCCAGGACATCGGGAGCATCCACAACTTCCCACATATCACAGGACATGCACCCGCAAGACCAAGCTGGCCTGCCATGGCTTCAATTTATTTATTTTACGTTTACTTTATTTTACTTTGGTTTACTTCTGTTAACTTTATGTTACTTGGCCCTACTTAATAAACCTTACTAAAAGTACAGTTCCTACTTTATTTTAAACTTTAGGAATAGAATAAACCTTAAACACTTAGTAGATACTCACCAAAGAGCTAGCTTCTTCCCCAACCAATCAAATTGCTTTTTTCCTGTGATGTCATAATTTGTTTTCTCAATTTCCTTTTGAACTCAGCACGGGCTGGTTCCGAGCAGCTGACAGGCTCGTCTCTCCGGCGTGCTCTTCCTGAACCTGAGTGATCTAGGCCGTGCCCCCCGGGCTGTATTTATTCTCTCTCTATGTTATTTAGGGGAACAGACTGGCTTTTCTGTGGCTGTAGACATGACTCCAGGATGGTATGTTGCTTCCCTTGTGTACCTCCCACAGATCCATCCCTCCAACTGCTCTTCCCGAAGATGAGTGAGATGAGTTGACACATAGATCTATAAAGGGTCATAGGGTGGGTGGAGGTGCATAGGTTGGCATAGAGGGCATGAGGGGTTATGAGGGGTGAGGGATGTTTCATGTTTTAATCTTTTATTAGGCCTGAGGCAGGCCTTCCACCCAGCCCCACACCTGCCATCCTTCTCACTTCTTCCCAAATTGCCGGCTCCGACTTTTAATCCAGCGCACCCAACCCCCAGGCTGAACATCTGATGTCTACGCAGCCATTTTTAAAGATCATGTTCGCAGAGCTGGGAATTCTCCCGTTTCTGTGCACTGTCTCCAGAGCAAAAATCTAAGCCTAGGTATACACTCTTCTAGCTTTACCATATTGGTATTTTCAAATATAGTTAAGTTATTTTGGTGATCATTTCATTAATTCTAGGAAATTTCCTACAGGGCTTTTTGTGGTCATAAGGGAAGACAGCGGTGTAGTGGTAAGGCTACTGAACTAATAATCCAGTGATCCAGGCCAATGCCCTGGAGGACATAGGGTCAAATCCCGCTATGGCAGTTGGTGGAATTTAAATTTGATTGATAAAATCTGGAATATTAAGCTAGTTTCAGTAATGGTGACCATGAAATTATCATCCATTGTTATAAAAACCCATCTGGTTCACCAATGTCCTTTAGGGAAGTGAGTCTGCTGTCCTTAACTGGTCTGGGCTGCATGTGATTCCAGACCCACAATGATGTGGTTGACTCTTAACTGCCCTCAGGGCATTCTGTAAGCCATTCATTTCAAGGGCAATTAGGGATAGGAAACAAATTCTGGCCTCGCTGGCGACGCCCATAACCCATGAAAGAATTTTTAAAAATCCTTTTTACAGTCGTATTCGGTTACAGTTTTGTTTGGTGGAAGTTACTAAAGATCTCTTCAGCTGAAAGTTCTATGGCAGGCCCTTAAATAGCACCAGCAGAATGTTCCTCTTGCAGTTGAATGCATGTTCAGCTTTGAGTGACAAGTGAATGCATTCAATGGACATGCGTGATCCAGTTATGCCATATGTGCATCAAATCATGTGCAAAAGCTGTTTGATATTGGCTATTTGGGAAGCTTCTGGCATGCATACACCATGCCTGAGCAATGTCCTTTCCATCATGGGCTGCCACACAGGTCATGAGGGAAGTGACTGAAGAATTGTGTACATCACTTGGAGGGCCTCTGACTCTGTATCGCCATCTCCAGCCATGTTACAGAAACAAGTATTTCAGCAGAGTTTGACTTAAAAGGCCAGTAGAAGAACAGTTTAAACCTGCCATGTTCTCATACTTCATAAATGGCACACTGCTTCCAGCCTATCAAATGTTTTTACCTGACAGTTCAGGTCATGTTATCTTGTTTAAAGCAAGCTCCATTAACAAGTTATTTATTGGATTAATCCACACAAATATTGTAGTATCTAAATAATAAACTTTACAGTGTTGATTCTAACTTCAGTTTCCCTTTCTTATAGTCGACATTAATGACTAATCATGTTGATCCCACTGACATGTCAAGAGCTCCATGATTTTACTTGTTAATCCTGCTCATGTGACAATTGCCCCAAATTCCACAACAAGTAATTTTCATTTCCAGTGTTAATTTGTGGTGCTTACCCACGACTTTTTCTGCAGAAATTACATAATTGACTCAACATTTTATTATAGTTTTGTATGTTTCCTGGTGCATGAACAACTCATTGAGTTTTCCATATAAAAACTCCTTGAATTTATTCTCCATAGGATCGATGAAGCTTTTACATTTACGATTTGAGTAAAATAAATTGGCTCCTCCATTGTATCAATATTGCTTTCAGTTCAAAATCTCAATGTTGCCTAACTTTGGCACCGGACCCTAATGTTTCCCCTATCACCAACCCATAGCCCCACTGTGTTTAGAAAAACATAGACTATTCAAAAACACTGTAGCATACTGGATAGCAAAATTAAGTGAGCATTCATAATTGCAGTTTAGAACAAATTTAAGTTGATTGCAACAGGGGCTGCACTAACATGATACGAGGTTTGAATAATTTAGACTCAAGTAAAATTAATCAGAAGCAAGATTTGTACTTATGTTTCCCTTAGCAGGCAAGTTTGAGCAGCTGCCAGATTTCCCGATTAACTATGTAATAGAAATAGCTAGGGGAAGAAAAGTTAAAAAGATCCATCACAGCAGTTCCACCTGCCGGCCAATTGCAGATGAGGACATTAGCAATAATTTTTAGAATTTTTCATGTATTAATTCATGGGCTATGGGAATTGCCAACAAGGCCAACATTTATTGTCCATCCCTAATTGGCCTTTGAGACATTGGTGGTGAGCCACATTCTTGAATTGCTGCAGGCCATGTGGTAAAGATACTCCCACAGTGCTATTAAGGAGTTCCAGAATTTTGACCTGGTAATGATGAAAGAACAGCGATATATTTCCAAATCAGGATGCAGGGAAACTTTCAGGTGGTGGTGTTTCCAAGTGCCTGTTGCTCTTGTCCTTCTAGCTGGTGGATGGAGGTCATGGGCTTGGGAGATGCAGTTGAAGGAGCCTTGGTGAGTTGCTGCCATGCATCCTGCAGGTGGCATATATGGCAATCATGGTGCACCAGTGGTGGAAGGAGTGAATATTTAAGTTGGTGGATGGTGTGCTGATAAAGTGATCAGCTTCGTGGAGGATAGTGTCGAACTTCTTGAGCGTTTTTGGAGTTGCATCCGTCCAGGCAAGTGGAAAGTGTTCCGTAAATGACTAATTTGTGTGTCTTGGAGAAGGTGTACAGGCTTTGGGGAGTCAGGAGGTGAGTTGATTGCTGTAGAATATCCAGCTGCTGACCTGCTCTTGTAACCACAGTATTTCTAAGGCTGGTCCAGTTCAGTTTCTGGTCAATAGAGCCCCCCCCCCCACCCCCACCAGGAAATTGATAACTGGAACTGAAGGATGGTCATGTCACTGACTGTTAAGGAAAGATGGCTAGACTCTCAGAGGTAATCATTTTCTGACACTTTTACGGTGCAAACGTTACTTGCCACATCAGCTTAAGCCTTGATATTGTTCGGGTCTTGTTGTATGTAAGTAAAGACTGCTTCACCGCCTGAGGAATTGAGAATGGAATTGAATATTGTGCATTCATTAGTGAACAGCCCCTCCTACTTCTGACCTTATAATGGAGCAATGTCACCAGGAGCAGGATTTTCAGCTCAGGCACACACCTGACATGCCCGAGCATGAAATAACACACAATGTCATTGCAATATTTTAGTTGGCAGGCACGCATGAGAGATGGCAGCACGCCCACCGGCAATTAGAAGGGCTATTAAGCTCATCAATCAATCAATTAATTTGGATTTTTCACTGCCCATCCAACCTTACAGTTGGCAGCCAGGTGCGGTCTTTGCATCTTTAACGAAACCTCATCCATGGGTGGGATGAGGTTTCTAACAGTGAATAAATAAACAATTAAAGCATTATAAACTCTTTTTTCACATGTCTCTCTTTATGTGACTGAGCCCCATGCGAGGAGATATTTCTCCTATTTTTCCAATCTTTATTTTTAATTTTTAAATCCTTCAGCTCCCTGAGGCGGCTCTGTGCCTTCAAATAACTTTCAATGAGTGCACCCCCGCCCGTGTGCACACTTCAGCGCTCGCGCTCCTACTGCCCCCATCCTGGCAGCGCTGAGGCTTTCAATACACGTTTCATGCTGGCTGGCCATTAATTGGCCAGCCAGTGTTAAATCATGGTCAGGGCCTTATTGCGGGCAGCGGACTGTTGCTCAAGCACCCCTGGCGAGGCCATGCCCACCCAACGAGGGGAAAATCCTCCCCCAGATCTTTTATTTGGGACTGAAGGAATCATGGCAGATGACAAACAAACATGTAACTTTGACTTCAAATCTTAAATACATAGTACCTTTATGGTGAATTCCTTCAACTCTTTTAAAAGTAGCTTTCTAAGATAACTTGCTAGTAATTGTGGCCAAGAAATTGATGTATTTACACAATATCTATGTGGGTTTTTAATGAGATCACAACATGCCCAAAACAACTGATTTGAGCAGAAAGGCAACTGAAAGATACCAGCATGTAAACTATGTAATATTAACATTCAGTTGAAAGAAGGATCAGGAATACACTGAAACAGAATTATCCTAATTCATTTGTAAAGCTGCATTTTGGACATCACTGTCTTCATGTTAAACCCAACAAACCTCCATTGCATGCTGCAAATCAGGCAGATAATTTAATCCAGTTGCTTTCCTAAATTGATACAAGTTCTTAAGGTTTGGGTTTCTCTGCAGGCAAACTTTGCAGACATTGATAATTGAAAAATTCTGAGTTGAACAGGACATATAAGGGGTGAACTGGTGAATCCCAAAAATGGATCATGTGCACTATTAATGTGCAATTATTGCACTGCAGGGAGCATAGTAAATTTGTGCTGCCCGCTGCTTTGTATGATTGCTGATTGCAGTAAGGCTATGTGTACTGTTCATTGGTTGCGCATATCAACAGAGGGTCTAATATTTCGAGTGGCTAATACAACTTATAAGCAGACTGTACCTTTTAAAGTGGAGGTGCATTGTGGCTGCAAGAAGCTGCAGGAGATTAGTGAAAAATGAATCTAGGCTGTGATATTTTGAGGAAGAGCTGAGCATGGAGGTAAGGTTGGACAAACTGGGCTTGTATCTGTTATGTTCTACTGTGGGGTCGCTTTGCTCGCGAACCAGTTGCACACTTATCTACTGGCAGGCGAGTCGATTACAATATCCTGCAGACGCAGAGTGCAGGATGAAATGAAGCACATGCTATTTATTTACACAAACAACAGAGCACTAATATAATGTGTGCTTCTCCAACCAGACCCTGCTCCAGACTAACATAAACATAGTAGCCCGCGCTACACAGCTATTGGATTGTACAGTCCACGTGGTCAAGCTGCTCATATTTTCTTAAAGGTGTATTACACCTCAGATTACCACATTCCCCCCCTCCTTTACTTGAAAGTACATTTTACCATATATCAATTACTTACAAAAATGAATTATTTACAAATTCAGGCTCTCAGGCGCTTTTTCAAACATGTCGACCGTCGTAGTTCTACGACTGGATGGTTTATCTGAGGCCTCCCTGTCAGGAGTTATCTGTCCACTAGGCTCCCTAGTGGGAACCTGTAAGTTTGCCTCTTCAACTCTCTCAGGCTCAATGGGATCAGCAGGTACTTCCAAAGCAAGAGGAGTTCTTTCAACCTGTGGTGTAGACTCCAATGGGAATGTTTTCATCCTCTTTTGAGACCAATCGTATGCACTCCTGCTGTCCCTCTCCTCCAAGTTCAGGAAAATGAAGGGCAACCTTAAGGCAGGTTCTGAAAATCAGGACGTTAGGCAAGGCTAAATTCAACACGGAATGATCAGCTGCCTGTTGTGCAAAAAAAAAAATGGTGCCTTGTCAATAATTTCACTTTCTCTTCCTACATATCTCCTTTTGATGAGTTTTCTTCTTGGCAGCGCTGACTTTAACCTTGGCTTCCTCTTCAACTTCCCTATTGGCCAGACTAGGATCAGGTATGAGGTCAACTTGAATGAACTCAGTGGTTGAGCCTTTCACCATTTCCTCATCTGTCAGCACCTTTGAAAACTCAGGAGTCTCTATTTTTAAGGCTTCTTGGCTTCCATGTAGCTGGTTCTTCAGTTCTTCCATTTTTTAAAAAATATTTGTTAGCTGCTTTCTGGAGAATTAAGTGTTGTTGTGCTTTTCGATAATTGATTCTTCATTGCAGCCAGAGATATGCGGAATTCTTTCTGTTCTTCCCCAAAAACCTTTCAGTGGTACAAATTGGGATCTGAGGGAATCTTGCAATATGCAAAAGTCGTTCAGTAGGTCCATCTGCTGTTTCCTCAACTGCAGTTCAGTAGCCTTCCATTACCCATGCTGTAGCACTGAATAGGAACATACAGACAGGGAAAGGCACACAGAAGACAAGCACCAAGGCACACAGGTAATTTGTTTATTTTTGTACAATAATGTCATGATTTATAAATTTGAATTGGGCAGTTTATTTTTCGAGTGATTTTTATTTTTGTGTTGTGGAAAGGGACAATGTGATGGTCAGTGATGGAGAAAAGATAAGGAGTGATACACTGCTGGTGGAGTTACTGGTATTATTCATGAATTATTTGATCACATAAAGAATGAATGGAAAAAGGCAGTCTACATGTAGCCTCCCTTCCTATTTGTGTACCTCCACTTACTGTTGTACTTGCCCTTCTTTCACTTCCTGCTCCTTTTCCTCTTTCTTCTTGCCCTGAGCTTTTCACCTGACAAGAGGTGGAAAAGGTTGTTTCCTCATATTGACAAGGTTGTGCTGCAAGCAGCGTTCTATTGCAAATTTGGATATCTACTCAGCTGAGTGCGGTTTAGTTCCTCCAGAGGTATTACTTGAGGATGCTGATGGCATGCTCTGTAATGTCACTTTGTGGCAGCATGGCTCTCATTGTTGGCCTGCTGCATATGTGTGGGTTCCAGACTGAAGACATGAGGCATGTTGTGAGTGGAAAACCCTTGTCGCACAGTAGCCAGACTTTGACTTGCTATGGAGGGTTAGGAGGCACAGAGGACTACTGCAGAATGAAAGATTCTCCCAGCTCAATTCCCAGAGAAAACCTTACCAAGCCACCCATGCCTAGAAGCAATTTGTTTCAGCACAGGCTTTTAAATGATTAATAATTACTTCAGTGCCGGCCAAACCATTCCCTGAAGACTATTCAAACTTTAGCAAAGTATAGCAAAGCTCCAAAAATAGATCCAATTTCAACAGCAGCAAGAAGAGATAATCCACCACCTAACATGCAAGTCCCTCATGATCCCTTTAAATGGTGCTGATGCGGGTGGGAGTTGGGAGTGGCAAGGGCACCACTGGGATTGTTCATTTCTTTTAACATTGTATTCACAGCGATACAAGATTGAGTCAGGGTGTTGATTGAAGTATGGGTTTCCACAATTGCAGCACTGTCATCAAATCAGTCTTATACACTGACATCAGAATCTGCTGGCTCTGCATGCTGCTGGCAGTCATCAGGTGGGTGCGCTAATGCCTTTATTCAGATGGCAACTGGTGCACTTCCTGATGAAAATGCACACGTGCATTTGGGACCCCACTTTTGATTGTTAGGAGGCCAGGTAGCACCTAAAAAAATGGTGCTAGCCATTCAACCTGAGCCTTGGATAATTTAAACTCATCCTGATAACAACAGACTTTGCAAAGGAAACCTATATTTCTGAATTAAACAAACTGCCAATATTTTATAAATGAATCCTCACTGACCATAACAACTATTGCAGCTTCACTGACACGGATTGAAACAATTCCTCGTTTATTTCTTCTCTTATGCATTTCTGCTCAAACCAGCAGCCTATTTTGAAGATACAATTATTTCTTGGTCATTGGTGGGTGAACACATTAAATTCATATCCCATTCATAACATTAACATCCAAACTCATTGTAAAATCTTCAATATCTATTATTGGATATGAATCCCATCTAAGTTTGAGTAATATATGCAATACAAGGTGGCATATGTAGCGTCGCTCCCTATTAACATTCTGCACCTTTTGAAGTTTTGAAAGATTTGGCATCAAAAGTTTCTTTTCAAATGGGAAACAAGATGTCTTTTGAAGCCCTGACCCATCTTTCAGGGAGGTTTAGCAAATATCAGAACAGATAGTCCCATTATTTGTTTTATTATAAAATTTTGTTTCACGCATGATTCCTCACTCAAGGACACAGCTTTCTTTCCCCTAAAGTTTTAATGAGCTGCGATTCCTGCTGCAAGAATTGAATTTATACATAATCGCCAATCAATCCTTCACAAGAATGTCTATTTTCTGAACAAATATTCCAAGGTTAATTCATGTGACTGAAATGTCAAACCAAATACAGCAAAATGAAAACTGCAAATTGCCAAGACTTTACTGAGACCTTCAAAGCAAACATAAATATTCATACAGAAATGATGCTGTACAGCTGAGTACATTCTCCTCCTCTGAGTGTGGTATCATGTGCTATACAAAGAATTTTTCAACTTTGTCTACCTATTTTTGCTCTACACGCATCAACAGCTTTTGACACTGGAAAAATTGAGGTTTGTGAGAGAAATGTAGTTGTAAGCAGTGTCACATTTGTATTCAATAAAAGGCATTGAGTGTAACTTAACTAAACCTACCAGGTGGGAAACACATGGAATTGGGTAGTACGCCAGTTTTAATCCCACTTCAATTTAAAGTAAGATTAGAGAAAGCAGCCAGGATTCCATCTTTAGGAAGGGAAATCTTGAACTTAGGGCCTAGGCAGCTGAAAGTACAGGCACTGATGATGGAGAAATTAAAATTGGTGGGCCAGAATTAAAGGAGTGCAAAAAACTTGGAGGATTGGAGGAGGTTACAGAGCTAGGGAGGGATCAGACCGTGGAGGGATTCGAAAATGAGGATGAGAATTTTAAAACCGAGCTAGTGTGGGTCAGCGAGCACAAGGGTAATGGGTGAATGACAATTGGTGCAAGAAAACAAAGTTTTTATGGTCAAAAAAACTAGAAGCCAAAGTGACCAACTGGTCATGTGCAAGACTAAATCGGACCAAAGTCAAATTAATTTTATACATTTAAAGAAAATAATTCAAGAGAACAGGGGTAGGTATCAAGTTCAACTAAAGGGAACACAAGCTGCAGTCAGAGTGGTGTTATGACCGGGATGGGAGGAATCCAGTTTATCTAGTCCCGCTACACCACAGGTTGGACCATTAGTGTAAACGTTTAACTAATTTACCAAAATGGCCAATTATTTACCTTTGCTACTGTTAGACCCAGAATAAAGAGACTTTAACCAGATTTATTTCAATAAACTCAGATTGATTTATTATAAAATAAAATTTATTTTTTAAGACTAGTTGCAAGAACTGGTTAAGACACAATTTGTAATCTGCAGGTGTAACTATCTATCCCTTTTAAAACTATGCAGCACACACACACACACATAGAGACAAACAAAGAGGGTCACTAAAGAGATGCGCAGCTGAAGAAAAACTCATAAAAAGGATAAATTTCACAGGGTTTTGACTGTGTTGATCTGGTGCTCCCTCATGCGAGTAAGTGTCATTAGACCCAGTAAATGTCTGGAGGTTCTCGCCAATAGAGCTTCAACATGGAGGAAAGTAGAGCTGGATCAGCTCTTCTCATCTCAGCCTCTCAGGTTTCCAAAAACAGACAAGTTCCACTGAGATGAGGATTCCTACCTGGATACTGATGACCACACTGTATTTCAAGTAAGAAAAGGAATGTGCGAGCTGGGCAGCTTTTCCCCTTCTCAGTTCATTCCCACTTGAGCTCAAAACAACAAGTTCAAAACATAAAGCTCCTCCATCAGGTGATTTCCTGTAAATCACCAAGCCTTTGCCAGTAAAATTGTTCCATCAGTTAAAGTTATTGCAGTTCAAATAAGAAAACAGCTTTCCTTCACAATTGCCATGCTGGTCATGTAATGTTTTGGAAAAGGCATGCTTAGTCACAATCCAATGTGATCTTATGAACCTTTTAAAACAAAAGGTCAGTTCCCAAGTGTCCAAATAATGCAACATCCTTCTAAATGTTAATAGAAAACATAGTGCTTGAAGATATGATTCCATCAGTGGGAAAAAGGTCTTTGGAGAAGGTTGTAGTGGATGACAACAGTAGCAATAATCACTCTTTTTAAGTTATGTTCGGAATCAGAAAATAATACGATTTATCAGGACAAAGGTTTTAAATGCCTTCTGTGCATAAGCAATCACTCCAGTAGACCATCCTTGGTTCCATTAATAAAATGTATAGTTAACACTAAAGTTCAACAACATTGGAGCTGTGCTAAGTGAACCCCTTGAATATATATTTAAAGGCTCGTTACAGTCAGGAATTGGTCCATGGATCAGAGGGAGGACAACGTTGTATCAATATATAAAAAATAAGCAACAAGTTAGAACTGGGAAATTGGCTTAACTTCAATTATAGGCAAGTGACTAGAAGGGATCATTAGAGATATTTTACATAGCTACCAATCCAGATAACTCTTGACATGATTCTGGAAAAGAAGGCCAAGGGCAGAATCATCCCAGATTTGCACTAAGTGTAATAGCAGGTGGGAAAAATGACGTTTTACCCGCTGGCTACAATGGTGGCTTCTCACATTGTATCGTCCTAGTCCCGCCACATTAATTATGCATTCCCAGGAAACATGCCGTTTCTATGGGGGCAGGCTCTCAATTACCCACCATGCAATCACCTCCTTCATCACACTGGGCACCATATTTAAAGTACAGCCATGCGCAAACCTCCCAGTGTTTCCAGCCCAGGGCTGCTGCACAGAAGACGTGGCCCCGAAAGACTCCAGGTTTAACAACCTGTCCCTCAAGCGCCTTTTGGATGCAGTGGAGGCCGCCGTGATGTCCTCTACTGCACTCTGGCCACAGGAGGGGCAGCAACACCACTAATCCAGCATGGGAGGAGGTGACAGCAGTAGACAGTGCCAATGCCCTGCCAAAAAAGGATGATCTCCTCCATTCAGCCAGGGTAAGTCACTCTTCTCATCACTCTCAACTCACACACTCACAAGGCCACCACACATCCAAAGGGACCTCAATCACTGCCATTTCAAGGGACATCACCATTCATTCTCTTACACACACCTTCATTGCCCTCAGCCCGTCTATGGGACCATTCACCAGCCATACATGCCAAGCAAACTTAGCATCTGGCCTGGCAGGAATCCTGCTTACACTCTCTCCATCCCTATTCACGCAGGACAAGCTGACACACAACAAGTGGGAGAGGTAGCAGACTGGATGAGGAATGCCTGAAATCAAGGTCCTCACTGACTTTGAAAATAGAGCCATCCAGCTGGCCGGTGAGGATATTGACTGTACTGATGGTGAGGTCAGTGCTGCTCGACCAAGTGAGGATCCAGCAGTGCAACATCCATCAGACCACATGCTGAGTGATATGTCCTGTTTCGCAGTCCCCTGACATGCAATAATTATCTCTCCTTGCTTTCACAGGCACATCTGGGAAACAGCCAAGGGGGTCCATGGCCCAGGTCCTCAACTCAAACACAAGGAAACCCCTGAAAGCAGCTTCAGTGAAGATCCGTCACAGCGCTCACCCACACCCTCCACCAGCGCAAAGACACACATCTCAAGTGGGACCTAGCTCTAGAGGAGCTTTGAGATCACAATCTGGTGAGCACATCACACTGTCTGATCCACAGCAGGCAGAGGCAGGGACTTCTCTGGTCTCTGCTACATGGAGGACTGCTTGAGGCCAGTACTCTGCTGAGTCTGAGTCAGATGAGGAGCCTCTGGACTCGGTCTTACCTCAGTTGCTGGAGCTGCAAAGGCAAGCTCAGGAACATCAGGAAGGGATGTCCGCCGCACTCCTCAGATTGTAAGACATGATGCAGGAGTGCAGCACCCTTCATTCTGAGGTGATAGCGCCAGCATGCCAATGCACCAAGGTCAACATTGGTAGAAAGGCTGCCACCCTGGAGACCTTGGTCCAGGACATTGCTCTTGTCCTGCTGTGTGGGATGAAAGCCATCGCTGATGCCATAATTGGCCTTCAACAGTGTGTATGCAAGAGGAGTGTGGGGCAGCTCAATCTCAATTCAGTTACCTCTGCTCCTCGAGGAGTCAGCCAGGGGCCCTGAAGCATTCATAGAGAGGAGAATCAGCAGGTGAACGCCCCAGGATCATCCACTCAGATGACTCCGAGTATATCTGGCCTGTCCGAATCCCCTTTTCCTGCGACCCCAACAGCTCCAGCTCAACAGGCTGAGGACAGTGCCACTGCCATGCAGCAGGACCCCAAAAGTAGGCTGGGGCCCTCCAGGTCTCAGCCCTCTAGAGGAAGCCCATCAAAGTCATCACAGATGGGGCGTAGCAGTCAGCATGCTGACGCCCACTGTGGATGTCCAGGGAGCACCAAGACGTAGTGGCAGGGTTAGGAAAGTTAAGAAGAATTAGTTGCACAGCCTGGGCACGGATCTTAATCACTTGTACATACTGTTCACTATTTTCAATAAACTCCCAAGAATGTCTTCTTGCCTATGGCTCTGTGTAATGATGAGCATGTCACTCAGATGTGAAACCTTGGTTCCTGCACAAGATAAAGGCAGGTGTCTCAGTCCAGGGCCTCTTCCCTGTGCAGCCTTCAGACCAAAGTGATGGTCTGGCCTCACACACCCTGGAGACATTACTGATGCCGGCACCTCGATGTTGCTTGTCATTGCTGTCAGAATGTAGTGGGCAGTCATCACAGAGTTCCGTCATTCTCTCTGTGTGCTCTCAGCACCTTTAAGGTGGGACAGGCCCCCATCTGTTCAGCATCTGTAACCAGTGACACTGTGCTCCTGAAGGGGTC
Organism: Carcharodon carcharias; assembly: GCF_017639515.1. NCBI lineage: Eukaryota > Metazoa > Chordata > Chondrichthyes > Lamniformes > Lamnidae > Carcharodon > Carcharodon carcharias. The sequence goes on along the minus strand of NC_054474.1, from coordinate 134,869,032 downwards.
AGGTGCTGACGGGTGACAAAAGATCAGATGCATTTAAAGTTTCATGGCTGCGTCTCTATGATATGACCCTGATCACAGAGCACAAGTGAGCCGCCAGTGGCCAGACAGGGGTCAGAGATTCTCAGAGGCTATGTGCAGACCTATGGAGTTTCCTCACTACACGTCATCGTCATCCTCCTGGAATTGTGTGACTATTAGGGCCTCCACCGCACCTTCCTGACAAGAGCCTTATCACAGAGGGTATTTGCGCTGCCATCAGCCTGACTGGTGTCAAACGTTCACAGATGCAATGTGGGGATCTATGGTGCCGCATGTCATCATCATCCTCCACAAATCTAGCAGCTATGAGCGCCTCCCAAATGCAACTGCCTTGTCTGGCCAGTGTGATGGCCTCATCGCCTTAATCATCACCTTCGAGGACCTCCTCACCCTCATCCCTGTTGACATCCTCCTCATTGGAGGAGATGTGCAGCTCCTCCTTCTCCTCCTCAGCCAGTTCCTCACACCATTGTAGCACCAGATTGCAAAGGGCGCAGCAGATTAAGACAATGCATGACACCCTCTGTGGACTATATTGCAGAGCTCCACCAGACCAGTCCAGGTACTGGAACCTCATTTTCAGCATCCCAATGATTTGCTCCACCAAGGTGTGGGTAGCCCTTGTCACCTAGAAGCCATCCCTACAGACTCTGTGGATCCTGGAAGACTTCAGGGATCTGGAATCGACTGAGAATGTAGGATTTGTGGACACTCCCTGGAAACCATGTGCAGACTGCAGGATGGATTCGTGGTGGTCGCACACCAGCTGCACATTCAGCGAATGAAATCCCTTGTGGTTGACATAGTTGACCGCATGTTATGATGGAGATCTGAGCGCAACGTGACTGCAGTCAATCGCACCCTGTGCCTGTGGACAACCCAACATCTGGGCAAATCCAATCGCTCTTGCATTCTGGCTTTCCTAGTCCTGTGCCAAATATACAAAGTTGTGTGCCCTTGTGAAGATGGCATCCGTGGCCTCGTGGATACGTTTGTGGGTGGAGGCTTGTGATATCCCACAGAGGTCACCTGTGGAGCCCTGAAAGGAGCCGCCGGTGCAAAATTGAGCACCATGGTCACTTTCACAGCCATGTGCTATGGATGCCCTCCATGTTTCCATTGTGCCAAATCCTGCAGTAGCTGGCAGATGTGACCGACCAGTTCCCCAGACATGTGCAGCCTTTGATGACACTGGTTCTCGGTCATCAGTAGGAATAAAAGGTGGCATCTATAGCCCTTGGGTCTGGCTAGGCACCGACCAGCAACAGCTTGCTGTGGCTCTTCAGCAGCATGTGTGGGAACTCCAGTTGCCCCTTCTTCCTGAGGGTGCTGCTCTTCCCTCTGTGCAGCCAGGAGTCTCAGTTGCTCTCTTCTCTGCCATCTCCACTCTCTGTATGCCAGGAGGCACACAGCTAGATCACCAGGCTCCACGCTCCTGAAGTACTGCCCCTGTAGGATGAAAGAGAGAGACACGTGGGTTAGCTTGAGTGTTCTAAGAGCTTCACTTGGTTAAGTGTGAAGGCCCCTTAATGCATCCCAGAAAGTGCTGGCCACCACATGGATGGCCAGAGTTTAGTGCCTGCATGGCTGCTCAAAACTCCATGTTCCTCCGCCCCGCTCCACCTGACCAATTGGCAGCAGCTTTGCCCAGTGGACTGCATGCTGTGCCCTCAGCTCAGGCGTAGGCAATCTCCTAACCCGTACTGCAAGGCTGCACTGTTAGCTTGAACCATGAGGGAGGCTGGTCTAACCTGGGATGATGACATTGCAAGGGGCTATGAGCGCCTGCACCAGTGACTGCTCCATGGGCAACTTTAGCAAGGAGATTGTACAACATGCCCAGTCGTCCAACTGTTCTGCAGTCCACTAAAACGCTCCTTACTTTGCTGTCTGTGCCTGAGGGGTGAAAAACTCTGGAACACTTGGTGGCACTTTCATGCCTCTGCGTTGCTCGAGTGGGCGGATAAGCTGGTGGCCAGACCCCAAATATGTCAATGTGGCTGCACCTGAACTGTCTCAGCTGTGGAGGAATTGTCACTTCATCCAAGGTTTCTCTGATGTGTGGCCACTTCCCTCTACCCCACCCCACATATGCTTGTGCTCTACAATCAACTACAGTGCAGTCCCTGCCCCCCCAACTCATCTCAACCGCAGTGCAGCCCTTGCCCCCCAACTCACCTCAACCACAGAGCAGCCCTTGCCTCCACCAGCTCGCTTCAACCGCAGTACAGTCCCTGCCCCCCCAACTTGCCTGAGCCGCAGTGCAGCCCTTGCACCCTCCTAACTCACCCCACTGTTGAAGCCCAACAGGGAACCCTCGCGAGCGCTGAACAACGTTGTTGTGCACTCACCTCTGAGTTCCCCTCAAAGTGCAGCCTGCCAAGTGCACGGCTTATATATGCTGTTGTGAAACATGTCAGCGTGTTGTCCCGCCAACATGGGTGGACAATCCAACGTGGAGAGATGATTCCTACGGGCAGGCCTTATAATGATATGTAGATGTATTGCAATGAGATTCCTGACAACCAACAGCGGGAAATGCAGCCCATTATCGATAGGCAGATTGCAAACTGGCTTCACAACGTCGCAAATCTGATCTTTAGCCTTCTTGATCTATTGTCTGCTCACACTGCCAAACATGCCCAATGCCAGTGGGCACGGAAAATTCTGCCTCAAGTCTTTTCAATTTAACTAAAATTCTTGAGGGAATTTGCTAGAGTTGCGGATGAAGATAACCCAGTCCACCATAATATATTTGGAATTTTATGTTTTTGATAAGGTGCCAATTTGTCCTACAGGGATCCGCATTAAGACAATTTCTCTTCATTATCTGTACTGATCCAAATCCCCACCTTGTCCTTGAGACACACACTGCTGATTCAGCCCCACCCCAGTTCATTATGGCACTCTTCTCTCTGTTCCCTGATAATTCAACAGGCACTCTTATTCCCTCTCTGACCCAGTTCAAGCTGGTAATCACCTTCCTTCCCGACTCATGCAATCCATAGCAGTATAGGGATTGGTACCTTGTAATCACATGCCAGATATTATATTCACCATCACAAGGCTCCTGAATGATGAGTGAAATGCCAAATGGACATATGGAACAGACAAATCAGCTGCAGAGTTAAAACATGCAAACATCAAAAATAATACATTGTTCCTTTGAACGATCAGAAACAGCTGCCTGTGCACTTGAATTTATTCAAGCACATGCTTATCCATGAACTGCGTGCCCTCTTGAACAAATAGAATCTTTCACTTGTAACAGCAGATTCCAGGCATTCACTATGAAATACCATTAGACATTACCTTGCAATGCTGCACCTGCAGTGCTTATGAGTTATGAGTCTCTCATACAAGAAAAAGAACATCCATAACTCACCATCACCAAACAGAAATCCTTGATGCAATCATCAAAGTCAGAATTTCCCCATTGTGAGGGGGAGGGTTTTGTAGAAATAAAATGGTACACATTGCTTCATTAGCCTTTGATGGTTGGTTCAATTGACCGCTCCTAGCAATTCAAGAATGAAATGGGTTTATAAAAGGCAGCTCCATCTGCATGGATACCTGGGCTGGAAATTCATATTCCCCTGAAGTTCAGGTATTTACAGGTGCCAGTTGCATTGTAAATAAAGCCTTACAAGTCATAGTCCAGAAGATCAGCAGATCCCTATATCAACAACACAAACAACGCTTATGCAGATGTATCACCACAGTACAGCCATTCTTCGACACCTGCAACACTACCTGTGACATTCAGGTTTGCCTCTTCTCCATCTTCAGACTGACTGTTCAATTTTTAACTGGACTGCTCAAGAAGTTCTAAAATCTAAACTGGGCCGAAGGTCCACAATCCTGAAAGACTGAAGAACATAATCCCAGCTGGTCACGACTCACAACTGGATTGAGCGCATTGATTCCCTCCAACACTGACCCTGACAGTGTTCATGGAGGTAGTGGGGCGGACACTAATTTGCATGGAGCAGACGGGTATTGTTTCTACTGTTGGAGAGTCTTAAGCACTTGCCTCCCCTATGCACCTGGAGAATGTGGCACCTGCCAGCTTGCCCAGGCCTTTCTCCAACCCTGACCACAACTTCTTCAGCCAAGTAGGCTGACTTGTCTTTTTTTAATTTTAATAAATAATCAACTGTTTCATCTGGGTGCAGGACATTTTTCTGGCCTGGATCTGACTATTGGGGCCCAAGGTAACTCAAGTCGACATGGCATACCAGAGATTGTAGAATAGAGCTGTAGAATTGTTACAACAGAAGGAGGGCATTCAGCCTGTACAGATCTACCATGTTCTAACTGAGCCACGGTAGGGAAAAGGCACCTCATTAACCCATGCAAATTGGCGTACCATGAATAGTATAGGAATCCCAATGCGTTTTGAAGTACCGATGGGTGTAATTCTATCCCTTTGTCCTTGGAATTTATCAGTCTAACATTTTTGAGAATTGTTCCACCAGTTGTGCCACACAATGAAGCTCCTGGATTTTTGAAGCAGCTTGTCAATCACAGGTGGACTCTCATTTACAGCTTGCCAATGGGATGGTCATGAGGCTTGACCACGAGACTCGGTTAGGCCTCAGAGCGCTTCCTTTTAGCGGGTGCGTGGCAGGCTTGCCCCATCTGCTTCCCATCCGATGAAAGTGGTAACACAAAAATCCACCCCTGTTTGTGCTGCTGCTCAAAGGCTTTTGGTTTATAGGTGATATTGAGTATGAACATGAGAGGAAACTGGTGTTACACACTCAGAATGGTAAAATAGATTATGTTGCAAACTGTGAAAGGGAACAGCCCAATCCAATATGTTCTGGAAAGTAGTAAAACACAGAAAGCTGCACTGAAATAGCAGTTGTTGCACTCTTGCCTCTGGTCAAAAGTCTGTGGATTCCCACAACAGACATGAACACATAATCTAGGCTGCCACTTTAGTGCGGTAATGAGGGAGTGCAGCAATGGAGGAAATGCTGTCTTTCAGAGTAGATTTTACACCAAGGCCTCTCAGGTGATGCATTAAATCCCATGGCACTATTTGAAGAAGAGCAGGAGAGTTCTCCTGGTGTTTTGACCAGCATTTACCCCTCAACTGACTAAACTTATAAGTGTGGACTGGATTATAAATTCAGGGTGCGTTGGGAGCAGAGTGGGGTCCAGCAAAATACGGAAAACTCTGAAGTTGGTATAGCACGTCTGACAGTGTCTTTATAGCCCAGCAACTGAATTATTATCATGTCACTTCTGGATTTCCCAACCAACTAGTGACAGCAAGTGTGAATTTAACCCCAGTATTTATAGGAAACATTCAAACATGAAATTTGAAGGAGTTGGGATCCAAAGGAAAGGAAGTGGGAGAATGGAACTAAGAAGGTCAAAGGTTATGTCTCAGTTCAGTGACACCTTCCTGGAGGCACTGTTGGGGACTGTGAGGACCTGAAGCAATGCACTATTCCCTAGTGAGGGGAGGGAGAACCTGGCTGGAGAAACCAAGAAGGCATGGTTGGAGTTAGCAGAGGAGGCCAACAGAAGGAATGTGGTGCAGATGCCTGTGCACAATGTAGGAAACGGTTCAATGACCTAAGTAAGGCAAGGAAACACAATGGTATACTCACCTACATTCTGATGTACATATCACCCCAACTGCCTTCTCAGGACTACTGCAGCAGACCACCTCTCACATCAACTTACCTTGCAGGTACACCCTTCCCTCTGTGTATGTTTTTACTCACATCTCCATCTGTCTACCCACTATTGATACTCACCTCATTCAGACCATGGAAGTGTTTAAAATTGATCAGGAGAAGGTATTGGATAGGCTGTCTATACTTAAGTTTGATAAGGCAAGGATATGAGGGAAGCGAAAGTGGAAATTGTGTAGGCACTGGCCATAATTTAATGGTCTTTCTTAGACTCAGGAGTGGAGCCAGAGGACTGGAGAATTGCAGATGTTACACCCTTGTTCAAAAAAGGGTGTAAAGATAAGCCCAGCAACCATAGATCCGTCTTAACTTCAATGTTGGGGAAACTTCTAGAAACAAAATTTCATTCTCATATGGGCATATGTGGGTTAATTAAGGAAAGTCAGCATTGATTTCTTAAGGAAAAAAAATGTTTAACTGGCTTGTTGGAGTTTTTTGAAGGGGGAACAGAGAGGGCTGATGAGGGGAATGCTGTTGATGTGGTGTACTTGGACTTCCAAAAGGCATTTGATACAATGCTATACCACAAACTTCTGAGCAAAGTTAGGGCTCATGGAATAAAAGGGACAGTAGCAACATGGACGGGAGATTGGCTGAAAAACAGGAACCAGACAGCAGTAGTTAATGGATGTTTTTCTGGCTGGGGGGAAGGTTTGTCGTGGAGTTCTCTAGGGGTCAGTGTTGGGACCCTTGCTTTTCCTGATATATATTAATGACCTAGGCCGATGTGTACAGGACACAATTTCAAATGCTGCAGATGATACAAAACTTGGAAGCATTGTGCACTGTGAGGAGGGTAGCGGAGAACTTCAAAAGAACATAGACAAGTTGGTGGAATGGGCAGACATAGCAGATGAAGTTCAATGCAGAGAAATGTGAAGTGATTCATTTTGGCAGGAAGAACATGGCAACACAATATAAAATAAAGGGTACAAATATAAGAGGAGTCCAGGAGCAGAGGGATCTGGGTATATATGTACATAAGTCATTGATTATGGCAGGACAGGTTGAGAGAATGGTTAATAAAGCATGCAGTATCCTAAGTTTTATGAATAGAGGTACAGGATACAAAAGCAAGCAGGTTATGTTGAACTTGTATAAGACATTAGTTCAGCCTCATCTGGAGTATTGCATCCAGTTCTGGGTACTGCACTTCAGGAAGGATATGAAGGCAATGGAGAGAATGCAGAAAAGATTCACATGAATAGTTCCAGCGAGGAGGACTATCAATTATGAAGATAGATTTGAGAAATTAGGACCGTTTTCCTTGGAGAAAAGAAGGGTGAGAGGAGGTCTGAATGAAGTATTCAAAATCATGAGGGGTCTAGACAGAGTACATAGGGAAAAACTGTTCCCAATCATGAAAGGATTGAGAAGGAGAAGGCACAGATTCAAAGTAAGAGAAGCAAAAGTGACATGAGGAAAAATTTTTCATGCAGCCTGTGGTTAGGGCCTGGAATGCACAGCCTATGGGTGTTCTGGAGGCAATTGAACATTCAAAAGGGGATTAAGGTTATTATCTGAAAAGGAAGAATGCACATTGTTACAGGGAGAAGGTAGGGGAATGGCACTAGGCGAATTGTTCATTCAGAGACCTGATGCAGACACAATGCCCCGAATGGCCTCCTTTTGTGCTGTAACAATTCTGTGATTGTGACTCTGTCTTTATTGGCTCCAACACCCAGAGGACATCAGCAAAGAGCATCTCAGCAGTCAGAGCAGGAATTTGAGCTGCCTGACTCCACTTCCACTAAAGCCAGAGGGTTGCATATCAGGAAGATGTAATAATTCTCATAATGTGATTGGAATTTATTGTAAAATAGGGTAAAAGTGGGGTTTGTGTCTATGGGTCTATGTCTGTGTGTGTCTGTGTGTGACTTAATTGAATTAAAGGTAGCTCGTCTGAAGGCTTTGATGTGTCAGAAGATATGCTAAGTTTGAAATGTTAAGTAGGTAAACATGGGGGAAGTTGTAGAATATAAGAGGTAAAGGGAACATTTACATTTTAAATAAAGCAGACCAGCTTGGATTCAAAGAGAGGGAATGAAATATTACACCTAGCCAGGAGAAGTTAAGAAAAATTGTGTTTACTTTCCCCAAAGATTACTGGTAAACTTGGTACTATGAGATATTTTTATTATTAGAAATGTAAAGTCCAAAGACATAGTGAAACAATGGGAATTTTCATTCAAAGGGGATAATATGTATAAAGGAGTGAAGGCTGTGTGTAATGGTAAGCATTCTAAGAACTAACAAGTATGAAAAGCTTTCAGCACCTATGCGTCAAGCTGCTATCTACAAAGTACTGAAGTTAAGAAAACTCGCTTTGAATTGGACTGTTCAGGGTATCATGTTTCTTTGCCTGGGTCTTTTAAAATCTGTGTGTCTTAACAAAAGTGTAACTGGGAGTTAGATTAGCTAGGGGATTTAGAAGTTATCGTAGTAGTAATTTGTAGATCTATGTATATGTTTACAATCATTTCTTCCATTAATAAAAGTTTAATTTTGTTTTGTAAGAAACCTATAATATGGTTTTCTTCTTACTAGTCTTTCTCCTTACTACTGAATTCAAGGCACACATCTCAAAATTTATACAAATTGCAAAACAGTTGTGGCAATTATTTTAAGTTTCCCTTTGGGGTATGAGCAACTCAGCATTTACCATTGGCTGTGCCATAACATTGCATCTGAAAGAAGTGTTAAGAAAAGAAAGAGGAAAAATTGTAGTCACACAAGGGCATGCACATTAATGAGTTACACTTAGTTAGATTGTTAAGTTTCTGTTTTATATGTGAGTCACACAAATATGATTTTTTTTCCCACTTTCAAGTAACACTCATTTTTGATTGCTGGCTGGCAAGTTAGCTTTTTCAGTTGCGTGATGATGAATGGCAAGACATGAATTGATAATGAGCAATAGGAGGGCTGTGAAAAGGATACTTGGTTGTTTGTAGGACTGTATTATGTTAGTGGCATGGGGTGCAGGCAGGGGGAAGGGAAGGTCTGAATGTCGGTTTGTATGAGGTTGATGGTGCCTGATGGAATAGGTGAACTTCAAAATAATGAGTGCAACCTGAGCAGAAATTGTGTGCTGCTTATGCATTACCCACATTACCTCCTGCCCCCTTCCCCTCCTCCTTCCAATTTTCCTTCTTCATCTCAGAATTATCCCAAAAGACTCAGTGCCTTGTTCTCCCTACAGGCCCAAACCTCACTGCTACGCTGAAATGTTGTACAGAGTGCAGCACACCCTGACCATTTTGGAGATCCTAGCTGATACATAATGAAGGGAACCTCCAAATCTCTCCAGGTGCTGGAATCATCTTCAGCAAGTTGGTCACTTATTCAACGACATATCTGATGGTCTTATGGCATTCATTGTCTCACCCCTGCGGAGCTGTCCTTGGGTTTACATGTAATGGATGCCTGAATCTGCCTAGTTGTGGCACTTTAAAATTGCAGAACTGTTCTAACAGGTCATTCTGTACTATTTCCTGAAGGTTCCCTGTGCTGTGGCATCTACTGTTTTGGGGTTTTTTTCCATTGCTTCAGCATAGTCAATGGCCAGCATCTGTTCTCCTGTTGCTGGCTGTACTTGGCAATAGATGTTACCTGAACTACTTTGTTGCAGGGACAACTTGTGGGGTTTTTGAGACATTGCTGCTGGCTCCTTAAAACAAATGAATCTGGTGTATTGCATTTGATGTTAAGGCATTCACACCTATGTGTGCAGCATGATTGGCACCCAAGGTAAATGCGTGGCAATGATGCACAGCAAATAGGCAACCCAGTTCCCAATTGCCACCTTATGGCGACAAAATGAAGAGGTGGGGGTGAGACCTGAAGTAGGTGGTTGACATGGTGTCAGCCGCCTGAAAGTGGAGCAGCAAGGTGATAGCATTTTATAATGTGGAATGAATTCCAAAGTACCAGCTGTACAAAAGAACTACTTCACAGATTTGTGCATTTCCATCTGGCCTTTCCTATCCTTTCAGCCAAAATCTGAACTGCTGGCTTGTACACTGGGCTGATGCTGCTGAGAACCAATTCTTAAAGTAGGTCTTGGATGCTGTAAAACTAGGGCAACTATTAATGACAATACAGCAAGGTAATGCCACACAAGTTAATACCGATGCTACAGCCAAAATGATGCTGACAATTTGTACCCCAGTTCTAACAAAACTGTGAAGAAAGCCATCCTAAAGATAGCTGAACTTTACTCCTTTTTCACTTAAGAGTTGGGAATGACCTCTAGCAAAACTCTGTTGTTTATGTGGGATTGACAGGCTCACTCAATTGCTGAGACAATGCAAAGCAAACTTATTTTTATACCAGTAATGCACGCACTGCGCCAAAAATGTCAACACATTTAATCTCATCACTTTGTACAAGGGTAATTCAAAGGGATCAATAAACCTACATAATGCCATTGAGAAGCCAAATACTCTCAAGAAATAGGATAAGCACTTCATATTAGGCAACACAGGCCCTCAGGGAATAGGACCGACCCCACACATAAGCCTCAAATTTCCAGACTTCAGAATTGAACTGGAAAATTAAAGGCACAGTCTAGTTAATGTGACCACCCTTACACAACAACTTGGCTTCTGCTATTGATTGCTATTCTGAGAATGGAGGGAAAATAAAGAAATGAATGAAAAAGAAGTAATCCTAATGCAGAAGTCAAATATGGCAGTACAACACTAAATTCTCAAAGGCACAACAGCTGTTCTTGAAACTGATCCAAATTAAAATTTACATTTAGGTTTTAAAATTATTTAACACACCCATCCCTAATTACAGGTTTATCAGTTTATCATTCAATTTCATCATGGTGATAGAAAATGTTCTAATTGGATCTGAGTTTACAGCTTATCTGCTTCAGATAGTTGCAGTCTGTAACCAAAATACACTATCAAAGTGGCAGTTTTGACTCACTAGCACTCTTGCCTCAAGCCAGAAGGTCATGGATCCAAGATACATTCTAGGCACTTGAGCACAAAGTCTGGGCTGATACTTCAGTGCAATATTATGGAATGCCTGCACTGTTGAAGGCATTTTTTTTATCTGATCAGATACTCAATCCCATCTGCTCTTTCAGGTGGACCTAAAAGATCCCATGGCACTATTTGAAGAAAAGAAGGGGAGCTCTCCTAGTGTCCTGGGCAATACTCATTCTTCAACCAACACCACTTATATAGATTATCTGACCATTTATTTTATCAAAGTTTGTGGGAGCATGTGATGTGATAATGGGATGCTTTCCCTTACTTTACAACAGTAACTAATAATTACTTCATTGGTTGTGAAATTAAGTCATTGAAGGCACTCTTTCCTTTCAGTGAACACAGCTGGACACAAGAGGCAGGGTTCAAAAAACTTAAAAGGAGAAAGAAAATTGTGAAATAAATTAGAGGAAACTCAAGGTCCAAATTAACTTGCCCATTCTCAAGACACCTCCATAACAAACTCATTTTTTCCCTAATGACATGCTCCATCTCTACTTTGCCTTCAGTTCCAACAAACTGAGCGGCTGCCCATTCTATGCATACTGCACACTTACCCCATCTCCACCCAATTCTTCCCTGTTGAACTTGGGTTGCTGGAGTACACATCACGCGATGGGAAAGCATTGAAGTGGTTTACTGCCACACCAGCACAAATTCTTTTCTCAGAAACTATCTGATAAATGAATTCAATGCTGAGAGCAGAATTAAATTTTCATGTTTAATAATTTTCAAGTCAAACATTTGGTTTAAGAAACGATGTTTAAATCTAATGGAAGTTGGTGATGAGTTGACAATATTGGTTAAAATATATTGCAGGAAGCCAATCAATAGACCATTAGATATCATTTTGCTGTAGCTATTGGATGTTGTTTTCCTTTTACTGAAGTAACACATCACTCGGTCTTATGCCATGACCTTTAACACCGTCTGTTTCAACAATGTTGCCTTCCCTCCTGAAGTGAATTGCTTGATTAATAGTTGTACCTTCTGCTTTGGCAATGAAATTAAACCAGTGGCATGTGGGTTAATAATTACAGCCTGTGCTTCAGATGGATTAACACCTGTTAGCCTGTGTCCTGAGGGGAGCAGGGTAGTTTCCAGGAACCTTATTTTCTAAACATTGGTGGTGTTACAGGTAAACTTCTGCCAATAAATTTTATGCTTGCACCAGAGAATCTTTTGAAAATCCATAAAAAGTGAGCAGTTTTGCACTATTTATACTATGTTTACTCATTTGTTGTGCAACTGAATGCAATTAAAAGCTATAGTGGCTCACAGCAAGAATTCTTTAAAAAAGTATATAACAACCTTAAAAATATTTCCAAGGTATTCGTTAAAAAAAATCTTGTTCTTTATGCGATATACAATAATTTGAGTTAACTTCCACATTAATTTTTGTTTTCTTTCAGTATGTTAAACTGGATGGAGGTATATCACCATGTGAATGGGGACTGTGGAGAGGAACCTTGCCTGGTCAGTCTCTGAATAAAACTGACAGGTACATGACAGTGGAACTTGTGGCTGACTCCTCAAGCTTACTAGACTGCTCTCAAGATGTTTCAAAGATCTTCAGCTAGCAGAAGGTTGGTAGTTAGTTGCAGATCAGCAGAACCAAAAGAGTGACGATTGATAAGCTATATTCAACTTGCTGTGTCTGGCTGAATCAGTTATCTGGATTCAAATCTGTTGATTATTAGCAAGATGGATAATAGGAATTATCCTCTTTCTTTAACTTCTTTTTGATTGTTTTCCTTTCAAGGAGTCAATCATTTCTTGAAAATAGATGAATCACATTTGAAAGTATGTACCAAATAAGTTGAAACTTACAACTTAGTACCAAGTTTTACCTAAGGACTCTTTCATTAGGGTGACTCCAATACCTTTCTATTTCTTCTGAAATTTATGGAATGTTGTAAAAGAAAGGTGGCAGACGTTACAACACTGTTAAAATATGCAGTGATAACTTTTATGCCCAGATATTATCAAGTTAACCTAGTTAACGTGCATTTGATATCTGTGTATAGTGAATGACAGGAACTTAATTATTAAAATATGATTCACTAGAATCTGTGGAACCGTCTGACATTGGCATATTCTGAGGGAGGTGCTGATAAAGGGGTGGGGCACATTTAAAGAGAGGAGAGCACCATTTATTTTTCGCTTGTTGAGATTTGTTTTGAGGTCACATCCTCACACTTGGCTTACTTTAATTTTAACACCTGTCCAGAGCTATTTCAACACAACTAGTTAATTTGACTTTTTTCCCTGGGCAGAATTTTGCCCTCATCAGACGGGCTTGACAGGGGTGGGTGGGAGTGGTTGGGAAGCTGACTGCCGCCCACAATCGGGGCCAGACCGCGATTTTGCGCTGGCCGGCCATATAAGGCCCGCCCAGTGTTAACACCAGCTGGAGAACCTCCAAGAAGGGGCGGGGGCCACTTGTCTGCTGGGTCCTATGGCAATCCGGCGGCCAGTTCAAAAATGGCACAGGCAGCCCCAGGGCGGCTGCTGGCATCAGAGTTGCAGCTGCGACATGGCTGCAAACGAGAATGCAGAGAACAGGCTGGGAGATGAGGTTGGCTGGGCACTCTTTCTCCCCCCCCACCCAAGTTTTTCCCAGTGCCTCGCCATCCTCCTGAAGTAGGTGGCTGCCAGAAAGGACACCCTTCTCCCCAGAGATGGGAGGAGGAGGCCACCACACCTCACAAAGAGGGCATGCGAGGAGGTGGCAGCCTGTGTGAACAGCCATGACGTGGTGTGGTGCACCTGGGCTCAGTGCCGGAAGCGCTTCAATGACCTCCTGTGCTCAGGAAGGGTGAGTATCGTGTTGGCTTGGGCATTGTGTTGAACTGCTTTGGGCTGGTCGTCCCCCTGTGGAGATCAGGGGTGTTAGAGTTTGAGTGCCAACTGTCAATCACACTGGGGCTGGCCAAGGGGCTGAGCCCTGGCTTGTTTGACTGAGTGCCTTGCACCTCGAGGGCCACAACTCGGATGTCCCCTGCAAGATGCTCCTCAGCTGGGGTTGGTCAGGCTGCAGTGGTGCTGCAGGTAGAGAGTGGACTAATCAATGCTCCTCTGTCCTTTCAGGAGAAGACATCCCGTAACAATATTGAGAAGTCGCGGACTGGCGGAGGACCCCCACACCTCCTTGTTCACTTCTGGCACAAGCAGGAGGCCTTGGAGCTCGTAAGGCACCATGCACCTCGGTCAACCAGCCGCGGTGAGGCTGGAGTGTCAAACAAAAGTAAGAGTACAGTGCACTGAGGTGAGAGTTTCGGATTGTTCAAACATTCTTGTGCAGTCTCGTTATTGATGGGAGCCTCCAGACTAGATTCCTCATTGGTCATTGAAAGACGATGGCACCATGATGCACATTTCCATTGTCTCAACAGGGCGACTGGCATGGACAGTGACAATGCAACTAATGGCATGTCCTTCTTCTTCCTTAGGTCTGCCATCAAGCAAGAAAGCGCAGCACCTCCAGGAGCTACTGCTGACACCGGAAGCCCACCATGCTCCCCAAGCACCTGCGTTGCACCCACTCTCTGAAACAGGCACCAGTGCAGATACCAGCACCTTGTTGGGCATTAGTTCAGTGGCTAGTATCTCGGCGCACATTGGTAAGGGTACTTCACACTTGCTTGAGGTGCAGGTGGAGGCAGAGAGTGCCCAGGGCACCGGCAGTCTGAGGATTGCTGGACTGATGCCCAGTCAAAGGCTGTTGAGCCTCTGGTGTCGTCCATTAGGCAGCAGATGCTGGATGTCCAGTGGGTTTTGCTGGAGGATCTGGCGGAGATCCAAGAGGGTATGCATGCCATGGTCTCCGTTGTGAAGGAGTCCCTGTGAAGCATGAGCACTGCATTGACCCTCATGGCCAAGTGCAATGCCTCCTACATGAGGAGGAGAGAATGGCCACTCTCATAGAGAGGGGTTGTGCTTGGACCTGTAAGCCCTCACACAGGCATGGACCTCAGATGGCCAGTGTCTGTGTGTGAGATGGATGGGGCACCCAGTATCCCAGCTAAGTGCCCATCCATCAATAGCAAACAGGGAGTTCCACAGCGACCTTACATTGGTGCTCGAGCTGCTTGTTGTCTCTGCGGGCTCCTTTGAGGGTGCTCTGGGTGATGGCAGCAGCTCCTCTGCCCCTCCGCCTGTGACCATTGTATCTGATGAGGCTGTGGCGACTGGGGAGTGCCAGCCGAGGCACTGGCCATTCGCTCCAGGTGGGGCCATCACAGATTCTACTGGCCAGAGGACGACTGCCATGGTCATCAAGGCCAACAAGACAGCAGGGTCAGCAGGCTGTCTCCAAAGCCAGTGTCAGTGAGGGGGGAGCATCTAGACATAGCACCCGTAAACACGAGTTCAAAGCACCTAAAGCACAAGAGGGACTGATCACAGATGGTCCTTTGCTCCCTCATTTTGTTTTTCTTTTCTTTAATGGCGTGATCACCAAAACCAGATATTGTTCTGTTCAATACAATGTGAGTTCCAACGTTAAATTACATTAGCTTTTGTGTTATTGGCCAGAGTATACTTCATTTTTTTGTAGGTGCAGGGTAGGCCATTATGTAATGCTGGACATGGGTGTCTCTAAACTTTATTGCACAGGCACTGAGTGTATCTTGGGGGCCACAGAAAGGGTCATTTCTGCAATCCAGGATGGAAGCAGCAGCCCTGGCATGAGGTGGTAGTCTTTATTTGTCAGCATAGTTGAAGCAGCATTGGATCAAAACATCCCTGAAGATTACCGAGGTCTGGCTTCATGCCCTCAGCATTCTCCTCACCGTGCTCCTCTTCTGACTCACTACTGGACCCATCATCTGGGGCTTGTGCAGCTGCATCAACATCCTCCTCTTCCAGAGGGTTCCCCCTTGCCAGTACCATATTGTGGAGAGCGCAGCATGCAACCATGATCAGTGACACTCACTCTGTGTATTGCAGTGCACCCACTGAATGGTCAAGATATCAGGGAGCATCTTGAGAAGACCTATGGTTCTCTCTCCCACTGCCTTTGTGGAGGCATATCTCCTGTTGTAACGCTGCTCGGCCTCGGTTCTTGGGTGACGAAGAGGCATCATGAGCCACCTTTTCAATGGGAGCCTTGTCACGCAGCAGCCATCCATCCAGTCAGGCTGGAGCACTGAAGAGCCTGGGAGTGTCTCAGGATGTACGCATTGTGAGAGCTGCCCGAGTACCTTGCACAGACTTGCAGAATCTGCATCCTGTGATCACACGCTATCTGCATGTTCATGAAGTGGAATCCCTTCCTGTTAGCGAGGGCACCCAGCTGACCCGCTGGCACCTTGGCCACATGTGTACAGTTGATGGCACTCTGGATGTGAGGGAACCCAGCAATCACTGCAAAGTCCCTGGCTTGCTCAGCCTGGCTGGCCTTGTCCATACGGAAATGAATGAAAGTCAATACTCACCTGAACTGAACTTCTGTCACTAACTTAACACATCTGTGGACAGCTGAATGGGAGACTCCACACAGATCCCCCACTGAGCCCTGGAAAGAGTTGGATGCATAGAAGTTGAGGGCCACTGTGACCTTCAGAGCCACTGGCATGGGGTGTTCACCCACACTGTCAGAGCTGATCTCAGGCCTGATCATCTGACAGATAGAGATCATGCTCTCCATTGAGAGGTGGAGCCTCCTTCAGAATTGCACATCGAACATATTGAGATAGCTGCATCGCTGCCTGTTAACCCTGGCAGCAGGATAGTGCCGTTTTTTGCTGCTCCTTCCTTGGACCTCCTGCTGCTCCTGCACCCCTTGTGCTGTGCCTCTCCTCCCACAGGTCCCGCCCCTGGAAGCTGCATTGGGACATCTGGCCTCCTCTCCCTCTGCCCTTCGGTTCCTCCTCAGAGGAGGTACCTCCAGCGGAGACCATAATCCCCATTATCAGGGTAAGGGAAGGCTGTCTGATACCTGGAAGGGTCCACACGGTTCAAACCCTCAGGGGGCTTGGAAGACACCAATGAGTCCTGAAATGACGTGTGGAAATGTTAAGAATGAAACCACCATTAAAGATTAAGCTGCTCAGTACCGGTAAGTCACCAGCAGCAAGATAACACCAAAGCTCCTCACTACTCACATTGGCAATGCTGCTGACCCTTTCTATCCTGTTCGTGGATGAGGTTTTGAAAATTGTGGATTGCCTATCCATCTGTTTTGCCCGTGCGATGAGCGAAAAATTGCATGGACAACATTAAATTGCCGTCAGTTGGGTTGTCAAGGGTCTTAACTGGCCTCTTAATTAATGGCGGGCGTGGCTCTGACTCCTGCACATGCCCGCTGAGTGAAATATTGCGTGAGTATGCAATGACATCGGGATGCTCGCGTGGTGTCATCGCGTGTCATTTTACATTCATTCGGGTCAGACATGCCCCTGCCCGGCGAGCAATAAATTCTGCCCCTTATATTTCTTCTGCAGGCTTGGTGATATGGTATGTTCCGTTCACTTTTGGGATATCATAATCAAAGCATTAAGACACCCAAAATGACATGCAATGTAAAATATGGACCTGTAGAGCCCACGTTTTGCGTACCACAAATGCCCTTAGCAGTCAAAATGCCATCTGCTATGTGAGTAATACCGAAAGCCACATGGGTGAGAGTGTTAGTGTATGTGCAGTGAACATCCACTGGAATTACACAGAACAGGCAGGTCATGGCGTAAATCAGTGTGCAATGTGATTTGATGTCAGCACTGCCATTTTGGAGATCAATGCTTGAGTTAATGCCCCATCTTAACCTTGCACAGATGAACACATGTTCAGCAGTAGGAAAGACTCCCACCAGTGCTAACTAAAGGGATCATCAACTATTTACAGCTTAGTTGCTGATTGATTTCCATTGGATATTGATTTCCTTGTACAAATGTTTGGTGGTTTCTAAAATGTTCTTTAATGTTACTAACATTTACATGAAGTGGTGTGAGAGGTCCTGAAAGGGTTTGCCCTGACTTCAAGGCTTCTGCCCAAACCAGTTGCCCCAAGAGTTGTGTGCAGCAGTAGGCACTCCTCTTAGAATACAGCATGCCTTGGTGATTGAACCAAGGCCAATAAGATAAGGACAAGCTGCTGTAAGAGTGAGGAGGAGGAGGGGAAAAAGGCTCCCAACAGGAGATCATAACCATCCAAGGTGTTCAAGGAGCAACCCACTTAGCTGAACTTCAGTAAGGAACAGAGTGTGTGATGTCTATGCTTCATTAAGGATATCATCACTGACATTTGCCACCTGCTGTAACTAGAACAGCAAACCTAGAGCAGAGAGAAGACCGCATTGCTAGGCTGTTCATGAACAACTCATTTGCCTGTGAAGAAAGTAAATGCAATCCTCATTTCCCATTCATCAAGAGTTGCATATTTTATCTTCTCGCTGTTAATAACTATCACTGGGTTCAATTGACCGCAATGCGACAATAAAATTCAACACAAAATAAATATTCCAAACCAAAGTTATAAATGAAAACATGCCTATTGCATACAGACAGAAATTTAATCACACTTTTGCATTCACCTATTGCCTGTCTTCCATGTACCTTTGCCTATTTCAGTGCTTCTGCACAGTGTTACCCTAATGGCTGCAAACATGACTGGTGAAAGGCTGCTGACTTTCAGTGCAGAACAACCTTGAGCAGCTCTGGGCCGAGAAGGACTGCACCATTTTGGTATGGGCAGCAGCAGTCTGGGCTATGGGCTGACAGCCAATGGCAAGTGCACTGGCACAGTGGGAGGATGAATGGTGTTATCGTGAAAGAGGACAGCAAGTTCATGCTCCATGGAGCCACTGGCACTTCTGTGGTTTGACACCCCAGCAATCCTAGTAATCTGTTGGGATGCTGCTGTGAAACCCTGCAAAGCCCTTTAAACACTACTATCCACAGCTGTGATGGTCACAGTCTGAGCTTGCAGGGCTGTTGGCTGCCAGCCCATAGCCCAGACTGCTGCTGCTGCCCAAAACTAACCTTGAATAAGAGATGTCTGAACTTTCACTGTAGCACCCAGATATTGGCTTCTGCTTGTGCTGCAGTGAAGGTTGGGGCTTTGGCCATATGCCACTGCACCATGCTTTGGTCCACAAGCGTGCTTCTGGTGTTGACCACCACTTCCATGTTGGGTAGGATGGGTTCCAAGCTCTGCACAAAGCCATGTGCCAAGTTGGTGCTGACTCCCCTTGATATTGCACACAAGCACTCTGGCAGGCCTACTAAAGTACCATAGCATTTAATTGTACATACCCATTAACCTTCCTCTGGAGGCTGCCCCATTGAAGTGTTCATCAATGTCCTCTGCAACAGAACTCATGTGCAACCTCACCCTCTGGTAAGTTGACATCTGTGTAACTCTTGACCCCGGGCCTGTCTTCAGGACATTAATGCTCAGCGTCTTACCATGTTCAGATGCCAGATGCTATGCAATCCTTTATATTACATGCAGTGTCAGTATCTGAGCTGGTGTCTATGAATTTTAAATCGAGTGATGGCATTTCTTCATCTTCACTGCCTTCTTGCTCTTCCACCACTGCCTGGCCAAGTGACATTTTTCATGTAGTTCTGTTGAGGGGAGGAGGAAAAAGAGATGTATACTTACACCATCTCCAGCTTTTAAATACAAGGATTAAAGAGAATGCAAGACATGAGGATTGGGTATGAAGATTACATGATCTTCTATGGTTCCAGCCCCACTGCTGTCCACCGCCTCAGCAATGTCCACATCAATGAGGGCAAATGCCATCTTCTCCATGGGGGTAAGGACATCCAGGAGCCTCTGCTTCCTGCCAGTTAGCTCCTGCTGCCTCCAGTTCTGCAACATCTTGTCCTGCAAGAAAGAGGGAAGTATGTCCGTGGGTATGTTGCAACATTTTTGGATGGCGTGGTTTTCATGGTTGAATGACTGGCAGTGTATGTGCAAACTGTAAGCTGTGGGTTTGAGGCTAGTAGCTGTGCTTGGTGTATAGGGTGGGGTGCAGCAAATTAATATTAGGTTAGTGTAAGAGTCCTGATTGATAGAGATTGTAAGTGAGATGTGGTGCATTGATCAGTGTCTGAGTCCAGTGCTATAGTTGCTGGGGTATGGCATTTGAAGATGAATTCACTGACCTTGGACCCTTGTGTGAGGCTTTTAATTTTTTTATGGCACTGTATCCAGGTTCTTGGGGTTTGACTCCAATCATTGACCACCACAAGCTAACTGATCCCACTGATATCTGTGCATTTGTTTGGAGAGCCTCCTGGTCCTCTTGGGTACAACACTTCCCTCCTTCATTGCATTTTCTCCCCCAAGGTCTTCAGTGCAGTATCCAACAACTTTGAAGCACTCTTTCTCTCATGCTGTGCCAATATTCAGTCTTTTTCCACAGCAGAGTGATTTGTTCAAGGACTTCCAGCATTTGCTCCAGCCACATTACACCTCCCATTTTAAAGATGCAAGCTAGTTTTAGGTAATGCAGGCTTGCATTGATGCTAGCTTCTAATGAGTTTGGTCTCCCTGTTGAAGCCTGCAGCCATTCCTCAGTGCAGTTAGCACTGGCTGCATGCTGCAATCATCTCATTAAGCAGGCAGAACAAGATTGGCGCAGTACCTGCATCGCAATGAATGGTAATGTCGGGTAATCACACATTACAGGCCCATTTTCAGCTGCTGTTCAATTTTGCCCACAAGGGATCTTGAAAGTGAACTCTCGGAAGTCTGACTTGTATTTGTTAAGTTTTTTCTTTGAAATGGGCTTTTCTTATCAACTTGATAAATATTTTTTGAATAATTTTCAGTCTGTAGAAACAAATCCTTGCAATAACTTAGGTAGTCCACTTTTACTCCTTCAGTCAGGAGGTAACTTTGATCTCAACCAAGTTACCATCAGTTAATAAAAGAAAAGAACTGCGGATGCTGGAAATGCAAAACAAAAACACCTGGAAAAACTCAGCATCTGCGGAGAGGAATACAGTTAATGTTTCGAGTCTGTATCAGTCTTCAACAGAACTAAGGAAAAATAGAAAAGAGGTGAAATATAAGCTGGTTTAAGTGGAGGGGGGAGGGGGTGGTGGGTGGTACAGGTAGAGCTGGATAGAGGGCCAGTTATAGGTGGAGATTGCCAAAAGATGTCATAGACAAAAGGACAAGGAGGTGTTGACGGTGATGATATTAGCTAAGAAATGTGCTAATGGTGACATTAAGGGTAGAAAGCAGGATAAGCAAGGTACAGAGAGCCCTAGTGGGGGTGGGGTCGGTGGAAGGGATCAAAACAGGCTAAAAGGTAGAGATAAAACAATGGATGGAAATACATTTAAAAATAATGGAAATAGGTGGGAAAAGAAAAATATATATAAATTATTGGAAAAAGGGGGATCGGAAATGGGGTGGGGATGGAGGAGAGAGTTCATGATCTAAAGTTGTTGAACTCAATATTCAGTCCAGAGGACTGTAAAGTGCATAGTCAGAAGATGAGGTGCTGTTCCTCCAGTTTGCGTTGAGCTTCACTGGAACATTGCAGCAGGCTAAGGATGGACATGTGGGCATGAGAGCAGGGTGGTGTGTTGAAAGTTACCATCAATGAATTATCACAAAGGGAAACAGAAAATTATGTCCTTAATGTTCATTATGCTTTGATGAGCTATTAGAACAAGCCTCAACATATACTG
Source organism: Carcharodon carcharias (assembly GCF_017639515.1). Taxonomy (NCBI): domain Eukaryota; kingdom Metazoa; phylum Chordata; class Chondrichthyes; order Lamniformes; family Lamnidae; genus Carcharodon; species Carcharodon carcharias. The sequence continues at coordinate 134,847,621 of NC_054474.1, read as the reverse complement.
GGCAATTTCCCCTCCCTCAGTGGAACTAATCCTTTACAATAGCTTTACAGTTTAAGATCAATAACCATGAAAATCATACATTATGAAGGCTAGAGTTATAAAACCATCACATTGAATGGTCCCTGCTATTTGCTGACTTAAAACTAACACAAAACCATGACTATCCATGTCCCTGAAATCATCCAGATCTGCTTTGTGCTTCCAGGACTTTGCATATCTCCTTTCATAGCTGATTACATGCCCAATCCTGCTCATTGTAACTAAACTCAGTTGCTTCCCTATTCATCAGGATTATAATATAATATGCTCCTTTTAATGGGAGGTGCACTTGCTGTGAAGCAGCACACGCCATTGTCAGTAACCTTGGTGTCAAATGTTCAGTAGGCTTCTGGAGATTTATACCCAGCTCTGTTGGCATTCTGCATTCACAGTGACAAATCTGACGTATGTGTTAGCACATCCGGCAGATAAACAGCAGGCAGGATTCACATAATACTGTTTACATCAATCTGATTCAAATTCACAATGAATAGATTTCATGCAAGGAACAATTTTGGATTGATGTTGTAATCAGTTATCTGCACAGTTTCAATGGAGTGTTTTCTGAAGAGATATGAAAGAGGTAATGGGCTACTGAAATTGAACACTCCAGCAATCTTTAACATTGCTGTTGTGCTGGGTTATGGTTTTAAAGATGCTGGTCACCTCCTGAAATTCACCAAGGCTTTAATCACATTTGAGACTGAAATATGTGCATCAGTAGGCTATTTGACTAGAAGGGCACCACAATCGAACTTAGTGCTAAGGCGCCAAATTGTGCACACATTTATATCACTGGATGATGATCAAGAGCAGGAGCCTTGGCTAATTTTCCTCCAGCCCCTCCCAAACCCAAAGCATAAAAGCCTGGCAATTATTTTGTGTGAAATTAATTTCAAAAATGCAATTCATGAGATATTTCTCTGTCACTATTTTATTACCTTTTTGGACTTTGACTCTCAAATACTTTTCTCATGTTCAAAAGAATTGAATTTCAAGCTATTGAAACAAAAATGAGTTAAAGGAATAATGTCTCCAATCAAGTGTTTGCCAAACCTACTTCAGCCAAGGGAGGGAGGTACTCTAGAAGAAGCACTCATCAGTTTAATCATGATGAAGGCAAGCACAACTGATAATATGATTCATTTTGATGTAACCTCCTTTGAAACACTGATGCTGATTTCCCACATTTCTCCTCATTTTACTTGCTAAAAATTAGTTTTCAACTGCTCAGGGCAGCAGAGCATCAATTTGCAGAATTCCCCCCGAAACAGGCACACACAAGCTCCCCAGTCCAAGCACAATGAGTTATCTGGTGCAGGGGGCCAGCCTGCATGACGGGCAGTGCAGCACATCTGGAACTTTCTATGGAAGCACATATTGATTCTGTTTTCAAAAAGTTATGTTATAGCTCGTTTCTCCCTATTCTATTATCATTTAATTATTCTCTCTTATTTCAGTCACACTGTGCTATGAATCATTTCCACAACACTGATTCTGGACTGCTCAAATGGAGCCATCCAAGCATCACTCATGCAGATTTCCCTCCCTGCGAAACAAGATGTCATGCTTCTGAAGCAAGACTTCATCCACCAATCCACTCCATCACTGACCCTGCCTTTAATCAAACGGGCAACTCATTTAAATATCTGTTGACATTGGCTGAGCATAACTTCGATGTGACATGAAAGTCGTGGGCTGGTACTGTGGCTGGGGTGTGGAAATTGTAAGTTGTAGCTTTTAAATAGAATAGAATAAAAATGTGCAGCAGCAGGCAGTGGGAGCAGAGCATATGTATTAAATGGTTCAAAAGCCTGAATAAACTGTCAGGTAGTTACAATAGCTGACTTATTAATATTCTTGGACACTTTCGAAGAATGTCTTAAAAGCATGTTAGTCATAGTCATAGAGGTCTAGAGCACTGAAAAAGGCCCTTTGGCCCATCGAGTCTGCACCGGTCAAACAAGTACCTAACTATTCTAATCCCATTTTCCAACACTAGGCCCATAGCCTTGTATGCCATGGCATCACAAGTGCACATCCAAATACTTCTTTAATGTTATGAGGGTTTCTGCCTCTACCACCCTTTCAGGCAGTGAGTTCCAGATTCCCACCACCCTCTGGGTGAGAAAATTCTTCCTCACATCCCCTCTAAACCTCCTGCCCCTTATCTTAAATCTATTTCCCCTGGTTATTGATCCCTCCACCAAGGGGAAAAGTTCCTTCCTGTCTACTCTATCTAGGCCCCTCATAATTTTACAAACCTCAATCATGTCCCCCCTCAATCTCCTCTACTCCAGGGAAAATAACCCCAGTCTATCCAATCTCTCCTCATAACTAAAACTCTCCAGCCCAGGCAACATCCTGGTAAATCTCCTCTGTGCTCTCCCTAGTGCAATCACATCCTTCCTATAATGCAGATTCCAGAACTGCATGCAATACTCTAGCTGTGGCCTAACTGGAGTTTTATACAGTTCCAGCATAACTTCCCTGCTCTTATATTCTATGCCCTGGCTAAAAATGGCAAGTATCCCTTATGCCTTCTTAACCATCTTATCTACCTGTCCTGCTACCTTAAGGGACTGGTGGACATGAACACCAACGTCCTGCTGCTCCTCGGTACTTCACAGTGTCCTACTATTCATTGTGTATTCCCATGCCTTGTTTGTCCTGCCCAAGTTCATCACCTCACACTTATCCGGATTAAATTCCATTTGCCACTGATCAGCCCATCTGACCAGCCCATCTACATCCTCCTGTGATCTAAGGCTACCCTCCTCACAATTTACCACCCCAACAATTTTCGTGTCATCCGCGAACTTACTGAACAACCCTCCTACATTCAAGTCTAAATTGTTTATATATACCACAAACAGCAAGGGGCCCAACATCAATCCCTGTGGAATCCCACTGGACACAGGCATCCAGTTGCAAAAACACCCCTCGACTATCACCCTCTGCTCCCTGCCACTCAGTCAATTCTGGATCCAATTTGCCTAATTGCTTTGGATCCCATGGGCTCTTACCTTCGATATCAGTCTCCCATGCGGGACCTTAAAAAAGCCTTGCTGAAGTCCATGTAGACTACATCAAATGCATTGCCCTCATCTACACACCTGATCACCTCTTTGAAAAATTCAATCAAATTGGTCAGACATGACCTCCCCTTAACAAAACCATGCTGACTATCCTTGATTAATCCCTGTCTCTCCAAGTATAGATTAGTTCTGTCCCTCAGAATTGCTTCCAATAGTTTCCCCAACACTGAGGTTCGACTGACTGGCCTGTAATTCCCTGGTTTATCCCTTCCTCCCTTCTTGAATAACGGTACCACATTGGCTGTCCTCCACTCCACCGGCACCTCTCCTGTGGCCATATTGTCAAATGAAGGAATAGAAAGAGGTGTCCAAAGACGGGACCGTGGCATTTGAAGAAAGCAGAAAAGAAGCTACCACAATGTTAACGAAGCTGACCTTCATACACTCCTGGGAGAAACAGCAACTGAGGTAATGAATGCTGGGTGCCCATAGGTGGAAATTTCAGACATGTATTTCCCATGCCATTTGGGGGAGAGACAACAGCGGCACTGAGTGCCACTACAATCACCCCATATTATGTGGGCCAGTGCTGGATGAAGTTCAATGACCTAATAAGAGCAGGCAAGTTAACAAACCAGCCAGCCATTTTCCTTTCTCCTTTTTGGGCACCATGTCTACTGGCACATTGGTCATCCTCTAAACTGCACAAGTCACCCTTCACACGGCAATATGGCTCAGAGGTTCACTGGCGATACCTTACAACATGTGTTACCAGTTACTCTAACAGCAATTATTTGCACACACAACCCTAAAAATATTTTGCTCACTCTAACAGGGCAGTATTGACTGATCTACAATATCAGTCCTCTGATATCATCTTGACAACATCCCTCAAAAGTTTTATTTCATTTGAAGTAGTAAATCTTGTTACAGGATAAATTTATGCACAATGCTGTGAAAAGCAGGGGTCCTGACATCTGGGAACACCTTCTGCGAAGAGAAGACAATAGGGCTGTTGAGAAGGCACTCTGATTGAGTGGATGACACTAAAATTGTTTGGACAGTACAGGCTGCAGGTTGGTAAGTGGACAACTGGACAGTCAGTCATTATGGCACCCCTGTAAAGTAGTACACAATCTAAAACTTCCATATCTCAAGGAAGTTCTGCTTATTTATTCTATGTCTTTACTTCTTGAAGATCTAGCACAACAACAGGGGTCAGAGGATGATGAAGGGAAACAAGGTAATAATAGCATCAGAAAAGTGATGGAAGGGGTCATTGACAGTACTATCAAGAGGCACTTACTCAACTGACGCTCAGTTTTGGTTCCACCAAGGCAATTCAGCTCTTGACCTCATTATAGCCTTAGTCCAAACATGGACAAAGTGCTGAATTCCAGAGATGATGTGAGAGTGATTGGCTTTGACATCAAGGCAGCATTTGACTGAGTGTGGCATTAAGGACCCCAAGCAAAACTGGAGTCAATGGGAATCAGGGGGAAGACTCTCCAATGGTTAGAGATGCACTTAGCATGAAGGAGGATGATTGTGGTTGTTGGAGGTCAATCATCTCAGTCCCATGTCATCACTGCAGGAGTTCCTCAGGATAGTGTCCTAGGCCCAACCATCTTCAGCTGCTTCATCAATGACCTTCCCTTCATCATAAGGTCAGAAGTAGGGATGTTGACTGATGGTTGCCCAATGTTCAGCATCATTCATGACTTCTCAGATACTGAAGCAATCTGTGCCCGTATGCAGCAAGGCCTGGACAACATTCAGGCTTGTGCTTTAAGTGGCAAGTGACATTCATGTCACACAATTGACAGGCAATGATCATCTTCAACGAGAGAGAATCCAACTGTCTCCCCTTGACATTCAATGGCACTTCCATCGCTGAATCCCCTACTATCAACATACTGGTGGTTGCCATTGACCAGAAACTGAACTGGACTAACCATATAAACACTGTAGCTGCAAGAGCAGGTCAAAGGCTGGTAATTCTGTGGAGAATAACTCACCACCTGACTCCCAAAGCCTGTATACCATCTACATGGCACAAGTCAGGAGTGTGATGGAATACTCTCCAATTGCCTGGATGAGTGCAGCTCCAACAATACTCAAGAAGCTCAACATCATCCAGGACAAAGCAGCCCGCTTGATTGGCATCCCATCCACCACCTCCAAAATCCACTCCCTCCACCATCAATGCACAGTAGCAGCAGTGTTTACCATTTACAAGATGCACTGCAGAAACTCACCAAGACTCCTTAGGCAGCACCTTCCAAACCTGCAACCTCTACCACCTAGAAGGACAAGGGCAATTGATGCATAGAAACACCACTACCTGCAAATTCTCCTCCAAGCCACACACCATCCTGACTTGGAACTATATCGCCATTCCTTCAATGTTGTTGGGTCAAAATCCTAGAACTCCCTTCCTAACAGCACTGTGGGTGTACATACACCATTGAACTGCAGTGGATCAAGGCAACAGCTCACCACCACCTTCCCAACGACAATTAGAGATGGGCAATAAAAATGCTGGCCTAGCCAGCGACATCCACATCCAGTGAAAGAATAAAAAAATTAAGGGGGAAATGCAGCAGTTAAAAATTTGTTCCTCATTGCCAATGGTGGAAACAGATGAAAAGACAGTGCTCCCTGGAATAAGATCAGGTTTAAGGTTCCCCTCAATAATGTACACCTTTTGAGAAGGTCTCAGGCTACATTTCAAACTACAGTGCTGTTATTATAGACTGAAACCCAGCAGAATTCAGACGAACCCCAGATTATGACTATGAAATTCATAGCATACCCGTGTTAAACACCATACTCACAGGGAACTATAAATGCATTCAAGACCCAGGACTTCATTTAGCCCACAGCAATCCACTATGTAGGCAATCATAGGCACAAAGTACTCACTGGCATAACTTTTGGGCTATCACTCAGCTACCCCACAATGACACTAATAACACCTTTATTCCATTACCAGAGGGAAGAGTTCATGAGAATACTGAATGAAGAGGTTTAACTGCAATAGTTTGGAACATTCCCTTTTTATATATTTGTATTTATTTAACACACATTTTTAAAACATTGGGGGAATTCTTCGTGCCCATTAAATTCAATTTGAAGTGTTGAGGTTCAGAATCTCAGCTAAAAAAAAAACTATCCAATGTCAGCCATGAATACTTCCAACTCAAATATAGTTGATGAATAAGTGTTCCTCTACTCTCCCCCGAACTAATTGAAACACCCTCTGCTGTCCCGCTAGCCACTCTCAAGCCTCTGGGAGTGGCAGGTTTTTGGGGCCAATTTTGCCTGCCAACGATTTACCCAAAAAGCACCAGAGTGCGAAACAGAAATTCCATTCCCCTCTATAAAATCAACTTCTTGCATCAAAAAGGATTTTGATCCTTTTTGTTTTTTTTTATCTTTTCCCCAGTTTAAATTTTAAGAGCAGCTTTTTCACTTCGCAAATAGAAGTGTGCATCTGTAGAACAGGACTTCTGCCCAAAGATCATACCTTCCATGCAAGCCCTGCCCATTTTGCTGAGGGAAGTCAGTCCCACTTGTTCTTCAGGGCCAAGAAGACCAGGTGCATACCAGATACAGAGGGAAGGGAAAGTCGGTCACTGAATCAGTGAAATCAATTTGTGCCCGTCACAGTTTTTCTTGTCAAATGGTGGCAGGAGGGGTGGGGGGAGGGAGTGCAAGGAATGTGCAGGAGTCTTTACGCTGCTAGACAACACATGCATTTGAGGGTACATCCTTGCTTCCTCAGGAAATCAAATGTGTTGTGGAATGTTCACAGTAACTAGGGATAGTGTCAAAACTACTTGGACTGAGTTTTTATGTGATTCGTCCTTTTTCTTTTACTGTTTTTGGTTTCCTGGTATTGCATCATTGCTTCTTATTCTGGGTTGAATGTTTACTTCTTCGCTTTTTTTTGACAACCTTCACTGTTGGACCCCAGCATTTGAAATAAATGGTCTGGCGTAGGCTGTCTTCCATGCCCCTTGGGCTTCGCAACCCCAGTTTCATATTAGTATAATACTTACCAGAGAAAGCCTAATTTAAATATTTTCTGCTAATGGGAAGCACAGGTAAGACTTTAAAATGCTGTAATGGCATGTTTCTGGGTCATGCCTAAGAAATCTTGAATCTCTGTGCTCCCAGTACAGGATGCACTGGAATCATACCAGCACTATGTAAATAAGGGGGCAGCTGAAAACTCAGGAAAGCTCCATCTGTGCAGCAGAAGCATGAGATACGCTAGGCAAAATGCACTAGCACGATCCAAGGAAGATTTGTATTCCACAGCTTCGTACTCACTAATTTCTGCAAATCAGTGGGCCAACATGTTTGTTAAAGTCTATTCTTAATACAGTTGTCTCATGGGTGGATAAATTCTCAACACCTCGCATCAGCAGCTTGAGACACATGAACATTAATGGCAACACAGCTCTAATGTTTTTTTTAGTTGGTCCACGAGACACTGTTAAGCAGTCATAAAGACAAAAAGACTGAGGCACTCCTGCACCGAGAAAGGACTTTGATAAATATATTTTTTAAGAACGGGAACTGTTTGATACATGTTTGTCTGTCTAATCAGATTCATTACATTGTAAATGGATGCCTGGATTCAAGTGTAGCAGATGCTATGGCGCTCAGAGTGACAGTAGGTAGAACATAGGGGGGATGCACTCTATGGTAGCATGTGGTGTACATTATTTTAAAGTACCATCGTGAGAATTGGTTGCGTGGGAGGAAAATGGCAGCCAGCAGGAAGCCAAAGACAATGAAAAAAATAAATAAATTTGCTCATGGAGAGAAATTTAAAGACAGCTTTTATTAGGCCACTAGATTTGTATGCTACTTATGTTTCAAGGAGAAGAGAGGGGTAAGTGGGAGTATAAACAGTCAATTTCTTCAACAATTTCCCTATGCAGAATATGTGCCAACTCTCCTCCTCTTTGCCAACCATAACCCAACAAGGTCAGTTATACAACTTTATTGGCAGCAAAATGTCTGAGATCTTCATCCATGTGCAGTGAATTCACTGTCTTTAAAAGGCAATGGCTCCACATTTTTCTGGCACGAATGCCAGCAACATCATTAGGCTCCCTGTAACAAAATAAAATGAACCGAATAAGCATCCTGAATGACAATTTAAGACCATTTCTTGAGTGATTTCTTGCATCCTTTCCAAACTGTGAAGGGAATATTAATAAGGAGTTCAGTGCGACAGTAATGACAGTGAATAATAGACTGTTTCTGCCAGTATACATCACTATTATTCTGTCACCGTACATTTGTTACTAATGGCATTCATTTCAACTTTCTTTGAAAACCCAATTTAACAGCCCATGTTGAAAACATCTACTTATTTATTTCAAGGCAGGGTAACGCAAAGAAGGGACGCGGTCCACCATTGTGTACTTGACAGTCAAGTAATGAACCGCAAACAGCATCGATTGAATCTCATTGTACACAACTAACATAGATATATTATATACTAACTGCAACGGAAACTCAATAAAATGGGCAGTGCATCTCCAGTTCCAGTTAACACATTGCTGTCAAAGACCTGTAGGGGTCACAGTTGGATCATGCAGAGAACATCAGTAAATTGTTCACATAGCAAATTAAGAATGTTGTGGTTCACTTCCTCCTTAAACTGTACATCATAAAACAGCACGAGACTAACAACATAACTAGGCACAGCAGGCACTTGTTATCTTGTTACTAAACAGCATGGATAATTACATTTGTGTATCTATCACTTTCACGTGAAGCCAAAATGTATATTTTCAGCAGTTGAATGCATTTCTTGCACTTAGGTAGCCCCCAAAATTAAAACAGTTGTGCTCAGTTTGATTGTATCCATGTTTCATCTCTTGTGTGTGTTGTAGATGTTGTCTTTGAGGTTGTAAATTTCATATTTTTTCCTATAAGTTTTGTATACATACAGTGACTTGCATAAAGGAAAATATACCAAGGCACATTACATAAGAACATACGAAATAGGAGGAGTGGTAGACCATATCACCCATTGAGCCTGCTCTGTCATTCAATACGATCATTGCTGATCTTGGGCTTCAACTCCACATTCCCACCATATCCCTCGATTCCCTGCCAGACCAAGAATCTATCTATCCTAACCTTAAATATATTCAATGATAGTTTATCCACAACACTCTGGGGTAGAGAATTCCAAAAATTCACATCCATTGAGCGAAGGAATTTCTCATCTCAGTTCTACATGATCAGCCCCTTATCCTGAAACTGTGCCTCCTTGTTCTAGATTCCCTAGTCAGGGGAAACAACATTTCAGTGTCCACACTGTCAAGTCCCTTCATAATCTTGAATGTTTCAATGAGATCACCTTTCATTCTTCCAAATTCCAGAGAACATGAGCCTAATTTACTCAGCCTCACATCAAAGGGCAACCCCCTCATCCAAGGAAGCAATCTAGTGAAGCTTCACTGTACTGCCTCCAGTGCAAATATATCCTTTCCTAAATCTGGAGACCAAAATTGCACACAGTATTCCAGATGGGCCCTCACCAAAGCCCAGTACAATTGTAGCAAGACTTCTTAATTTGTGTACCCTAAACTACTTCCAATAAGGCCAAAATGCCATTTGTCTTCCTAATTGCTTGCTGTACCTGCATGCTAACCTTTTGTGTTCCTTGTACAAGTACAACCAAGTCTCTCTGAACATCAACTAGATTTATGCCTTTAAAACTAAATTATTTTATATTCTTATGGCCAAAGTGATTAAATCCTCATTTCCCCACATTATACTGTGTCAGCCCCCTTGTTGCCCACTCACTTAACCTGTCATTTCTCTTTGCAGCCTCTTTGTTTCCTCCTCACAGATTGTATTCCCATCTAGCTTTGTATCACCTGTAAACTCAAATACATTATTCTCTGTCTCTTCATCTAAGTCTAGATTGTAAATAACTGTGGACCCAGCACTGATCCTTCTGGCACTCCATTAGTCACAGCCTGCCAACTTGAAAAAGCCCCATTTATCTTTACTTTCTGGTTCCTGTTCCATTAACCAATCCTCTATCCATGCGAATATTTCACCTCTAACTCCATGAGCTTTTATCATGTGCATTAACTTTTTGTGTGGCACCTTCTTGATTGACATTTGGAAATCCCAGTATACTACACCTACTGTCCCTTTATTTACTCTACTAATTATATCCTCAAAAAACCCTAATAAATTTTTCAAACAGTATTTCCCTTTCATTAAACCATGTTGACTTGTTATAATCATACCATGCTCTTCTAAGTGCATTGTTAAGACTTCCTTTACAATAGATTCCAACACTTTTCCAATGACTGATGTCAGGCTAACTGGCTTGTAGTTCTCTCTGCCTACTTTTTTGATTAATGGTGTTACAATTGCTAACTTCACATCTGCTGGGACCATTTCTGAATCTAAGGAATTTTGGAATATCATAGCCAGCACATCCACTATCTCTGCAACTTTCTCTTTTAGAATTCTTGGATGTAGGCCATCAGGTCCTGGGGATTTGTCAGATTTGAATCCTTTAACTTTCTCCAATACTTTTTCTCTGCTGGTATTAATTACCTTAATTTCCTCACTCTTATTAGCCCCTTGATTACCCTCTATTTCTGGTATATATTTTGTGTCTTCTGCTGTGAAGACAGACAATATTTGCAGACACTCTACCTCCTCTTGATAACTTAATTTCCTACCTATCTTAGTGTCATTGGCAAATTTAGCTATCATATTTGGTCCCTTTGTCCAAGTCAATAATATAGATTGTAAAAAGTTGAGAACCAACACAGATCCCTGTAGCACTCCGCTAGTTACATCTTGCCAATCTGAAAAAAAGACCCATTTACCCCTACTCTCTGCTTCCTGTTAGCTAACCAATCTTTTATCCATTCTAATATGCTACCCACTACACCATGTGATCTTATCTTGTGTAGTAGTAACCTTTGATGTGGCATCTTATCAAATGCATTTTGGAAAATCATGTATTCCAGATCTACTGGTTCCCCTTTGTCCACCTTGAATGTTACTTTGTCACAAAAGTCTAATAGATTCGTTAAACACAATTTCCATTTCAGAAAGCCATGTTAGCTCTGTCTGAGCATGTTGTGAATTTCCAAGTATCCTGCTACAACCTCCTTAATAATGGATTGGATTCTAGCACTTCCCCTGTTTAGGTGTTAGGCTAACTGGCCTATAGTTTCCTGCTTTCTGCCTCCCTCCTTTCTTGAATAAAGGTGTTGCATTAGCTATTTTCAAATCCACTGGAACCATTCCAGAATCTAACAGTTTTGGAAGAATATAACCAATATGTTTACTATTTGTGCCACGACTTCTTTTAAGATCTAAGGATTCAGGCCATCTGGACCTGGGGACTTGTCAGCCTTTAGTGCTAATAGCTTTCCCAGCGCAATTTCCCTGGTGATTGTGACTGTTTTAAGTTTATCCCTCCCAACTCTTGATTATCAAGTATCTTTGGGAAGTTTTCTAAGTCTTCCACTGTGAAGACAAATACCTGTTCAACACGTCTACCATTTTTTTGTTTTCCATTATCAATTTCCCAGACTCACTCTCTAGAGACCAACACCAGCTTTAGTTATATATTATATTCTGCTTTTGGCCTTTTAATTATATTTTTAGTCATTCTTTGCTTGTTCTTAAAATCTGTCCAATCCTCTGACCTACCACTAATATTTTCAGATTTGTACATTGTTTCTTTCAATTTGATACTATCCTTTACTTCCTTATTTAGCCATGGATGATGCATCTTTCTCAAAGAGCCTTTTTTCTCACTGGGATAAATCTTTGCTGAAAGTTATTACATATCTCTTTAAAAGTCAGACACTGCAACCCTACTGACCTACCTGTTACCTTAGTTTTCCAGTTCACCTTAGCCAGTTGTGTCTTCATACCGTCAAAATTTACTTTTATTTAGTTTTAAAATATTAATCATGTATCCACACTTCTCCCTTTCAAATTGAACGTGAAATTCTATCATGTTGTGATTGCCATCATCTAGATGTTCCTTTACTATGAGGTTATTGATTAATCATTGCACATTACCAGGTCTAGGATATCTGCTCCCTGGTTGGCTCTAGAACATTCTACTCTAAGAAATTGTCCCCAAAACACTCTGTGAATTCATTTTCCAGGCTATCTTTGCCAATGTGATTTGGCCAACCTATATGTAGGCTAAAGTCACCCATGATGATTGTTGTACCTTTCTTCCTGTAAGCTCTGACTTTCAGTGTAACTATTGTTGGTTTGGTAAAGGACAGCTTAGTACAGCAGTAATTTAATATATACAGTGTTGATACTCGATAGCTTTAATAGAGTTAGATAAAGCAGAACAAAGCAGAAACTGGGAAGTGAAGTAAAAGATGTTCTTACAATGAATGTCAGTTGAGAGAGGGAAATATTTATGGTTACACAGGATGTTGGGAAGGAGGAATTAATAGGATGCACACTGTTATGCATGTACATGAATCAGAGCCTGATCTTCTGTGTACATGACTGGGAGCATGACCTCCTGTGGTTCGCATGTATAACTGTTATAGTTTGGAATGCATTCGGCAGAGTCCCTTCCTCCATTTTGTGACTGTGGATGCTCTCCCTGCGTACACTTGAATAAAGTGATCATCGAACCATCGGAAGTCTCCACTGAGTCTCTGTTAGAACCACTATTGTACCGGCGTAGGTGTCAAGATACCTGTATTAGATCCGACATTGGACGCCCAAGTAAGTATACTATGTATCTTGCTTGCATGCCAATGAGAAAGCAAGCAACTGTCCAAAGAACTCAGAAGTGGTGGGTTGCCAGTAACGTCGGATGGTAAACACCGTGTAGGCAGCAGATGCTGTTCCAGGCTTGAAACGGGCATGAGGATCATGCCGATAGCATTACAGGCACTGGGAGAGAATGCCATGCAGGTGGCCGCGGCCGCGCCAGGCTTAAGAGAAGTTTGAGGACAGTGATAGAATTACAAGCACTGGGCTTTGATTCAGAGGACACCATGACAGAGAAACTCATATCAGAGAAAATGACTTTAGACCCGGATTTGGGGCTTGGGGGGCTTCATAACGAGATACATAGCAGATAAATATAAAAATCAAATAGAAAGGATGTGGAGAGATGGTTGGGACCTGAACGCGTCTCCGCAAGCCCAGGAAACATGGTGGGTAGCATAGAGGAAAGGTAAAGAGAGCAAGGGAGTAGTGATACTTAGAAACTTACATGTGGAATTATGTAGACAAATAAAAGACTGGGTCGATAAGTCCAGGAAAAAGATTAGGTAGCAGCCCTTTCAGCACAAAGGGACAGGATGGATGGAGATGGGGAATGAAGACATAGGCTGGATGGTTTAGCAGAGGAGGCAGCACAGTATGGAGGAGAAGACTCTCCACCATATAACGTGGACAGCTCAACTCTCCCCCTCTGCTTCCCCGTGACCAGTTAAACTGGCACCAATGGAAACACAAAGGAAACAAAGAAAAAGGTTACACTAACTGTAGGTCTCAATAATGGGTTTAGATTTTAAAAGGTGTGAGCCAGTATTACTTGAAGGGGCTGGAGTAATGATCCTGACTCACATTTGGGTATGTAACAACATGAAGGCACTATCTTAGGGATGGATTTATGAAGGCAATTAGGAACTATCACAGGCCCAAAGGGGGTGGTGGTGGGGGGGGCGGGGGGGAGCGGTGGGTGGGCAGGATAATCTTGCAAACCCCCAAACCTAAGGAGATGAAAAGTGCAGCTGTAGTTGCACCAGGGGTAACTAGAAAAGATCCATGGGAACAGCACAGACCATGGAAACTATTGTGCCAATAGGCTAGTGGCATCTGGGCCAAGCATAAACAGGATTGCAGGGAGATGGCAATGGAACCTCTCCACATTCCTGGACCAGAGCACACCCATGTAAACAATGGCCCATAAAAAGGCAAGCACAAAAAATGGTGGTAAAAATAGTGAAAGAGCTAGAAGAATGACAGATGGCGAGGGAGACCCAGCCCACCATGAACTCACCACTATCGCTGGTTAGGAAGCCAAATGGGTCATACTGTTTGAGAATAGACTACATAGCCCTGCATGAAGTAACACCTAGGGAGTATCCCATAGTAGCTAGCCCAGTGACCATCTTTAATGAGTTATCACCAGAACATAGTATCTTTATGGTATTAGATATAGCCAATGACTTTTGGTCCATACCACTGACATCGGAGTCACAGAACAAATTTTCTTTACAGTAGAGCAGAAACTATATACATGGAGTTGGCTACCACAGAAATTCCACAATCAACCGGCCACATTCCACCGAGATATGAACCAGGTGATAGGAGGAGTCCAATATGTGGATGACCTGTTAATAACCTCCAAAACTAACGATGGTCATGTACGAGCTCTACTAACTATACTACAAGCCCTAAGTGAGGCAGGACTGAAAGCTAGTCCCAAGGAAGTCCAAGTAGGGAAAAGACAAGTACAGTACCAGGGGTATAATATCATCCAGGGACAACATAGTATACCCAATGACCGTTAAAGGGCCATTGAAGAAATGCCAAGACCCATGGTTGTTAGGGGAGTGAGGAAAATAATGGGATTGTTTAATTTTTGTAGGAACTTCATGGAGAGATTTGCTGAGAAGGCAGAACCTGTCCAGAGGCTGGTTAAAGGGGAACATCCACCAGGTGCCCCAGTAGAATGGGAGAGGAGCAGGAGATACCTTACAGGGATCTGAAGCAAGCCTTGGTGCAGGCCCTGGCATTGGGGCTATTCCATCTGTTTGTAAATAATGAACGTGGTTACTATAGAATAGTCTTAGCCCAGGAACATGGGGATAGGATGAGACCTGTAGCATTCTTTTCTACCAAGGAATCCGCAATGACAAGTGGAATACCCACATGTATTGTAGCCATGGAGTGTGCCACAAAGGCAGTTAAGGTTAGCGAAACAATAGTTGTGACAGGGAAATCATATAGCTTAACAGGCACACCATAGTGGAATTGCTCAATACAGGAAAATTGAAAACTGTATTGGATAGCAGACGAGTGACCATCTTGTTATCTGGGGATAAATCCATCTTGGTAATAAAAGACAGAAGAGATAGTTCAGCAGAAGGTATGTTAATGGAAAGAGAAGAATACAGCTGTGCAACAGAATTAGAAACAGATTTCGCTAGTGTATTAAAGGGGGAGGAATCGGAAGGAGAAGAAATGACATTGTTTGTTGATCGGTCTAGACAATAATTGGATGGGAGTCTGCATACCAGATGGGCAATTGTGAATGCAGTAGGAGAAACCATATTGCAAGGAAAACTCCCAGGAGACATGTCAGCTTAAGTAGCGAATTGGTAGCCCTCTCAGAAGTGCTGAAACTAGCCATGGGGAAGATAGTCAATACGGACAGTAGATATGCCTTGGGAGTGGAACAGGACTATATGACAGTCTGGAGTAAAAGAAACTACATCACCTCAAGCGGAGGAGCGGTACAGCATGAAGCAATAGTGCAGGTGCTGGTGGAAGCAGCAAAACTACCTCAACCAGCAGTGCTAATTAAGGTGAAAACCCATCAGAAGGGAAGGGATCCCCTTCAAATTGGTAATAGAATGGCCAATGAAGCAGCAGGATGAGTGGTGCCAGAGTCACCCATATGTCAGGTGGCAGTGGCCACCATAGGACCAGAGGAAGTCAACATAGTTGAATTACTTAAAGATACCGCAGAGGAGGAAGTCAAGGAAGGGAACAGAGAAGAGCAGTTAAGGGAAAAGACCAGATATGGTGTGAACAAAGAACAAAGAAAAGTACAGCACAGGAACAGGCCCTTCAGCCCTCCAAGCCTGCGCCGATCATATTGCTCGTCAACTAAAACATTTTGCACTTCCGGGGTCCGTATCCCTCTATTCCTATCCTATTCATGTATTTGTCAAGCTGCCTCTTAAACACCACTATTGTACCTGCTTCCACCACCTCCTCTGGCAGCTAATTCCAGACACTCACCACCCTCTACGTAAAAAACTTGCCCCGCACATCTCCTCTAAAGTTTTCTCCTCTCACCTTAAATCTATGTTCCCTAGTAATTGACTCTTCCACCCTGGGAAAAAGCTTCTGACTAGTTACTCTGTCCATGCCACTCATAATTTTGTAAACTTCTATCAAGTTGCCCCTCAATTTCCGTTGCTCTAGTGAGAACAATCCGAGTTTCTCCAACCTCTCCTCATAGCTAATAACCTCCAGACCAGGCAGCATCCTGGTAAACCTCCTCTGCACCCTCTCCAATGCCTCCATATCCTTCTGGTAATGTGGTGACCAGAATTGCACACAATATTCCAAGTGTAGCCTAACCAAGATTCTATGCAGCTGCAGCATGACTGCCCAGCTTTTATACTCAATAGCCCTGCCGATGAAGGCAAGCATGCCTTATGCCTTCCTGACTACCTTATCCACTTGCGTTGCCACTTTCAGTGACCTTTGGACCAGTACACCCAGATCCCTCTGCCCGTTGATGCACTTAAGGGTTCTGCCATTTACTGTATAATTCCTACCTGTATTAGACCTTCCAAAATGCTTTACCTCGCATTTGTCTGGATTAAACTCCATCTGCCATTTCTCCACCCAAGTCTCCAACTGATCTATATCCCGTTGTATCCTTTGACAATCCTCTTCACTCTCTGCAACTCCTCCAACCTTAGTTTCGTCTGCAAACTTACTAATTAGCCCAGTTATATTTTCCTCCAAATCATTTACGTATACTTTAAACAGCAAAGGTCCCAGCACTGATCCCTATGGAACACCACTAGTCACAGCTCTCCATTCAGAAAAACACCCTTCCACTGCTACCCTCTGTCTTCTATGACTAAGCCAATTCTGTATTCATCTTAGCAGCTCACCTCTGATCCAGTGTGACTTTACCTTCTGTACCAGTCTGCCATGAGGGACCTTGTCAAAGGCCTTACTGAAATCCATGTAGATAACATCCACTGCCTTTCCATCATCGATCATCTTTGTCACTTCCTCGAAAAACTCGATCAAGTTAGTGCGACACAATCTCCCCTTCACAAAACCATGCTGCCTCTCACTAATATGCCCATTTGCTTCCAAATGGTAGTAAATCCTGCCACGAAGAATCTTCTCCAATAATTTCCCTACCACTGACGTAAGGCTCACCGGCCCGTAATTTCATGGATTATCCCTACTACCCTTCTTAAACAATGGAACAACATTGGCCATTGTCCAGTCCTCTGGGACCTCACCCATAGCCAGTGAGGATACAAAGATTTCTGTCAAGTCCCCAGCAATCTCCTGCCTTGCCTCCCTCAGTACTCTGGGGTAGATCCCATTTGGCCCTGGGGACAAATCCACATTAATATTCTTCAAGATGCCTAACACCTCTTTTTTGATCTCAACATGATCCAGGCTATCCACACACTCTTCCCTAGACAAATCGACTGCTAAGTCCTCTTTGGTGAATACTGATGAGAAGTAATCCTTTAGTATCTCTCCCATTTCTTCTGGCTCCACACACAGATTCCCATCTCTGTCCCTGAGTGGGCCTACCCTTTCCCTGGCTACCCTCTTGCTTTTTACATATGTATAAAAGGCCTTAGGATTTTCCTTAATCCTGGTTGCCAATGACTTTTCATGACCCCTTTTAGCCCTACTGATTCCTTGCTTAAGTTTCTTCCTACTTTCTTTATATTCTCCACAGGCTTCATCCGTTCCCAGCCTTCTAGCCCTTATGAATGCTTCCCTTTTCTTTTTGACTAATCTCACAATATCCTTCGTTATCCAAGGTTTGCCTCACTTGCACCATCCAAAGAAAGAAGCAGCACTGGCGGAGAGCAGAGGTGCAGAATGGAAGTAGCCAGTGTGAAATCTCACTATAGTATATGTGAACAGCTCAGCATAATAGGACAGAAAGGAAGGATGGTGTTTGTTAGCATTTGCTCAGGCCTAGCTGTGACTAATAGGATCAATGCAGGGTCATTAGAGGCATAGAGCTAGAGAATCTGACATCTGTGGACTCCAGTGGATTCCTGGGACATATCCACAGCCAGAAGATTCAAGGTTTGGCAGCCTTAGGCCAAATGGTTTGCCTCGGGCCAAAAGGGTGGATTGTTACTTGGAATGATGCTGGGTTTAGTAAAGGACAGCTTCGTGTAGCTGTAATTTTGTATATAGATATATTGTTGATACTAGATAGCTTTAATAGAGTTAGATAAAGCAGAACAAAGCAGAACTTGGGAATAGAGGAAAAATGTTCTTAGAATGAATGTTAGTTGATTGTGGAAACATTGATGGATATGTAGGATATTCTGAGGGAGGAATTAATAGGATGCACACTGTTATTCAGGAAGCCTGTGAATTTGTGTACATGACTAAGAGCATGATCTCCTATGTACATGCCTGGGGCCATATCCTCCTGTGGTTCACACATATAACTATTATTGTGTGGAATGCATTTGACAGAGCCCCTTTCTCCACTTTGTGACTGTTGGTGCTCTCCCTGTGTACATCTGAATAAAGCAATCAAAGTCTCCACTGAGTCGCCATTAGAACCACTACACTACTGTGAGGGGTTTATAAACTACTTCCAGACCCAAATTGATTCTACATCTTATTCTTTCAAGCTAAGGTCATCTCTCAGTTCTGAACTAATGTCATCCTTAATTAACAGAGCTACCCCACCACCTTTTCCTAGCTTCATGTCATTCTGATATGTCAAATACACTTCATCATTCAGGTCCCAGCCTTTGTCACTTTTTAATTGCATCGCTGTAATGTCTATCAGGTCATACATATTTCTCTTTACCTGTGCTGACAATTCAATCCTTTTGTTATAAATAGTGCATGCATTCAGATTTTTTGGCCTTAAACTCTTTTTTTTTAACCATTTTTGCAATCTCCAGCTTTGTGTGCTGGTGCAGTTCTGTCCCTTCCTGTCACACTCTGGCATTCATTATCCAAATTGCTGCCCAGCTCTATTGCTTTTTTGTTTCCCTTTACTTTGGTACATCTCCCCTCATATGATCTCTTCCCCAATATTTAGTTCAAATGTCTCTCTGCCAGCCTAGTTATATGATTCACCAGAATAGTGGTCCCAGCACGGTTCAGTTTTAGTCTATCCCAACGATACAGCTCCCAATTTCCCCAGTACTGGCACCAATGTCTCATGAATTGAAACCCATTTCTCCCATACCAATCTTTGAGCCACACATTATCTCTCTAATCTAATTTACCCTAAGCCAATTTGCACATGGCTCAGGTAATAATCCAGAGGATATTACCCTTGAGGGTTTGCTTTTTAATTGAGCCCCTAGTTGATCATACTCCCTCCACAGAACCCATTTCTTAGCTCTACCTATGTTGTTGGTACTTACATGGACCATGACAACTGGATCTTCCCCCTCCCACTGCAAGTTCCTCTTCAGTCCTGAGCAGATGACCCAAACCCTGGCACTGGGAAGGCAACACAGCCATCTGGACTTTTGTTCTCAGTTGTAGAGAACAGTATCTATCCCCCGGAATATATTACCCCCACTAACACTACATTCTTATTTAAACCCTCACTTGAATGTTTTCCTGTACCATGGTGACATTGTCATTTTTTCTCGTCCACCCTGCTCTCATCCAAACAAGCTAAAAGAACCCCAGACCTGTTGGACAATTGCAAGGGCTGAGGCTTCTGCAGATACATGGGAACACCACCACCTCAAAATTCCCCTTCAAGCCAGTCACCATCCTGACTTGGAAATATACTGCTGTTCCTTCACTGTCACTGGGTCAAAATCCTTGAACTCCCTCCCTAACAGCACTGTGGATGTACCTACACCACATGGACTGCTGCAGTTCAAGAAGGCAGCACACCACCACCTTCTCAAGGGCAATTCGGGATGGGCATTAAATGCTGGCCTAGCCAGCGATGCCCATAAATGAATTTTAAAAAGGCTCCAGCCTTCTGGGTCCCCTTTCTTGCCTCACTTGCAGTCATACCCTTCTGTCCCAGACCACTGGCCAAACCAGAAGATCCTGTCTTAAGGGATGTGATTGTTTTCTGGAACAAAGTATCCAGGTAACTTTCCCCCTCCCTGATGCATCACGGTGTCAGCAGCTCGGCTTCTAGCTCAATGGCCCTGAGCCGAAGCTCCTCAGGTTCCTGACACTTACTGCAGATGTTTTTGCCCTGGATCATACTGGCAGCCATAAGCTCCCACATTCTGCAATTGCGACACATCAGCTGCCCTGCCATCCTTAATGTGTTTAAACTAATTATTTTATTATTTTATTTAATTATCCCACTCCTCAGACTTACTACTATTCTTTGTAACATTATAAGCCTCTTATTTTAATCTAGTACTATTTTTACCATCCCTGTAAGTCACAGGTGGATCTTTCTTGTTGAATTGTTTTTCTAAAAGCATAGGAGTTAGGAGCATGAGTAGGTTATTTGGCCCTTTCAGTCTGCTCTGTCCATTGGATAACATCATGGTGGATCTGTTTGTGTTCTCAATTCTGCTTTCTTGCCTGTCCCTCATCACCCTTGACTCCCTTGTCTATTAAAAGTTTATCAACTCAGACTTGAAATTATCCACTGCTTTCTGGGGACGAGAATTCCACATACTCAGAGGAAAAAAACATCCTCATCTACTTCACAAAAGGGAGACCTCTTATCCTTAAACTGTTTCCCCTAGTTCTGGTCTCCCCTGCAAGTGGAAACATCCTCCCAGTAACAACTCTGTCAAGCCCCCTCAGGATCTTATACATTTCAATAAGATCACCTTTCATTCTTCTAAACTTGAATGGATATAGACCCAACCTGTTCAACCTTTCTTCATAAGATAAGCCCCTCATCTCAGAGATGAGTCGAGTGAACTTTTTCTGAACTGCTTCAAATGCAATCGCACTCTTTTTCAAATAAATACAAAACTGTACACAGTTCTACAGATGTGGTCTCACCAAGGCCCCGTACAGTTGCAGTAAAACTTCCATACTTCTATATTCCATTCTCCTTGCAATAAACACCAACATTCCATTTGCTTTCCTAATCATTTACTGTACATGCATACTAACTTCTTGTGATTCATGTACCAGGACACCCAGATCCCATTGTACCACTGAGTTCTGCAATTTTTATCCATTTAACTAGTATATTGCTTATTTTTGTTGAATATTTTTAATTGCTTCTTTAAATGTTTTCCACTGTTTATTTACTGCCAATCCTTTTAGTCACTCACCATCCTGACTTGGAAATATATCGCCGTTCCTTCACTGTCACTGGGTCAAAATCCTGGAACTCCCTTCCTAACAGCACTGTGGGTGTACCTTCACCACAGGGACTGTAGCGGTTCAAGAAGGCAGCTCACCACCGCCTTCTCAAGGGCAATTAGGGATGGGCTAATGCTGGCCCAGCCAGCGAAGCTCACATCCCATGAATGAATAAAATAAAAAAGTTGTTTTTCCAGTCAACCTTAGCAGCTCCCTCCTCTTACCTGTGTAATTGGCTTTATTTAAGTTTAAGATTCTTGTTTGTGATTGGTCTATGTCATTTTCAAACTTAATGCAGTATTCAATTGCATTATAATCACTATTTTCCAGTGGATCTTTTACTATGACATTACTAATCAACCTTGTCTCATTGCACAATACTAGATCTGAAACAGTTTTATCCCTTGTTGGTTCCAAAACATAATGCTCCAGGAACTGCCATGAAAGCATTCCACAAACTAATTTTCTTGGCCAATTTGATTGGCCCAGTCTAGATGAAGATTAAAGTCCCTCACTATTATTACATTGCCTTTGTTACAAGCTCCAATAATCTCATTTAATGCTCTGTTCAACAGTATAACTACTGGTAGGGTGCTTATATACTACTCCCATCAGTGTTTTCTGATCCTTGTTATTCCTAATCTCCACCCATACTGATTCCATGATTTTCGGAGCCAAGATTCTTTCTCACAAATGTCTTGATGTCATCCTTTATTATCACAACTGCGACTCCTCCGTTTCCATTTTGCCTGTCTTTTTGAAATCTTTTTTATTTCTCAACTTTGATCACGTTGTAACCATATCTCTGTAATGGCAATTAGGGATACATTGATCTGTGGCATTAGTTCACCTATCTTATTGCAGATGTTCTGTGCATTCAGATAAAGTGACTTCAATTATTTTATAGTATTCTCAGCATGGACCTTACTCTCCGATGCATTATTACCATTAAATTCTCTGTCCCTACCTGTCCCTGTCAGCTTTTCTTTACTCACATTGATATACTTTAATATTGCCTGAACTTTAATCTTTGGATTTCTAAATTCCTTGCACCCAAACCCTCCTTCCTGTCTGATAGTTTAAAACCATTGTTCCCTACTTTGACCATATTTGTTGGTACATTCTTATGTTAGTATACACTGTCTTTTCCTCTCATACTCCATACTCTGGTTGCCATGACTTATCACTACCCTGCACTTTTGCCTCGTCCTTTCTCTTTAAATCTTCAAATCTTCTCTAAAGGGAGCCCTTCCCCGCAACCCTGCACCGCCCCCCCCCACCCACTATTTGGTTTAAAGCCCTCTCTGCTGCCCTAGTTATATGAATAACCAAGACACTGGTCCCAAAGTGGTTCAGGTGAAGACAGTCCCAGTTCCTTCTTTCCCCAGTTCTGATGCCAGTGCCCCATGAACTGAAACCCATTTCTTCCACGCCGATCTTTGACCCATGCATTCAACTATCTGATCTCATTTATTCTATGCTAATTTGCTCATGGCTCAGGTAGTAATCCAGAGGTTATTGTCTTTCTCGTTCTGCCTTTTAATTTATCCCCTAGCTGCTCAGACTCCCCTAGCAGAACTCCTTTCTTAGACCTACCTACATCGTTGGCACCCACGTGCACCATGACAGCTGGACGCTTCCTCTCTCACTCCAAGTGCTTCTGAAGAAATATCCTTCACCCTGGCTTGAAGGGCCGAATGGTCTACTCCTGCTCCTAGTTTCTATGTTTCTATACCGAGGGATCAAAACAGGAGAAGCCTTACAGGAATATAGGAAGTGCAGGGAGTTACTTAAAAAAGAAAGTAGGAGAGCAGAGAGGGGTCATGAAAAAGCATTGGCGGGTAAAATAAAGGAAAATCCAAAGGTGTTTTATTAGTATATTAGGTGAAAGAGGATAACCAGGGAAAGAGTAGGGCCCATTAGAGACCAAAGTGGCAATCTGTGTGAGGAGCCGGAAGATGTAGTTGTGACTTTAAATGAGTACTTTGCATCTGTATTCACTAAAGAGAGGGATAACATAGGTATAGAAATCAGGGAGGAGGACTATGATATACTTGAACAAATTAGCATTGAGATGGAGGAGGTGTTAGAGGTTTAGCGGCCTTAAAAGTGGATAAATCCCCAGGCCCAGATGAGTTGTATCCCAGGCTGCTGTGGGAGGCAAGAGAGGAGATTGCAAGGACACTGGCATTAATTTTCATATCCTCTTTGGCCACAGGAGTGGTGCTAGAGGACTGGAGGACAGCTAATATGGTACCATTATTTAAGAAGGGTGGTAGGGATAATCCAGGGAACTATAGGCCAGTGAGTCTAATATCGGTGGTAGGGAAACTTTTGGAAAAATTCAGAGGGACAGAATTAACCTCCACTTGGAGCGGCAATGATTAATCAAGAATAGTTAGCATGGCTTTTTCAGGGGGAGATCATGTCTAACAAATTTGATTGAATTTTTTAAGGAGGTGACTAGGTATGTAGATGAGGGTAATGCACTTGATGGTAGTCTACATGGACTTCAGGTAAGGCTTTTGAGAAGATCTCGCATGGGAGACTAGTCAAGAAGGTAAGAGCCCATGGGATCCAGGGCAATTTGGCAAATTAGATCCAAAATTGGCTTAGTGGCAGGAGGCAGGGGTGAGGGTCGAAGGTTGTTTTTGTGACTGGAAGCCTGTGTCCAGTGGTGTACTGCAGGGTTCGATGCTGGGTCCCTTGCTGTTTGTAGTGTACATTAATTGTCTAGACATGAATGTAGGAGGTATGATCAGTAAGTTTGCAGATGACATGAAAATTAGTGGTGTGGTAAATAGTGAGGAGGAAAGTCTTAGACTACGGGAGGATAATAGATGGGCTGGTCATCTGGGCAGAACAGTAGCAAATGGAATTTAATCCTGAAAAGTGTGAGGTGATACATTTTGGGAGGCCTAACAAGGCAAGGGTATACACGATGAATGGTAGGACCCTAGGAAGTACAGAGGATCAGAGGAACCTTGATGTGTAAGTCCATAGATCCTAACAGGTAGATAAGATAGTTAAGAATGCATATGGGATACTTGCCTTTATTAGTTGAGCCATTGAGTACAAGAGCAGGAGGGGTATGATGAAGCTGTATAAAACGCTAGTTGGTCACATCTGGGGTATTGTGTGCAGTTCTGGTCACCACATTATGGGAAGGATGTGATTGCACTAGAGAGGGTGCAGAAGAGATTCACCAGGATGTTGCCTGGGCTGGAGCTTTACAGCTATGAAGACAGACTAGATAGGCTGGAGTTGTTTCCCTTAGAGCAGAGAAAGCTGAGGGGGAACCTGATTGAGGTGTACAAAATTATGAGGGGCATAGATAGGGTAGATAGGAAGAGACTTTTCCCTTTAGTGGAGGAGTCAATAACCAGGGGGCATAGATTTAAGGTAAGGGGCAGGAGGGGATTTGAGGAAAAAAAATTTCACCCAGAGGGTAGGGGGTATATAGAACTCACTGCCTGAAAGGGTGGTAGAGGCGGGAACCCTCACAAAATTTAAGAAATATTTAGATAAACACTTGAAACACCATAGCATGCAAGGCTATGGGCAAGTGCTGGAAAATGGGATTAGAGTAGATAGGGGCTTGATGACTGGCATGGACATGATAGGCCAAAGGGCCACTTTCCATGCTGTTAAACTCTATGACTCTATAAACTGTCTTGCAAGTTCTTTCACCTCTCCTGAGCAATATTTCTTTTTCTGATTGAACACTAAGGTAACCAGCAGTTCAGCCAAAGGTTACGCAACTGTGGCTTAGAGAACTAAACATGTCAGGCAACAGGGAGGAGATATAAATCTAGATTCATCTCTTTGTAATGCAACATGCCATTTCCTGGGCAATGCTGATTGCTTAGTTTCTTTCTGGTTTTCATTTCCATCAGAAAGCGATATATTAAGCTTTCTTTGGAATAGATTTAGATACAGAACAACAACCATTCTTTATTTTGAGTAATGGTTTTCACATTTCTCTTCTATCTGGTGTTATCCTTATGAATGGTACTCGCATGACCTGAATTCCCCCAGCACTCCCGATCCTGGTCTTTTCATACATTGCTCAAATCTGATTTACAGCTTTCCATCATAACTAGAAAACACTACAGCAAACATCACCTGTAGAGAGAAAATAGATCTCTTCCAAAGCCACTATTGCTACAGTAGCTGAAGTGTGCATGAGAGTTATCAGAATAACTCAATCTCTGATGCTTATTGACCAAGGATACAACAAAACAATCTGCATTTACATAGTGCCTTTCATGTAGAAAAATACCCCAGAGCACCACACCTGGTTGCTCCGACAGCCCTGCAGATGTTGTAGTCTTTTGATTGATGGAAGTAGTGTGTGTGATTCTGTGGCATCTGTTTGTAATTTCTCCCCATTTTACCCTGGATGTGTTATCTCTTGTTGGTCGCTACGTGAGGGCATGCAGTGTCAAACTAAAGATGAGGTGCTGCGGGGGTTGGGCAAAGGGGGTGGGGAGGTCAGAGGATTGAAAGGAAGGCGGTCTTATTTGACCTAAGTGGCCATTCTTGGACAGTGAACTTCAGGAAGCTGTTCGACCTATGAGGGAAACATAGAAAATCTGACTACCTTTTTCAGACCTATTTCCTCATGGGGAATTAAGGTCAGTTGTAGCCCAACACTTACTCCAATTGAGATTAATTAACTCAGTACAGATTGAAAATCATAGCTGGGATCTTTTGGTCCGTATAATTTAATGCTGGAATTAGTGGTTTATCAGCCCATTAGAAAGGGAGCTCTCCCGTAGCCTTTGGCTTGAACAATAATTTTACATGGTCACCTGTCAAGGTTTTAAAGGCAGCAGAAATGAAATTCTTCAGTGGCTCCATTGGTTCCTTTTCAGTCACAATGGAGACTGATGGAACTCTCCACAAAATTCCAGTCTAACTGCGCAAAATCATGAAGCTGCAGTTAATGGAACTGGATGGATAATGGCATCTGACTGATTTTAAATTGGACAAGTTGTGATTTGTATCTGCTTTGAAGTGCTTTCTTAATAATGATTTTCAATTTCAGTCAAGCAGGGATTCGGAATCAAAGATGAAATATTGTTGCATTCGGTCCTCTGCAGGACTGTACAAGCTTTTCTTTCAATTCTACGAAAGCAAAATACTGCAGATGCTGGAAATCTGCAATAAAAAAACAGAACATGCTGGAAATAACTCAGCAGGTCTGGCAACATCTATGGAGAGCGTAACAGAGTTCAAGTTTCAGGTCAATGACTCTTCGATGGAAGATTTTTTTCAAATTTTGTTGTTTTCAACAATGATGGATTGCCAAGAACAGCCCCTTGCTTTGAGTTCAGAGGAGCAGAAATACCTATGCCAAAGTGTACTTAAATGCTGAAACCGTAGAACATATGTAGAATCACCATTGTTATGCATGTGCATCAAAACTATCATTCCATAGGAGCAGCAGGGGATTCTGGTAACTGCAAAAATGACAGCAGTTAGTAAGAGGGAGGAAAGTTGTGTGATTCAGGGTGACAGGAACAGCCTAACAATCAATGGAAGTCTGTGCATTGTTTGAGGAACTACGTTCTGAAGAAAACTATCATGGCAGGTCACCTTTAGAAAGTGCCTGTTATTGCCACAGCATCATATTCTCTAACTTGTGTATATCAGCCCAGAGCTGTGCAAAAAGAATGACTCCATTACACTTAAGACTAGCTTCCTCAAAAGGGCAGGTAAGCAGGTGGATAATATTATCATACCGATGAGGGAACGGGATCGCAGGTTACAATGGATGATGGAGTCTGTCTGAACTTCATTCAGCGTGTCTCAAAAAAAAATTTCCACCCAGAGAGAACAAGATTATATGGCCTGATACATTTTAAATATATTTAGTGTGACTTTCTATTGACATCATTTAAGGCATCAGCCAGAAAGAAAGACATTTCAAGCCTGAAGTGACAAGAGGAACATTTCACCCTAATGTTCTTTTCCATAGAGAAATACTTCATGTGAATCTTTTGGGAATAGCTATGCTCAAAAAATGAAGTGGAGTTTTATAAGGTATCAGTTCCTCACATTAGTGGCTATAATTCTGTTTAAGCTTTGAATACATATTATTTTAAATAGGTTTTGTAAAGATGTCACTGTTGTGACATCTTAATGATGAGGTAGATATGTGAATGTTAAACAATAGAGAGCATCAGGTAACAAATGTATGCCTGGGACTGACCAAAATGAGTTAAAAGTAAGTGGTGAGCTGTGGGAAGTGTAGAGGTAGATACATTTACACTACAGGAGTACAGCTAACTAGTCTCTCTCCATTTGGCTGCATTCCTTACAAGTTTGTAATTCTGTACAAACCCCAAGTTCCAGGAGCTAGGCTGTAGGAGTAGGCTGTTGGGGAAAGGGAAATGGTTTCAATAATGCAAATGTCCCACCTATAAGCTCTCTGCTGGGGATCCGTATGAATGTTGAGTCCAGTATTTCCACAGAGGCTGTTACCCATGAGTGTAAAAGTGACAGAGGATAATATGAAGCTCGCTCTCACGAAACAGAGTGTGCAAGTATAAACCAATCTAGAAATTAAAAATTGTCTGGTGGAATGCACTCAGGTCAAGCAATGAATGTGGGCAGGCCAAGGATAGTCCAGATCCTTGTAATAACCTTGTTATCATTTCTTCTCATGAGAATAACCCATGTGGAACATTTGCTTCTGATGCTGAACATTATTTGTGTTGGGGAGCAGCAAACATTATCTAAAAGTAGAATACCGCGGATGCTGAAAATCTGAAAATGCTGAAAATAGTAGGTCAGACAGCATCTGTGTAGAGGGAAACAGAGTTGACATTTCAAGTTAATGACCTTTCATCAAAACTGGGAATAGTTAGAACTGTAAAAGGTTTTGAGCAAGGGGAGTGTATGTAAAGAGACAAAAGGAAGGTCTGTGGAAGACAGGGGAGATTAAATAGTTAATCTTACAGGGCCAAAGGGAATGAAGATGAGGTGTGTGTGTGTGCGCGTCCATGATTAAACTCCGGGAAGGTTAGTAAAGACACCTTGTCTGTGAGAACTGAGAAATGAATGGTATAGGAGCTAGATGCATGCATTTGCAATGAAAGTCTATGGTGAAGTTGGAATTACAAGTAAATTGGTTGGGTTTTAAAATTTGCATTAGGTGATAGCTAGGGGCTTCACTTTTTAGCTGATAAATTTCAAAGGGAGTTTAAGGGACTTTGCAACTTACAAAGGTTTCATAAGTAAACAAGGGAAGGTTATTAAATTTTATTCCACCCAAAAGTAGAGGCAATAGGAAGACATGAAAGATTTTTATATTTTCGAAATATTGAGTTCAAAGAGGCATTTTAGGACAATGGAATCTAAGATGAAAGGAAAAAGAGATATTTAAGGAAAGATGTTTAGTTGGGTTGCGGTGTCCTGAGACCAGATTGGTGCTCGGAGAAAAGTTGTGAATTTCAAGCAACTACCCAATTTCAAGCCAGAAAATCTTTGTTTTCTGAAAGTATTCTGTTTCTGAAGCTTTCTTTTGAATTTCTTTTGAGCAGGATTCTATGCTTCTGGGATCAGTAGTTTTCCCCTTCATTTTCGAAACACAAATAATAAAGGTTATGATCAGAAAGACAAGTTTCCCTCTGGGATTTGGCTTGCTCAGTGAATAACATCAGCTGCAGTCGTTACACAAGAAACAAAACATCTGTCTAGAGCAGGTCTGCTGCCTTCTGAAGGCAAAAATAAGAGAAAAAATGTAATGTGCAAAGAAATTAAGGAACTGAAATGGGGCCCAGGGATTACAGTCTGAATTGTTGAACTTGTTATTGAATCTGGAAGGCTATAAAGTGCCAAATTGAAAGACGAGGTTCCCCGACCTCATTGACCTGAAATGTTAACTTTGCTTCTCTCTCCATAGTAAACATTATCCCCTTTTGGAGCCAGCATCAGACATTCCTGGGTCATACTTTTGATAGCTGAGTCCAGTGAATTTTTCTCCAGCTTATTTCCTCTCCACCTCAATGCACCTTGATTCCAGCCTAAAAAAACCTCCTTTATTGTGTCCGTGAGGCTTTATTACTCATTGTACCAGACACCCTTATGCAATTCTGAAAGTGACTACCAATGACTCTTAATCCAGGGAGGTTTCTGTGACGCCAGTGCGTACATTAAAAAAACTCACTTGAGACTGCTTTAAGTTATTTCACACAGGAGCCTTCCAGATGGCAGAAGAGATTTTCATCAATCAGTATGGGCTAGATTTGAATGCAAAATCCCAGAAGTGAAAGGATACCATTCTGACCCACTTTGCATCCCAGTCCCTGCTATTTATTTGAAACTATTTTTTAATTGGTCCCTTAATACATCTCAGAACAAAATGAGATTTCTGTTGGCTTGTTATGAATGTCCCATCTGTGCACCACAAAAACAGCAGTTATGCCAACTATTAATAGTGCAAGAGGAGCTACATACCATTCCAATATACACTATTATAGAAAGGGAATTGATATCATTTTTAATGTATATTTTTGTGGTCTCAACCAGTTGGTGCTGATGATTGAAACGAGAGTTTTCCGTTAATTTTTTCTCCAAAAAATAGTTTACAAATGTACCATAGAGCACAAGCATATGAAGATTAAGGCCCATATGGTCATTCAGTGATACACAACTCCTTTGTTACAAGGAAGTAACAGTTTTTCATTATATTGTGATAACTGTCCGTTAAAGTCAGTGTTGGTGTTAAGGGCAAATCATGTTCAAATAGCTTGCTTGCGTTTTTCATGAGGTAACAGAGAGGGTTGATGAGGGTAATGCTATTCTGATATGGTGTACATGGACTTCCAAAAGGCATTTGATGAAGTGCTGCACAACAGACTTGTGAGCAAAGTTAAAATTCATGGAATGAAAGGGATAGTAGCATCAAGGATGGGAAATTGTTGAGTGACAGGAAACAGTGTTGTGGTCAACTGTTGTTTTTCAGACTGGAAAAAGGTTTATAGTGGCATTCCCCAGGGTTCAGTGTTAGGAGTCCTGCTCTTCTTGATGTTTATATTAATGATCTACACCTTGGTATACAGGACACAATTTGAAAATTTGCAGATAACACAAAACTTGGAAGTATTGTGAATCATTAGAAGGATAGAGTAGAGCTTCAAAAGGACATAGGCTGGTGGAATGGGCGGACAGATGAAATTAAATGCAGAGAAGTGTGAAATCCTTCATTTTGGTAGGAAGAATACAGAGACACAATATAAAATAAATAGAGGTACAGGAGCACAGGGACCCAGGTGTATATGTGCATAAACAATTGAAGGTGGTAGGACTGGTTGAGAGTGCAATTAATAAAGCATATAGTGTCCTGGGCTTTATAAATGGGGGCATATAGTACAAAAGTAAGGAAGTTATGCTAAACATATATAAAACACTGGTTCTGCCTCAACTGGAGTATTGGTTCCAGTTCTGTACTTTAGAAAGGATATGAAGTCATTAGAGAGGGTACAGTAAAGAATCAGAGAATGGCTCCAAGGATGTGTAACTTTAGTTGCATAGAAGCATGGGAGAAGCTGGGGCTGAACTCCTTGGAGAAGAGAAGGCAAAGAGGAGATTTGATAGAAGTATTCAAAATCATGAGGTTTGGACAAAGTAGATAGGGAAAAACTGTTCCCATCGGTGGAAGGAATAAAAACTAGAGAGCACAGATTTTAGGTAATCGGCAAAAGAAGCAATGGTGACAAGAGGAGAAACTTGTTCCAGCAGTGATGGGTTAGGATCCGGAATACACTGACAAGAGTGTGTGGTGGAGACAGGGTCAACTGAGGCATTCAAAAGGGAATTGGATCATTATCTGAGACAGAAAAAACTGCAAGGCTATGGGGAAAAGTCAGGGGAGTGGCTCTAGGCAAATTGCTCCTTCAGAAAGTCAGCACTGGCATGACAGGCCAAATGGCCTCCTTTTGGGCTGTAACCATTCTATGGTTCTATGATAAACAAGTGACATGAAATTTTACCCCTATGTTCACTATCTTGAAGTTGCTCTTTTTTCTCCCCGCTCTCAGTTTCCTTCACTTCTCTCCTGAATGCACATACATTGGAGCTCATGTTTATTTGCTCTACATGTGTTTATAAAAGACTTGTATTTATATAGCACTTTTCATTATCTTGGGGAAGCACAGTGTTTTACAGCCAATGAAGTGCTTTTTGAAATGTAGTTACTGTCGTAAGGTAGGAAATGTGGTGGGAAAATTGCTTACAACAAGGTTCCTTAAACCGCAATGAGATAATGAACAGATAATTTGTTTTAGTGCTATTGGATGAAGGATAAAAATTAACCAAGGCAATTGGGGGTGTACACTCCTGTTTTTCTTTAAAGTACCATGGGATTTTTTACATCTTGAGGGCAGACAAGGCCTCATCTGTGCTCCTTCAGTATTGCACTGAAGTGACAGCCTAGATTTTGTGTTAAAGTCTCTGAAGTGAATTTTAAATCCACAAGCTCTGACCTCGAAATGAGATTGCTATCACTGTATCATAGTGGAAACTGTGGCCTGGATTTTTATCTTTGAGGTGGATAGCAGGAGCCGGGAAAATTCCTGGCTTGGCCTATCTGCCTCTGGAGAAAGTGCACATCAATGTAGGATCCTCATTGCTTGGAGGGGTGGGGGTGGGGGGGGTGGGCGGTGGTTGCAGTGGCAGGCACGAGCTGGAGTCAGGCCAGCTGACTCAGGAAGAAGTGCAGAGGCAACCACAGGGGCTGCCGGGTGCGGAAGTGGGCAGTTTAAAAGGCCAGCCTCAGTGCTGTGGGTCTTTGTCCCAGTGAAAAAAAGACACAAAAGCACTCCAGCCCTCACTGCTCACACCCCTTTCACCCACCAAACATTCCATATGTCCCATCCATGCCTTCTCAAGCCCCCCACTCACCCCATCAGGCCCTTCATGCCCACTATGCCAAGCTCTGCCCTTCCACCCAGCCCCTCAGGCCCCTCAAGCTCCCTATGCCAAGCCCTGGCAATTCCATGCCCATTGACACATTGTACTCTTTCTAGAAGCAATGAACGCCATCACATAAAGTGGGATGTGTAAAAGAAAGCTTTGAAAGAATGTAACCCGCTGATCATTACCTGAAATGTCTGGATAAGCTAATAAAAGTGCCAATGATCCAGACCCTTAGCAGTCTCAAAAACCACAAACCCTTGAAAGTAATGAATTTGCTCAAGAAACTTGTAAAATTGACTGCAGAGATCAGAGAGCCTGAGTTGTCAATCAAGCAATGTTTCCTCTGGGGAGCATGTGTTCTGTATTTCTAATAGATGTTTTGGCTCTCAGCCAAGTATTCATAATGGCTGAGAGCCCTGACATCTATTGGAATAAAAGAACATCTACTCCCCTCCCCCCCCCACCGAGAGGAAGCATTGTTTGATTGACAGCTCAGTCTCCGCAGTCAATTTCACAATTTTTGGTTACCGAAGTAAAGTACTGTCAAGTGTTTGTGGTTTGTGGCTTTTGAAACTTCTAATGGCCTGGATGATTGATGCTTTTATTTGCTTGTCCAGACATTTCTTTCAAGCATGGGCAAAGGGATTAAAGGATTACATTTTTCAAAGATTTTTTTTACACATACAACTTTAAACTGTGGTGTTCATTGGTTCTAGAAAGTGCACAGTGGGTCAATGGGCATGGAAGTTTCAGAGCTTGGCATATGGTCATGAGGGGACATGAGGTTGGTGGAAGGGAAGATCATGCCTTCGGGGATATGAGGGGACATGGAGGTGGGCGGGGGGCATGACTTGGCTTTTGGGGCATAAGGGGGCTCTTTTGAACTTGCCTTTTAAAAAATGTCCGCTCAAGCACCCTAGGGTTCATGACTCCTCCAAAGAGCCATGAGCCACAACTAATTAAAAACCTGGCCTGACTCCATGAAAATTGTGGAGAAATAGGAGATGCCCAACTCCACAATGGAGCCAGCCAGGTCGCGAGTGCCGGATAGGGACTTCTGATAGGAAGCAGCACGTACCCCAAAAATTGCACAGACCAGGAATGGGGATGGGAATCCTGGAATCGGCCCAGCATTTTCGAAGGCTTCCAAGTCAACCCGACTTGGTGAAAATCTAGGCCTGTGAGTCACTTGTAGGCCTCGCCTTCCCTGCTTTGCCAACTCAATTTTTTTTGAAGTGGTTACATGTTCCCAAAGGATAACGCTGTGAACTTACAATGCTCAGGTCATGTAGACAATGTTGGCTGATACAGATTACAGTTAATTAAAGCAGATTGAGACTGGGCCTGGTTTGGCAGCCTCAGCAGAAACAAACATGCTGCTCAAGAAAATTACTGAAGTCACATTGAAGTGTCAGTAATCTCAGTCTCTGATTACACGTCAGGCTACATTCATCTTAAAAGAAGATTCAAGAAACATTTAATTAAATCAGAACCAATGAACACTTGTTTAATAATAAGACTGAGAACAAGACAACCTTCCAAATGTTTTGGATAAAGCCTGTACATGTCAGATGTCAGTCCAGTTTTTTTTAACTGCGAATTGGTTAGGAGTTACAGTCCCTGTACAGACCGAAGAAATTTGAACTTCTAGTGTCTGACTGAAAGCTTCACATGACAAGATTTCAAGTTCAAGGCCAGAATTCACAGCGGGTTCCCTTGCAGTGGGGCCTGCGAGCCATTGAAACCTCTATGCACATTGATGGGATTGGAAGATTCTACCAGCGGAGGTGCTAGAAAATCCCAGCCTAAGAGTGTTACTTTAATAAAAAGCTAAAAGCAATATTGACTACACGCTATTTCAGTAGCCCACTTATACTCTAAACTACAGAAAAGTTTTCCCATTTAACTACTAAAATGACTAAATAGTCTCCTCCACAGTTATACTTTATATTCTCCTTTTTTAAGGAAGGATGTAAATGTATTAGAAGCAATTCAGAGAAGGTTTACTAAAATAATACCAGGAGCGGGCAGGTTATCTTATGAGGAAAGATTGGACAGGCTAGGCTTGTATGTGATGGAGTTTAGCTGACTAAGAGGTGGCTTGATTGAAATATATAAGATCCTGAGGGGTCTTGACAGGGTGGATGTGGTGAGGATGTTTCCTCTTGTGGGAGAACCTAGAACTAGGTGTCACTGTTTAAAAATAAGGGGTCACCCATTTAAGACAGAGGTGAGAAGAATTTTTTTCTCCCAGAGGCTAGTGAGTCTTTGGAATTCCCTTCCTCAAATGGCAGTGGAAGCAGAGTCTTTGAATGTTTTCAAGGTAGAGGTAGATAGATTTTTGATAAACAAGGGAGTGAAGGATTACTGGGAGCAGGTAAGAGGTTACAGTCAGATCTGTCATGATCTTATTGGATGGTGCAGCAGACTCGAAGGGCTAAGTCAATACTACAGTGGATTTCTATGGCCTGTTCCCCTCTCACAGCCCATCTACATGCAAGGTGAATCACAAGGGCCTTGTAACCATGTAGAAAGGCTAATCAACTATCTTCTAAACCCCCAAATCCATTCTGTCTTGGAATTAAATATAACCATTTACAAAACCTGACATTCCTAAAACCTCCCTATGAGACTTGGAGACTAGCAGTACATCCACTGTCAACACAGCTGCTCTGGTCATTGTTTACAGGTATTGTTTACCCTCTTCCCAGTAACACAACCTGGACCCCCCTTTAACCTTTAACAACCAAGCCACCCAAACTTGTTGTTGGGCAGAGTTGAGAACAGGTCATATGACCCCCTTCATTCTTCCATTTTACCCTAAATTAAAGAGACAGTTCCAAACATAACAATGGGCAGAATTTTTCAGTTGGCATGCGGTGATGGGGTGGGCCTGACACACTGACACGTAAAATGACGCGCAATGAAATCGGGTGTGCGCCCCAACATCATCATTTTGCGATGTTTCGTTTGGCAGGTGCACGCCATTAAGAAATTAATTCATGTAATTAATAACGCTGCCCGTCCAACCTCACGGATGGTGGGCCAGCAAAAAGTTCAAGCGGCCTTCGTGTTTTTGGAAAACCTCATCCATGAGCGGGATGAGGTTTGCTAAAGCTTTTATTCAATAAATAAAATTTTTTTCATAAATATAAAAACATGTCCCATCTTTTGTGACACAGTCACATGAGGGGACATGTTTAAATCATTTATAAACCTTTTATGTAATAATTTCAATATCTATTCAATCTCCCTGAGGCAGCTTCATGCCTCAGGGAGATTGAAGCATGTGTGAAAGAGCATTGGCCCCGACTCTCCCTCCTCCCCCTGCCCACACAGGTAGCGCGGAGCACTACCGGCTGTGTATTATTCTGGGCGGGCCTTAATTAGCCCGCCTGCATAAAATGGCAGCGCGGAGCCGATTGCCCCCACTGGCACCCACTGAGCCCGCCCGCCATATGAAAAATCCTGCCCAATCTTACAAACTTCATAGTTATAACGAGCAGAAATGATAGCAAATTGAGTTTCGTATCCTGAGATTGTTTACAATTCTGTTTTGGTTCGACTGCAGTTACATATTAGTTAAATGTAATTCTTAAACACTGATATTAAGGTAACATTACCTCAAATGACTTTTGTTTCTGAAGATCTATGATCCAAACCAATGGGATCTTGGAATTTTAATAAATATTTATGCAAAGTGCATTTCCTTCATTCACCACATGGGTTAAACTGAAGCCCTCAAGAATTTCCAATGGCTCAGCTGCATCATCAATTTCCAAAGGTACTTTATGAAAAGAACTGAAGGACGGAATAAGACCATAAGACGTAGGAGCAGAAGTAGGCCATTCGGCCCATCGAGTCTCCGCTATTTAGTGAGATCATGGCTGATATGATAATCCTTAACTCCACTTTCCTGCCTTTTCTTCTTAACCTTTGATTCCCTTACTGATTAAAAATCTATCTATCGCAGCCTTAAATATATTTAACGACCCTGCATCCATAACCCTCTGCAGTACAGAATTCCACAGATTCACTACCCTCTGAGAGAAGAAATTCCTCCTCATCTCTGTTTCAAATGGGCACCCCCTTACTCTGAGATTATGCCCTCTGGCCTAGACTTTCCCACAAGGGAAACAACCTCTCAGCATCTACCCTGTCAAGTCCCCTAAGAATCTTATATGTTTCAACAAGGTCGCCTCTCATTCTTCTAAATTCCAATGAGTACAGGCCCAACCTACCCAACCTCTCCTCATAAAAAAATCCCTCCATCCATGGGATCAACCTAATGAACTTTCTCTGGACTGCCTCCAATGCCAATATATCTTCCCTCAGATAAGGGGACCAAAATTGTTCACAGTATTCTAGCTATGATGCCCTGTATAGTTTTAGCAAGACTTCCCTATTTTTACACTCCATTCCCTTTGAAATAAGGGCCCACATTCCATTTGCCTTCCCAATTACTTGTTGAACTTGTATGTTAGCTTCTTGGGATTCATGCACACAGACTCCCAAATCCCTCTGTGCTGCAGCCTTCTGCAGTCTTTCTCTATTTAAATAATATACAGTCCCTCTATTCTTCCTGCCAAAGTGCATAACCTCACATTTTCCCACATTATATTCCATCTGCCAAGTTTTTGCCCACTCACTTACCCTGTCTATATCTTTCTGTAGACTCCTTGTGTCATTCTCAACATTTGCCTTCCCACCTATTTTTGTGTCATCCACAAACTTGGCGATAGTACATTCGCTTCCCTCATCTAAGTTGTTAATATATTTTATAAATAACTGAGGCCCAGCACTGATCCCCGTCGTACACCACTAGTTACAGGTTGCCATCCTAAAAATGCCCCCCTTATCCCAACTCTCTGTCTTCTAGTAGTTAGCCAATCCTCTATCCATGCTAATATACTATCCCCAGCACCATGGGCTCTTATCTTTTTAAGTAGCCTTATGTGTGGTACCTTATCGAATGCCTTTTGGA
Organism: Carcharodon carcharias; assembly: GCF_017639515.1. NCBI lineage: Eukaryota > Metazoa > Chordata > Chondrichthyes > Lamniformes > Lamnidae > Carcharodon > Carcharodon carcharias. The sequence goes on along the minus strand of NC_054474.1, from coordinate 134,810,334 downwards.
AATCCAAATATATTACATGTACTGGTTCCCTTTTATCTATCCTGCTTGTTACCTCCTCAAAGAATTCTAATAAATTTGTAACGCATGATTTCCCCTTCATGAAGCCATGCTGACTCTGCTTGATTAGATTATGTATTTCTAAATGCTCTGCTATTACATCCTTTATCATAGACTCCAACATTTTTCCAATGACAGATGTTAAGCTAACTGGCCTATAGTTACCTATTTTTTGTCTTCCTCTCTTTTTGAATATGGGTGTTACATTGGCCACTCTCCAATCCTCTGGGACTTCTCCAGAATCTAAGGATGCTTTGAAGATTACTACCTGTGCATCCACTATTTCCGTAGCTATTTCCTTTAATATCCTAGGATGCAACCCATCAGGTCTCGGGGCTTATTGGCCTTTAGGCCCATTAGTTTCCTGAGTACTTTTTCTCTAGTGATAGCTATTGTATTTATCTCCTGCCCTCCCCATCCCTTTTGCCCCTTGGTTATTTAGTATTTTTGGAATGCTATTAGTATCTTCTACCTTGAAGACTGAACCAATGTATTTATTCAACTCCTCTGCCATTTCTTGGTTCCCCATTATTATTTCCCTAGCTCTATTCTCTAAGGGACAAATGTTCACTTTGGCCTCTCTCTTCCTTTTTATATATTTAAATATTTAAAGAAGCTTTTACTGTCTGTTTTTATATTACTTGCTAATTTACCCTCAAAGTTTATTTTATTCCCTTATTTTTTTTTTGTCATCTTCTGTTGGTTTTGAAAACTTTCCCAATCCTCTGTTTACCATGAATCTTTGCTACATTGTATGTTTTTTCTTTCAATTTAATACTTTCCTTAACTTCCTTGGTTAAACATGGTTGGTTTATCCTCTTTCTTGAATCCTTCTTCCTCACTGGGATACATCTTTGTTGAGAGTCATGATTTATTTTCTTAAATGTCTGCCATTGTTCATCATCTGTCTTTTCTGCTAAATTGCTTTCCCAGTCTACTCCAGCCAACTCTGCCCTCATTCCATTATAATTACCCTTATTTAAGTTTAGCACAGTTGTTTCCGACCCAAGTTTTTCACCCTCAAACTGAATATTAAATTCTACCATATTATGGTCACTGTTTCCTAGGGGATCCTTTACTCTGAGATCATTTATTTAACCTGCCTGATTACACATTACCAGATCCAAAATGGCCTGATCCTTGGTTGGATTCACAACATATTGTTCTATGAAACTGTTCTGAATATACTGTATGAATTCTTGCTCATGTCTACCTCTGTCAATTTGATTTTCCCTATCTACATGAAGATTAAAGTCACCCATGATTAATATACTGCCCTTTTTCATGCCCTCATTATCTCCTGATTTATTCCCTGTCCTACAGCATAGCTACTGTCAGGGGGCCTATAGACCATTCCCACCAGTGTCTTCTTCCCCTTGTTATCTCTTACCTCCAACCATATGGATTCTACATCTTCCGATCCAAGATCCTTTCTTGCTATTGTACTTATTCCATCTTATACTAACAAAGCCACCCCACCACCCTTTCCTTCCTGCCTGTCCTTTCAAAAAGTCACATAGCCCTGAATATTTAGTTCCCAGCTTTGATCTCCTTGTAACCATGTCTCTATAATGGCTATAAGATCATACCCTTTAAGCTCTATTTGTGTTGTTAATTCATTTACTTTGTTCCAAATACTATGTGCATTTAAATAAAGAGCCATTAACTTTGCCTTTTTTTTCCCCTTTTGACCCTATTTGCTGCTGTTTTTTTATGTTTATACACTCTGTCCTTTCCTGTCACACTCTGGGTATCATTACTTGAAAACCTGCCCTGAAAATCTCCTATCTCTTTGTGCTTTGTGAGCCTATGTATCCCCTTTCCAACCACCGCCCCCCCCCCCCCTTTTATTTAGATTAAAGCCCTCTTTACAGCCCTAGTTATTCATCCTAGCCCTAGGGATCATCCGTGCCCACTGGCATTGGGCGTGCTTGGCTGTATGAGCGGACAATATGCTGAGAACGCCAAAAGTCAGGTTTCATGACATTGTGAAACCAGTTTGCAATTGTCGACTTGGCTTGTCAATGGCGGGACATGATTCCCACCATCGAACATTGGGAGCCTCATTGTAACACATCATTTGCATGTCATTATAAGACCAGCCCGCCGGAATCATTCCCCCATTCCCCCACCCCCCCACCCCCACAACTGGATTGTTCACCCACGTCGGTGTGATTTATCGATAATGTGTTTCATAACAGCATATATAAGGCTTTGCACTTGGCGGGCTGCATTTTGAAGGGAACTCGGAGGTGAAGTCACAGTAACGGTTTGCAACACTTGCCTGGGTTGCCTATTGGACTTCAAGGTCCAGGCACGTTGGAGGTGTCGGGGCAAGGGCTGGCCTGTGGCTGAGGCAACTTAGGGGTTGAGGCAAGGGCTGCACTGTGGTCAATGTGGCTTGGGAGGGGGCAAAAGCTGTCCTCCAGTTGATGGTAGACCACAAGCCTGTGTGTGGTGGGGGGCAGGGAAGCAGCCATGCATTAGGGAAACATAGTATAGAAAGTGATTATTCCTCTGTAGGTGAGACAGTTAAGGCACAGCCACATTGGCCAGTGTGGAGTCGGGCTTCTAGCTTATCTGACCACTCGAGCAACGCAGAGGCATGCAAGTGCCACCAAATGTTCCAGAGCTTTTCATCCCTTGGGCACAGCCTGCAAACTAATGAGAATTTTAGTGGACTGCAGAACAGTTGGACAACTGGGCACATTGTACAATCCCCTTGATAAAGCTGGCCAAGGATCAGTCACTGGTGAAGCTGGTCACAGCCTCTTGTAGTGTCATCATCCCAGTTTGGACCAGTGTCCCCCATGTTTCAAGCTAACAGTGCAGTGATGCAGTATGGGTTAGAAGATTGTCTTCACCTGAGTTGAGAGCACAGCATGCAGTACAATGTGCAAGACTGCATGTCATGAAGGGATATTAATGTGTATAATGTTATTGGAAATTATTTTAAATTTGGACCTGTAGTAGGGTCTGTGTCTGTGTGTGGCTTAATTGGATTAAAACCAGCTCATCTGGGTGCTTTGATGTATAGCAGTTTGAGATGTTAATTAGATAAACATAAGGTGGGAAGGTAAAGAGTACATTTGCATTTGTGGAATAACCATTCAAAAGAAGGGAGTAAAACCTTGCACCTGTCCAGGAGACACCAAGCAATGTGTTTATATTACTAATAAAATTGGTGCTATGAAAGGGGTTTTATTGTTAGAAGAGGTGGAATTCAAAGACCTAGTGATACAATGAGAATTTACATTCAAAAGGAAGGCTAGGTATAAACAGAATGGAGTTTTGTATGTGCATGGCAGAGGCATGTAAGATCTAACCAGCCTGTAAGCCCTACAACTATGTCTGCAAAGGAACCAAATTGCAAGTAACTTCATTTTGAATTTGTAAGGTCAAATGTGCTTTGCCTGGTCTCTGTTCAAAGTAAATGGGTTACTGTTGCCTTGGTGAATATTTACCTGGGAGAGATTAATTTTGGGATTTATTTAAAAGTTATTATGGTAGTAATTTGTATACATGTGTATGTGTTTAATTTGTTGTTAAATTAAGAAATGTTTGATTTAGTTTGATATATAAAAACCTCTTGAGGCTTGGTGGTTTCATTTCTGAATCCAGAGCTGCATCTCAAACATACCAATTGAAAATATCGGTTATGACAGTTTTTCAAGTTTCCCTCTGGGATTGAAACAACTCAGCCTTTACCAGCTGCTGTGTCATAACAGTGCCACCGATCGGTCAGGTGGAGTGGGGCAGAGGTTTCAGGCAGCCATGCAGCGCACTAAACTCTGGCCATCCAAGTGGTGGCCAGCAGTCACTGGGATGTGTTAAGGGGCCTTCAGACTTAACCAAGAGAAGTTCTTAGTATACCCACGCTAACCCATGCATCTCTCTCTTTCATCCTGCAAGAATACATCAGGAGCATGGAGCCTGGTGAACTAGCTGTATGCCTCGAGGTGTACAGAGAGCAGAGATGGCAGAGAGGAGAGCAATGGAGGCGCCTGGCTGTGCAGAGGGAGGAGCAGCGTCTTCAGGAAGAAGGGGCAGCTGGGGCTCATGCACATGCTGTTGAAGAGCCATAGGGAGCCATCATTGGTTGGTGCCTAGCTAGACTCAAGTTCTATAGACGTTGCCTTTCATTCCTGCAGATGACCGAGAACCAGTGTTGCCGAAGACTGTGCACCTCTAGGGAACTGGTCAGTCACATCTGATATCTACTGCAGGGTTTGCCGCCCATGGGAGATATGGAGGGCATCCACTGCCAGTGGCTGTGAAAGTGACAGTGGCGCTCAATTTCTATGCCAGTGGCTGCTTTCAGGGGCCCACATGTGACCTCTGTGGGATAGCGCAAGCTTCTATCAACAAATGCATCCATGAGGTTATGGATGTCATTTTCGCAAGGGCACACAACTTTGTGCATTTCGCCTGGGACCAAGAGAGCCAGGATAAAAGAATGATTGGATCTCAGGTTTCCCACAAGTGCAGGGTGCTATTGATTCATGTGATGCTCAGATCTCTGTCGCAACAAGGAGTCAACTGTGTAAGCTGCAAGAGGTTCCATTTCCTGAATGTGCAGCCGGTGTGCGACCACCACAAATGCATCCTGCAGGTCTGTTCATGGTTTCCAGGGAGTGTCCATGACTCCTACATTCTCAGTCTGTCACAGATCCCTGAGGCCTTCTGGGATCCTCTGAGGCTGCAAGGTAGGCTCCTAGGGGAGAAGGGCTACTCGCAGAGGATGTGGTTGATGACACCCGTGCTATGGCCTCAGACTGCAGCAGAGCGAAAGTATAATAAGGCTCATGCTGCAACTCGCACCGTGGTGGAGTAAACCATCAGGATGCTGAAAATGAGGTTTCGGTGCCTGGGCCAGTCTGGTGGAGCCCTGCAATATAGTCCGCAGAGGGTGTCACGCATCGTCGTCGTCTACTGTGTCCTTTACAACCTGGCGCTGCAACGGGGAGAAGAGCTGGTTGAGGAGGTGATACAGAAGCTGGAGTTCTCCTCTGATGAGGAGGATGTCAATGGGGATGAGGGTGAGGAGGTCTTCGAAGGTGATGATGATGGTGATGAGGTCATCACACTGGACAGACGGGGCAGGCACACTCGGGAGGCCCTCCTAGCTGTTAGATCTATGGACAACGATGACAACGTGCAGTGAGGAGACACCATAGATCCTCATATTGCATCTATGATCGTTTGACTCCAGTCTGGCTTATGGCAGTGCACATAACCTCTGTCATAATGCTTCTGTCATGGATATGTAGTGGAGGCCCTAATAGTTGCTTGATTGCAGGAGGATAATGACGACATGCAGTGAGAACACTCCACAGGTCTTCACACAACCTCTGAGAATGTCTGACTCCTGCTTGGCCGAGGGCAGTTCACTTGCGCTTTATGATCAGGATCATTTCATAGAGACGCAGCCATGAAACTTTAAAAGCACCTGATCCTTCGTCCACCTTCAGCTCCTGACCACTTCAGGAGCACAGTGTCACTGGTCACAGATGCTGAAGAGATGGGGGCCACCCCCACTTTAAAGGTGCTGAGAGCACACAGAGACAATGACGGAACTCTGTGACGTTTGCTGACGACATTCTGGCAGCAATGACAAGCACCATCGAGGTGCAAGCATTAATAATGTGTTCAGGGAGTGTGAAGCTGGACCATCACTTTGGTCTGAAGGTTGCACAAAGCACAGGGAAGAGGCCCTGGACTGAGACACCTGCCTTTATCTTGGGCAGAAAGGTTTCACATCTGAGTGGCACAGCAAGTACTCATCAGAACAAGGAGCCATAGGCAAGGAGACATTCTTGGGAGTTTATTGAAAATAGTGAACATTATGTACAAGTGATTAAGACCCGTGCCTAGGCTGTGCAACTAATCCTTCCCAATCCTGCTGCTTTGTCTTGGTGCTCCCTGGACATCCACAGTAGAGGTGGGGACAGCCTGCTGACTGCAACGCCTTGTCTGTAATGACCTTGGCAGGCATTATCTGGAAGACTGAGACTTGGAGGGCCCCAGCCTGCTTTTGGGTGCTGCTGTGTGGCAGTGGCACCCTCCTCGGCCTGTGGAGCTGGAGCTGCTGAGCTCACAAGAAGAGGGGATTCGGATCGGCTGGACACTCCTGGGGTCACCTGAATGGATGGCTCTGGGGTGTACACCTGCTGATCCACCTCCTGATGGGTGCCCAAGTGCTCCTGGCTGACTCCTGGAGGAGAAGGGGTAGTTGGAGTGAGATCGAGTTGCCATGCACTCCTCTTACTTACACACTGTTGGGGGCCAACTATGGTATCAGCAATTGAGTTGAGCCCATGCCGCAGTGCAGGAGCAACACCCTGGACCAAGGTCTCCATGTTGGCTGCCATTCTACCAGTGTTGACCTCAGTGCATTGGAATGTCGGCGCTATCACCTCAGCCTGAAGGCAAACGGACTCCTCCATCATGCCTTGCAAACTGAGGAGTACAGTGGACACCCCTTCCTGTTGTTTCCGGGCTTGTCTTAGCAGCTCCAGCAACTGAGACATGACCGAGTCCAGAGGCTCATCATCTGACTCAGATTCAGCAAATTTCTGGCCTACAGGAGTCCTCCAAGTGCTGGTAACCTGGGAAGTCACTGCCCTGTGCCTGCTTTGGATCAAACAGAGCGATGTGCTCACCAGATTGTGATACTGAGTCTATTCTGAAGCTAGGTCCCACTGAGGTGGAGGGTGTGGGTGAGCGCTGTGACGGGACTTCAGGGAGGCTTTCAGCGGGTTCCTCTTCTGAGCTTTCTTCTGCGCCTCTCTCTCTTGTTGGGTGCCAGCTTGTCCTGCATGGATAGAAATGGAGAGAGTGTAAGCAGGATGCCTGCCAGGCCAGATGATAAGTATACCTGGCCTGTGTGGTTGGTGAGTGGTCCCATGGATGGGATGAGGACAATGGTGTGTGTGAGAGAGTGAATGGTGATGTCCCTTGAACAGGCAGTGAACGAGGATCCTGTGGATGTATGAAGGGTTTGTGTGTGTGTGAGCTGAGATGGTGGAACTAATTCATTCTTTTGCGGCACTGGTTGGCTGTCTTCTTTTGTAGTGCATTGGCGCTGACCACCACTGCCACTGCCTCCCATGCTGGATTGGTGATGTTGCTGCCCATCCTCCGGCCAGAGCTGGGGTAAAGGATGTCAAGGCGGGCCTCCACTGCATCCAAAAGGCACTTGAGGGACGCATCATTGAACCTGGGGGCTGCAGTCTTCTTGCCTTTCAGTGCCATGTCTTCTTTGCAGCAGTCGTGGACTGGAAGCACGGAGAGGTGTGCGTGCGGCTGCACGTTAAATATGGCGCCTGGTGTGATGAGGCGGTGACGTGATGGTATGGAGGGTGAATGAGAGCCCACCTGCCATGGAAATGACATGTTTTCTAGGGATGCATATTTAATGCGGCGGGTTTGGGACGATACGGCATGAGAAACCGCCATTGCAGCTGGTGGGTAAAATGTTGTTTCACCCGCCTGCTACCGCACTTCAGGCAGAATTGTCACAGATTTGCTCTAAGAGTTCTCCTGTTGCCCTGAGAAAATTCTCTCCTCAGTCAATTCCAACAAAGAATCTGTTCCACCAAATTGGCCATCTACTGCTTGTGGGAAACTATTAGGTGCAAAATGCCTGTTGCATTTGACTCTTCAAGGCCATTGCAATAGTGGAAAACTGAAATGAAATCAGGTAGATAAGCCTCACATCTACAATTCATTCCTTTGATTGCTTCCTTTTAGGCTCTCCTTAAAACTCACAAACAAACTTTAATAAATCCTCTGAATAGCTCCTTTTTTGGCTCAGTGCTTTTACCCACAGCTCAAGGAAGTATCTTAGACCATTTTTTTTTATTTTAAAGGCAGGTATAAATACAAATTATTGTTGGTATTTAAAAATGATCTGGACTCGGTATAGGGAGTACAGTATCACATTTTGCCAATGATACAAAAGTAGGGGGTTTAGCACAAAGTGAGGAAGACCTCAGCAAAATTGAGACAAGTTAGCATAATGGAAGATCAAACTGAATGTGGATGGGTGAAGTAAAACGCTTTAGAAGGAAAACAAACAGGTTGTGAGTAAACGAAGAGACCTCAGCCTTCAAATGCATAGTTTTATGAAAATGCAAATACAGTTAAGTAATGTTATGCTAATTTAAAAACATGCCAACAGCGTTTTGTGTTTTCTGAATAAAGTCACAGGAGACAGAATAAATGTATTAATACAGGTGTACAAAACATTACTTAAGTCACTATTAGTGTATTGTGTGTACTTTTCACTTCCCCCACTGTAGAAGGTTATACAGAGTGCACAGTGTACATTCACAAGGATGATGATAAGGATGTAAAACTATAACTTTTAGGAGAGGCTTGAGATGAGGGGACTAATTGCACTGGAGCAGAGAAGGCTCCTCAGTGATTTAAGAGGGCTTTGAAATTAAAGATTGAATAGGGAAAGATTATTTCCTCTAGTTGATGAATCAGGAACAAGCGGTCATCAATTTACAATTATCAATGAGAATGTGAAAGGTTAGCAGAAATGTTTTTATAGAGGATTAGAAAGCTTTCTAACAGAGAATGGCTGAGGAAGAGACCACTGTATCTTTCAAGCCAAACAGTAACCATATCTAAAATACGGTAAGATACAGAGGCTGAGATGATATTGATGGGCGGATGGCACGCCATCCCGGAAATAATGTTGGCATGGAGCCAACACGCCCCATCCGGTTTTGCCCCACAGCAGTGTTGCAGGGTGGATCAACGAAGGCAGGGTTGGACTTCCGCCCCTCATTGCAGTGGAAGTCCTGCCCTTTGGAGGTGCTGGTCAATCCGATTAGACTGCAGTTCTCCGGCAGCGCCATGAAGGCGTCGATGGCTGCTGCTGGGGCTGCAGCAGAAGGAGATAATGGGTACCTGGAGCAGCTAAGTTTGGGGTCTTGGGCCAGGAGGGCTTGGGTGGATTAGGGAGAAGACCAGGGATGGCGGGGTGGGGGGGGGGGGTTTAGGAGAGGGAGTAGATAGGAAGGAAGGGATGCTTGACTTTAAGGGGTCTGTGATCGGCAAAGGTCAGCCCCCAAGGTGCCCCTTCCTGCCCTTTAACCATCTCAAGGAAAAAAAGGGTTGCCTGCTCCGGCCTGGTTTCCCGTTCCAACAGCTTTGTGGAGTGGGCAGCGTATTATCAGGGTCCTTGGCTTGATAACAAGCCCAATTGACCCTTAAGTCTTGAAGTAATTATTTAAATATGGTGGATGGGCAGTCGATTTTGGCACCCATGCACCCTTCGTACGTATGGGGGTGGGTGGGAATGTGGCAGGATGGGTGCCCAATCTATTTTATGTGTCCGATGCCCCCACCCGGCAGATACACACATGCTGGGGATGTATTCAACCCAGGGTTGTGGAAAGGGTGCAGGGCAGTGGGATTTGTTTTGTACTGAACCACTTCTGTACTGAACCACCAAACAGTTGGCGCACACATGATGGGCTAAGTGACCTCGCTGTGTCTTTGGCTCTGATTTATTGTATGTGGAGTGTTTTGAGATTTTTTCAAGGCATGATAACGTGCTAGATAAATATGAGTCCTTCTCGACTTCCACAGAGAAAAGCATCAGGATCAACATTTGTTGGCATGCAGCATAAAAACCCCACCATCAGTGCTGCATCCATGTTAAATCAAAATTAAAGAAAGAATCCTTTCAACTATGTTGTCCATCATGAGCAATCCAATTGGGTTAGATAACATTCATATGCAATGCATTTTGTCATAATTTTTACAACATTCATTGTGCCTTTAAAACACAGATCATATTGGATGCAGGACAATCTGCTGGAACTTCCTAAGTTTTGCACCTTTCTCATCCACTGACTTAAACAGTCTCTTTATCTCTCTACCAAATTAAATCTTTTGTAACCCCGTGTCAGGTTGTCTCTAAAGTCAAAGAGATTGAAGATTATTTCTCCTGTCTTTGCACTTTCAGCTTATAAACAGTAAAATAGAAATAGTTGTCTCCCTTAGTAGATTAAACTGAAGGCAGTAGTCTCTCTCTTGAGAGAGTCTTTTCTGTGTTATTAGAACAGAAGTTAAATTGCTCCTCCGAGAGAAAAAATAATCTTTTTGATTTGTTTCTATCAGGCTCCAAGTGGCAAAAAATGATCAGTTTATTTAAAGCTGTTTGTTTTCTTTCTACGGACAAGATGTCAAACCACAAAAATGTGAACATTTTGAATTTGCACATTTAAACAGCCAAGGCCCAGTTAACTCAAAGACGAGAGAATTTTAAACCAAACAATTCATGCACAGCCTTGGGGGCCCCCATTTCCAATTTTGTTTATCCTACTCAACTTTGTCACTGTGACTCTCTAGTGACCCAGTTTTAATACTGTGACATACTCATATCTTTACATACAGACACAGCTCACACACAACTAGTCCACTACTGTGGAAGGTGTTTCGTAGCTCAAGAACTGTAGAATCCTGACAATCTGAACACCAAGCTGTCCTAAATTGAGTTTTCTCTTCTTTATGTGTTTACATGGGAGATTCAAATGGACTGCAGTTGAGATTTCTAATTGTAAGCTCAAGTCCTTTGAAACACAAGCCTTGATGCAGACTTTCTTTTTATTCATTCATGGGATTTGGGGTTTGCTGGCTGGGCCAGCATTTATTGCCCATCCCAATGACCCTTGAGAAGGTGGTGGTGAGCTGCCTTCTTGAACTGCTGCAGTCCATGTGGTGTAGGTTCACCCACAATGCTGTTAGTGAGGGAGTTTCAGGATTTTGACCCAGCAACAGTGAAGGAACAGTGATATAATTCCAAGTCAGGATGGTGAGTGACTTGGAGGGGAACTTCCAGGTGGTGATGATCCCATGTATCTGCTGCTCTTGTCCTTCTAGATGGACATGGTTGTGGGTTTGGAAGGTGTTGTCGAAGGAGCTTTGGTGAATTCCTGCAGTGCATCTTGTAGATGGTACACACTGCTGCTACTGTGTGTCAGTGGTGGAGGGAGTGAATATTTGTGGATGTGATGTCGATCAAGCGGGCTACTTTGTCTTGGACGGTGTCAAGCTTTGTTGGAGCTGCACTCATCCAGGCAAGTGGAAAGCATTCCATCACATTTCTGACTTGTGCCTTGTAGATGGTGGACAGGCTTTGGAGGTTCAGGAGGTAAGTTACTCGCCATGGGATTCCTAACCTCTGACCTGACCTTGTATCCATTGTATTTATATGGCTAGTCTAGTCAGTTTCTGTTCAATGGTAACTCCCATGATGTTGATAGTGGAAGATTCAGCAATGCTAATGCCATTGAATGTCAAGGGGCAGTGGTTAGATTCTCTCTTGTTGGAGATGGTCATTGTCTGGCACTTGTGTGGCACGAATGTGATTTGCCTCTTGTAAGCCCAAGCCTGAACTTGCAGAATTGGGGGAGGGGGAGGGATTCATACAGAAAATTAAGAGTCCAGGTTTCCCCACATGCCACTGTGGTTTAACTCCACAGTGTGCATATTTCTTGTTTGCCAAGATACCCATCTGGAATTCAGCCTGGTTCACTTCCAATCACACAGAGAGCTCTCTGGAGCAAACCACAGCTGCAGGTAGGGAGCTGTTAGGGTTGCCAACTGTGATTAAATGTATTCCTGGAGGCGTCATCACATGACTTGCCCATACTCCAGCCATTAGTCAATTAACACATCCATGCTTGTGACGTACTGCCTTCCTACACCAAAAAGTCTCATTATGCAATTGGATGCTTCTTAGCTGTAAGCCAAACAGCTCATTTTTACCCTCATTTTCAATATTTTTATATCTGTGAAGGGAAATGTTAAAAAGTGACAAAACATATTTTCTAATGTCCATGATTTTTCTTCAGGGTTGCAAAGAGATGTGTCCTGGACAATGATCTCAAATTCCTGGAGACTCCAGGCCAATCCTAGAGGGTTGGCAACCTAGAGTCTGTAGCTGCTATTGGGAACATTGGTGGGAGAGGGAAAATTTGTCCAATCTCTGACCTGGGCTTGTAGGGTTGGTTCTGAACCCCACGGCCAGGTGTTTTATATGGGGATTGCTCTAATGATACGGGGGTGGGGGAAGGGGGCGGTGGGGCAAGCAGGGGCCTGATATAATGCAATATAATGTAAGAGGATAAGCTTGGAGGCTGGGGTAAAGCAGTCCGGCTCCTCCAGGTCCATAAGCAGTGCTATAAAGCCACTGACCTTCTCCCCAAAGCTGTCCTCACCTCCCTTCAGCTGTCAGGTTTCGCAAGGCCAAGAAAACCCAAAAAATGAAGAATTTAACTTTCTAAGCAGGTTAAATCTGAGGCTGATAGCCTCAGTAGAATAATCAAATGATCAATCTGCTTTGCGGGAGCAGGCTGACTGCCTGGCCCCTTGCACCCAACTCCATTGAAGCCACAAATTGGTGGGTTGGAGTTGAATTGGAGATTTTTAATATTTTAACATCCCACTGAAGCTCATGCATTTTGGGAGTTAAAATTCACCACAAATGGGCTGATAAACACCCACCCACCACAGAGGCTGTGAAGCATACATTCAAGCTATACATTGAAGCTCCGATGTGTAAACCAGTCTGCACGTCTTATTGCTTTCAATGAATGCAAGTGCAAAATGTTTTTTCTTTCAAATATTATGCCCTTCCTACATTGTGAGAGGGTGAACAGGAGAGATATTATCTAAGCAATCCAGTGGATCGAGAAAGGTCCTGTTATACATTCATACAATTACTATAATCCAAATGAACCAGTAAACCATTATGACCCATCTGTTACTAGGACAGCAATGTCATATTAATAATGCCGACACCAATTCAAAAAGATACTGATGTGTAAACAGACTAGCACTTCAGAGTTAGGTGACTGCAAATAATATGCATCCTTCAAAATTGAGTGTTCTTCAGTTCATTCCACATAAACAACTAGAATAGTATGAAATTTGGATAGAAAGCTTGAAAAGCACATAAGTAGGTTTGAAGCTTGTTATTATCTTCAGCAAGCGATGAAAAATTAGATGATCTTCAAATCCTCTTCAGGGTTTAGAATTGTCAGAAATTCAAATTATTCCTGGTGTATCCCCAACTTTCTACATGTGGTTGTGATGCAGTCCCTTGGCCTAGATATTAACTGATCCAATACAGTCTGCTATATTGTCACAGTTTAAAAACACGTTTTGAAATAGACTGACTCTTTGTAACTCTAAACCTGCCAATATTCTAGGGATTAAGGAGAGAAGAGCATATCCCCAATAATCCAAAAAGCATTGTCATATAACACATATTGAATAAGAATTGCAAGATTTGCAGTAAAACCAATGGTGAGTTTGTTTGTACACCACTTTAATGTATTAAAAATCCAGAAATTTGAGGAAAACAAGAGATATGTGGCTGAACATTTGCCACCTAGGTGGGAAAGAGGAGCTGGATCTACTTTTGGGTCAGAAATCTGCCCTTGAGTAGGGAACTAACTGAAGTTCAGATTTTCATAGGGGTTAGCCCTTAGTTGGTATGGCGATGGGTCTCCTGTCCACTTATGGCCAGTGGAGGCAGCTGTTCACTATATATGCCAATGATTTGGATATGGGGACCAAATGTAATATTTCCATGTTCACAGATGACACAAAGCTAGGTAGGAAAGTGAGTTGTGGGAAAGATGCAAAGCAGCTTCAAGAGGATTTGGACAGACTTAGTGAATAGACAAGAACCTGGCAGATGGAATACAATGTGGAAAAATGAAAGGTTATCCACTTTGGTAGGAGGAACAGATATGTAAAGTATTTCGTAAAAGGTAAGAGATTAGGAAGTGTAGATGCCAAAGACACTTGCGTGTCCTCATCAATAAGTCAATGAAGCAAGAAGCAGGTGCAGCAAGAAATTAGGAAGGCTAATGGAGGCCTTTATCACAAAACGATTTGAGTACAGGAGTGATAAAGTCTTGATTCAATTGTGTCGAACCTTGGTTAGACAGCACCTGGAGTACTATGTACAGTTTTGGCCCCCTTACCTTAGGAAGAATATTATTGCCATAGAGAGAGTGCAACGAATGTTCCCTAGACTTGTTCCCAGAATGGCAGGACTGCCCTATGAAGAGAGATTGGGGAAAGTGGGCCTGTATTCTCTAGATTTTCAAAGAATGAGAGGTGATCTTATTGAAACTTACAAAATACTTAAAGGGATAGACAGGATAGATGCAGATAAGATGTTGGGGAGTCTAGAACCAGGGAACAAAATTTAAGCATATATGGGAAGCTAATTAGGGCCGAGATGAGGAGAAATCTTTTTGTTCAGAAGGTAGTGAATCTTTAGAATTCTCTACCCCAGAGGTCTGTGGAAGCTCAGTTATTGAATATGTTTAAAAGTAGAGATTGACAGATCTGTAAACACCAATGACATAAAGAAGAGTTCCTTGGGTAGTTTCCTAGGCCCAACCATCTTCAGCTGCTTCATCAATGATCTTCTTTCCACATAAGGTCAGAATCGGGGATGTTTCTTGATGATTGCACAATGTTCAGCACATTTGCGGCTCCTCAGATACTGAAGCAGTCCATGTCCAGATGCAGCAAGACCTGGACAATATCCAGGCTTCTGCTGACAAGTAGCAAGTAACATTTGTGCCACACTAGTGCCAGGCATTGCCCACCTGCAACAAGAGAGAATCTAACCATCATCCCTTGACATTCAATGGCATTACCATTGCCGATTCCCCCACTATCAACATCCTGCGGGTTGCCATTGACCAGAAACTGAACTGGGCTAGCCATATAAATACTATGGGTACAAGAGCAGGTCAGAGGCTAGGAATCTTGCACCGAGTAACTCACCTCCTGTCTCCCCAAAGCCTGCCACTATTTACAAGGCACAAGCCATGAGTGTGATGGAGTACTCCTCACTTTCCTGGAAGAAGCTTGACGCCATCTAGAACAAAGCAGTCCGCTTGATTGGCATCCCATCCACAATCACGCACTCCCTCCACAACTGATGCATAGAAGTAGCTGTGTGTACCATCTACAAGATGCACTGCAGGAACTCACCAAGAGTCCTTAGAGAACACCTTCCAAACCCATGAACACTACCATCTAGAGGGAAAAGGGCAGCAGACACATGGGAACATCATCACCTGGAAGTTCCCCTCCAAGCCACTCACCATCCCGACTTGGAAATATATTGCTATTCTTTCACTGTCACTGGGTCAAAATCCTGGAACTGTTTTCCTAACAGCAGTGTGTGTGTACCTACACCATATGGACTGCAGTAGTTCAAGAAAACAGCTCACCAACATCTTCTCAAGGGCAATTAGGGATGGACAATGAATGCTGGTCCAGCCAGCAATACCCACATTCTATGAATGAATAAAAAGAATTATGGGGGAAAAGCTTTGGAGTGAATAATCAGCCTTGATCGTATTGAATGGTGGAGCAGGCTCGATGGGCAGAATAGCCCATTCCTGCTCCTATTTTCCTATGTTCCTATGAATGACAATGGGTTAGATAAAATGTGGAACTCATTTAGATTCCTCATGGGAGCCATCACCGGAGGTTCCTGGTTATCTTGAAGGAAAAATATGCTGATTGATAAAGTGGAAAGCTTTGGCACCAAGGGATGTGAGATGTCACCCCTGGCACCTGGGCAGGGCAGACCCTCACTTCATCGATGCTGGCCTGGGTCTAATGCTGAAAGCCTGAGGAAGAGGAGGGAGGTCCATGTCCTTGAGAGTGGCAGGAGGAGGCCACCTCATCACGCAGTAGTACTGTTCAGTACCATCTCCTCCACCTTCAATTCCTCCTCTCTCACCTCTTGCTCCTCCCAGCTATCCCCTACCAGGGCCTCGAATCCCTGGAGGGAAATCCTGTGGAGAACACAGCAGACCATGAGAAAGACTGAATCTTTTGCAAGGGTGTATTGGAGGCACTATTCAATGGGTCCAGGCACAGGGATGACATCTTCAAAAGCCCAATGGCCTATTCAGTAATTGTCCTTCTGAGCAGGTGGCATTAATTTTGTCGCCTCTGTGCCACTGTCCAGGCGGTCCGGTAGAGAGGTCGGTAGAAGTCTATTCATCGGATCCCCATTGTCCCCTCTGATTCATTCACAACTTTTGAGTGTTGAAGATCTGAGACAGCCTGGCCTGGTGGAGGTTGAAGGAGTCATAACTGCTACTGGGAAAAGGAGTGCAAACATGGAGAAAGCTCTTGTTGCTGTCACAGACCAGTTAGCCATTGAGGAAGTGGAAGCCCTTCCTGTTGATGGATCTCAGTGGCTGCTTGCTGGCTGCTTTGATGGCCACATAGGTGCAATTGATGATGCCCTGCAACTGGAGGAATCCACCAATGGAGGTGACCCAATGCCATGTCTATCATTAAAGAAATGAGCTGTCCAGTCCTGGTAAAGAGCATCAATGACCAGCGAGGTGCTGCCATTTTTGAGATGCTACTAAACTGATCCTTGAAAGGAGTTAGAAGCAAAGAGCTTGTGACATAAGGCATAGTGACCAGCTTTGTAGTTGCAAGATCCTTGGCCACGAGGGCACACCTGTCTGTGACCATCTGCCTGGAGAGTCACGTTCTCCTGTAGTACTGGTTCTCGGGCATCTCCAGTAACTATATCCTCAGTGGTCAATCCTTTGTTGCCGGTTTGGCCTCTGTTGCCTTCATCTCCTTCTTTCCTCTCCTTTCCTTTCACATGCCTGCCGTTCTGCCCTTCCTGCAAAGCGTGTTGCCCCTCATCGCTATGGGGCCAAAAATCTGGCAGTTGTCCCCCTGTTGCCAGCTGGAGCCCTCCTTCTGGATGGGTGGCTACCCAGTTGTCCTTGGCAGTCATGCCCCTTGCTTTTCTGCCTTTGCAATGCCAGGGGCACTGACAATGTTCAAAGCCCAGGTGCTGAGTGCCCACTCTCCATGCCTACATCGCACCAGGGGCACCCCTCTCACCAAGCACCCAGTCACTCTTTGCCCCACTGAGCCTGTGAGAGGGCCATAGTGATGACCTGGGTCAACCATTACTGGGGTCTGACTCTGTACCCACCACCCCTTAGCTGTTCTGAAAACAACAGTTTCTACAACATTTACACCTTTTAAACTTCCCACCCTTCCCCTTCTGTGAGCTCTAAATGAGCTTTTTAAGCAGGTGTAATTGGCCTTAATGGGAATGGGAGTGGGATTCCGGTCTGCCCCCACACCCCCGACTGTGCTGCTCAGTATTGCTTGCGCCAGGATTGGTACCTTCAAATTAACATGCCACTTGGCACCGGTACTTTTGCACCATGCACCCCTATCCTGGCCTCTATTCTTGTCTTTTTGCTGTGGGTGGGGGGGTGAAAATTCAGCCCATGCTGCGAGTTTCAAATCATCACGCATTGCTGGACATTTGAATCACAAAAAGCAGAGCTCATTGTCAACCTCCCAATCAATGTCACGTAATTGCTGCATTTGTGCCATAAAAACTAATTAATACTCTCTGCAGCAAGTTGGGGCTGCTATGTCATGGCTTTAGAATGATGTTAATGGGGCAATTTATGTTTTCAATAGCCTTTGCTTTGGAGCCGCTTGCCAATGAATGATAACTGTTCTGCAAATGCTGCAAAAAGCACGCAAATTAAATTGTGGAAATTATAAAAGGTAAACCCTTCACAGAGAAAAATATATATATTAGAGATTAGAAAGGAATGAGGAACCTGAGAACAAACAATGAGAGCACAGATTGGAACATGCTTTACTGGGTACAAATGTTCATGGTATAAAATCAGGTAATGAAGGTGGGGGTTACATTTCCAAATCGTGCTCACTGCCAAATGCAAATTCCAAGTAATTATAAATCATAACTGGCTGCAGCACTGAAATAGAAGAAAAGCTGAAAATTCTTTTTCTCAAGGTAGTGACAAAATGAATCAAATTACATTGTTCGTAAATTAAATTAATGGCCCACTTCAGTGTTTCACTGTTTGTGTAATGTAGGATCTGCTGTGCTAGAAAAGGTAGAAGTACACTACACTGATGTACAAGTTAAACTCTTCAGCTAAGTAGTGTTATTGAAGGCTGCCACATTGGGCACTGCAACCTGGACGTCAAGAATGTCAAGCCTGCAGAAATTCTTGATAATGCTGCTTGTTACAGCCAAGAAAAGATTTTGTGCAGAAAATTCACTTGCGTTGCACATGGTTCATACAGAAATTGAGGGTGGGCGGCAGGAAAGACTTATTCATTAATTGGGGCAAATAATTCATTTTATATGGAAGAAAATCTGGGGTGGATGGGGGAGGGGAAATAACCATAAAAACATGGGGCAGAATTTTACACCTCCCGACCTGATTGGGTGTAAAATTGCGCGAGAAGACGTTGGGTGAGCCTCCCAATGTCATTGCGCACTTGTGCAATATTTCTTGGTGGATGCGCACAAAAGTTGGAAGCGCGCCTGCCAACAATTAAGCGGGCAGTTAAGGCCATTAACGGCACAATTGACGCTGATTTTTTTCATTGCCTGTCCAACCTTACAGTTGGCGGATGGGCAAATTGGCCAGGCAGCCTTAGCATTTTTCATCAAACCTCACCCAAGGGCGAGATGACATTTCTGTGATGAAATAAAATAAGAATAAACTTTATCGAACAGCATTTTTAGCAGCTATATTTTCAGGTGATTGATTATGATGCATGGACACTTTTTTTCAGCTTTTATAAACTTTATTTTAGTATTTTCAGGTTTCCAACTCCCTGAGGCAGCTGTCTGCCTTCAGGGAGCTTTCTCACAGTGCTCACCCTGTCCGTGAAAACGTCATCGCCTGCCCTCCTCCCGCCTCCACCCTGGCAGCGCTGAGCATTTCAGCCCACATTTCATGCTGGCTGGCCATTAATTGGCCAGCCAGTGTGAAATTGTGGTTTGGGGCCAATCGCGGGCGACGACCTGTTTCCTGACCAGTCGCGGGCCCGTCGATCAAGTGCGCCCACCTCGGGTAAAATTCAGGCCATGGAAAGGCTTTGATTTGAGAATCCCACAAAACTGTGCTGCAACATGACTCTCCCTCACTCCTTAGGCAAGGGATCAGTCTGTAACGTAGATTCACTGATAAAACTGTACTTATTATTTAGGAACAAGTCACCATTGTCTGGCACTCTGGGGTAGTATAATTGGGTACAAATGCAACTTGAAATAATCTGTTTTATAATACTGGAATTGATCAGCATGCCTAACATTCACAACCATTTGTTAATGCGAACAACATAGAACAGCATGTAGAATAGACACAAAATAGTGAATAAGGCGGTGGAACATTACTGCCCCCATATTTTCCGCTGTCCTAAGGGGTACCACAAACAACCTCCATTAATCATCAAGTCAAGATTTTGCAATCATTTGAATGAAAAGGATTCTAATAGTCACTCATTGGTTTGAAAATTATTTTTCTGGTAACATGTCCCACATTCATATTACTTATCTGCGATCTCAGCAAAGGGCTCTTTGTCAATTACCATTTCATTATCAAATAACAGTAATTGTTGAAGTGGGTTTCTCAAGTGCTGGGACTCCTAGTGTTCTGTAATTCAATCCTTATATTCTGCAAGATGGATTTTGGAGCCTTGCAGTAACAGGGAACTAACATGACATATATTGAAAGTCGGAAATTTTACTTTTATTTATGGTGCCAAACCTGCTACAAAGCTGGAGAAAGAAATAGAATCTAGAATCACTTATTATATTCAGCAAACCATTTCATGATCTACCCTGATTTGTATAATCCTCTATTCTATTCTTAAGCAGACACTTATCTGGGTCTTTTTAAAAGCTATTAACTGACAAAATGTTAATTGCTTTTGTCAGTAATGTATTTTATAGGGGAACTATGCTTGTTAGAGATTCATTAATTCTGTGTTCTTGTCTTTTACTTGTATAATTGTAATCCAAGCTAATCATCCTGCTTAGATCTACGTTATAATTAATGAAAAGCACAGATAATGTAAGACTAGAATCATAATCCCTGCCAATAGCCTTATATCCATGAAAACAAGTCTCTTAAGTCTGGAAATCATCCTATCCAGTCTTTTCTGAGCCCTCTACAATATGTTTAAGTCCTATTGTGTCCAAGACGTGCATTAATATAGCACCTTTCACACCCAAACATCAGTCGACCTTGGGTCAACACTATTCATCTGTGCCAGCTGCAGAAGGCACTGCCACTCATGAATTGGCCCCTACAGCCACAGCAGACAATGTTAAATCTAGAAATGGCACCTTGGGTACAGTCCATCATCTGCCAAAATAGACAGATGTCCTGTTTCAGGCCTATAAGGTTTCCCAAAGCCTTTCACAGTTCATCAACTTCTATTGGATAGCAATCAGTTTCATTAAACAGAGAAACATGGCAGCCAATTTACAAAAGAGATAAATAAAAAATCTGGTTTGGTGATGTTGATTGCGAGATAGTATTTTCTTGGATTTCAGGGATATTTGCCCATCTCTTCATCAAATTCTTCTTCTCGAGCTCTCTAACTGCAGGAAGGCTCTTGGTGATTATTTGCCAAACCACGACAAAGTGCCGGTGAATTTTACTACAAAGGCCCTGACTCTCCCTCAGCTGCAATGGGAATTGAACCTTGTGTTGTTGGCGTTAATCTGATTCACGCACCAGCTATCTGGCTATCCTAATGCTGTCAGTACATCTCCAAGAATGGTTCCTGAACTTGCGCCTGCAGAGTCATTTGGTTCACAAGGATTCATTCTCCACCCCTTTCTGTCCTTAATCTTCATATTGTTCCTGATGATTTCTTTCAGCTTGGGGTTAGATTCTATGGGCTGAATTTAGAGTGGTGAGGTGGGGATTGCTGCATACTGCTCACCACCGCCACCACCCCCCCCCCCCCACCCCCCACCCCCCCGCCATCCCAGAAGAAATGCCAGTCCCAAAGTGACTGACGTTAAACAAGGCTATCCCGCTGCCATAATGCACTCTGAGTGGCCTTAAGGAGGTGAGGGTTGGACTTCCACCCCTCACTGGAAAGAAGTCGTGCCCTTGAGAGCTGCTGACCAATCTGATTGGCCAATCTATCAGTCCCAGCAGCACCAGAACTCAGTAGTGAGCACTGCTGGGACTGCAAGTCAGCTGGGATGAAGGCATGGCTGCTGGAATGAAGCAAGTTTGGGATTTGGATGGAGAGCGATTGGGGACCCTAGGGAGCAGATGAATGGGACGAGTTTTGGTGGCCCAGTGGGGATTGACAATTAGGGGGAACATCGAGGGTGGTGTGGGGTGGGAGGGGGTGATGCTGCCGGTGCACACAGGATCTGCTCCCTTTCTTTCTGCCTTTTAATGAGTTGAGTTAAAAAACAGCCTTTCGATTCCCGCCCACCCATGTCAACTGCATTATAAATGGGCAGCATAATTTTCAGGTCAATTGGCTTGTGAACAAGCTCATTTGCCCTTTAGTTTTTTTTTAAAAAGTGAGAGCCTAATGTCTTATGGGGAATGGGTTCGGATAACACACCTGGAAGCGGAATAACACACCTGGAAGCGGGCTGTAAAATCCACTCTTATATGTATGCTAATAGCACTCAACTGCATTTTCTCACTGCTTACTGAAAATCGCATTACACACTGTCTGACGTTAAGCTATAGAATTTAAGCCAGAATTTTTTCCAATTGAACATTAGTTCAACTGAAGTTGCTATTCTTGGTCCCAACCAAAAACAAAAGAGCACAAGAAATAGGAGGAGTAGACCATATTGTCCATCATGCCTGCTCTGCCATTCAATACAATCATGGCTGATCTTAGGTTTCAATTCCATTTCCCCACCTGCTCCCCATATCCCTTGATTCCCTGAGACACCAAAAATCCAAGTACCCCAGCCATAAATGTATTCTTTGATGGAACATCCACAACCCTATGGGGCAGAGAATTCCAATGACTCACAACCCTTTGGGTGAAGTAATTCCCCCTCATCTTAGTCCTCAATGATCGGGACCTTATCCTGAGGCTGTGGCCCCGTGTCTTAGATTCCCCAACCAGCAGAAACAATCTCAGCGTCTTCAAGCCTCTTTAGAATCTTGTACTTTTCAATTAGATCACCTTTCATTCTTCAAAATGCCAGAGAAATTAGGTCCAATTTGTTTGGCTCCCCTATCCCAGGGACCAAATTAGTGAACCTTCACTGTACTGCCTCCAATGCAAGTATATCCTTTCTTAAATGTGGAGACCAAAACTGCACACAGTACTCCAGATGTGGTCTCACCAAAACCCTGCACAACTCTAGCAAGACTTATTTTTTCTTCTACTCCAATCCCCTTGCAATAAACGCCAACATGGCATTTGTCTTCCTAATTGCTTGCTGTACCTATATGTTAACTTTTAGTGTTCATTGGACAAGTGCACCTAAAGTCTAAAACAAAAACAGAATTACCTGGAAAAACTCAGCAGGTCTGGCAGCATCGGCGGAGAAGAACAGAGTTGACGTTTCGAGTCCTCATGACCCTTCGACAGAACTTGAGTTCGAGTCCAATAAAGAGTTGAAATATAAGCTGGTTTAAGGTGTGTGTGGGGGGGCGGGGGGGCGGAGAGAGAGAAATGGAGGGGGGGGTGTGGTTGTAGGGACAAACAAGCAGTGATAGAAGCAGATCATCAAAAGATGTCAACAACAATAGAACAAAAGAACACATAGGTGTTAAAGTTAAAGTTGGTGATATTATCTAAACGAATGTGCTAATTAAGAATGGATGGTAGGGCACTCAAGGTATAGCTCTAGTGGGGGTGGGGAGAGCATAAAAGATTTAAAAATATTTAAAAATAATGGAAATAGGTGGGAAAAGAAAAATCTATATAATTTATTGGAAAAAAAAGGAAGGGGGAAACAGAAAGGGGGTGGGGATGGGGGAGGGGGGAGCTCACGACCTAAAGTTGTTGAATTCAATAGTCAGTCCAGAAGGCTGTAAAGTGCCTAGTCGGAAGATGAGGTGTTGTTCCTTCAGTTTGCGTTGGGCTTCACTGGAACAATGCAGCAAGCCAAGGACAGACATGTGGGCAAGAGAGCAGGGTGGAGTGTTAAAAGGCAAGCGACAGGGAGGTTTGGGTCATTCTTGCGGACAGACCGCAGGTGTTCTGCAAAGCGGTCGCCCAGTTTACGTTTGGTCTCTCCAATGTAGAGGAGACCACATTGGGAGCAACGAATGCAGTAGACTAAGTTGGGGGAAATGCAAGTGAAATGCTGCTTCACTTGAAAGGAGTGTTTGGGCCCTTGGACGGTGAGAAGAGAGGAAGTGAAGGGGCAGGTGTTGCATCTTTTGCATGGGCATGGGGTGGTGCCATAGGAGGGGGTTGAGGAGTAGGGGGTGATGGAGGAGTGGACGAGGGTGTCCCGGAGGGAGCGATCCCTACGGAATGCCGATAGGGGGGGTGAAGGGAAGATGTGTTTGGTGGTGGCATCATGCTGGAGTTGGCAGAAATGGCGGAGGATGATAATTTGAATGCGGAGGCTGGTGGGGTGATAAGTGAGGACAAGGGGGACCCTATCATGTTTCTGGGAGGGAGGAGAAGGCATGAGGGTGGATGCGCGGGAGATGGGCCGGACACGGTTGAGGGCCCTGTCAACGACCGTGGGTGGAAAACCTCGGTTAAGGAAGAAGGAGGACATGTCAGAGGAACCGTTTTTGAAGGTAGCATCATCAGAACAGATACGACAGAGGCGAAGGAACTGAGAGAATGGGATAGAGTCCTTACAGTAAGCGGGATGTGAGGAGCTGTAGTCGAGGTAGCTGTGGGAGTCGGTGGGTTTGTAATGGATGTTAGTGGACATCTATCACCAGGGATTGAGACAGAGAGGTCAAGGAAGGGAAGGGAAGTGTCAGAGATGGACCACATGAAAATGATGGAGGGGTGGAGATTGGAAGCAAAATTAATAAATTTTTCCAAGTCCCGACGACAGCATGAAGCGGCACCGAAGTAATCATCGATGTACCGGAGAAAGAGTTGTGGAAGGGGGCTGGAGTAGGACTGGAACAAGGAATGTTCCACATACCCCATAAAGAGACAGGCATAGCTGGGGCCCATGCGGGTACCCACAGCCACACCTTTTATTTGGAGGAAGTGAGAGGAGTTGAAGGAGAAATTGTTCAGCGTGAGAACAAGTTCAGCCAGACGGAGGAGAGTAGTGGTGGATGGGGATTGTTCGGGCCTCTGTTCGAGGAAGAAGCTAAGGGCCCTCAGACCATCCTGGTGGGGGATGGAGGTGTAGAGGGATTGGACGTCCATGGTGAAGAGGAAGCGGTTGGGGCCAGGGAACTGGAAATTGTTGATGTGACGTAAGGTGTCAGAGGAATCACGGATGTAGGTGGGAAGGGACTGGACAAGGGGAGAGAGAAGGGAGTCAAGATAACGAGAAATGAGTTCTGTGGGGCAGGAGCAAGCTGAGACGATCGGTCTACCGGGGCAGTTCTGTTTGTGGATTTTGGGTAGGAGATAGAAGCGGGCTGTCCGAGGTTGGGCGACTGTCAGGTTGGAAGCTGTGTGAGGAAGATCCCCAGAGGAGATGAGGTCAGTGACAGTCCTGGAAACAATGGCTTGATGTTCAGTGGTGGGGTCATGGTCCATGGGTCATGCACCTAAAGTCTCTTTGAACGTCCACACTTACAAGTTTTTCACCTTTTAAAAAATATTCAGCTCTTCTATTATTTCAACCAAAGTGAATAACTTCACACTTCCCTACATTATAATCCTTCTGCGACCTCGTTGGCCACTCACTTAACCTGTCTATGTCTCTTTGCATCCTCTCTGTGTTCTCCCCATAGCTTACTTATCCACCTAGCTTTGTATCATCAGAAAATTTAAATACATTATTCTCTGTCTCTTCATCTAAGTCATGAATATAGATTGTAAATAGCTGAGGCCCCACCTTGTGGTACTCCACTTTTCAGTGCCTGCCAACTTGAAAAAGTTTCATATATGTCCATTCTGTGCTTCCTGCCTGTTAAGCAATCCTCTATCCATGCTAACATATTACCTCCAACTTCATGCATACTTATCTTGCTGATTAACCTTTTGTCTGGCACCTTGTAAAAAGCCTCTTGGAAATCCAGGTATACCACATCAACTTGTTTCCCCTTATCTACCTGACTAGTTACATCCCTCCAGGGCCACAAGTTCTTGCCCTCATTACAGCTTTGGTTCAAACATGGACAAAGGAGCTGAACTCCAGAGATGCAGTGAGAGTGACTGCCCTTGACATCAAGGCAGCATTTCACTGAGTGTGACATCAAGGAGCCCTAGCAAAACTGGAATCAATGAGAATAAGGAGGAAAACTCTTTGTTGGTTGGAGTCATACCTAGCACAAAGGAAGATGGCTGTGGTCTTTGGAAGTCAATCATCTCAGTCCCAGGACATTACTGCAGGAGTTCCTCAGGGTAGTGTCCTCAGCCCAACCATCTTCAGCTGCATCATCAATGACCTTCCCTCCATCATAAGGCCAGAAGTGGGGATGTTTGCTGATGACTGCACAATGTTCAGCACCATTCACAACTCCTCAGATACTGAAGCAGCCCATGTCCAAATGCAGCAAGACCAGGACAATATCCAGGCTTGGGCTGACAAGTAGCAAGTAACACTCACACCACACTAGTGCCAGGCAATGACCATCTCTAACAAGAGAGAATCTAACCGTACCCCATGACATTCAATAGCATTACCATCATTGAATCCCCCACAATCTACATCCTGGATGTTACCATTGACCAGAAACTGAACTGGATTAGCCATATAAATACAATGGCTACAAGAGTAGGTCAGTGGCTAGGAATCCTGCAGCGAGCAACTCACAGCTAGGAATCCTGCAGCGAGCCTGTCCACAATCTACAAGACACTAGTCAGGAGTGTGATGGAATACTCCCCACTTGCCTGGATGAGTGCAGCTCCAACAACACTCAAGAAGTTTGACACCATCCAGGACAAAGCAGCCTACTTGATTGGCACCACATCTACAAACATTCACTCCCACCACCACCGACGAACAGTGGTAGCAGTGTGCACCAACTACAAGATGCATTGCAGGAACTCACCAAGGCTCCTTATACAGCACCTTCCAAACCCACAACTGCTGCCATCTAGAAAAACAAGGGCAGCAGGTAGATGGGAACACCACCACCTGGAAGTTCCCTCCAAGCCACTCACCATCCTGACTTGGAAACATATTGCCATTCCTTCAATGTTGCTGGATCAGAGACCTGAAACTCCCTCCCTAAAGGCACTGTGGGTGTACCTACACCACATGACGGCAGCGGTTCAAGAAGGCAGTTCACTACCACCTTCTCAAGGGTGATTAGGGATGGGCAATAAATGCTGGCCTAGCCAGAGATGCCCACATCCCATGAATGAATAAACAAAAGGCCAATATATTTGTTAAAGATGATTTCCCTTTAGTAAAACCATGTTGACTTGCTCTCACCATACTATGCTTTTCTAAGTCCATTGTGGACACTTCCTTAATAATTGACTCCAGCATTTTCCCAACAACTGTTGTTAGGCTAAATGATCTGTAGTTCCCATTTTCTCTTTTCTTCCCACTCCCTCTTTTCTTGAAAAGCAGAGTGATGTTTGCCAACTTCCAATCTGATGGGACCACTCCTGAATCCCAAAACATTGCTTCCGCTCCTCTGACTCCCATCATTATCCATGTCTCTTCCTTCAGGTGGAATTCATAATAGTCTTCATAGTGCCAAGATTGTTGCAGTATATTGAAGATAGATGCACAAAAACTTTCTGCCTCATCAGGCTTAATTCATGCCCAATTGGGGCTTTTGCCTGCCATTGTCTTGAATTAGTTCCAAATTAGAAATGTACCACCATGGAAAAGTGTTGAATGAAGGACAAGCATTTCTCCACCAGGATGGAGGGTATGAATGCTCCCTGTCCCACATTAGCAGATTGCTGAAGAGTAGATTTGAGAAAGGAAAGGAAACATCCTTGCAATAACCCATTCTTATGAGTAGAATCAATTGTAATGTAACTGAAAGCGTTTGTGAATCATATGGATTAATGTTTCCCAACAAACAGGTGTAGAAATAGGTCTGTGCTGTAAGTTAGCATTTGCTAAGATCAGAAGAAACAGGAGCAGGAGTGGACCATTGAGTCCATTGAGCCTGCTCCACTATTCAATAAGATCATGGTTGATCTGATTGTGGCCTTAATTCCACTTTTTTGCCTCTTCCCCATAACACTTGACACCCTTGCCAATGAAAAATCTAATTCAGCCTTGAATATATTCCATGACCCAGCCTCCTCTGCTCTCTGTGGAATAGAATTCCAAAGACTAACAACCTTCGGAGGCAAGAAATTCTTCCTCATTACCATCTTAAATAGAAAACCCTTTATTTTCAAACTGTGGCCCAAGTTCTAGATCCCCTTGAGAGGAAACATCCTCACAGAACCGACCCTGTGACGTCCCCTCAGAATCTTCCCTGTTTCAATAAGATCACCTCTTATTCTTCTAAACTCCAATGAGTATAGGCCCAACCTGCTCAATCTTTACTCATAAGACAACCCCTTCATTCCAGGAATCAGCCTATTGAATCTTTCCTGAACTGTTTCCAATATGATTATATCCCCTGTTAAGTAAGGAGACCAAAACTGTACACAGTACTCTAGGTGAGAACTCACCAATTGTAGCAAGACTTTCCTACTTTTATACTCCATCCTCCTTACAATAAAGGCCAATGTTCCATTTGCCTTCCAAATTACTTGCTGTACCTGCTTGCTAATGTTTTGGGATCCATGTCTAAGGATACCCAGATTTCTCTGTACTGCAACATTCTGCAGTCTGTCTGCATTTAAATAATATTCTGCTTTTATATTCTTTTGTCAAAAGTGGACACATTAATATTTTCCCACATTTTATTCCACCTGCCAACTTTTTGCTTATTCACTTTACCGTTCTACATCCATTTGCAGACTCTTTGGCCTGAATTTTCGCTTTTGCGTCGGGTGTGCAGAGACAGGGGGATTCCAGCTCCACGAACCTGACGAACATAAAAGTGGCCCTGAACATTGGATTTTAGGTCCGGGGGCACAGGTGAAAATGGGAGACATCTTGGAAGCGCTGGAAGGAGTGTCGAGACTGCCCAGTGCAGAAACGGGCTAGGTGGAATGCCTGCCTCAGTGAACCAACATCTTGTACAAAATTCATCAGTAAAGTGATGGAAGGGGTCATCATCTGTGTTATCAAGTGGCACTTGCTTAGCAAAAACTTGCTCACTGATGTTCAATTTGGGTTCCACCAGGGCCACTCATCTCCTGATCTCATTGCAGCCTTGGTTCAAACCTGGACAAAAGAGCTGAACTCCAGAGACACAGTGAGAGTGATTGCCCTTGACATCAAGGCAGCATTTCACTGAGTGTGACATCAAGGAGTCCTAGCAAAAGTGGAGTCAATGGGAATAAGGGGGAAAACTCTCCATTGGTTGTAGTCATACCTAGCACAAAGGAAGATGATTGTGGTTGTTGGAGGTCAGTCATCTCAGCTCCAGGATATCACTGCAAGAGTTTATCAGGGTAGTGTCCTAGGCCCAACCATCTTCAGCTGCTTCATCAATGACCCTCCTTCCATCGTAAGATCAAATGTGGGGATGTTCGCTGATGATTGCACCATTTGCAACTCTTGAGATACTGAAGCAGTCCATGTCCAAATGCAGCAAGACCTAGACAACATTCAGGCTTGGGCTGACAGGTGCTAAGAAACATTCACACCACACAAGTGCCAGGCAATGACCACCTCTAACAAGAGATAATCTAACCACCGCCCCTTGACATTTAATGGCATTACTATTCACTGAATAGCCCACTATCAATATCCTGGGGGGTTATCATTGACCAGAAACTGAACTCGACTAGCCATATAAATACAATGGCTACAAGAGCAGCTTAGAGGCTAGGAATCCTGCGGCGAGTAACTCATCTCCTGACTCCCCAAAGCCTGTCCATCATCTATAAGGCACAAGTCAGGAATGTGATGTAAAGCAACCTGCTTGATTAGCACCACATCCACAAAAGCTCACTCTCTCCACCACCGATGCACAGTAGCAGCAGTGTATACCATCTCCAAGATGCACTGTAGAAACTCACCAAGGCTCCGTAGACAGCATCTTCCAAACCTGTGACAGCTACCATCTAGAAGGACAACAAATAGATGGGAACACCACCACCTGGAAGATCCCCAAGTCACTCACCACCCTGCCTTGGAAAAACATTGCCGTTCCTTCACTGTCACTGGGTCAAAATCCTGGATCTTCCTCCCTAACAGCACTGTGGGTGTATCTACACCACAGGGACTGCAGCGGTTCAAGAAGGCAGCTCACCACCGCCTGCTCAAGGGTGATTAGGAATGGACAATAAATGCTGACCTAGCCAGTGAAGCCGACATCCCTTGAATGAATAAAAATGTAAAAAAAAACAATAAAAGATAAAACAGCCCTCCAGCCCTCACCCTTCATCCTCCAAACACTCCCCAACCCCACACATACCAATCCATGACATCTTGTGCCCTCTACCTACCCCCACGGTCCATCACATCCTCCATGCCAGCCTATGCTCCTCTACCCACCCCATGGCTCTGTATAGCTATGCCAGCTTAATGCCAACTTCATGCCCCCATCCACCACTCTTTGCCTTACACCCCCCATGTCACCTCACCTTGTATCTACCATGGGCAGACCTCAGGATTGATGCTGAGATTAAATAAACAGCTGAATTATACGGGGGTGGGGGTTGTCGGGATGGCACGCCCCACCACCCACCCCGAAAACCACGTGGTGAAGCTGAGCTGTTGCACTTGATCAGCCCCACAGCAGTAAAGCACTGCAGGGCTCATTAACCAGGGATGAGTGGGACTTTTGCCCCTCATACCCCAATGAGGGGCAAAAGTCCCTCAAAAGTCCCACTCATCCCTGAAGTCCTGCCATCTGGAGCTGCCACCCAGCAGTGCCAGGAAGGTATCAGTGGCAGCTGCCAGGACTGCAGCTCAAGTTAGGAGCCTAAGGCCTAGGAGCCCCGGAGTCAGGAGGGTTTGGATGCATGAGGGAGAGGGGCAGTAGAGGGACGAGGGGCAGTGTGAGAAGGTGGGTTTAAGAGTGTAAGTGGGTAGGAGTGAATGGGAGGTTCAGCCTAATTGGTGGGGGCGGAGGGGGGGGCACCCCAGAATTGGCAAAGGGAGGGCCCCGAAGAGCGATACCCCACTTCCTTCCCGCTGTTTAACCATTTGAGGTTAAAAATCAGGCTTCCAGCTCCCACCTTGCTGCCCACGCCAAACATGCAATTAGGGTCAATAGGCTTGATTTTAATATGGTGGTTGGGCTGTTGATTCCAGTTCCTGCTCTCCCATCCGCCGTACACACCACCCCCCTTCACCTCCCCACCCTGTATTATGGGGATGAGCTGCGGGCTAGATGGGAGGGTGTTGGGATGGGTGCGCACCCCATTTTACGTGTCCCCTGTGGGAAACACTCCTGCTGGGTACAAATAAAATTCAGCCCAAAGTAAAGTTCTAAGTTTCTATTGCAGACTTCATTAAAAAAATACTCATTCATAAAAACCTATCTGCTACATTTACATTCCTTCAACCACATAATTCCTTATAAAAACAAACATTTCATTCAAGTGCTCCCTTGTAAAACAAACATTAGAATTCATTGTCCCACGTCAATGCGTCGATGACCACTTGGATCTATCAATCAAACCAAAATTGCAGGCATTCCACTGTGGTAGTGGAAGGTTGTGAAATCAATTGTTTAGCACTAATCCAGTAATGAATGCCCTCAGGCTTATGTCAACCAAGAATGAAAGTGTAAAAAATGATTTAAAAAAAAATCCATGCAGCTTTTTTTTCAAAGATCTAAGGGGCAGGAGTTTTAAATGCCTTGACAACCAGATAGTTGCTTTTGACAGCTCTCTTGATAGTTATGCACTTTTTATCCACATTCATGTCTAATTTTAACAATAACAGAGGGAACTTTACCTCTCCCAATGGTGTCCTGGGACCATATCCAAAGAAGCACCCTACCTTTCTAAGAATAGCACCATACCTCTTCAAAGAACTCCACAAAGCTTAGATATGCTCCTACCATGTCTAATCTGCACATCATTTTTCTCACTCCCAGCTAACGGAAATCAGAGATCACTGGAGGAAGCTGCTGTT
Source organism: Carcharodon carcharias (assembly GCF_017639515.1). Classification (NCBI taxonomy): domain Eukaryota; kingdom Metazoa; phylum Chordata; class Chondrichthyes; order Lamniformes; family Lamnidae; genus Carcharodon; species Carcharodon carcharias. Next base: position 134,779,111 of record NC_054474.1, on the reverse strand, counting down.
TTACAAGGGCAGTAGTGTCCGCAAAATCCTGACCTAGCCCCATACCAGCCCCCTTGAAAATGGTAGGTGTTATGTTTGGGGGCCGGTACTTCTGGATTTTGGCCTCCTCCAATATTTTTGCAATGTTAGAGAAAGTCCAGGCCTTTGTATCCTCCTCATAACCAGCTTTCCTATCTATTTTTGTGTCATCAGCAAATTTGCCTTCAATATATAGATCGTGACTTCATCCAAGTCTTTTATAAAGATTGCAAATAGTTGAGGCCCCAACACGGATTCCTGTGGCACTCCACTAATTACAGTTTGCCAAACTAAAGCTAACCCAATTATCCAACACTGTTTCCTGTTAGCTAGGCAATCCTTTATTCACCCTAATATATCAACCCTAACACTATGGGCTCTTATCTTCTGCAGTAACCTTTTACGTTCAGCTTATCAAATGTATTTTGGAAATCCAAATAAGCTACATCCACTGGTTCCCCTTTATCCACACTGCTTGTTACATCCTCAAAGAACTCTAATATAATCTAACACCATGTTGATTCTGCCTGATTGTATTATAATTTTCTAAATGTTTTGCTACTACATCCTAATAATGGATTCTAACATCTTCTCAATTGCAGATGTTAGACTAACTGGCTTATAGTTTGCTGCTTTCTGTCTCCCTCATATTCTTGACCTGTTGAAAACAATAAATGAAAAAATTACACACATCAAACTCGCAAGTAGTGACCATTCATTATTAATGAAACAAAAGGTTCACATTTACATATGCCAAAATTTTTCATGTGTGATACATAAATGTCTTCTTTCACTTTGTGAGCTTTTACTGTTAGTTAAAATTTTATTTGAATCTCTGACTATAATTAGTAACCCCAACCTACTACTCCTGCAGTGTAAATTTTATGCAAGTGGAACAAGAAAAGGAAGGAACTGAATTAATCTTCTGAATATTATCTCACTGAAAATAATTAAGGAATTATAAAATTCTGATGTGCAACTTAAAAAGTTATTTTTAAACTTTGGGCAGCTCACAACATATTTATTCCCAAAGTTGTAGGAAAAGGTTACTTTTGAATACAGGACACATGAAAACTTCTTAATAGAATGGTAGAAACTTCAGCGTAAAAGGAGGCCATTTGACCCATTGTATCTATGCTGTTGCCAGCTGGAACTCTTGATTTCAAATGGTCCTGCATTGATTGGCAAGGATAGTAGGAAAGAGAAAAAGAAACACCTTATGATTTGTCTGGTAGGTAGAGAGCCACCTGTGAACCCCCCTAAACTTGATGTAGTGCTATCTGTGAAGCCTGGCGTTGATGACTGCGAGTGCTGCCCTAAGAAAGGAAGGCAAACAAACCTCCAAGTCTTGAGCAAAGTGCAGCTCGCCAAGTGCATGTCACTCATATTCAGTTGTGAAACATGTTGACGTGTTTTTTTTTCTCGGGAAGGAAGGGGGATTGTCGCTCTTCAGGGACTGCCCTTTGCCAATTGCGGGGTGACCCCCCCCCTCCTTACGCTGAACCTCCTCTTCATTCCTACCCACTTACGCTCTTAAACCTACCCTCTCCCACCCTGCAACTCTGTATCTATGGACAGGATCTTCCCCCCGTTGGGTGGCTGGGTGGGGGGTGGGGGGGTGGTGGGGGTGGTGGGTTGTGCTGGAACGGGTGCGAGCAGGCGGGTTCCCGATTGGCGCCCCTGGTTGGGGGCGCGCTGCCATTTTATGTGGGTGGGCCAATTAAGGTCCACCCATCATGACACCCTCCAGGAAGCACTATGTGCTCCCTGTGCAGGCTGTTGGGAGGGGTGGGGTGGGGGGGGTGGATTCCCTGAGCTGGGATTGCAAGTGCATAGAGTTCCCTGAGGCAAAGTGCTGCCTCAGGGAGATCAGCTCATGTTTGAAACATTGAATAAAGATTAGAAAAAAAAATTACTGGCATGTCCCCTCATGTGCCACTGTCACATGAGCTGGGACATGTCAAGTTCTTTTATTTAGACATTTAATACAAATTTAAGCACCCTCATGAAACCTCAACCCCTCCGTGGATGAGGTTTCGTGTTTATTCGGAAGCCCGCCTGGACTCCTCGCCTGCTCACCAACCTTAAGTTTGGACGGGCAGGTCCATTGATTGATTCAATTACTTTAGTAATGGCCTTAAGTGGCTGTTGACAGGACGGTGGGCGTGCAGCCAACTTGGCTGCGCATTTGCCAACCTGAAAATGTAAATGATGCGGGGTGACGCTGGGATCCCCGCCCAATGTCACCCTGCATCATTTTATGTGTCGGCGAGCGGGCTCAGCCTCCCGCTCACCAACTGGAAGATGCAGCCCTAAGTTTACTTTGCTCTTCAAACACTTGTCCAGTTTCTTTTTGGTTAGGCTTCTCAATGTCAAATACAGTAAGGTATTTCACATTTCAATAACAAAAAATCTTTGAGGAATCTCCTTGGTTCTTCTCCAATAATGTCAAGTTTATGCTCACTTGTTACTAATTCACAAACTTAAAAAAAAAAATTCTTAATTTGAGAACCTCATTTAGATCATTGCCTCACCACCACCACCCTCTCAAGGGCAGTGAGGGTGGGTTTTTCCCAGATTGCACTAAGTATGGCAGCGGACAGGAAAAAGAACGTTTTACCCACTGGCCACGATGGTGGCTTTTCATGCCGTATCATTCGAAATCTGCCTCAGTAGTCATGCATTCCCGGGAAACACGCCATTTCGATGGCGGGCAGGCTCTCATTCGCCTACCACGCCATCACCCACTGCTTCCTCATGCTGCGCACCATATTTAAAGTGCAGCCACGCATACACTTCTCAATGCTTCCAGGCCAGGACTGCTGCACAGAAGACATGGCCTTGAAAGGCAAGAAGACTGCAGCCCCCAGATTCAGTGACACATCCCTGGGGCGACTTCTGGACACTCTTGGAGCCTGTCATGATGTCCTCTAGTCCCACTCCGGCTTGTGAGGCAGTGGCAGAGGTGGTCACTGCCAATGCTGCACACAAGAGGGTTGTCGTCCAGTGCAAAAAAGAATGAATGATCTCATCCTTGCAGCCAGGGTAAGGCAATCACCTCATGACTCTAAACTCACATGCTCACAAGGCCATCACACATTCACTGGCATCTCACTCACTGCCAGCTCAAGGGACATCACCACTCACTCTCTGACATACACCCTCAGGTCTCCATTTGGCTTCATCCCCTCTGGAGACTGCCTCTTCAGCCCTCACCCTCTTGAGGCCACTTGCACAGATCAACATATGCCCCCACACACACCCTGGGATACCCCACTTCCCAGTAATGCCCTAGCCCTGCAGCCACTGAAAAGTCACCCTCACCTTATCGTTTCTCTGGTAGGTAGAGACCTGCCTGTGAGCCCCCCTAAAAGTGATGTGGTGCTGCCTGTGAAGCCTGGCACTGCGGACCACGAGTGCTACCTAAAGAAAGAAAGGCAAACAAACCTCAAAGCCCCAAGTGAAGTGTAGCTCGTCAAATGCACGTCGCTTATCTTCAGTTGTGAAACACATTGACGTGCTCGGATGATCTAGCATAGGGGCGATGATTCCCATGAGCTGGGCTTATAATGATGTGCAGGTGTATTACAATGAAGTTCCCGACATGTGGTGGCGGGGAATGCGGCCCACCATTGATGGATACAAACGTGTTTCACAATGGCGTGAAATTGATTTTTGGCCTTCCCACCACAATGTCTGCTCACACTTACCATGATGCCCAATGCCAGCGGGCACAGAAAACTCCACCCTTAGAAGTGGGCAATAAATGCTGGCCTAACCAGCAAGGCCCAAATCCTATGAATGAATAAATAAGGAAGTCAACACATGATGTATTCTGATCCAATAAACAGAAATGTACCCAAAATACCATAAATAATAGAAAACCATAAATAAGAAAGACATAAAAGAGCTGGAAATACTCAGCAGGTCAGGCAACATCTGTTGAGAAATAGCGATCAAAGGTCTGTATTTTGAAATTGTTGTGATGGCATAGACAGCAGCCATTGTCATCACTCTGTGAAATTGACAGCAACTTGTGCAGTCCACACTATGTGCTGGTAAAGACAGAAATCCAGAAGTTGCCAGTGATTCCCTACTCCTCCACAGAGTACAAAGTTGAAGCCCTTGCAGATGGAAATCAAGTAGACATGACTGATGCAATTAACAGCGATTTTACGTAGTCCGTCCACATTTACGGTTGGCAGATGGATCATTCTCCCAGGCGGCATTCACATTTTTGCTCAATCCTCGATCCAGGGCGGGATGAAATCTCTGTGGGGAAACAAAATACAAAGAGATACCTGGGGGCTGGTTTTTATGAGGCAGGCTTTCAGGTGCTCGATTGCGCTGCACGGACATATTTTGCAGCATTTTTGTTGTGTCCTTTAGTTTGTGGAGGTCTGCAGCTCCCTGGGGCAGCTGTCTGCCTTCAGGAAGCTCTCTCGAAGTGCTCACCCGCATCCTCAGTTACGTTGGCGCCTGCCCTCTTCCCGCTCCCACCCCGGCAGCGCTGAGCATTTCAGCGTGCGTTTCATGCTGGCTGGTTGTTATTAGACAGCCAGCGTGAAATCATGGTCGGGAGCTGTTCGTGGCCAGTGGCCCATTTCCAATCCGCTCCTGGGCCTGCCAATCGCACGCACCTGACGACTGAAAAATTCAGGCCATGAACTTCAACATTTTATGCAATTCTTCTCCCTGAAAAAACCTTTGAAAAGGTTATGTCCCATTGAATGAGGTGTAACTGGGTTTTAAACTCTGTCTTAAATCATACTTATTAGTGAACAACCATTCTGGCCCTGAAAAACTAATTTTACATTTGTGGAATGCCAAGTTTTTCAATTCCATGCTAAATATTCCACAGATTTCTAAAATAATAAAAATATATTTTTTTTCAAGTTTGTTTATATTTCAGCTTCTGCCTTGATTTCATGTGTATGTCCCAAAAGTCATTTTGCTTTTCTTTAAAAAAAAACATATGAATGATAAATTTGTTTTGTTGTTTGAGAATTCTTCTTTGTGATTGGCTGCTCAGCCTGCTTGGTGACACTATCAATGCTGGGCACCAGAGATCTGCTATATCTGGCACAAAAATGAAGCAAACCCAGGAAAGGTGAAAAGTATGCCACAGAGATCACTAGATCTTTGTGGGAGTTTTCTTTGATGCCAGTGGCCCATGCTGTCACTTCACCACTGAAGGTAATATCTGGGCCAATATTTCAGACCTGTGAGACCGATGACTATGGGCACTACAGATAAACTGCATTTATAAATTAAAAGTAAAAAGGAAAAGGGTGAAGAGGGAAAAAAACAAAAGATAGACATGCAGGAAAAGAAACAATGATGTGCAGTGCTTGGATGGAGCACAGGAGGTGATTGAAAGGCAAGAGACAAAAGGAGGCACAATGAGGGCTACATATTTAACAGAGAAGGGGTAATTATAATTGGGTGATATTGGAGCAGCCGCTCAACATGTTTCTCCTGATCTTCATTTCTATTTTAGTCAATAGGAATTCAAAGCAGAAGAGAAGTATAATGGGCAGACAATTCAATATTGCTTATTTGATACTATTTGCCAAAGTCAAAATTACCAGAGTGTGTCTAACTACCGGGGGCTAGGTAGAAAGGGAAGCATCAAAAACCAGCAGGCTCCAGTGGTCCACGAGTCTGGTGCAGGAAGGATAAAACTAACCAAGGGCAATGACCCTCCAGCAATAGTGTCCAGACAGGGAGCACTAACTCAAAGTACCACTTTATTCTTGTAGCTTGTTTTACAGACAGCAAACTTCCTAACTTTTCACTGAACTTCTTTCAATAAAAGTGAATAGGAATCTCAATCAACTGCCCCAAGTCCAAAGGTTTGCACTTCTATTAGAGGAGGAAGTTCCTTTGTTTATCAGGTAAATTTTGGATGTGAAGCTATAGATCTTACAGTTGACTTGCTCCTGGTCTTTAAGTATTGCATTTAGAGGGTAATTTTATGGATCTGAGCTAACAGTGGCAATCCTCAGCTGTGGAGAAATCATATTGCAAACATAGGTTGAATCTCCCATGTTTAAGTGCTACTAGTGAATAAGAGTTTAATATTGATTCAAATGATCCCTTTCTTTATCAGGTACAAAGCAAAGGTCAGGGACAATTAAGTAAAAGGAAATGACCAGTGGGTTCAGAATTCACTCATTGTTTGTCAGGAAAGATACTTTACTTCCATAAGCAGACGCTTATTGAGATCATGAAGTAGGGGAAGGTACTAGCAGTGCCATACTCTACATTGCTTTATTTGATTTCTGCAATGCATGGTTCCACCAGGGATTGAATGATCATCTTCAGTCAATAATGGAGGTCTGAGAAGAGATTTCCACTTGGGCAGATTGGGCCTTGGTTGATTTTCCAGGACTATTCAATTTAAAGATTTTGGGTTGGATCCCATGACTGGTCCTCAGAGTTGACTGAAGGATGGGTGGAAATTCTTGGTACAAAATTAGGGCATCTGGCAACTAAAGTTGAAGGTACTTCTAAAAAATATTTTTGAAGTTGATGAAATGGCTCCTACCAGCATTCCATTGCAACTCACTGGAGCGACTCATGTGTCCTGTGATATTTAAAGGACTTTAGTACTTTATTAAGTCACACTGATTACCTAGTTGACTTTGGGGTATGTTTTTTGCCAAGTTGACCCTTATTGATCCTTCAGAAATAACTGTCAGAGTTAATGGCAACCAGCCACTTCACTGCCAGTGAAAACCACTCAAGGTCAAAATATTTCATTCAAATCTAGGCTGATCAAACAAACCTGGTCCCAGCTATGCCTGTCTCTTTATGGGGTATGTGGAACATTCGTTGTTGCAGTCCTACTCCGGCCCCCTTCCACAACTCTTTCTCTGGTACATCGATGATTACTTTGGTGCTGCTTCATGCGCTCGTTGGGACTTGGAAAAATTTATTAATTTTGCTTCCAATCTCCACCCCTCCATCATTTTCACATGGTCCATCTCTGACACTTCCCTTCCCTTCCATGACATCTCTGTCTCAATCTCTGGTGATAGACTGTCCACCAATATCCATTACAAGCCTACCGACTCCCACAGCTACCTTGACTACAGGTCCTCACACCCCGCTTCTTCTAAGGACTCTATCCCATTCTCTCAGTTCCTTCACCTCCGTCGCATCTGTTCTGATGATGCTACCTTCAAAAACAGTTCCTCTGACATGTCCTCCTTCTTCCTTAACCGAGGTTTTCCACCCACGGTCGTTGACAGGGCCCTCAACCGTGTCCGGCCCATCTTTTGCGCATCCGCCCTCACACCTTCTCCTCCCTCCCAGAAACATGATAGGGTCCCCCTTGTCCTCACTCATCACCCCACCAGCCTCCGCATTCAAAGGATCATCCTCCGCCATTTCTGCCAACTCCAGCATGATGCCACCACCAAACACATCTTCCCTTCACCGCACCCCCCCCCCCCCCCCGACGGCATTCCATAGGGATCGTTCCCTCCAGGACACCCTGGTCCACTCCTCCATCACCCTGATCCTATGACACCTCTCCATGCCCATGCAAAAGATGTAACACCTGAACACCTGCCCCTTCTCTTCCTCTCTCCTCACCATCCAAGGGCCCAAACACTCCTTTCAAGTGAAGCAGCATTTCACTTGCATTTCCCCCAACTTAGTCTACTGCATTTGTTGCTCCCAATGCGGTCTCCTCTACATTGGAGAGACCAAACCTAAACTGGGCGACCGCTTTGCAGAACACCTGCAGTCTGTCTGCAAGAATGACCCAAACCTCCCTGTCGCTTGCCATTTTAACACTCCACCCTGCTTTCTTGCCCACATGTCTGTCCTTGGCTTGCTGCATTGTTCCAGTGAAGCCCAACACAAACTGGAGGAACAGCACCTCATCTTCTGACTAGACACTTTTCAACCTTCAGGACTGAATATTGAATTCAACAACTTTAGATCTTGAACTCCCTCCTCCATCCCCACCCCCTTTTCTGCTTCTTCCCCCTTCCTTTTGTTTTTTCCAATAATTTATATAGATTTTTCTTTTCCCACGTATTTCCATTATTTTTAAATCTTGTATGTCCTGCTAGTCTTTCCACCCCACCCCCACTAGAGCTGTACCTTGAGTGCCCTGCCATCCATTCTTAATTAGCAGATTTGTTTAGATAATATCACCAACTTCAACGCCTCTGTGTTCTTTTGTTCTTTTATCTGTGACATCTTTTGATTATCTGCTCCTATCACTGCTTGGTTGTCCCTACAACCACACCACCCCTCCCACTTCTTCCCCACCCCCCCCCAAACGCCACCAACACCCCCCCCCCACCCCACCCACCTTAAACCAGCTTATATTTCACCCCTCTCCTTATATTCACTCAGCTCTGTTGAAGGGTCATGAGGACTCGAAATGTCAACTCTTTTCTTCTCCGCCGATGCTGCCAGACCTGCTGAGTTTTTCCAGGTTTTTGTTTTGGATTTCCAGCATCTGCAGTTTTTTGTTTTTAAACAAACCTGGTTGCTGCTTTGATATGAAACCAAGACCTAAACTTATTGAAGGACTATTTATAGCATCCTATCATACCTTACAGAAATTCTTCACATACACTGAATTTGCTTTGAGATGCGACTATTGTTATATTGGCACTCTCTCCTGCCATTTTCTGTATAGCAAGATTCCATAAATAAAAAGCAGTGGGAAGAACAACCAATTGATTGATTGTTCAGATAATGTAAATCATTATTATTTACTTGTTAAATATGCTGCAGTGCAATAAAATCCTTGCTTGTGTTTCACTCCAGGTGAAACTAGTCAAATCAAATTCAGAACTGTGCTCCTGTCCAACATCTGCTATTACAATATAAATTGGAAAATAGCTAAACAACAAGTCTTGTTTCAATGTTCTCTTGCTCAAATACTTTTGCTTTCCTTTTTTTTTGCAACTGTACTGTACACATGGCTTCCTCTGTATTCTATAATTAACATGTCCCTCTTCATGTGACTGAGCCACATGTGCGGACATGTTTATATCATTTGTAAAATATTTATTTTTCACTTTAAAATTCTTCAGCTCCCTGAGGCCGCTCGATGCCTTCAGGGAGCTTTTCAGTACGCGCTGCCCTCGTGCATGCGCACACTTCAGCGCTCACGGTCCTCCTGCCCCCACCCCGGGAGCGCTGAGGCTCTCAGCGCGCGTTTCATGCTCGCTGGCCGTTACTAGGCCAGCCAGCGTGAAATTGCGGCTGGAGCTTGATCACGGGCGGTGGTCCATTCCACAGCTGTTCCCAGGCCTGCCTGAGGAAGGGCAAATCCTGCCCTTGGGGTTTCAGACACCAACTCACTGAAATCACACAAGTGGAGGCAGCTGATGATTTATTTGGGCAACCGCCACCATGAACCATGGATGTGCAATTTATATCCTCAAATCCTCCCCCCACGAAAATGGTGGTGGCCAGGTTCAGGGTGCAACTTCCAGATTCGGGCCTTTGCCAGCATTTTCCTCCCCATCTGCATGCAAATTCAGGCCTTGGTGTTACCACACAGCTCCTCTTTATCCAGAATTCCTCTCCTTACTTTAATAATGGTACACTCCTTCCCATTTCCTAGTTAAACACTTCTCTGCTACTGTAGCTTTTGTGTTTTCCCTCAGATTTATATATATGTAAGTGATTCAATTGCCTCCAACTACTTAAAACATGTTACAAAATAAATAAAACTTCATGCATACTGATCTTTTGCACATGGCTAAAATACTTTGCACATGCCAAAATTTTGGCACTTACATTCTGCAAATGCCACTTCTTAATGGTTTCGTGATATGGCAAGGCCACCAGTGATAACGTGATCTGCCCATGTACATTGAAGGGATGATTTTAAAGTGCCAGTAACAGGGGAAGAGCCTGTGTGCAGTTTGGCGTTGCGATTGAGACTCACCAACAATTGTTAAAGAACTGGCAGTATAAATCCAAAATGTTCAAATGATATTGTAGTTTTAGCTTTCAGACAGTGCAGGATATTGCAGAACATTTCTTTAGGCTCATTCCATAACACATTGAAGATATGAAAATGCTAATATGCATGATAATAAAACCATATAATGCTGTGTCCGAAATAAATGTACTCTAGGCTATTATTGATGAATACTTCAAAAAGTTAATATTGCTGATGCACTTGATTTACATTGAAGAAAGCTATTACAATTATACTCCCAAGGGGTAAGAATAATAAATGGCTGAACTAACATTAATGAGCTAGCTTTTCATAGTAACTGTCCCCATTATTATCTGTGCCATGTTGAAATTGCTGCTGTTGATGACGAAATAGAGATAACTGACATTGTAACAGAATGAGCGACAATGGGCAGTACCCAGTTAAATTAAGGTGCAGGATCAGCTGGCCAGTGGACTGCTGTTTGATTAATGATTTTTAGAGCTTATTTTAATAAACTGACAAACTCATTTGGAATCGTAATATTTTCCTTCTCAGCCCTGACTTTTTGGAAGGATCTCAGTGTTTGTAATATTAAAGGACAGAGCAGAATAATGAGGCCACTGAAGTACCAAGTAACTCAATACTTTGAGATAACCAATTATTAAAACCTTTATTAAGCTATTATTTGAAATGTTCTTAGTTTCATTCATTTTACTCGCTACAATGTGCTGTTTAATTTTCTTGCACTCATGGAGTTAGGTGTGATGATTTTCCACTTCTAACTAAAAGGCTCTGACAGGATCAAAAGTTCCCATTAATCACATTATATCTTAGGTAGTGAATAACCTATTGTATTTCCTATAAATTTATCTGCTGCAGGTCTTCTTTCTCTATTGTCTGGATAATGCACATCCTCCCACAGAAGTGCACAGAAGGGATAAAGCAGTTTGAAGAACATTGTATCATTTATATTACCAGATCCCCCAGGAATTATTCCTGAAACATTCCTGTTAAGTAATGCACAATTATATTACTTTGGCATGAGTCTCAGTGAAAAAAAGCCAGTCAGTAAGCAAGGGCTGATTGCAGCATTAACTTTTTTGCCCTAGATATTTGTTTGGATCTGCACTGAAGCTTTGCACAGAACAAAGCTGGCCCAAGCACTTCGCCACTTGTCAACGTCACCTCACACACCTACAAACCTGGTGCATGACCTTGCAGTGCATTGCACCAGCTCTGTGGAAACCTAGGCCAGCATTTTCTGTTTGGCATGCAGGGGCGGGCCCCACACATCAAACCGTAAAATGATTTGCGGTGATGTCAAGCGCATGTCCTGATGTCACCGCATGTCATTCCGATCTTCCGTTCGGTGGGCACGCACTGGAGTCGGCTGCAGGCCCGCTGAACTGTCAAAGGCCTGTTAAGGTCATTAATAAACTAATTAAAGTAATTGTCAGGGGCTGCCCATCCAACCTTAAGGTTGGTGGGCAGGCAAAGAGCCCAAGCGGCCTTCGCATTTTTCATGAAACCTCATCCACAGGCGGGATGAGGTTTCATGAAGGGTTTATTAATTAAATAATTTTTATGAAAATTCATAAACATGTCCCAGCTCAAGTGACACTGTCACATGAGGGGACCTGTCTGAATAATTAAAAAAAAAATCCATCTTTAAAACTGAAATTAGTCTCCCTGAGGCGTGGAGCTGCCTCAGGGAGATTTCTGCACGCACAAACGAACGCAGGCCCCAACTCTCCCTCCTCCCCCTGCCCGCACAGGGAGTGCTGAGCACTACTCGGCGCGCGTCATGCTGGGCGAGCCTTAATTGGCCCGCTCACATAAAATGGCGGCGCACCAGCGGCGATTGGCTCTGCGACCGCCCACATCCGCTCCCAACTGGCTCGCCCGACGGGGAGAAAATTCTCCCCTTAGACTGGCAAAAGTATGTAGATGATATACCTTACATGAATTAAGCACCATTAAATGCATTCATAACTGCACTAGTTAGGTTACAGTTCAAGCTTCTGCTCAAACTAATTTGTATAAATCACAAATGTAAACTTTCCCATGAACCTGCAGAATTGGTCAATGTAACATAATGGAATTGTCTGGTCTTTTTATCCTTTTCAACAAAAGGTATTCTTTGATGTATTTAAGAGTGGTAACCTGATGCTGTTTTATTAGTACACCTGAAAATGGGCTTATCACCAAAAGATAAGCAACATTAATAAGGGTCAATCAGTTATCCACCTGTGAATGCCCCAATTTTAAAAAGTACAAAAAATTGACTTTAAGAACTATACTGAACCATTGGTTTGCACAACTTAGTTTTTTAATAAAACAAAATAATTTTTACGTGGGAAAAAACAGGCTACTAGTGCTTGTATCCCTAATGTACTGAGTGCAATTTGAAGAGTATTCAGCAATTTTGACAGGTGGTGGTGGCATTCTAACATGTGCCCTGTCAGGAATATTGTAAACACAATTCTGGTTTTGGAATGTGGGTGTCATTGGCAAGGCAAAATTTATTGCCTACGCTTAGGCATCACATGATATGTCGTGTGGTCACTTGTGGACCAGACCTAGTAATGATGTCACATTGCCTCCCCTGAAGTAACCCAACTGGTTTTCCACAACAATCCAAAAGCTATCGTGATTTTTCTGTTGCAAGCTCGAGTTATCATGGACCTGATTTTGATGTAGCAGTTCATCTGTCGTTATAAAGAATTTCCGTTGTACATTTTAGGGTTTTAATTTTTTTTTATATGTGGCAAATTGCTGAAACTGGTAATGATGCAGTGAGGAAACCAGGCATCTAGGACTCGAGTGAACAGGGCAAGCAATTGTGCATTTTTTTTTAACCAGATTGAAAGATTGTGAAATTGACAGTGCAAGAACTGAGAAAATGAGATGAGCATGGATGAATTGAATGTCAGATCATGTACAGAAAAAGATATTGAGAGGGAATTGGAGCAAGAGAGAGAAAGTAGACAGACATCTCCAATTACAAATAAATCCTGAAGGAATTACATTCCGCTTGTAATTGTTAAAGCCTGATTGGTAGCAATTAAAACATCACATTGTGAAAAAGGATGCCTAGACTAGGTATGATCATCTTTAATGATAATTGTGTTTAATTGTGCTTAATTGAATGCAGATACCATATATACATAGGCTCTGTGAGGTTGCAGCCCCTTTTTGATTTGCTGAAGAGGCTGCTCCTTAAATTTTGGTTGTATTTCAGCCGTACGCTCCTGGTGCGGAGGGTGGGGGCAGCGGGCAGGCAGGAGGGCCTCCTTGTTAGCATACTCCTGGGCCTGGCCAAATTGGCCATCAACAGGTCCAGACAATGGGTGGTTGAGGGGATCCTCCAGCCTTATTCTCTGCCCCTCTTGCATGGCTACATTCGTGGCTGGGTGTCCCCGGAGAGGGAGTGCGTGGTGTCCACCTGCAGGTCTGAGGCCTTTTGTGACTGTGGGGGCTGGGGTGCATCATTGGCCCCACAATGACATTTTGATTTGAGTTTAAGTTTCCTTTTGCAGTTTTGTTCTTTAGTCTCAGTGCCCCTTTAAGGAGTTATCCACTTTATTAGTTTAATTAACCTTTTGTTAATGTATCCCTGTTTTTATTTAATTGATATATTCAAAAGAATATAAATAACTCCAGATGTCAAACATGTGGCTAAAGCTATCAGAGCCTTGGTCTCGACTGCATTCATGATGTCGAGGTGGCTCAAACGTGCGATGGACACACATCTGAACTGACCCTCTTTCGATGGAATGTCACATTGGCCTCAAGCCCTGAAACCTCCCGCAGGACCTCAGCCCCACAATTTGAGCTGTCTTGTGGAAATTCCCTCTGTGCCTTTTCAATCAGCATGGAGGGGTTTCCTGTAAGGGCGGCTGCTGCTGCACACCCTTCACTTCCTCACCTCGCCAATCATCTGGAAATGCTGTGGCATTCCGTCCTGACACCCGGAGGTGGCAGGGGCTCCCAGCGGAGGGCTCTCAATGTGGGAGTCCTCCCTGATCGGGAATTTGACATGGAGGGCGTTGCATGTAGCAGTCCCGTACAAGCGTAGGCCGAGATGATTCATGGGCTCCCAGGCTGCCTGCCTTCTCTGCGGCCTTAAGGACCATTTTCTATACGTGTATAGCTTGTGTGAGGTTGCAGCCCCTTTTTGATTTTTCTGAAGGGGCTGCTCCTCAAATTTTGGTTGTACTACAGCTCCATTCTCCTGATCTTTGGCCACCCAGCGCAGAGGAGGCAGGCATGGTGGAGGACCACTTTGTTGGTCTGCTCTTGTGCCTGGCCAAGATGGCATTAACAGGTCCAGGCGGCGGGTGGTAGAGGGGGGTCACCTGGCCTGATTGTCTGCCCCTTTTCCACAGCTTTGTTAATGCTTGGGTGTCCCTGAAGGGGGAACACATAGTAGGCAGAATTTTTCCGTTGGCGAGCTGGGGATGGGGCCCGCTTGCCTACGTGAAACTGATACGGGTGACGTCGGGGGAATCCCAAACTTCATCCTGGCACATTTAAATATTCACGAAGGCGGGCAGACAGCACGATCAGCTGTCCGCTCACCGACCTGTCAAAGGCCAATTGAAGCCATTGACAGGATAATTAAGAGATAAAAACAAAAAACTGCAGATGCTGGAAATCCAAAACAAAACAAAAACAGAATTACCTGGAAAAACTCAACAGGTCTGGCAGCATCGGTGGAGAAGAAAAGAGTTGACGTTTCGAGTCCTCATGACCCTTCAACAGAACTGATTTTTCTTTACAAGGAGAGGGGTGAAATATAAGCTGGTTCTACCTCCTACCCAAAATCCACAAACAGAACTCTCCCAGTAGACTGATCGTGTCAGCTTGCTCCTGCCCCACGGAACTCATTTCTCGTTATCTTGACTCCCTTCTCTCTCCCCTGTCCAATCCCTTCCCACCTACATCCGTGATTCCTCTGACACCTTACGTCACATCAACAATTTCCAGTTCCCTGGCCCCAACTGCTTCCTCTTCACCATGGACGTCCAATCGCTCTACACCTCCATCCCCCACCAGGATGGTCTGAGGGCCCTTAGCTGCTTCCTCGAACAGAGGCCCGAACAATCCCCATCCACCACTACTCTCCTCCGTCTGGCTGAACTTGTTCTCACACTGAACAATTTCTCCTTCAACTCCTCTCACTTCTTCCAAATAAAAGGTGTGGCTATGGGTACCCGCATGGGCCCCAGCTATGCCTGTCTTTTTATGGGGTATGTGGAACATTCCTTGTTCCAGTCCTACTCCAGCCCCCTTCTACAACGCCTTCTCCGGTACATCGATGATTAATTCGATGCTGCTTCATGCTGTCGTCGGGACTTGGAAAAATTTATTAATTTTGCTCCCAATCTCCATCCCCATCATTTTCTCTGACACTTCCTTTCCCTTCCTTAACCTCTCTGTCTCAATCTCTGGTGATAGACTGTCCACCAATATCCATTACAAGCCTACTGACTCCCACAGCTACCTCGACTACAGCTCCTCACACCCCGCTTCCTGTAAGGACTCCATCCCATTCTCTCAGTTCCTTTGCCTCCGTCGTATCTGTTCCGATGATGCTACCTTCAAAAACAGTTCCTCTGACATTTCCTCCTTCTTCCTTAACCGAGGTTTTCCACCCACGGTCGTTAACAGGGCCCTCAACCGTGACCGGCCCATCTCCCACGCGTCCGCCCTCAAACCTTCTCCTCCCTCCCAGAAACATGATAGGGTCCTCCTTGTCCTCACTTATCACCCCACCAGTCTCCGCATTCAAAGGATCATCCTCCGCCATTTCCGCCAACTCCAGCATGATGCCACCACCAAACACATCTTCCCTTCACCTGCCCGCCCACCCCCCCCACCCCCCGGCTGCATTCCGTAGGGATCGTTCCCTCCGGGACACCCTCATCCACTCCTCCATCACCCCCTGCTCATCAACCCCCACCTATGGCACCTCCCCATGCCCACACAAAAGATATAACACCTGCCCCTTCACTTCCTCTCTCCTCACCGTCCAAGGGCCCAAACACTCCTTTCAAGTGAAGCAGCATTTCACTTGCATTTCCTCCAACTTAGTCTACTGCATTTGTTGCTCCCAATGCGGTCTTCTCTACATTGGAGAGACCAAACGTAAACTGGGCAACCGCTTTGCAGAACACCTGCAGTCTGTCCGCAAGAATGACCCAAACCTCCCTGTCACTTGCCATTTTAACACTCCACCCTGCTCTCTTGCCCACATGTCTGTCCTTGGCTTGCTGTATTGTTCCAGTGAAGCCCAACACAAACTGGATGAACAGCACCTCATCTTCCGACTAGGCACTTTACAGCCTTCCGCACTGAATATTGAATTCAACAACTTTAGATCTTGAACTCCCTCCTCCATCCCCACCCCTTTCTGTTTCTTCCCCCTTCCTTTTGTTTTTTTCCAATAATTGATATAGATTTTTCTTTTCCCATCTATTTCCATTATTTTTAAAACTGTTATGCCCCTCCACCCCCATTAGAGCTATACCTTGAGCGCCCTACCATCCATTCTTAATTAGCACATTCGTTTAGATAATATCACCAACTTCAACACCTCTTTGTTCTTTTGTTCTTTTGTCTGTGACATCTTTTGATTATCTGCTCCTATCACTGCTTGCTTGTCCCTACAACCACACCCCCCCACCTTCACTTCTCTCCGTGCACCCCCCGCCCCCAACCCAACCTCAAACCAGCTTATATCTCACCCCTCTCCTTGTAAAGAAAAATCAGTTCTGTTGAAGGGTCATGAGGACTCGAAACGTCAACTCTTTTCTTCTCCACCGATGCTGCCAGACCTGCTGAGTTTTTCCAGGTAATTCTGTTTTTGTTTTGACAGGATAATTAAGTTTGTTAAATGCCCTGCTAGACAAGATTTTATTGCCCATCCCTAACGTGCCTTATTCAGCGGGCATTTAAATGTCAACCACATTGCTGTGGGTCTGGAGTCACATGTAGGACATCAGATTTCCTTCCCTAAAGGACATTAGTGCACCAGATGGACTTTTGCGACAATCGGTAATTGTTTTGTGGTCATCATTAGAATTTTATTTCCAGACTTTTGTCCACGTTGCTTGGGGCTTTCTGCACTCAGTGGGCATTGAAGAGGCTGGAGTGCATTATCATCCCCTAATATGTCATTTTAATTTGTTTTGGTAAGTTTCCTTTGTAGTTTTTGTTTTTTGTTACAGTGGCCCTTTAAGGAGTAGTTAATTAATCTTGTTTATTAGTTAATTGGTGCTCAAAAGAGTATAAATAGACCCAGTCTTTTTTTTATTCATTCACAGGATGTGGGCTTCATCGGCTGGACCAGCATTAATTGCCCACCACTAGCTGCCCTTGAGAAGGTGATAGTGAGCTGCCTTCTTGAACCACTGCAGTCCATTTGGTAATATTCAATGGTTTCAAGGTGCACCTTGGGTTTCAAGGTGCACTCATGGTGCTTACAATGCACAATTCTGTGAATAACAAATTATAAAAGTTAGAGTATAAGGGTCTAGCACATAAAGGGTTAATGTGGAACTGAGTATAGTACCGCCCACACAGTGATGTAAGAGAACACATTACCCACTAGGGGTCAGTGTACTGTTGGACAGAGTTGTGTGTAGAAGCAAGTATGGAGACAGCTCTGAGCTTGGATCTTGGCTGTACCGATGTATATAGGACAGAACTTTTGGGACTGCTCGCCAACACATAAAATGAGACGCGGTGATGTTGGGCAGGTGTCTCGATGTCACCGTGCGTCATTTAGATTTTCAGTTTGACATGCCTAACAATCAAAGGCCTATTAAAGCCATTTAAAAACTAGTAAACTAATGAATGTTGGCAGGAAGGAAAAGAACTCAGGTGGCCTTCACATTTTTCATGGAACCTCATCTATGGTGGGGGGGTGGAGGGGGGTGATGGGGGTGGGTGGTAGTGGGGGTTGGGGGGGGAAATGAGGTTTCATAAAGTGTTTATTAATTAAATAAAAATGTTTTTTTTTATATAATTGACATGTCCCAGCTCATGTGACACTGTCACATGAGGGGACATGTCTTAAAACTTTTTCTTTCCTTTATTCAGTTTCTTAAAGCTTAAACTAACCTCCCTGAGGTACAAAGGTGCCTATCCCTGCAAAAACCCCCTGACGGGGAGAAAATTCTCCCCATAATTCCTCATGGGTAATAAAAACTTTCTGTTGAACTATCCAAGACTTTAATAAGATCTTTAATACGATTGAACTTTGCTCAAAACCTCACAAAGAAATGCAAAAACATTTTTTCCAGTTCTCTCTCACCAAGTAGCTTCCTGGAACATAACACTTCAACTTTGTCATAAGTTTAGTGTGTATCTACCACAATACAGCAATTTCGTCCATTCAATGTATTTCAATGGTGAGTCAGATACTAAGGTGCCATTTTCACATATTCACAGGAGCTGCAACATTTGAATTTTGGAGTTTAACCATGCATATCCACCTTACCTCTAGTTGCTGGAGTATTTACACACAAGTGATGACTGGTTCCATTGACTTCACCTTTATTTTGACAGGAATATCTGAACCCATATTTCTATGCAAGTTCAATGTTGCAACGTGCCATACACTGGGCTGCTAGTCCAGTACTGTAAGCCCTGTGCATGATCATTTCTTGATATATGTGAGTAGGAAATCTATTTGGTGGAATCTCAGGCAGTTTGAATCTATACTCAAGCAGTCAGTTACTTGAGTAAATAGCCATGTGAAAATAACACTTCATGTACTAAGTTTCAATGGCAGATAACCATGCACATTTTTCATGTACGTTTCGAATGATTTACTAAATTCTAAAAGAAGCATTCAATGGTATTTGTACAGATGTTGCGGATATTATTTACATCCAAATTATTTTTTTTAATATAAAGATATGTTTAGATGTGCCCTGGAAAAGAATTGCAATGTGATGGCTACTTAAGTAAAATTTAAGCTGTTCAATTAGCACTATTCCTGGTTGAGAGACAATGTTATTTTTAAGGATTCATGAACCAGTGGGTTTTCAAATCCAGAGCTTTGGTTCTTTCAAAATTAGATTCTAACAAGAGCTAATCTGCAAGCACACAGAAATGACAAGCTATTACAGATTTTTCTTTCTCTGTGCCTGAATGTTTTAGACTACCTGGGCTCAGCAACTGCAGGGAAATCAAGCAGAGAGAAGTGGGCTACCCAGTTGATCAGTAGGATCAGGAACAGGCAAATTTAATGACTGAATTCAATTTCATTGGTGTTAATGTGGTCAGACTTGCCAACTGTTATACAATCTTAGCTCAGATGGAAGAAAGATGACTTATTAAAAACTTAGCTTTCTTCTTCCAAAAGCCAATTCCTGGTGTCTTTGAAAGATGGTAAATGCAGGCAGAGATCGTTATTCTGATTGGAAGCTCAGACCTAGACTGTCGCATTGACCTTCAATGCTAAAATGCTGCTCAACAATAATCAGATCAATTTTTGTGCTCTGTGACCAGCACATTTTGAAGACTAAAAATTCTCAGCAAAAAAAATCTCTTATCTTTAATACATTACGATCAAAACAAAAAATGGATGAATTTTTATAGTGTCTTTCACAACCTCAGGACATTGCAAATGCTTTAGAGCCAATGAGCAGCTTTTCAAGTGTAGTGACTGTTGTAGTGTAGGTAGTGTGACAGCCAGTTGTGCACAAGGTCCCAAGTACAGCAATGTAATAATGCTGATTGGCTGAGGGATAAATATTGGCCTGAACTAACAGTGCATTGAAAATTTGGCACTCAGTATTCCCATGCCAGATTAGATTTTATGTTCAGGCCTATGGAGTGGTCATCCTTCCTGGCTTAGCACTCTCACATTTACCAACTGAGCCACGATTCACACTCGTAATTGTTATCACAGAATCACACAGTGCAGAAGAGGCCCTTCGGCCCATCTAGTCTGCACCGACACGTGAGAAACACCTGACCTACCTACCTAATCCCATTTACCAGCACTTGGCCCATAGCCTTGAATGTTATGACGTGCCAAGTGCTCATCCAGGTATTTTTTAAAGGATGTGAGGCAACCTCCCTCCCAGGCAGCGCATTCCAGACTGTCACCACCCTCTGGATAAAAAAGTTTTTCCTCTCATCTCCCCTAAACCTGCTGCCCCTCACCTTGAACTTATGTCCCCTCGTGACTGATCCTTCAACTAAGGGGAAGAGCTGCTCCCTATCCACCCTGTCCATGCCCCTCATAATCTTGTACACCTCGATCAGGCTGCCCCTCAGTCTTCTCTGCTCCAACGAAAACAACCCACGTCTATCCAACCTCTTCTTAACTTAAATTTTTCATCCCAGGCAACACCCTGGTGAATCTCCTCTGCACCCTGGTTATAATTTTGTTTCTCACTTAGTGTACTGTACTGTAAAGCAAATGATATAAATAGGCCTTTGGATTAGCAACTGAATGAGAACAAGGGTGACAAGCTGAAAGTTACTGTGGCTCCCCCGGCCCCTATCGCACCCTTCCCCCACCTCCCACCCCATCCTGCTCCCCTGCCAACACCTCCCCTCCTCCACACTGACTCATGGCAGATTTTTAAGTGGCAAGCTGCACTTGTGCTGACCAGATTGCAGCAAAAATGTGACAGCATTAATGCAATGCAAAGAGTGCTTTACCATGTTGTGGCTGATGCTTGATGCTGATGCTGAGCATATGAAGTAAAAGCTCTGCTTTGGTACTGACTTTGAGAGCTGTAAAGTTTCAGCTCATAGTTCTTGCTGTGGAACTGCCCTATTCATGTTTGGCAAACTTGTGACTAAGGAGAAACAGGTGGATTGATGCACCCAGATTCCACTGGAGTCGTGCAGATTACAAAAGTATATTCATAAAGGGATCCAACAGAAGTAGGTTTTGCAAATGACTTAATTCACTCCTAATTTTATAAATGTTCTGCCCAATTTCTGCTGACTGTGTGTCCATAATTCATGCGTGGCTAGACAGAGGAAGAATTTAACATGCTAAGTGATGCAGGGCAAGTGAGAAAAGACTGAGACAAGGATAGTGAAGCCAAATCAATAGTTGAAGATAATTAGGAATTTGTAGAAGAACTGTTTTGAAGAAACAAATTTTGGACAAAGCTCATGAGTTAATTTATGCAATGCAGCTGGTAGAAACGGGTGAAGTAATTAACCTCTGCTACTCACAACGCAACATTTTGGACAATGAAAAAATACATGGAGTGTAAAATACGTTCTTACATGCAATTGCTCTAAGAACACCTAGCCCCCCCACTACCCTCCAGCACCAGCCCTGAAAACTCCAAAGAATGGATTTCCCCAAACGTCTTTCAGAATTTAACTGTAGCATTGCTTTAAGTGGGGCTCCTGCCCACAGGCTGGCTGATTGGCAGCCTTTGAGGCAGGACAGGCCGCTTCACAGGGCAGAAACCTAGGAGAGCAAGAAGGAAGAATTCCTGCTCGTCCTGGCCCACAAACAGTGCTAAGAACAAACACCTCATGGATTCACCGCTCACCTTCCTTAAGCTTTCAAGTTCCCTGAGGCTCAGGAAACCTGGCTGTCCTTGTAAAAAATGGAATGACTGTCAAAAGTAAGATGCACAGGTTTATTATAATATTTAAATGATCAACCTTATTCCCATGATAGGATAAGTTGCCTGCCCAAGAACCCACCTCTGTTAAAGCTGAAAATGTGCAGCTTTGGGGGTGGGGGTGCTTGGGATTTTCTTCCAGGTTTCTTGTATTTTAACCTCTGACACATCCCAGGCCAATCCTTAAGATTCAGCTCAAATTTTTTGCAGCTGAACATTTGGATTTCAATATTATCGTAGAATCTTCATTGTGCCACAATTACATGACAGTGTTATGGCAGGCGGATGGTAAATGCCAAGCTGCCCAAATCCCGGAGGGAAACTTGAAGCAGCTGCCACAACTTCTTGCAATTTGTACTTATTTCGAGATGTGGACTTTGAATTCAGTAAAAGGCAACCACCAAGTCTTATAGGTTTCTTACAAAACTAAATTAAACCTATATTAATAGAAAAAGTGATCTCAAGCACACACATAAATCTACAAATTACTACTATGATAACAAACTTGTAACTAGGGTTTAGATTAATTAGGGGATTTAGAAGTTAAGGCAACAGTGAGACACATAGGTTTTTAATAAGACCCAGGCAAAGTAACACAAAATACCCTGAACAGTTGAATTCAAAGCAAGTTTTTCCTCAGCTTCAGTTCCTTGTAGACAGCAGTTTGAGGCTTAGATGCTGGAGGCTTTTCACACTTGTTAGATCTTAGCCTTCTCTCCTTTATACATATTTTCCCCTTTGAATGCAAATTCCCATTGGCCAGGATTTTCCCCTCAGCGATTTGGGGGCGAGGTCCAATTGCCCAGTGGAAAATGACGCGGGATGACTTCGGGAGGAATCCCTGAGGTCATCCCGGTCCCTTTAAATCTTTAGGAAGGCGGGCGGATAGCGAAATCAGCTGTCAGCCCCCCAACCTGTCAATGGCCAACTGAGGCCATTGACAGGCTAGTTATGATAACTAAAGACCTGCCGTCCAAGCTTAAGGCTGGCAGGCAGGCCAGGAGCCCCAGCGGGCTCCAGGTTATTCATGAAACTTTATTCACTGGCGGGATGAAGTTTCATGTCCGTTTTTTAAAAATGTAAATGTAAGGGGGACACGTTAATATTTTTAATATTTTTCTATTTTTAGACTTTACTTACCTGTCAGCGCTCTCCCTGGGACAGCATTTTGCCTCAGGGAGCAGTGTGCTTTTTCACGCGCATGCGCGAAAGAGCAGACTTTGACAGATGGGGATTCCCACCTGCTCCCCCCACCCGCCCCTCACCCCCAGCCCTGCACAGGAAACGCTATGCTGGGCGGGCCTTAATTGGCCCGCCCACTCAAAATGGCAGCGGGCCCTGTTTCAGTGGCGGGGGTCGACTGACCGCCAGCCGCCAAGCCGGTGGGGCCCGTACGCCATCTGAGGGCAAAATTCTGTCCATTGTTTCACTATGCCTTTGGACTTTACCTCCCTAAGTAAAAAAAAAATCCATCAAAGAACTAATTTTACCAGTAACCTTCAGGAAAAATAAACACACTGGGCAGAATTTTTTGCTTGGTGGGCAGGCGCATGGCCAACCTGCTCGAACATGAAATGATGCGCGTTGACGTCGGTTAAGCATGCCGACATCGATGCGTGATAGTTCGGTCAGCGGGTGAGCACCAGAGTCGGCAGCATGCCCACTGACAATTAAAAGGCTTGTTAAGGCCATTAAATAATCAATTAACTTTCGCTGCCCATCCAACATAACAGTTGGCGGGCAGGCAAAAGCCAAGTGGCCCTTGCATTATTTTGGAAACCTCATCCGCAGGCAGGATGAGATTTCCTAAAGCAAATAAAAGGTTTAAAATTTAATTATTAACATGTCCCTGCTCATGCTACAGAGTTACATGAGGGGACATGTCTTTATTACATTTTTATTTTCTTTTTAAAAAACGCTTCACCTCCCTGAGGTAGCTCTGTGCCTCAGGGAGATTTTCAAGTGCTCACTTGTGCGCACACACAAAGTTCACATTTGACCCGCTCGCCCTCCTCACCCAGGCAGTGCCAAGCGCTGCCACTTACGTTGCACACTGGGCGGGCCTTAATTGGCCTGCCAGCATGAAATTGCAGTCCAGATGAGTTGCAGATGATACAAAGATAGGTGGAGGATCAGGTAGTATTGATTGAGGAAGTGGGGAGGCTGCAGAAAGATTTGGACAGGTTAGGAGAATGGGCAATGAAGTGGCAGATAGAATACAACGTGGGGAAGTGTGAGGTCATGCACTTTGGTAGGAAGAATAGAGGCATAGACTATTTTCTAAATGGGGAGAGAATTCAGAAATCTTGAGTGGAAAGGGACTCGGGAGCCCTAGTCCAGGATTCTCTTAAGGTTAACTTGCAGGTTGAGTCGGTAGTTAGGAAGGCAAATGCAACGTTGGCATTTATTTTGAGAGGACTAGAATATAAAAGCAGGGATGTGCTGCTGAGGCTTTATAAGGCTCTGGTCAGACCACATTTAGAATATTGTGAGCAATTTTGGGCCCCATATCTCAGGAAGGATGTGATGGCCCTGGAGAGGGTCCGCAGGAGGTTCACAAGAACGATCCCAGGAATGAAAGGCTTAACATATGAGGAACGTTTGAGGACTCTGGGTCTATACTCGATGGAGTTTAGAAGGATGAGGAAGGATCTGATTGAAACTTACAGAATACTGAAAGGCCTGGATAGAGTGGATGTGGGGAAGATGTTTCCATTAGTAGGAGAGACTAGGACCCAAGGGCACAGCCTCAGAGTGAAGGGAAGACCTTTTAGAACAGAGATGAGGAGAAACTTCTTTAGCCAGAGAATGGTGAATATATGGAATTCATTGCCACAGAAGCCTGTGGAGGCCAGGTCATTGAGTGTATTTAAGACTGAGATAGATCTTGATTGGTAAGGGGATCAAAGGTTACTGGGAGAAGGCGGGAGAATGGGGTTGAGAAACTTATCGGCCATGATTGAATGGCGGAGCAGACTCGATGGGCCGAATGGCCTAATTTCTGCTCCTATGTCTTATGGTCTTATGGTCTTATGTTTCTGATTGTGGGCAGCGGTTGGCTTCCCAATCGCTAATGCCCACCCCTGCTGAGTCCGCCCGACATGGCTGAAATTCTGCCCATTGTTAATTAACCTCTCCTGGCTAGGTGAATCATTTCACCCCCTCTTTGAATTCAAGCTAGTCTGGCTTATTTAAAAATACAAATATTTCCTTTACGCCTTACATTCTAAAATCTCCCCCTTGTTTACCTACTTCCTAGCTTATCTTCTGTTACAACAAAACCTTCAGACCAGCTGCCTTTAATTCAATTAAGTCCCCCTAACACACACACAGATACAGGCTATTACTCTACTTTACAATAAATTCCAATAACATTATGAAAATGATTATATCTTCCTGATAACAGGTATCCACTCTACTATTCAAAGATCTACTTGCCCATTTAAATGTCTACAGCACAA
Source organism: Carcharodon carcharias (assembly GCF_017639515.1). Classification (NCBI taxonomy): domain Eukaryota; kingdom Metazoa; phylum Chordata; class Chondrichthyes; order Lamniformes; family Lamnidae; genus Carcharodon; species Carcharodon carcharias. Next base: position 134,754,089 of record NC_054474.1, on the reverse strand, counting down.
TGTTCTAAAGTTTAATTGTTGAAATATATTTTTACTATTCATATATCTCAATTGCAGAAACCAGGGAGATATAAATTTGCATTTATATAATGTCTCGTCACATCTTAGAAATATTGAAATATTTTGCTTACCATATTTATCTCAAACTCCAGCAGTTATGTAGAAAAATTGGCAACACAGCAAGGCATCGTAATGAGATAACTAGCCAACTATTGAATTTTTGTATGAGGGAAGAAATGTCAGGCAGGAGACTAGGACCCAAGCACGACTTAAAATAGTGACACTGGACCTTTAATAACTGTTGGAATCAGCAGACAGAACTTTCAACATACATACACGTCGACCATTAAGCTTAAAAAACATGTAAATCCTTAGCACTTTATAAGTACAGTTATCACAGCCATGCTTCCAGACTATTTTTAACAATATATCCCCAATTACAGCTTTTTTCAAATGATAAAGATTTCCAGAGATACGCAAGAAAGCTACGTATTAAAGTGTTCCATAGTTCTACAATAACCCACCATACAATTCAACAGTCTTGCAAGTCCGGTCTCTAATCGTTATTTAAAACACACTTACTAATCCTGAATTTCAACATGAAGCCACGTGACATAATTTGTGAGACATAAATGACGTCAGGATGGAAATACTCAAAATGCTTCCGAAAGTTCACAACTGAAATCCTAACAGGAAAATTCAAAATAAAATAATGTGCTATGAATAATAAAGCATTACTGTGTTGTTTTTCACAGCACTTATGCACTTCAGATGATCGGATATTGAAAACTGCAGTGGCAAGTCCAGTCTCTCTCTCAGCTTTACAAATGGGCAGCTACTTGGGCGTGGGAGCAGATAATGATTTGAATGCAAGGATAGTGAAATCTCTGGATATGGACGTCACTGAAAAGACAAACAATTATTGATTGTTCTTAGTTCCCTGGAGAAGGTGGTTGCTAAGCCTGTTTCTAGAAGCACTATAGTGTGAAGTTACAGTGTGCTGTAAGATACAGAGTTCCAGGATTCTGATCCAGCACTTGAAGCAACAGCAATGATATGTCCAAGTTGAGATGGTGTACAACTTGGAGGTGATTATGTTCTCAAGCACAGGCTGTCCTTGTCCTAGCAGCTGGCAGATGTCACTGGTTTAGAAAGGTCAGTAATGTTTGAGGGAAAAGTCATATAAGTATTGAATGGAGACACCTGCAACACTTCAATAGTCCTTTTTTTTATTTACAGAAAATAAAATCCCAGAATATTCAGGCATCCTAGTATACACAAAAAACCCTCCAAAAATATGCAAAATGAGGGTGGTACAGGTACATCAAAACTTTTTCTTAGAAAAAACTGCCTTTAGGCTTCAAAACATTAAGCTTTTGATGAACATTGTGACTTTATTAGGTTCTAAGGCATCCTCATGGAAATATCTGATCATGTTCCTTCTAGATTAAAAACCCCAGGAGTTCCACTCCTATCAAGTCTTTAAAAGCTTGAGAAATAGTTAAGAGCAATGCTTGATTGGTACAGAAAGGGTTTCTCCTGTTCTATGTTACTTGTTACTTAAGGGTTCAGGTTTATACTTACTGTCTCTCCATAATGTGAAGGCTAACCATATGCCAATGAGACACACCACAGATGGTGAAGATTTGCCGGAGAAGCTTACCAGTCGATGTGAAGATGCAGCTGAATCAAACTCAGAGCAATGAAGATGATTTCACCAACCTGCACTGAGTTTCATCAGAACTCCACAGCAGAACAGCAATGCCCAGCACAACGGTTAATCTAGGTCCCTTCACATTCTGTCTTTGTCTAGCTCTTTGACAGCCAGAGACACTGTTAGAATGTGAAATCAGCCGCATATCTTCTCCATAAATCAGGAATATCATAAGTGATAATATGGATATTCATCCCAAATCTGAGCCAAATTTAGTTGTTCAGCAAATTAAGTCAGCCTGGTCTTAATTGCATCTATTAGTATCATTTATTTGGTCTGAGTTTTGTCTCCATCAAACATTTTGGAGTGAAATATCTTCTAGTTTTCAGAAGGAAAATAATAGCATGTTACAAATGAGTTAGTGACTTTACTGATCCATTTCTAATCTTTCGTGATTCATTTTGCATGTTTTGTGCTAATTTAATTCTATTGTATTATTATGTTTATCCTTAATATCATCTAACCATCTCCAGTTAAAGAGTTTGCAGGTATTTCAATCTATTACCTCCCTCTCTGTCATCTGAATATCACTTGTTTCTCCCTATTTTACCAATCTTCTTTTCAACTTGCATTAGTAATCATATCTGATGAAGGGTGACACCATATACATTGGGCTAACTATTGGAATGCCCTAGTTTTTGGATACAACATTCTTGAACCCATACAGATTGATGTGGGAACCATGCAACTTTCATCTTTTCATCTCAGCTACATGATTGGCCTGAGCAGTTCCAGCACTGCTCCTCTGACCTCCAACATGCCTGCAGTTTTCACACACAGAAGGGGGTCCTAGCAACGTTGTTCACCAAACATGTGATACCAGCAACATGTTCCTCTTAAAAGGCAGGCTGTGCCTTAAAGGAAAGCTTCATAAAACTAATGCTGCAATATTATTGCAAAGTGTACATCAGGGCAGACAGAGGATTTCAGAATGACAGATGCAGGTGGTGGAGGCATTAATAGTGCAGGTCGGCAGACAGAGAGACATTGTGTTCCACTTAGCACCAATAGGGCCTCAAGGACCATGCTCAGAAGGGAGTGGGAGCAGGTGTCCAGGAATGTCAACTCCTGGAGTCTGGACTCGAGGATCTGGCATCAGCACTACAAGAAGTATAATGATCTTATGTGTGTAGTCAAGGTCAGTGAGTGCATCTTTGACCGATATCTCCTACGCCCAGTACCAACCACTTATGCTGCTCAATGCACTGCATCCCTGACACTTAGGACTCAAGTCTAACAACCAGGTACTCCACCTCACCCTTATTCATGTATCAATGCTTCCAGTCTCACACCCACCCCTCATTGCCTCTGCACACCTCCAGGTATTTAGCTATGGCGGGCACATTGCCCAAACATAGTGCTGAACAGTCACTGCCATTTGTGCTTCTTCTTGTTGGACGAAGTAGCACACCATAGAATGGATCAAACCAGAGCTGGAGTGGGAGAAAGACACCTACATCTCCCAAACCCCGAGGAGGAGATGGTTGCCTGCACTATAGGACTGGCTGTGATGCAAGCCATGGCATTTGGCATCCCTTGAATCATGAAAAAGAATGGAATGTTCCTGCGCTATGCCCTTCTCGGCTTCCAGCACTCCTTCAACCTGCTATCCGGCATGGTGAGCAAACTGCAGATTGTGTGATCATGGACCCACCCACCCACCTCCCATTCCCTCACACATCCCTCACCTTCTGAATTGCTACATTCAAGAACTGCCCAGCCACAGGAGCCCAAGAGGAGGAAAGAGAGTGCCAGAACAGCACTAATGAAGAGGCCCTACTACTTCATCTGACACTCACAGTTCAAGCAGTGACACTGATTGTGAGGCACCCAAGCATGAGTTCTGTTTAAAAATTATTTCATGCAATGTGGATGCTGCTGGCAAGGCCAATATTTATTGCCATCCCTAATTGCCATTGAGAAGATGGTGGAAAGCTGCCATCTTGAACCATTGCAGTCCAGTGCTGTTAGGGTGTTACAGAATTTTGAGCAAGCAAGGAACAGTAACACAGTTCCAAGTCAGGATGGAATGTGGCTTGTGGGGGAACTTGGAGGATGTGCTGTTCCCTTGCTTCTGCTGTCCTAGCCCTTCCAGGTGGTACAGGTTGTGGGTTTGGAAGGTGCTCTCTAAGGAACCTTGGTGAGTTCCTGCAGTGCATCTAGTATTTGGTATATACTGCTGCCACTATGTATCGCTAGTAAAGAAAGTAAATGTTTAGGGAGGTGGAAGGACTGCTGATCAAGCAGACTGCTTTGTCCTGGATATTGCCAAGCTTGTTGAGTGCTGTTGGAGCTGCACTCATCCAGCCAAGTGGAGAATGTTCCATCACACTCCTGATTGTGCCTTGCAGATGGTGAACAGGCTTTGGGAAGTCAGGAGGCGAATTACTCCATGCAGAATTCCCAGCTTCTGACCTGTTCTTGTAGCCATATTTATATGGCTGGTCCAGTTCAGCTACTGGTCAACGGAAACCCCAGGATGAAGATAGTGGGAGATTGAGTGATGATAATGCCATTGAATGTCAAGGTGTGATGTTTAGGTTCTCTCTTATTGGAGATAGTCATTGCTTGGCATTTGTGTGGTTTGATTGTTTGCAGCCAGTCCAAAGGTAAATGATGGTTTGTGTGCCAGCTCACCAAAGGGAAAAGTGGCAGGTGAGCACTGTTGTAGAAGAACTCGGATGAAGACTTTGATAGGGTGGCATGCAGGAGAACACTAAATGGACATGTATACCATAATGCCGGACATTGACTGGCCTGCCACACAGCCTCCAGATGAGCATGGAGGAATCTGCCTCCAACCTGGCAGGTGAAAAGATGCAACAATTGTTTTCTCTGCAGTCCTTGCTGCATTTCTCTATGGTGCTGCAGATCCGGGGGCACTGCTGCTGTACCCTTCCTACCTGTTGCTGCCTTTGTGTGAACTGGTCACCTGGCCCCTGGTGAGGGGACTGGCACACTTCGTTAAATCCAGGAACTCACCAAACATGCCCAGAAACACTCTAGAGCACCACTAGACATTTGCGATTTAAACATTTCCAGGATATTACTAGTACAGAGCCTGGCCCTATTAATATTGTTAATGCCAGGCCGAACTTGCAAGTTCACAGCCTTATTTTCTTGAGTGATCGATGAAGAGGCTGCCTACACATGCATCATCCAAACTTGGAATCCATGCTAGGTCTTGGGTTTGGGGGTCTAGATGGGATTTCTTTAGGGTTTTCCTGTTACCCTAAGAATGCCACCATAGACCATTATTTGTAAAAACTATTCTAGTTTATTTACAGATCAATATACACACCCAGTGCTCTGACATACTTTTGCTTTCCACCGGATCTGTTAGCCATGTGACATTGCATCAGTTTTATCAGTCATTACATCATATTGAAAGCTCCTTACTCTGCATCTCTCCCATACTATATACATACTCCTACATCCGCCCTCAAAGTCTCAGACTTCAAAGAGTTAATCTCTGTGGTGCCTTGACAGATCTACCTGATCAGGTTCTGATTTCATTTCGAGGGTGAGGATGAACTGCACTCTCTTGCTGTTACATAGCTGTGTCTTCCACCTGGGTGGTAGTAGAGTTTCTATTTGTTTCTGGGTCCTTGTCTTCATCTGACTCTAAATAGTATGTCTAGCGTTCCAATGGTTTCCTTCCCAATGATCTCAATGCTCTTTGGTTCTTATATTTCGTTGGTCCATCTTGATTCTACAAGATCTCTGCTGTGGAGCTTTATCTATTACAATGCTTTCTTTCTGTTCATTTCGTATCCACAATCTCTCCCCAGGCTGTAACATTTTAAATTTCATGCTTTGTGCCTGAAATTCAAATTACAAGCTTGACTATCTCTTTGTTGCTCTTCACGCTTCCTAACCTTCTCATGATCATCTGAGGTAATGTTAGGTTGTAGTGCTTATTGTAGACCTGGGAGTTGTGTTCACAGCCGTCTTCCCATCAATAGTTCTGATGGTGAGAGCCCATTTTTTAGTGGTAAGGTTCTGTAGTAAAGAAGGGTAAAGTTAATATTTTCGAGCTTTTTCACCAATTCCTTGACTGTTCAAACTCCTCTTTCTACTTCTTTGTTTGACTGAGGATATCTGGGCAAACTAGTCACAGGCATGAAACCATATTCCTGTGCAAAGTTGTAGAACAGCTCATTAGCAAACTGAGGCCCAAAGTCTGACACCACAATGTCCGGGATGCCACATGCAGTGGAAACTCTTCTTAGTGATGTAATGGCTGCCCCCGCCATGGTACTCCACAATCTACTCACTTCAAACTATCTTTTGATGTGAAAACTTTTTCTTTGGCCTCGAATAAATCCATTCCCAGGCACTCCCATGGCCCCGTAGGAAAGGTAAATGGTGCAGGTGGCTCAAGCTGCTGCTGGCTATGCACTGCACGAGTAAAGCAATTTGTGATTAACTCTTCAAAGGAGTGACTGATTCCTGGACACCAAACTGACTGTCGGGCTCTTGCTTGGTATTTCATTATTCCCAAGTGTCCGTGATGAATTTTCTGAAGAATGCTGAATTGAAGTGTTTTAGGGATGACTAGTCTGTTGTTAAAAACCAAGAAATCATCCATGATTGTGAGATTTCTCTTTTCAAAGTATTGGCAAAGTATTGAGTTGTTAGGAATATATTCCAGCCATCCATTCGGGCAATACTCTTTTATTTTGATGCACTTGTCATCCTGCTGTTGCGCTTTCTTAATTCTTGTAATCTCTTCTTAGTGGCTGTTAAGTATTGGTAATGAGCAAAGTATAAGTTTCCACTTCCTTAACTCTTCCAGCTTGACTCCTTTCACTGGTATTCCTGATAATGCATTCGCTATTGTCTGGTACTTTCCTTGAACATACACAGTAAATGAATCGTATCTCATAAGTCTATGTCTAAAAATTGAACATTGATGCAATTTCCACTGGGTTAAGAAGAGTAACCAATGGTTTGTGGTCAGTTTCAATTTTAAACCTTAATCCAATGACATAATTGGAGAACTTCCCACAGGCCAATATGGCTGTTAATGCTTCTTTCTCAATGGTGCATGCCTTTTTTCCGTGTCTATGGGAGATGTTGAGGTCTAATAAACTGGTCTTTATTGTCCAATCTTTTAAACTTGGACCAGCGCTGCATCCAAACCTGTAAATGATGATTTTGCTGCCACAATTGTTGGCAACTCTTTAGCATAGCGCCCTTCAATTTCTGATGAATTTAGGAGATTTTTAATTTTGTCAAAAACATTTTGCTGGTCCATGTTGGCCTTGTCTCAACAGCTGTCATAATGACTCATTGATTTCTGCCATATTTGTTAAGAATTTGGAAGAATCTTGGATGACCATCCCAAGGAATATTTGTAATTCTGTGATGTTCTTAGGCTGGAGGAGTGCGCTGATGACCTTGGTTTTCTGCCAATGGGCCATGAAGCTTATACAACGTGGCCTAAAAGAAATTATCATAGGCTTTGCAAATTCACGTCATTTGATGTCAAACGTGCTTCCTGTAGGACTTTGAGGACCGTTCTTACATGAAGGTCATGCTCTTTACTCAATGAACCATGTAACAAGAATGTCGTCCATATGGAATGTTATTCCTTTCATGCCTTCCAGGGTTCGAGACATTGTTCTTTGGAATATCTCAGGTGCAGAAACAATTCCAAATGGTAACCTGTTAAAACAATAATATCCAAATGGGGTGATAAAAGTAGTTAGCAATCTGGCTTCTTTGTTGAGAGGCAACTGCCAAAAGCTGCTGTTAGTATCCAATTTTGTGAAGAGGGTGCTTTCTCTTCATTTGGTGAGACTCATCCACTGATGCCATCAGTTGGCTTGTTTAATTGAGTCAAGATCTGACAGATTCTAATTGAACCATTGGACTTTGGTACTATGAACATTCCAGAGCCGCTTTGTCACTTTGGTTACTGGAGAGATGACCTCTTGTTGTAACATGTGTTCAATCTAGCTCTTTGACTTTGAGTGAGTATGGAAACTTCCTCACTGTGAAGAAATATATAGGCTTAGCATCCACCCTTATGGTTATGTGATATTCTGTTTTCAACTTTCCTAAGCCCGAAAAAAGGGATAGAAATACATTTCTGAATACCTCGCTTGACTGCTCGTCAGTAACCTTGTAAATTATTGTCAGCTGCAAACATGCTTTTATGCTCAATAATGATGACTCCTAGTTATTTATAATATACAGGAGTTCCACGATTTCTTTGTCTTTGTATCTTAATCTTGCCTAGTGTTGGCCTATTGCTTTTATTGTTGTTCTTCCTGGACCTTGCAATTGGATAAAGCGTGGCTGCAATGTAATATTTTTAAGCCATTTCACTTCATCAGATAATATTGAAACACCTGCACCAGTATCTACCTTGAATTTTATGGGGTGGCCATCAACTTTTAATTTAATGCTTCAATCATTATTGTCTGTTCATTAACTTCACCTAAGAAGTTTATTTGTTCTTTCTATGGCTTATCCACTTGGATTGTATTTGGTTGTGTTGTTATTTTCCCTTTCTTCCAATGAACTATAGGAACTTTGGATCTGCAAATTATTTTGAAGTGTCCTAACTTCCCACTGTTGTGGCACACAGCTCCCCCTGCTGGGCATTCTTCCCACTTGTGTCAGGTTTTCCTGCCACATGGAGAGCATCTCAAGATGGTGGTTGGCATGCTTTTACCCAATTTCGTGGGCTTTTGCTTCACTGTGCTCTTTTTTTGCCTGGCATATTGAATAGCTTCTCTTATTTTTTCTAAGGGACATTACTTCCTCCACAAAAATCACTGTTTTGATTATTTAGCTCAGTCTGCTGTGCTGGTTGCACTGGCTTGGTGAGGGTTAAATTGCTCCCCATTTGCAAAAGATCTGATAAGGTTTCATCCAAGACCCAACCACCATATGACTGCATATTAATTCACTTCTGAGGATCCCATATTCACAATTCTCTGCAACTCTATACAGGTCATCTATATGTGAGCCCATGGACTCACCCGATTTTTGCCTCCTCTTATTAAATTTTGCTTGCTCAATGATCAGATTTTTCAAACACTGGTGTACGAGTCAAATGCCTGGAGGACTTCCTCGTATGAGCTCAAAGATGTCCTGTTTTTAAATAAATCCTCTGCCATAGCCCCTGCTGCATGGAGTAAAGCACTGACCTGCTCCTTCTTGTCTTTTTTTGTATCTGGAGAATATCTTGCTTCAGTTGTCCCTGTGTTGAGGCTGTTGTAAGCCTTCAGCACTTTGGAATGGTTCTCAGAGTGGCAATGTCGACTCCATCTTACTATATTTATTGCTGCTTCAGAAGTTTGGCTGTTTGACTGGGACCAGTGCTCTTGCTATATGATCTTTGCTTCTGCTGCACCCTCAAAGCTTCATTTTCTGGTGAGTCCACACTTTTCTTCCTGTACTTTTCCAAGGATACAGAGGTCTTTTAAACTTGCAATCTTCTCTTGGAGTTTTTCTGGGCCTTTATATTCTGTCTGCTGTTATCATGTTTTGGATGGTGCCCATGAATATTCTACAGAAACAACCAGCTGCCACCATGTTTCTTCTTGAGTTTGGAGTCTTGATTGCGGTTTCTTTAGGGTTTGTCGGTTAACCCAAGAATGCTGCCATAGACCGTTATTTGAAAAACCATTCTAATTTATTTACAGATTTATGTATGCAACTATGTATGCATACAAGTGATAATACAGGAGCCAGTTGTGTGCCCATTGATTCTTTACTTCACAGAATCTTATGGCAACCTTTATATTTCCAACATTACCATTTTGCTTAAATAATTTCTTTGTTTTCTGTTTGTCTTACTTGATTTGTTTCATTTTACTTTCTCCATTGTTGCACATTATTACATTTCTCCACTCAAACCAGATTTCAACTGCAGATGCGGATTAGATTAACCGAGGATAGATCACTTCAAGATTTTACCATGAGAATAGCAAGACTGCTGGTAAACTTACAGTTATTGCAAAGACTGCTGCCAGTGCAAATTCTTCCTACTAATTGATTTACAATTCCAAGTTCTGACATTATTAATAGATTACAATATTGCTATGTTACTTGCACAAATTACATCGGGTCCATGAGACATGAAACTGTTTCAAAATTAAGAGAAAGTAAAACCAGTTTATATTAAACAATCCTTGACACAATGTAAAAGCTAAGATTCTGGTATCTGAGTTGCCACTGAATAATAGATTATTAAAATGACTGATTACATAACTGAACCATTAAATTAAAAGAAGCCAGACTAGCAGCAGTGAATACTAAAAGCATTTCATTTCTGCAGGTTCCATTTACACTTTCCCTCACTTCTGATTTTCTTTTACACTCATTCACTGTATTTATCTCATTCATACAGTCTTCCTTGAACATTTGATTTCATCACCTATCTTTTACATTCATTCTTTTACAAAAATGGCCATCTGTTTTTGCAGAATGAGATTATCAATGGATGTCGTTGTAGGTGGATGGCATATGGATGTAAAGGCGGTTTTAAAAAATAACAATCAAGCGCTTGCTGCAACAGCATTAGTAAAGAGTAAGATTTTGAGCCAGTATTTACTTTAAATAAGAAGGGTGAGGCTAAAAGCGCACTGTTATTTATACATGAATCAAAAAGTAGCTTCACGCAGATGTAGTTAAAAGACAAAAATCCAGAAGTTGCTGTCTTATATATGCTGCCCCTTCCTGAACTGTGCAAAGACAGCATCCTGCTATCTGGCTCCCCATTGAAAATGTACTCAATGGCATGAAGTTCTTGTACTTGCCTGGTAGGTATGGACTAATTATGCCACAGAAACTTAGGGCCAAATCTTCTGGTCTCCAGAATGTTGGAGACCGGGTGAATGACTGAAGAACTGCGTCAGGACTCTGCGGAAGTCCTGACATGCTGATCTACATGGAAGTTTCAACTTCCGGTGGATAATTCTCCTGCTCCCAGGGACCCTCTGCAAATTTCTCCAATTCTGAATTAGGATCTGAGACATGGGACAGTTCCAATGTACTTATCTGAATAGTTACCCAGGAAATGTTAGGCTGAATAAAACCTAGTCTAACTCCTGGACAACTCTAGAACTGACTTCCAATCACACACACTGACCCTTCCCCACCCTGACTACCCAACTGACCCCGTGACTACCCCCTTGATCACCCAATCCAACCTGACTACTCCCGACCCAAACTCACTAACCCCTGCCCGACCTGACCACCCCCAACCCGACCACACCAAACCCCAGACCAGACCTGACTACACATCCTGACCGCTCGACTAACCCCCTGACCCAACCTGACCCAACTATCCCGCTGACCCGACTGCACCACCTGACCACCCTCCAATTCGATCCGACCATCTCATTACAACTCCCAATGTGACCTGACTACCACTCATCCACCTACCCAACTCACCCAGCTCATTCATTTACCCATCCTACCCACTTAACCACCTACCCATATTACCCACTTAGCTATGTTACCCATCTACCATCCCTATCCACTCACCTTCCTACCCGTTCACCCACCTGCGCACCTCATCCACCTAAGCACCTCACTCACCTACCAACCCTACCCACTTGCCCACCTCACCCGTCTACCCACCCTACTACCCTACACATTCATTCACTCATCCACTCACTCACTCATTCTTCCATTCACTAACATTCAAACTGGGCATTTGCGCCTACCATATAAGAACTGGTGGCATAAAAGTGGGCACATTCTGTCTTGCTCTGACTCTACTCCACTTTGAGGGAGTTCTCTGGGGGATGCTGCGCTCCTCATTTTTGGAAATACTAGCCTTGGAAGATCCCAGAAGAAATGTGGTCAGGGGAAATTTTGAATGGAGTGGCAATCCGATGATGATTGCTGCTGCTCAGAAGACCCGGTTCTCAGTGTTTGTCTATCTAAATGTAGAGTTGCTTGCCTTGTTCACACAGTTCTCAGATGCCCAGATGTCCCATTTCAAACTACTGTTTATGCGCAAGTTTTATTTTTATCTTCATTCATATATTGTGTGCATTGCTGGTATGGCAAATGTTCATTATTCAACCCTAATTGCCCTTGACAAATTGGTCATGAGCCATCTTCATGAAAGCCTTGTAGTCCGTGTGTTGAAGGTACTCCTATAGTGCCATTATATAGGCAGTTCTAGGATTTTGACACAGCGACAAAGGAATGGTGATTTATTTCCAAGTCAGGGTGGTGTGTGGCTTGGAGCGGAACTTGTAGCTGGTGTTGCCATTCAATTGCTGTCCTTGTTCTTCTTGGTGGTTGAGATCATGGATCTGGGATATGCTGTTGAAGGATGTTAGTTATATGATGTAGTGCATCTTGTAGGCTACACTCAATACTACCATGTTGCATCATTGGTGGAGGGAATGGATGATTAAAGTGTTGGATGGGTGCTGATCAAGTGGATTGCTTTGTCCAGGTTGATCTTAAGTTTCAGTGCAGTTGGAGCTGCACTTATCCAGGGGTTGGGGAGTATTCCCATTGTTTCTCCAGACTTGAGCCTTGTATGTAATGGAAAGGCTTTGGGAGTCAAGAGGTGAGTTATTTCCTGCAGAATGCCTAGCCTCTGACCTGCCCTTGCACCCAGTATATTTATGTGACTGGTCCAGTTAAATTTCAAGTCAATGGTGACCTCCAGAAACTTGATGGTAGGGCATTTAATATTAGTAATGCCACTGACCGTCAAGGGGAGTTGGTTATGCTCTCTCTCATTGGAGATGGTCATGGCACTTACATAGCATGAATGATATTTTCCACTAAATAGCTGAGTCTGGATATTATTTGGATCTTTCTGCATGTGGGCACAAACTAACTGAGGTGTTGTGAATGGAACTGCACATTTTAGGCAGATTCATCCCAGATTTGCACTGTGTGGTAGCGGGCAGGTAAAATGACATTTTACCCGCCGGCTGCAATGGTACTTTTCACGCCGTATCATCCCAAACCCTCCACATTAATTATGCATTCCTGGGAAACATGCCGTTTCCATGGCACACGGGCTTCATTCATCTACCACACCATCACCTTGCCGCTTCATCATGCCAGGCACCATATTTAAAGTGTAGCCGCGTGCATATCTCTCAGTGCTTCCACCCCATGACTACTGCATGGAAGACAGGATGGCCCTGAAAGGCAAAAAGATTGTAGCCCCTAGGTTTAGTGATGCATCCCTTGAGCACCTTTTTGATACTGCGGAGGCCCGCCATGATGTCCTTGCTGCAGGAGGGGTAGCAGCATCCAGCATGGGAGGTGGTGGTCAGTGCCAATGCTCTGCAAAAGAGGACAGACACCCAGTGCTGCTACCAGATGAATGTGCTCATCTGTTCCGCTAAGGTAACTCACTTTTCTCAACACTCTCAACTCACACACTCACAACCCCATCACACAGACACAGGGATCTCACACCTCAAAGGACATCACCACTAACTCTCATACACACCCTCACATCATCATGAGGCTCATATCCTCTGGAACTCGCATCTTCAACCCATCCATGGCTTCACTCACCACACAAACATTCCATGCAGTGCCATGTGTCCTGCTCACACTCTCGCCATCTGTTTTCATGCAGGAGGAGCTGGCTCACATCAGCAGGGAGAGGTCCCAGACTGGGAGTGCAGTGGCCTACATTAGGCCTCTCATTCACTTTTAGGAGTGTGCCATCATGCTGATTGGTGTGGATGTGGACCGTTTCAGCGGTGACAGTGAGGTTGGCAGCAAACACACTCACGAGGATCCTGCACCGCATCATCCCGCTCTCAATGCAAATGTGAGTGCTCTCTCTCCTTCTCCTGACTGTGCTGCCATGCACTAATTATCTCTACATTGGTTCACAGGGAGCTCTGCCAAGTGACCAACACCCTCAGCCAGCCAGTCCTTCAGTTCCATCTACATCCTCATCTCCAGCCAAGAGGACATTGAAGAGCTGGAAATAAGTAGCCTGGAAGACCTGTCACAGTGCTTACCCACACGCTGCACCAGTGCAGAGATACACACCTTGGGGAAGCCTAGATCTAGAGCAGGCGCGGGTTCACAATGTGGTGGTCACTGCACAGACCCATGTCTGCAACAGCAGGAGGCAGGTTCATGTAAGTTTCCTGACACTCGGAGGACTGCGGGGGATCAGGCGTCTGTGAGGTCTGAGTCAGGTGATCAGCCTCTAGATTCAGCCTTCCAACTCATCCTGGAGATTCAGTACAAGGCATGGGAACATCATGTGGAGCTGTTGGAAGCCCTCAACAGAGTGGCACATGAGTTGGAGGAGTGTGTCCGCCTGCTGTCTGATGAATTGGTGCCCACATGGAGGTCTCCATGGGGAGGATGGTGGCATCCATGGAGACCCTGGTCCAGCTGATTGCGGAGATGTGTGCAGACCTGTGCTCCATCGTGGGAGCCATGGGTGAGTTCCTGCAGTGGGAATGTGAGAGGGAAACGGGGCATCGCAATGTTCCTCCAGGTGCTCCTTCCCCTCAAGAAGTCAGGCTGGGGCCTTGGGTACCTGAAGGGAGGAGGAATGGCAGCTGGACATCCCTGGGTCATCCACTCAGGAATTTCAGAGGCTGTCCTTTCCCTCCGAGTCCCCTTTGCCTGTGACCCCCTCAACCTCGTCTTCTGTCACCGCAGAGGGAGCAGCTGGCCAACAAGTGATTCTGGAGGGAGAAGTGTGTGTGTGTGTAGTAGGGCCTTTCGGAGACTCGTGCAAGCACTCTCCCACACATACAGATTCTTTACAAATCAATGTCCTGAGCATTTTGAATGCTGCCTGCTGGGGTTTGCTTTCAGTTGCTGAACTGCATCTCCGCCCACCTGCTGATCACACTCCTGTACAGCACCTGATCTCACCCACCACTACGTTCATTTCACTTTTGATTTGGACAGCATGGTGCTGATTTGGTTTTACTTGCACTCCTCCATTCTTTACCCTTCCCCAGTCACCCATTTACTTTCTCCCATCACAGTTGACCCCCGGCATCACCTTTCATCTCCTCTCCATGATCTACCATGATCTTTTCCTTCAGGGATGTCCAGGTGATTGTTCACATTTCCTTCCTTCCCAAAAATCCTACCTCCATCCACATTAACCTCTCCAACCTCTTCCTTCCCACCTCCAGGAGCCATGTCTGCCTCTGAGTCCCCACTAACCACCCTCGTCGTCCCTTCTATTGCGACCATCGAACACTCATCCTCCCATCCTACTGCCTCACTCTGCCCTCAATCATTCTCACCATTCCCTCATACCACACCCACCCTCTGTTTAGTCCCCAGGAGGCAGTCATGGGCCCATCAGACCCCTCCCTTGCACATTCACCTTGACATCCCCTCTCCAGTCCCCTTTCTCCTTGGATCCCCTTCCAGACACCTTCCCCTCTCTGGACCCCTTCCCCTCAAAGTTCCTTCCCCACACTCGATAACATTCCCCCACCCCGCATCTCTGGAACTCCTCCTTCCCCACTCCGGACCCCTTCACCCCCAGAACCCCTTCCCCCCATTTAGTTTCTCACCACCCCCCTTCCCCGACAGACTCCCGGCCCCCCTGCTTGGTCCCTTCCCCTTCCTGACTCCCTCAGATACCCTTACTTCTTCTGCTACCTAGTGCTTCCCCCTCCAGTCTCCTTCCTTCTTGCTCCTTCCCTCTTCATGTCAGCGTTACTTCTTCCTCCAGCTTTACTCCTTCCCCCTTCCTGACTCCTTCTTCCACCCTTACTTCTTCCTCCACCCCTACTCCCTCTCCTCTCTGCACTCCTTCCCCCCTCCAATATCCTTCCCTTACACTTTCCACAACCCCTCACCCGTATACCTACCTTGCCAGTTGCCATCTCCTCCCCCATATTCCCTCTCCCCCATACTCCGTCTCCCCAACCTGACACCCGACACCTTCATTCCCTCCCCTCTCAACCTCACCCCCCTGACATCTTCATTCCACCACCCCCCCAACCTCAGCCCTCTGACACCTCCTCCTCTCCCAGTCGATCCTAGACCTTCCTCTCCCACCCCATCGACCATCATCCCTTGTGAGCATCAACGGTGACTTTCCATCTTCCATGAGCTGCTTTGCGGCGTAGCCATTTCCATGAGAATCCAAACAGCATGACATGGACATTCCTCCAGGATCCCATTGCTTTTGGGCTTCAGCACCGGAGGGCTGTGACGTGAGCAAGGCCCTGGTGGTAAGTCCTGACTTCTGCTCATCACAGTTGTTAAGACGTGGTGTGTTTTCCTGCCAACGTTGGCGGATGATCCAGTGGTCGGGTAGGGGTTGGGGGGGTGGGGGGTGGGGGGGTGGTTGCTGGTGGGGTGTCGGGGGGGGTGGTGGGGTGGGGGGTGGTGGTTCTGGCAGGTTGGCCTTACAATAATATGCTGATGTATTACAATGAAGTCCCTGATATCCGATGGGTGGGGAATGTGGCCCGCCATCGACGGCCTGAGTGGATGATTGCAAATTGGTTTCACAATGTTGTGAAACTGGCTTTTGGCCTTCTCGCTATATTGCCTGCTCTTGCCACTGAACACGCCTAACACCAATGGGCACCGACGATTCCACCCTTTGTAATCATCAAGGAACATGCCTACTTCTGACCTTGTAATGGAGGAAAGATCATTGATGAAGCAGTTGAAGAAGCTTGGGCCTTGGATCTGCTCTGAGGAACATATGCAGTGACTGAGTTGATTGACCTTCAACACCACAGCCATCTTCCTCTCTGCTAGGTGTAGCTCCGACCAGTGGAGAGTTTTCCCCTATTTCCATTTACTTCAATTTTACTTGAGTTCTTTAGTGCCAAAGTGTAGAAATTAAACAGGCACACGTATGTCTACCAGGTAGTGGGCACTGTTCATTTGCCATCTACAATAAATTGTTGCTCAAAGATCTGAAGTATATGATGAAAGACAGAGGACGGTTGTTGTTCACTGCAAATGTACTACCAACTTGTGCTACACACTGAGGTTCTCACTTCCAATCAGATCCCTACTTCCAACGAAGGTAATTGTAAGATAGATATGGACTGTGAACCTTGTTCATTATGATAGAAGTGCAGTAAATCACTTCCTCTCTAGGCTATCTTGCAAATATAGAGGGTATAATCCACCATTTTCATATTCTTAGAGTGCAAACTGAAGCACCCCATCCATTTCACATGTCATAATGAGAGGGGGCTTCAAGTTCAGGTGCGATACGGCCAAGTAAGTCAAACCATCCTTTTTTTTCAGTTTCTACACCTCTCACCCTAAAGCATCTCCCATAATGCCACTATTTTTTACATGCACGGACTAAACAAATTCCTTTATGCTCATAGAATTAAACATTTCATAACTAAATGGACAAATTAGACCATATAGTAAAACCAGTGATTGAAAAGTGACTTCTCCCACCTGACAAAAACACAAAAGAACTAACAGCAATGGATTATCAAAAGGAAGATTTGTTCCCACATGCCCAGAAAACAAACAAGCAGCAAAATAATCTACAAAAGAAACTTGAAGCAAAGGTTAATCATCATTGATTTGGAGAAGCGAGACTTGTCAAAATGATGACCCCATTTGTGCATTTGGTTCTCCATTAAAAATACACATACCTACCATTTTTGTTGTAACCTAGTCCCACTATGAAATTGACCATGAAAGCAGGATGCAGTAATTAGTCAAGGACAGTAAATGTGTACAAAGAGAGAGTTCCTACGGTCCTTGAATGGTTACACTTTTCAAAATGTTGGCAAAAAAAACCAACATAAATTTGACTTGTTTCCAATTGTCAGCACAGTATCTATCTTATGGTTAATCTAACCACTAAGATTTTTCTAATGTTAAATGGCACATCAGCAGTTAGAATGACTAAAACCATTCTTTGTTTTGTCTCCTTCTTTGCTTCTGAGAGAATCACTGTTCAAAGGCTGCTTTTCTCTGCTATTATTTTTGAAAATTAGCAGTGTTTAATTGTGTTAGCGACAGACAAAATTAGCCTGGATATAATCACAACAAAGATCAGACAGTCTGAAACATGAGTTTGATAAAGTTCCTTCTGCACCCTTGAACGTTCTTGTAGGTTCAACCTGTCCTACTCAGCAGGCAACACTGCCACATCTAAAGAAAGAATTGAACTAAATGGAAATATTAGTTTTATAATTCAAAACTAGGAATAAACTGCAACATTACACAGGCAGCACGACTTACATACATCTTGGAAGTAGGGTTCCTCTGCAGCAGTACGCATGCATGATCAGTTGTTGAGTCACGAATAATGAGAGGCCTATGCAGGTCAGACACACAACTCAATCACTACAACTGAACTGTGCAAACTCCATTTCCGTAAAATCATTTTTCCAGCCTCAGGTGGCACTTTGAGAAAACACAAATGATCTTTCTCAGATGAAACTTAAAGTTGCATTCACACATAATTATTTTTCTTAAAATACTTAGCAAAGTATATTGGGTTAAAAAGGCGATGCAGTACTTACTATCCTATTTACGCCTCAGTTACAGCTGTAGCCATTTTGAACAACGTCCACTGTTCGGCAGCTTAAGCACTTGCCTGTTTCAAGTGGTAAAAGCCTTTTAATATGTAGGGTTTGAATGTGGATCCAGTGATGTACATGGAATCCCAGTTGCCATTTTGGGCATTGTGCCTTCTTGGATCAGTTCCACAAGTGGCCTAGCATAGGTATGTTTGAAATTATTTTTGTGGGGTCAGGAGGATTAGGATTGTTTCTCCTCGCCTCACCAACTAATCTGGTTCCACTGTTGCTAAATGATCACACTGCTCATCTGACTTCCAGTGTAGATAAGCAGAAACTTCCTTCAATTAATTATTGGGAAGACCAAAGCCATTGCTTATGTTCACCCGCATCCTCCCTACACACCACTCCAAACTTCATTCCCAAGCTACCAACTCCTTCCCTCTCCCTGACAGCAATCTGAGATTAAACCAGTCTGTTTGCAACCTTGGTGTCATGTTTGGCCCCGAGATGAGCTTCTGACTACATATTCGTTTCATCACTGAGACTGTCTTTTCCTGTCTCTGCAACATCTCCTGACTTTGCCGCAGTGTCAACTCACATGCTGCTGAAATCCTCATTTCTGCCTTCATTAGTCTTGGCTATTCCAACACATATCTGGTTGGGCCCGTATTCTACCTAAAATTCCATTGTACCAAGTGCTGTTTGCCTATCACCCTTGTGCTTGCTGACCTACAGTGTCTCCTGCTCAACAATGTTTGGATGTAAAAATTTTCATCCTTGTTTTCAAATCCCTCCATGGTTTTTCCCGTCTCTATCTCTGTAATCTCATCTAGCCCCATGACCCTCCCAGGTATCTGTGCTCTTTTAACTCTGGCCTCTTGAGCATCCCTGATTTTATTCATTCCAACATGGGTGGTTGCCCCTTCCGTTTACAAGGACCTTAGCTCTAGAATTCCCATTTTCTGCTCTCCACCTCTCTAGTTCACTTTCCTCCCTTTAAGACCATCCTTAAATCTACCTCTTTGACTAGCTTTTTGTCATCTGCCCTAATATTTGGCACGGTCATATTTTGTTGTATAATGCTCCTGTGAAGCACTTTGGGACTTTATCTTATTTTTAAGGGTAAGAGGTGTTAAGAGGTTTACAAAGATGGTTCCAGAGATGAGAAACTTTGGCTATGAGGATGGATTGGAGAGGTTGAGGCTGTTCTCCTTGGAGAGAAGAAGGCTGAGAGGAGATTTGATAGAGATGTTCAAAATCATGAGGGGGCTGGACAGAGTAGAAAGGGAAAAGCTGTTCCTTCTCATAAAAGGATCAAGAATGAGAGGACACAGATTTAAAGTGATTTGCAAAAGAAACAAATGTGACATGAGAAAAAAATTCTTCACATAATGAGTGGTATGGGTCTGGAATGCACTGCCTGGAATTGTGGTGGAGGCAGGTTCAGTCGAGGCATTCAAGAGGGCATTAGATGATTATTTGAATGGAAACAATGTGCAGAAGTGTGGGGGAAAGGCAGGGCAATGGCATTAGCTCATTTGGAGAGCTGGTGCAGACATGATGGGCGAATGGTGCAGTTAAAAATCTGTGATTCTGTGACAATTGTTAAATGTTAACCTAAGTTGTGTCATGCTTATCATGCTGATGGCCATGCTGGATGGATATTGGCCAATGTGAACCCAACAATGTGCACCAGCACATTTGCCTGTTCGATGTAAATGAAGGCATTTTCTCAAAAATTGTGGTGTCCACTTCGTCATTCAACTGCCCAAACTCTAGAATTGACTCAAATATTTGATAATTTTATGTGCCTAGGTCTGGGGAATCTGAAATTGTTTTTAAGAATGTGTGTAAAGGACCTTTTAGTATTTGCACAAATTGTAAAAGGATCAATTGTAATTTTCTTGGATGATAAGAAATACTGGTCCATGAAACCTGGTAAATCTTGACCTGGAAGCAGTACCAACAGGAAGGAAGTTAAGATAGAAGCCATGTGGTTGATAGGCACAAAGGTGAGCAACAAGCAGGAAAGCTGGAAGGTGAAGGCAGTCAGTGTACAGATGGTGACACAAGGAGAAAACAGATGCAGAAAGATGAACAAAAGGAATTCTTGTGAGGAGAAGAAGCAAATCACTCAGGAAGAGGCCTGTTTTTCTGTTTGGCAGTAAAAGAGACAGGAGCTCTTGGAGGCACTGTACGAGTTGGCTAGAAAGGTCCAAAACCTGGAAGGCTGTGTGAATAGCTCAGATTTGCTAAATAGATGTGTGTTTTTCCACAAGTGGCCAAACTGTGAACTGGATGTGATTGGTTGGTTGGCTGGTAAGTAACTCTGGAAAGCTACGCATTCAGGACTGTTGTAACTCGAGGGAAAGAGGGTTCATAGAAGTGTGCCTTGCTGATGATAATTGTACAAATGAAACTTGAAGGGGAAAGCTGTTGTTGGATAGGACTCCTGACCTAATCTGGGTGAGAAAAGATATTCAGCATATTGTGGAACTGTGCAGCTATGGAGTGCCACATTTTTGTGGGTGCTTGTGGTCTTATAGACATATCTTTGTTGTATTGACTATTTAAGGTGATACTTACCTTTTTATTTGAAGTATTATTTGCTCGTTAATTCATGGTCAATTTACACTGATTCTGATTTGTATTCAAGTACAAGTTGCAAAAAGTGAAATCTTGTTGGTCATTTCTTCTTTTGTGGTCATTTGATAAATTTGGTTATTTTGGTTTATGGATCCCCCACCCAGGGATCATAACAATTGCACCATTTGTTTCTGTAAAACATAATTGTAGCTGTGGAACTGAGACAAGTCATGCTGAGGGAGGGGCCAACCAGTCTCCTGACACAGACAATCAAATCAACCCAGCAGAAGGTAGTGACATTTCCAAGTCAGCTGCAATCAGGGCTCTGAACTTCTGTTTATTTATAGTCATATGCCGATACGCATCAGCAAGTATGAATTTCACCAGTCACAGTTATTGTGAAATTCATAATTAAACAGAAAACCAGAGAATGGAACTGACACAGAAAGTCCCAAGTGTCCTTTTAGATTCCACATTCACAGGCTAAGCTGAAGGAATTTAGCTGACAATCTTTGGAGATCGAGTTGCACAATGTAGCCTCATTGCTGCACACAAATATCTGGGGTCTGTTCTGCACTCCAGTGTTGCATTTATGTCACATGATTAGCGTCGATCTGATGTAACTTCAGCTTTACATCAACTCTAAACTGACAGAAGACACGTTGAGTTAGGCCCTAACCTGACCGCAGAGCTGAGTGGAACAAGACTAATGATGATACTAATAATAACAACAACAACAGCATGTATTTATATAGCATCTTTCATGGAATGAAATATTCCAAGGTGCTTCACAGGAGCACTATAAAGCAAAATGTGACACCAAGCCAAATAAGGAGATACTAGGGCAGATAGCCAAAAGCTTGGTCAAAGAAATGGGCTTGAAAGAGCATCTTAAAGGAAGAAAGCAAGAGAAAGAGTTGGAAAGGTTTAAGGAGAGAATTCCAGAGTTTATGACGTAGGTAGCTGAATACATGCCGATCAATAGTGGAGCAATGAAAATCAGGTGTGCTCACAAGGCCAGAATTAGAGGAGCACAGATATCTTACAAGATTTGATGATGGAGGAGATTACAGAGATACAGAGAGGTGAGGCCAAAGAGGGATTTGAAAATAAGGATGGGAATTATAAAATGGAGGCATTTCTTGATTGGGAGCCAACATGGGTCAGCAAGCATAGGGGTTATATGTGACTGGTGAACAGTATTTGGTGCGAGTTAAGACATGGACAACAGAGTTACTGATGGTGTCAATATTACAGAGGGTAGAAAGTTGGAGACCAACCAGGAGTGCATTGGAATAGTCATGTCTAAAAGTAACAAAGACATGGATTGAAGGTTTCAATAGCAGATGAGCTGAGGAGGGGAACACTTGGGAAATGCTGTGGAGGTGGAAATGTATTAATAATGGCATGGATATGTAGTTGGCAGCTCAGATTGGGGCCAAATATGACATGAAATTTGCCAATAGTCTGGTCATCAGCCTCAGAGAGTTTCCAAGAAGAGGGATGGAATTGGTAGCTTGGGAAGCTGTCTGACAATTTACTGACCGTGGATTCCTCTCTGAAGGGCGTGGCTTCATGTCACTTTAGTTTAACATCACATGGAGAGCAAATGTGGTGTGGTATTAAAACTGGCCAGCAAAATCTACAGGAGTCTCATCAGCTTGAAATTCTGGGCCCAGGTAGAACCCTGGCAAGATTTTTGGATGAGAGCCGGCAAGTGGTGTGGAACCTGATTCTGCCAGTATTTTGGCCCATATTTCTGATTCAAGCCAATGATCAGACTCCTGAGTGCAGAAAACGCCAGAGGTATCAGATCTCATCCAAAGGACAGTCTTAGGTAGTGGGCTGTGCACCAGATGTCAGCTCAACTGAAGCCTGATTCAACATCACCTTTACACAATTCCCAATAGACTGCCAAGGGATATTTTCATTTAATTGATTGATTTTAGTGTTGGCCCAGTTTAGACTTTCCTTAGGGCAATCTCCTCACCTTACTAACCTGCCAAAAGAGCTTGCGAAGATATGCAAAGCCCATTCATCATGAAGTAAAATGCATTGGGTTACACATTGCACTGTTTAGGTACTTGGCTGGGATTAAAAGACACTAATGCACAATGAACAACGGTTCCTCACATTTTAACTTCAATAAACTGGTGATTAAAGAATTGGATATTTTGTATGAATTAACCATTCAAAAGTTAATTGTTTCAATTCTCTACTTCAATCCTGCCCACCAGTGAGTTGGCTGGTGCTGTTTTCATCCACCCTTCATCACTTTTGTTCCTTTTAAAGAGGCCTACTTCTTACCTTGACACCAAGGGATGCATCCACCTGTAATAGGCACCATGCTGCCATGAAAAGAATAAGCTTGGCTCTGCCCAGGAAATTTGAATTTGATGAGGAAAGGTGTCACTATAATTAACACTCGCTTGCAAAGTTATTTTATCATGATCACTGGGAAATAACATTAATCTAGAAATCACCAAGGATTCAGACCAGGAATCTGTTCCAATTTACAACTGAAACTGTTGGGAAGAACCCAACTGGAACGGAATGCCTTTTGGCTCAGCTTTTCTCTTCTGCTTTTGTTTTTTAGGAATTCTAAATTTCTTGTAATATTTTGCAAATGAAAATTCACTAAAGTTCTCTGCTGCAACAGATCTGAGGATTGCAAATGCTTTCCTCAGATAGAAGCAAAGACTGACTTCAGATTACACTCAGAGGAATAATGCAAACTAGATACAAGAGAAAGGGAAAAAAAAGTGAAGGGTATTAAAAATCAAATCTGTTGCACTAGGGCAACAGAGATTCACCAAGGCTCCTTCGACAGCACCCACGAAACCCACAGCCACTACCATCTAGAAAGACAAGGGCAGCAGATAGATGGGAACACCACCACCTGGAAGTTCCCCTCCAGTCACTCATCATCCTGACCTGGAAATATTTCGCTGTTCCTTCACTGTCACTGGATCAAAATCCTGGAACTCCCTCCCTAACAGCATTGTGGGTGTACCTACACCACATGGACTGCAGCAGTTCAAGAAGGCAGCACACCTCCACCTTCTCAAGGGTACCTAGGGATGGGAAATAAATGCTGGCCCAGCCAGCGAAGCCCCATCCTGTGAATGAATAAAAAAAGGATAAAAACTATTTTCCCACTATGCCCTCCAGTACTCATCAGTTGACACCATGGGCCCCTCCCAATGAAACCCTTTCCCGTATTCCTTCCATGCCCATTCACACCTGCACACCACCCCCCCCATGCCTGTTCACACCTACACACCATGCCCCCACCATCCGCACTCCACCACGGCCCTCCCCAATCCCCTGCTCCATACCACCTCATCCATTCCATGGATTTCTCTCTTTTCCCTAGCACCCAACCTCCCTCATCCACCCTCTAGGCCTCCACACCCACCCCACCTCTTCATCCCTCTCCTCCCCGTCTAAGTATCCCTCCCACCACCACAGGCCATTGGCACCCAACAGTACCTCATGCAGCCGACCACCTGCAGCGCAAAGACTCAGGTCCTGGAAGCCCCTACAATGTGAAGATCTATGTCCTGGAATCTCCTGTAGTGAAAAGATCCACACCCCCCTATCCCACCCACCATTAAACCCACCTCTGTTGGGACTGGAAAATCCCTGCCTTGGGTTCATTAATTGACGCTGCCACACCCATGTCCAACCTGTTATGTATGTTACGCTGTGCATACTGTGCCCTTTTGGCTTTCTCTGAAATCCACAGCATAGCTCTGCATGTGCAACCATGTAGGCATAAAACAACCACATGTGTCACATTTATGCTAGTTTGCATTCAGAAAAGGGTCAATGAACTGAATGTCAGACTTTTACCTTGGTGAATGAACACAGCTGTAAGCATTAAGATGGCGACAGAATCAGTCATCACAGCGGTTCCTATTTTATAGGCTCTACTACTGTTGATAGACAGCATTTCAATTTAATGGATTGCTGCTACTGATACCTGATGTTAAATTGCTCTCAGATTCTTCCTACTGAACACTGGCAAGCTGCAGCTTTTGTCCTTCTGCCATAAACTTCACTCCCTTGTCATATTCCCTTGCCGCTGACTCCAACCCAATCCCCATTTCTTCCCTTGCCCGACACCCAAGGTTAACCAGGATGTGCAAAACCTTGGCATCCCACTGGACCAAGAATTGTGATTTAAACTCAATATTCTGTCACTTTTTCTACTTCCATTTCCACAACCTCACCCTCCTCTTGGCTTCTCACCCCTGTGTTCTCCAGAAGGTTAACACTGTCACTTGTTACCTTGAGATTCAATGACGTTAAGGAGTTCCGCTTGCCTTCTTCTGACCCTTCCAATTGTTCAAAACTAAGCTGTCCATTTCATGTAGCATATAAGATCCGGAGGGGAGTTTATAGGGTGGGAACTGGGCAGATGTTTCCTCTTGGGGAGAACTAGAACTAGGGGACAGAGTTTAAAAATAAGACGTCTCCCTTTTAACATGGACATGAGGAGATATTTTTTCCCTCAAAGGGTCAGAAATCTGTGGAATTCTCTTCCACAGAGAGTAATGGAGACATAGAAACATAGAAACTAGGAGCAGGAGTAGGTCATTTGGCCCTTCGAGCCTGCTCCACCATTCATTACAATAATGGCTGATCATCCAACTCAATAGCTTGCTCCCGTTTTCTCCCCATATCCTTTGATCCCTTTCACCCCAAGAGCTATACCTAACTCTTTCTTGAAAGCATACAATGTTTTGGCCTCAACTACTTTCTGTGGTAGCGAATTGCACAGGCTCACCACTCTCTGGGTGAAGAAATGTCTCCTCATCTCAGTCCTAAATGGTCTACCCCGTATCCTCAGACTGTGACCCCTGGTTCTGGACTCCCCCACCATCAAGAACATCCTTCCTGCATCTACCCTGTCTAGTCCGGTTAGAATTTTATAGGTTTCTATGAAATCCCCCCTCATTCTTCTGAACTCCTGCGAATATAATCCTAACCGACTCAATCTCTCCTCATATTTCAGGCCCGCCATCCCAGGAATCAGTCTGGTAAACCTTTGCTGTACTCTCTCTATAGCAAGAACATCCTTCCTCAGATAAGGAGACCAAAATTTCACATAATATTCCATGTGTAGTCTCATCAAGGCCCTGTATAATTTCAGCAAGGCATCCCTGCTCCTGTACTCGAATCCTCTCGCTATGAAGGTCTACATACCATTTGACTTCTTTACCGTCTGCTGCACCTGCATGCTTACCTTCAGCGACTGGAGTATGAGGATACCCAGGTCTCGTTGCACATTCCCCTCTGGATCATTGAGTTTATTCAAGGCTGAGTTAGACAGGTTTTTGATAGACAAGGGAATCAATGGTTATGCGGGCACAGGGAGGGGGGGTGGAGTTGAGACCACAGTCAGATCAGACATGATCTTATTGAATGGCAGAGCAAGTTCGAAGGGCTGAATGCCGTATTCCTGCTGCTAGTCTTGTATTCCTATGTTCCACCATATCTGGTTTGTTTGTTACACATGTTCTCACTAATTTGCATTGGCTCCCTATCCTCCAAAGCATTAAATTTGAAAAAAATTCATATGCTTATTCCTCAATAGCCCCCACAACCCTATTGTAGTATTAGGGAGTTCAGGGTTGAAAGGGTTAAGGTGTGGGATTGGAGAAACAGTAAGAGAGAATCACATGACTCACAAGGATGTAAATGTGTTGAAGGCGGTTCAGAGGAGGTTTACTAGGTTGATACCTGGAATGAGCGGGTTGTCTTATGTGGAAAGGTTGGACAAACTGGGCTTGTTTCCACTGGAGTTTAGAAGAGTGAGGGGTGACTTGATGGAAGTATATAAGATCCTGAATGGTCTTAGCAAAGTAGACGTGGAAAGAATGTTTCATGTTTAGGGTAAATCCAGAACTAGGGGGGCACTGTTTTCAATTTAAGGGTTGTTCTTTTAGGACAGAGATGAGGAGAATTTTTTTCTCTCAGAGGGTTGTGCAACTTTGGAACTCTCTGCCTCAGAGGCAATGGAGTTGGGGCCATTGAATATTTTTAAGGCAGAGGTAGATAGATACTGGCTAGGCAAGGGAATCAAAGGTTAGTGGGGGTAGATGGGAATGTGGAATTTGAAACACAAACAGACCAGCCATGATTTTATTGAAGGTGGAGCAGGCTTGAGCGGCTGAATGGCCCACTGCTGCTCCTATTTTGTATAATTCTATGATCTTGAAGGAGAAAGCTCATGCTAGTTTTTATAGTCTTGTATATCTGTAAATAGTTATGTTCATCAAATAAACAGCATGTCTATGTCTCTGCAACTTTCTTCAGCCAGTCACAACTGACAAATAATGCCTATCTGTGCCACTTGTTCAAGCCTCATGTTCCCTTCTGTGCACTTTGGTTCTCTAACCATTGTCTTTGGTGCAATCCCTTCCATTTTTGCCCCATTGCTGGTAGAAGAGCCTTCAGTTGCTTCACTTCTTCATTGTTACAAAACCACATCTCCCTCCATCTTTAAAATCCTTCTCCAAATCTTAGATCCTGCTTTCTGCTAACTCCTGCTCTCCTTCCCTTATAGAGCACCATGGGACTTTTTTCCCACTAAAAGAACTGTATGGATACAAATTGTTTTTTAGTAGCTGTATGCTGGACTTCAGATAATCGGACTTCCTTCAGTTGATCATGTTTGCTGAACTTCTCAATAGCCATAAAAAAACCAATCACTGAGTATAATCAATGTATTCTTAGCTGGAGTTACCATGTGTAGTTAGCTCAAAAAGAGAAAAACCTAAAATCTGCAACATATACAGAATAATCTAATGGAGTAATTTGGAAGATTTGGTTATTTGGTTTGAACTTAATTGGATGCTGAGTCTTCAAATGTGGCATTGATACCTTACTTAGTTGCTGAATGACTTTCTGTAATAAAGTGACGTGAATTATTCAGTAACCTATCCTGTTTTACAATGGTAAAGCAAACAAGTACTCTTTTCCTCTCTCACACACACACATTTACATGTATTATGCTACAATCAATGGAGTGAACTAATATTAGCACATTTATAATTGTGTTGCATTATGAATGGAGAAGGGGCTGAGTATTAAAAATGTATTTTAGTTAATTGATTTCAATGAAACATGGCCTATTCATTCCCCTATAATGTTTGTTGATCCTTCTTCTGTTTGACAATAAGGTTTTTCTCCACTAAAATAAGCAAGTGTCTCAACATAAAAGAATCTCACAGCTGTGGGGTTGCTAAGTACGCAGCATCATCTGGTCCATAACTTTCATGACATTACCATTACTGACAGTGCCCAAAAGGAACAGATGTTCATGTTGTTCAAAAAAGCACCACTCAGATTGAAAGCCATTTTTCCAGAAAGAGGTTATCAAATTTTAAAGCAGTGTAGATTTATAAAAAGAACAATTTGTTTTAAATTAATAATAGCATGGTGTAGCTTGACAACAGCAGTTTCAGAAGAATGGATTCTGTACTTGAAAATGTTATTTTTTGGTAAATTGATGAAAGGTAGTAGGAAGAAAGAAAGAACCAGCTCTTATGTAGCCTTTCAAAACCTCAATGACTCAAAGCACTTTACAGGCAGTGAAGTACTTTGGAAGAATAGTCACTGTTGTAATTTAAGAAATGTGGCCAATTTGCGCACAGCAAGGTCTCAAAAGCAATGATGCAATAATGACCAAACAATTGGATTTAGTGATGCTGGGGAGGCTGTGGCATAGTTATATTGCCAATAAACCAGTAATCCAGGGTAATGGTCCCATCATAGCAGTTGGTGGAATATGAATTCAATTAAAAGAAATCTGGAAAGTCTAATGATATCCATGAAACCATTGTCGATTGTCGTAAAAACCCACTGGTTCACTTAATGTCCTTTAGGGAAGGAAATCTGCCATCCTTACCTGGTCTGGCCTACATGTGACACCAGACCCACACCAATGTGGTTGACTCTTAAATGCCCTCTGAATTGGTCTAGCAAGCCACTCAGTCAACACCGCCTTCTCAAAGGCAATTAGCGATGTGCAATAAATGCTGGCTGAGACAACGATTCCCACATTCCATGAACAAATTTTTTAAAAAAGTCACGAGGGAGAATTCTCATGTTCTCCTTTGAAATCGTGCCATTGAATCTATGGTGTTCACTAGAAATGGGGGCTTGATTTGATATTTCATCCAAAATATGGCATTCCTGACAGTATAGCACTCCTTCTGTACTGCACTGGGAGTGTCAGGGTAGATTTTGTGCTCAAACCCTGGAGAAGGACTTGAATCCACAACCTTTTAACTCAGTGGTGAGAGTGCAAGCACTGGACCAAGGCTGACGCATGAACAGTCAAGTGTGACGGGAAGGGGGCAGAATGATTTATGAGTTAATGTCAGGGCGGCACATTGAAACTAAGAGGTGTTGCAGAACAACTCCATCCTGTCCAACATTAAAATATGCTTTGCTTCAGTCAGGTCAAGGCTTATCTTACTGAGGAATTGAATGAGTTAAACTCTGATGTAGGAGAGAGCCTTTGGCTTACTGATAGCATGCCTATCGCTTCTTAATCAGAAGATGCTGGGTTCAAACCCTACTCCAAGTAGCCCTGACAAGTGGAGACTGAAACTACAGCTCTGAATATAAAAAAGCTGACACAAAAACATATGACAAAAACATTGAGGAACTAAAGTTTTGTAGACAGGACATGTGTGCAGATGTAACATTTTGATTATATTATAAATGAGTTTGGTATGTTTGTGTGTAGTTGCATAGCTAGAAACCAGATTAAGTAATAATAGGCACAAATTTCTAATGCTTATCAAAGAATTACATGCACTGTTTATAAACATGTTTTGCTGGGATATCCATTGCTGTCTTTTGGGATGTGGGAAATAAATGACTGTGGTGGATTGTATGGCATGTGGAAAATATTGCTCAATTTATCAATAGAATAAAAGCACACATAACCATTTTGTCTCTGTTTTCTTCATTGAATCTTAATGGCTAAATATAACAAACTCTTGAAAACAATCATACTTGTTGATCGCCCTATACCGGCGACCACAAACCCAATTCAAGTGACAGGGATGGGAGGAAAAATGATGCAGGTCTGGACTTGGTGGACCATGGCACTCCCCTGGGGTGACAACTCAATAATTCTAGTAATGAAGCAAGTTGACCTTGCATGAAAGCAGGTTTGAGCTTCCACTGAAGCACTCAGACTTCTGGTAGAAGCTGTTTTTATTGCAGTGGAAGCTGAGACACTGGCCAACAAATGCTATATCACGGTTGGACTCTGAAGTATACAGATGCATTTGGCCACTGTTTTCAAGCTGGAAAGGATGGGATCCAAACTTTTCACAAAGACTTGTGCCAATTTGGTGCTGGACTTCTCCACACTCCTCGATAGTGTCTGCAGTCTTTCTGATTCATACCCCATGAATCATTTCTGTAGGTTGCCACAACAAAGCTCTCATCTGGATCCTCCACTCTTTTATGCCCTTGCCCTCCAGCGAGCTGGCACTTGTTTTATCCTTGCTCCTTGCCTTGGCTGTAGGCCACTCATACCCAGTGTCTCACTATGCACAGATCCGCTTCTATTTCACCTTCTATATCTGAGCTAGTGGCACAGATGTGAAATTCAGTGATGATGCATTTTCATCATCACTGTCTTCTTGCTGTGCGTCCAATGTTTGATCAGTTGGCATTCCTTGTGTATCTGAAAGGGGAAAAGTACGAGAGCAAGGTTGAGGCCTAGGGAGGAGGGGGAAATAAGAGGTGCGTGTTTACACCACCTGAAGCTTGTGAGTTGGACGAAGTGTGAGGGATGAAGTGGAGGATTTGCAAAGGAGGATTAGATATGAGGATACTATCATCTTTTGTGGTTTCAGCCCTGCTGCTAGTCCTGACTTCAGTAATGACCATACCAAGAATGGCCAGCACCATTTCCTCCACTGGAGTCAGGATATAAAGGCATGTTTGTGCACCCCAGTTAGCTCCTGCTGCCTCCAGTTTCTCACCATGTTTTTGTGTAAGAGATGGGTTAATTCAAGGTAAATTGCAGCATGTGATCACCTACTGGTTCTGCCAAGTGAGAAGCTGATTTGACCTGGTTTCCATGGGGGAGAAGGGGCCCAAGTCAAGTCCTATTGAAACCCAAGTGTCAGCTTTCACACCTGAACATAGACAGAAGCAACTGCCTGACTTGTGCAGACCTATAGACTCTTAGGAAGTCAAATTCAGAGACCCTAGAGAGAAATGTAGAGAGAGAGATTTTCTCCATTAGCCACCAGGCAGAATGCAAGTGGGAACATCTTCACTGGTCAAAGAAATGGGACAGGTTTAAATTTAAGGCCAGGAGATGGACTCACTGGATTAGGTCTTGCTCCTTCCCCCTCTCCCCCATTTGACACTTATCCTGCCCTCACTCATTTTTGGCCTGGGGTCCATTTGGCAATCCTGGGCCTACAATGCACAGTTGCTGATGTCTGATTGGCTGGTAGCTCTTGGGGTAGAATCTCCACTTCCTGGTTCTTTGGGGAGGCCCAGTGCTGTCCTCTTAAGTGCCTAATGGGCTGTCACCAGCTTTCCAGCTGGCGTAAATGACCCCTGTCTCCTACGTTAAATAACATCCTAAATCTATCATCCGTACCAACTATTCCTTTCTCCCTCATATACTGGCTTAGCTTCCCCTTAAGTCTATCTATACAATTTGCTCCAGCCACTCCATGGCAGTAAATTCCACATTCTTACCACTCTTTGGGTAAATAAGTTTTATCTCAATTCCCTATTAGATTTCCTGATGACCATCTTATATTGATGGCCTGATAGCATTAGGGTACAAATCTTTCTAAAATTAAATTTGAAGAGGCTATGTAGCGAGAGGAAGGAACAAGAAAAACCAAGAAGCTATGGCTTTTGCATACAGAGGAATTTAAATTAGACCACAACAATTAACTTCCTTGTTTGTCAGTAATTTTCAAATAGAGTTATCTAATAACTGAATCAACTTCACTGGAACAGATAGGATCACCATGAAGAGCCTTAATTCAAATCAAACTTCATGAATTCATTCCAACATTATTTCCTACCGAAAAGCAGGCAATATATTTTGACTGAAATTTGAGGGATTGATGCAAAGTTCCGGGCAAGTGAGCGTTATTTCAGAACAAGAGTAACTATGATGGAACTGTATGACTTTTCATTTCAAAAGATTCTGACATACTCTCTGAGTCAACACGCTACCCCTCACTGCTTAATCCACAGTATTGATGTCAGATCTCCAGGTGGGCACCAGAGAACTCTAAATGATGTTCCCATGATTCCTTTTCTGCCAGCCCCAGTGAGAGAACAAAAAGGTTAGAAGAATGCCATTTTCAGTCACCATCAATTCACAGGTACCGGTCTTTTGTTGGAGAACTAGGTTCCCTAGATCAGAGTGATAAAGCTTTCGAGGCAAATTTAATTTTCTCTTCTGCCTTTAATCAAATTTTTCAGCTTAATTTATTTTTCTAGCCAGATGTCAGCTATGTTCTGGAGACTGAGGTGAATAAGGGTCAACCCGATCTTGCATATTTCAGAAGTTGAGAAATGTTACGCTTGAACCACAGGTTTTGCTTCTCATGGTGAGACAATCAAAAATAAAAGGCAAGGCTCTCCAAAAATATAGCTACTCATGTATAGCGCACTCATTTCTGGGATGCGTGGGGGCAGGGCAGGGTACATTTCTAGTGCCAGAGTGATAAGGTCTGGGCCTTTTCAGATATTAGGCCTCAGGCTTCAATTTAATGGTGCCAATATGATGCTGAAATCTTGCCTGATAAGAGGAGTAGAGACTTCAGGGTGATTTAGACAGGTTGAGTGAGTGGACAGATACATGGCAGATGCAGCATAATGTGGATAAGTGTGATGTTATCCACTTTGGCAGGCAAAACAGAATGGTAGGGTATTATTTAAATGGTGATATATTGGGAAATTTTGTTGTACAAAGGGACCTGGGTGTCCTTGTACACCAGTCACTGAAAGCAAGCATGCAGGTGTAGCAAGCAGTTCAGAAGGCAGATGGTGTGTTGGCCTTTATTGCAAGAGGACTTGAGTACAGGAGCAAGGATGACTTACTGCAGCTTTACAGGGCTTTGGTGAGGCCACATCTGCAGTATTATGTGCAGTTCTGGTCTCCTTACCTAAGAAAGGATATACTTGCCATAGAGGGAGTGCAGCAAATGTTCACCAGACTAATTCCTGGGATGGCCGGATTGTCATATGACGAGATGTTGGGTCTACTAGGCCTGTATTAATTGGAGTTTAAAAGAATGAGAGGGGATCTCAATGAAACGTATAAAATTCTGACAGAACTGGACAGACTGGATGCAGGGATGATATTTCTTCTGGCTGGGGGGGCGGCGGGTGTGTAGGATAAGGTGTCACAGTCTCAGGATACGGTGTAGGCCATTTAGGACGGAGATGACGAGAAACTTCTTCACTCAGAGGGTGGTGAACCTGTGAAATTCTCTACCACAGAGGGGTAGAGGCTAAGTCACTGAATATATTTAAGAAAGAAATAGATAGATTTCTAGAGTCTAAAGGCGTCAAGAGGTATGGGGAGAGTGCAGGAGTGTGGCATTGAGAAAGAGGATCAGCCATGATCATTTTGAATGGTAGAGTAGGCTCGAAGGGCCGAATGACTTATTCCTGCTTCTATTTTCTATGAGTATAATATGGGGTGCTACTAGTTGACATTGCTACTAAGTAGTTGAGGTGGGTATTGAGGCTGGAGTTTGATTTGGTGATCAAGGGAATGGAGGTTTCTGGGAACGGTGGTGCTTGGATCTTTTGATATCTGGAGTTACTTATCTTCCAGGTTGGGTAAAGCAGGCTATTCCTAGACCTCGTTTTCCAGATTGTCATTGCCGGCAGACTTAGGGAAACAAGTCTTGGAAAAGGGGCATCATACAAGCATTAAGGTGAAATGATGATGTAGTGATAATGTCACCAGAGTATAAGTCCAGAGGACCAGCTGAATGCTCTGGGTACATGGGTTCGAATCCCACCACAGCAGCTGATAGAATTTAAATTCAATTAATAGGCCTGGCATTGAAAGCTAGTCTCAGTAATGGTAACCATGGAACTATCAATTGTAATAAAAACCCATCTAGTTTACTAATGCCTTTTAAGGAAGGAAGTCTGTCATCCTACTCTGGTCTGGCCTACATGTGATCCTAGACACACAGGAATGTAGTGGCTCTTGTTCTGTGTGCCTGCATTGCCATTGTAATGTAAAGGTGCTCAGCAGAGCAAGGATTAACATGGGACTGAACAATAGCACCACCCATGGTATGATGTACTAGACTAGAGAACAGTTTAGAAGGAACCTGCAGTATGGGAGTAGCACCATGCATGGCAGTAACTGGGATCTGTACATAGTTAAGGATTACCAATAAATAGTTTATAATTAAACATACAAATCTCAAGATCTCATCAATGAGACATCAAACAAACCCATAACACAACAGCTCTTAACTGCCCTCTGAAATGGCCTTGCAAACCACTCAGATCAAGTGCAATTAGGGATGAGCACCAGACATGCCCGCATCCCATGAAAGAATAAAGAAAAAAAAAAGTCCTTTGTGTGTGTGAAAAAGACGCCATATGCCTATTTCAGGCATGGGTAAAGGATGCACGTTTTCTGTCCTTACCCAGCTGGACAGGAGAGTTTCGGCCAGAAATGGGCACATGTTTCCTGCTCACTTGTTGGGACCTTAGCAGCCAGAATGATGCCTGAGAAATGAGAGCTGTATGGACCAATTTCTTGGCTGATTTATCTAGAATTTGTCGTCCAGTCAAGTGCACAATTGATATTCTGCAAGAATGCACAAAAAGAAAATGTGAAAAGCTGAGGAACATCTGCAACTTTAGAATCCTTAACTTGGGAGAAATTAAGTTGACAGTTACCCACTGAATCAACTTGCCCATTCAGAAGGGAGAGCTAAATTCAATTACAGACCTTAAAACAAGAGAAATTCCTCAGATAGCAGAGCATTTTAAAAAAAACTTCTCCTTAGCATTGTGCAGGATAAAGAATGGCTGAATCACCAGATCTCACCAAAACCCTGTACCTTTGTATCCTTCTTTAACAATTTTGGAAATGCTTTCCCAGCTTTCATTCGTAATCGAACTGTGGGAAATATATTACTTTTTTTAAGCTTACAATAGACAGAGGAAAATAAAGATAGGCTTTGTCAAGTCAAAAAGGACACAAATGGAGCAATTTTCACTGCTGGTTCAAAGAAATTACAACTTTGGTACAATAGACTCTCACAGCACTTCTATGCGAAAAGTTGCGACTTATATATAAAAATTTTAACCACAATGCAGAGCCTGCACGTTCGCACAATATTACTGAGGGGCATTATTGTCACCTCAGAGCACAAGATGATAAAAGAAAGCTGCACCTGGCCAAACATAACTGTACTGGGGGAGGAATTCAAGGCCTCCTGCATTATTAGGTTTCTATCATTTCTGGTAAGGTCACAAATGTGCTTAAAATTACAGGGCTGAGGTAATTCTATCAAGACTGTGACTACACAACTCTTTAGAATAATTTTTAAATGACAGTGATGAGAAATGATTTGCAAGTCTTTATCTTTTAATTTGTTTTTTGGAAATACTTAGAAGATTCCTCCTTTGCCCAGTTATAGGATCTTTAAATCAGGACTATCCCAGAGGAGATAATAAGTACTGAATTTAGTGACTGTCCAGTGTACTTTGTCCCAACAGGGAGCACTGATATAGTAGGATGGAAGTAGAAATCTGTGATTTTGCACATGATAAATTCATAGCGAGAGGTTTCTCAAAGGTAATGTAGAGCAGGGGTCAACAAATTCTCTCACAATCAGGAGGAAAATAAGTGAACCAGTCGATTGAAGCTATTCTCATCTACATTTGAGCAGATGATTACAGAGGGGAGTTGAAGACCAGCCTGCATTGCTGGCAGAGGAATGACAAATAGTGTGAGAATGAAAAGGACAGAGAAACAAAGAGGTGAGAAATATAATTAATTCTAATAGTTGAAAGAGCATGATTCCAACTGCGGAATAGGAGAAAGCAATAACACATATATTTTAAGTGTGTTAATGGGCTCAAATAGGTTCAAAGAATGCTTGTATTTTCACAATGTCCTTTTCTACTCTTCAAACCTGGCCTGTCATAAAATGTTGCGTTAAATATTGAGTTAGTTGGCCTACACAAAAAGGTTATTATTGCTTGGACTTCTCTCCATTGTTAAGTAACTGGATTCCTCCCTTCATTATGATGAAGGTGCACGTAATAAACTTGGGCCAGGATTTTAAGGCCCCTCCCACCAGGCGGGATTTTACGGTCCTGCCGAACTGAATGGATATTTAAATGGCTCGCTTACCCATGCTTATGGCCAAACAGTCTGTACAGTCACTTGATCCCCATAACATTATGAAAGGTTTAACTTTAACTAGTGTCTCCCTACTCCTTAAATGATCCATGTGTTTCCTAACAATCCTGTTTTCCACTTCCCCTTGGTGTGACAAAGGTCCTGTTTCAGGGACATTTGTACCAGGAACCCATCTTGGTCCTGTTCCAAAATTTTGCACAAAAACTGTCTCTCCCACTGTAAACTTCCGATCTTTACTGTGAACATCATGATTCACTTTCTGACTGCTCTGGTTTTTCTGCACCTTCCCCTCTAAATTAGGGAGTAACAAACTCAATCTGATACGAAGGCAGCATTTCATTATGGTGAAATGGTGTTGAACCTGTAGTTACATGAGGAGACATGCGATAGTTGAGAAGAAGTCTAAAATTTGTGTTTGTAATGTTCCTCCGGACAGTTTCTTCAGGTCTATTTTAAAGGTTTGTACTGCTCTTTCTGCTAACCCTTCGGATGAGGGATGATACGGTGCTGTTTTAATGGGTGGAATCCTTCCAGATTTACACTAAGTGCGGTATTGGTTGGGTAAAATGAAGTTTTACCCACCAGCCGCGATGGCGGGTTTTCACGCCGCATCGTCCCAAACCCATCACATTATTTATACATTCCTGGGAAACACGCCGTTTCCATGGCAGGCGGGTTCTCATTCACCCATCTGCCATCACCTCGCTGCTTCATCATGCCGGGTGCCACATTTAAAATCAAACCGTGCGCACACATCAGTGCTTCCAGCCCACAACTGCTGCAGAGAAGATGCCCGTGAATGGCAAAAAGACTGCAGCCCCCCAGGGTTTAGTGACGCATAACTGGACCTCCTTTTGGATGCCATGGAGTCCCACCGGTATGTCCTCAACTCCCACTCTGGTGATGGGCAGCAGCGTGACCATCCCAGTTTGTGAGGTGGTGGCAGTGGTGGCCAGTGCCAACACCCTTCTAGAGGTCAGCTACCCATTACTGCAAGAGGATGAATGATCTCCTCCATTCTGCCAGAGTAAGTCACACTTCTCATCACTCTCAACTCACACACTCACAAACCCATCACATATCCACAGGGATCTCACTCATTTACAGGACAAGGCACATCACCATTTGCTGTCTCATACTCACTGTCATTCTCCCCATCCCGTCCATGGGACCACTCAACACCCACACATGCCAGGCATACTTATCATCTGGCCTGGAAGGCATCCTGCTTACACGTTCTCCATCAAGGTCCTCATAGCTGGCCATCGATGATCTGGACCGGTCCTGTGCTGACAGTGAGTTCGGCTCTGCTGTAACAAGTGAGGGCCCAGGAATGAAACATCCATCAGACAATCATGTTGTGAGTGATATGTCCTTTTTCACAGGCCACTGTCATGCACTAATTATCTTCATTTACTTCTGCAGGCACATCTGGGAAGCAGCCAAAATTGACCATGACCCAAAGCCCCCAATCAAGCCCCCAAAGAAACCATTGAAGAGGAATCTTGAGGCATCCTCCTTGAAGTTGCATCACAGCGCTCACCCACACTCTCCACCAGTGCAGAGACAAACAGAGCTGGCGTTAGAGTAGCCTTGGGTTAATGATCTGGTGAGCACATCGCACTTTCTGATCCACAGCACGTGGAGGCAGAGATTTCCCAGGTCCCCAGCACTTGGAGGACTGCTGGAGTCCAGAACGTTGCTGAATCCGAGTCAGATGACAAGCCTCTGGACTCAGTCATGTCTCAGTTGCTTGAGCTGCAAAGGCAAGTTCGGGAACATCAGGAAGGGATGTCTGCTGCACTCTCAGATTCCAAGGCATGATGGAGAGTCTATCTGTCTTGAGGCTGGCATGCCAACACACCAAGGTCAATACTGGCAGCATGGTGGCCGCCATGGAGACATTGGACCAGGGTGACGCTCCTGCACTGCTGTGAGGGCTCAACTCCAACAGTGTATACGTGAGAGGGGTGCCGGGCAGCTTGATCTCACTCCAGCTACCCCTTCTCCTCAAGGGTTCAGCCTGGGGCCCTTGGGCACCCATAGGGAGTAGGATCAGCAGGGGCACACCCCAGGGCCATCCATCCAGTTTACTCCGGGAGTGTCCGGCCCATCTGAATCCCGTCTTCCTGTGACCTTGGGAGCTCCAGCTCCACAGGCCAAGGAGGAAACCCCTACCACACAGCAGGACCCTGAAAGCAGGCCAGAGCCCTCCATATCTTGGCCCCACAGATGATGTCCACCAAAGTCATCACAGAAATGGCGTCACATTCAGCAGGCTGCCTCCACCTCTGCTGTGGATGCCTGAGGAGCACCAAGATGTAGCTACAGGATTAGGAAAGTTAGGAAGATGTAGTTGTACAGCCTAGGAATGGATGTTAATCACTTGTACATAATGTTCACTATTGTTAATAAACTCCTAAGAATGTCTCCCTGCCTATGGCTCCTTGTTCTGATGAGCAGTGTTCTTGTCACTCAAATGTGACACTCTGTCTGTGATGATTTTGGCAGCTGTCCTCTGGAGGTCCGAGACTTGGAGGGCTCCGGCCCACTTTTGGGGTCCTGCTGTGTGGCGGTGGCACCCTCCTTGGACCTGTGAAGCTGGATCTGCAGAGGCCATGGGAAGAGGGGATTTGGATAGGCCAGAATCACCTAGGTTGATGGCCCCAGAGCGTGCACCTGCTGATCCTTTTCCCTATGGGAGTTTGAGGGCCCCTGGCTGACTTTGTGAGCGGAAGGGGTAGCTGGAGCGAGATCGAACCGTCCAGCATCCCTCTCACGTACACATTGCTGGAGACCAACTATGGCATCAGCGATGGAGTTAAGTCCGTGCAGCAGTGCAGGAGTAACATCCTGGACCAAGATCTCCATGGCGGCCACCACCCTGCCAGTGTTGATCTCAGTGCTTTGCCATGCTGGCGCCTCAAGACAGACAAACTCCTCCATCATGCCTTGTAATCTGAGGAGTGCAGCAGACATCCCTTCCTGATGTTTCCTAGCTCCAGCGTCTGTGAAATGATCGAATCCAGAATCGTCTTTTGGCTCGGACTCAGCAATTTTCTGGCCTCCAGCATTCCTCTGAGTCCCAGGGAATTACCTGCCTCCACCTGCTGTGGATCAGAACGGACAGTGTGCTCACCAGATTGTGATCCCAGGGCTACTCTAAAGCTAGGTCCCATCGAGATGTGTGTACCTGTGCTGGTGGAGGGTGTGGGTGAGCGCTGTGATGGGACTTCAGGGAGGGTGCCTTCAGATTCCTCTTTGGAGGCTTATTTGGAGCTTGATTGGAGGCCCTGGGTCATGGACTCTGTCGGCTGTTTGGCACATGTGCCTGTGAAAGCAAGGGGAGATATTTAGTGCATGGCAGTGGCCTGTGAAAGAGGACACATCACTCACGGCATCGTTGTCTGATGGATGTTTCACTGCTGGACCCTCCCTTGGTAGGGCAGCATTGACCTCACTGTCAGCACAGGACTGGTCCAGATCCTTGCCGGCCAGCTGGATGGCTCTGTTTTCGAATTCTGTCAGAACTTTGATTTCAGGCATCCCTCCACCCATCTGCGACCTTTCCCTCCTGTTGTGAGCCAGTTTGTCCTGCATGGATAGAGATGGGGAGAGTGTATCAGGACATCTGTCAGTCCAGATGATAAGTATGCCTGGCCTGTGTGGGTAGTGAGTGGTCCCATGGACGGGATGAGGGCAATGTCGGTGTGTGTGAGAGAGTGGATGGTGATGTCCCTTGTACTGGCAGTGAGTGAGGGCCCTGTGGA
This sequence comes from Carcharodon carcharias, assembly GCF_017639515.1. Classification (NCBI taxonomy): domain Eukaryota; kingdom Metazoa; phylum Chordata; class Chondrichthyes; order Lamniformes; family Lamnidae; genus Carcharodon; species Carcharodon carcharias. The sequence continues at coordinate 134,714,129 of NC_054474.1, read as the reverse complement.
CGTGTGATGGGTTTGTGAGTGTGTGAGTTGGGAGTGATGAGAAGAATAACTTATCCTGATGGAATGGAGGAGATCATTCATCCTTTTGTAGCACTGGGTGCCTGTGCTCCTCTGCAGGGCGCTCGCACTGACTACCGCTGCCATCGCCTCCCAAGCCGGTTTTGTGACATTGCTACCCATCCTGCGGCCAGGGCAGGGGTAGAACAAATCCCATTGGGCCTCCACGGTGTCTAGCAGTCGCTCGAGGGACCCGTTGTTGAAGCAGAGGGCTGCAATCTTTTTGCCTCTGCTGGCCACATCTCCCAGTCAGTGGTGGTAAGCTGGTGGCAATGAGTACTCTGCTGGCAGTTGCCTTTTAAAGATGGCGATGGGTGTGATGCAACAGTGGGGTGATGGTGGGCGAGCGAATTAGAGCCTGCTCACCATGGAAACTGCGTATTTCCTGGGAATGCATAAATAATGAGGCCAGCTCAGGAAGATATGGCGTGAAAACCCGCCATTTTTGTTGGCTGGTAGGATTCCATTTTACCTGCCCGCTACTGCCCTTAGTGCAATCCTGGGAAAATTCTGCCCAATGTCTCCCTGCCTATGGCTCCTTGTTCTAATGAACAGTGTTCTTGTCACTCAGGTGTGAAGCTTTTCTGTACAAGATAAAGGCAGGTGTCTCAGTCCAGGGCCTCTTCCCTGTGCTCTGTGCGGCCTTCAGACCACAGTGATGGCCCAGCATCACACTCTCTGGATTCATTGCCGATGCCTGCACCTTGATGGTGCTGGTCATTGCTGCCAGAATGTAGTGGGCCATCATTCTCTCTGTGAGCTCTCAGCATCTTTTAAGGTGGGGCTGGCCCCCATCCCTTCAGCATCTCTCGCCAGTGATAATGTGCTCTTGAAGGGCTCAGGTTCTGAAGGTGGGCAAAGGATCAGATGCTTTTAAAGTTTAAAGTTTCATGGCTGTGTCTCTATGATATGACCCTGATCACAGAGTGCAATCGAGCTGCCTGCAGTTAACTTGTTCTCTTCGCTGATGCGTTGATCCGGTTTCAACACAGGGATTATGGGTCCTGCCCATTCTGAAAATTGGATTATCCCTAACTTCTCTAAACTGCACCGTCCTGTATCCACCTTCTACTCTAGGACATAAGGCACAGGTCTGGCCTTAAAAAAAAACAGGGTGTTGCTTCAGAATCCATGTATATTTTAGCTTGTAGACCTTTTATTTTTCCCAACTCATCTTGGAATGTTCTGTCATACTTTTAAACAACTCAGGAATTCTTCCTGTTTTGACCTGAAAAATTCCTGTCCAGTTGAATTTAACTTCTTTCAACCAGTCACAGCCTAGAAGGCTAGGTCTTTCACCTGTTACAACAATCACTGGCAACTGAATTGTCTGTTGCCTGTAGGGTACAGGGACAGCAGTGATGCCTTTTACCTGTATTGCCTCTCCAGTATACTTTTTTTAGCTGAGCTGTGATTAGCTCCAAATTCAATGGCTGGGGTATTTCTCCTACCACTGTGGTTGAGGCTCCTGTGTCAATCTCATGACCAGAAGCTTTCCATTTACTTGAAGGGTAATAGTGATTGCTTCACTTTTCCTGCCTTGAGATTGTATAGGGAATAGATATCACCATCAGCAGCTTCTAGTTCACCTATATTGTGCACTTTATTAACTTGGTCTGCTGTCAGAACTTGCCCTGCATTATTTTATAACATGCCCTTTTTTGTGACAGCAGTGGCTTTCTGCTACCCCCACATCGGTAACACTGTAATTTCTGGATTACTAGTGAGCTGCCTCCAGTATTTCTTTTCATTTTTTAAGTGGTAGGGACCGTGTCCCACTTTGTGGTTGTCTCCCTGGTTTTCGTGCCACGCCTGGCAGGAGGTTCCTGCCCTAACATAAGAATGGCACCATGTTGCACATTCTGTAACGTCTGCGAGTCCCTCTCAGCACTCTCCATTGCTGGAGTTATTTCCATGGCGCGCTTCAGTTCTATATTAACTTCTGCAAGTAAATGGCGCTGAATGACATCGTCGTGTATGCCACAAACCAAACAATCTTGCAACGTGTCGTTTAGAGAATCACTGAAGTCACAGTGCTCTGTTAACTGTTTTAACTTGATGATGTGCATTGCGATCAACTCATTGGGGGCCATAACTCTAGAGTTGAACTTGAATCTTTGCATGATCACCAATGGTATAGGCTGAAAATATGCCTTCATGAAGTCTACTAGCTCGTTGAGGGATCTGGAATTTGGCGCATTCGGAGCTGTCAGACGAAGGAGTAAGTTATACATTTTTCTCCCACAGACATTTAGGAAAATTGCCTTCCATTTTGTTCACCACAAAGTAGGAACCTAGGCACTCCATGTACTGACTCCAGCCCTCAATGAATGAGTTGAACGGGTCAATTCTGCTGAAGAGTGGCATTGCTCCCTTAAAAATCAAAATACTCACAGCCAAGAGGCAAGATGCAGCGTTGGAGCTATTTATCCTCATCGCCATTGTAATAACAAGCCAGTTTCTTGTAAGAAACAGTAAACTTTATTTACAGAGCTCCTGATGAAGCTACATACTTGTACCAAGACCAAGGCTAGGAAGCTCCGTCCCTAAGATTATCTGCGCTTGGGGCTGAATTATCTGTACAGCCACATGATCCCCATAACATTATGAAAGGGTTAACTTACAGTGCACTAACAGTACTTACAAGGTGCACTGCAGCAACATGCCAAAATTTCATCAGCAGGACCTCCCAAACTTGTGACCTCTACTACCTAAATGGACGAGGGCAACAGGCACATGGGAACACCACTATCTGCAAATTCCCATTCAAGTCACACACTAATCTGACTTGGAAATATATCACTGTTCCTTTTCTGTTGCTGGGTCAAAATGCTGGAACTTCCTGTCTAACAGCATTGCTGAAGTGCCTACCTGACACAGATTACACTGGCTCAAGAAAGTTACTTACCACCAAAGGCAATTGGAGATGGACAATAAATGCCAACCTCCTCAGTGAAACCTACATTATTTTCTATTCTTTCACAGGATGAGCTCCCTTAGAAATTTGCACAATAAGATGAAATGTGTGCTTCCATGAACATTCCTGACTAAATACAATGCAAATATATGGTGTCAATGTCTTTAGGATAGTAAATAGGAAATTTTCAAGGCATTTTCTATGTGTCAGCTGTCTGGTTAAAACAATGCTTGACCCTTAATGTACAAGTATAAAATTCTACAACAATTAAGATATTTATTATGTTATTTTGTCAAGGATTTCCATGTTATAGGTAGTGTTTATTGGTCTGCCACAGGCCTTAGAAAGACCTCTAAATGTGGTCCATTATCCATTACAGCTACAGAATATTTCAGCTAACTATACGCCTGAATTGAGTTTTGACATGTAATAAGTTAAGGACACATTGAAAGGTCTTTTCTAAGGCCTGTGACAGGCAATAAAGGCAGGAAAATGGTTAATTGCACTAATATATTTGGCTTTGCACATTGGCATCGCCACAGAATTAATTACCACCAAACAAATTGCATTCAAATCCACTGTGCTCTTACAGTCAAAGTCAAAAATTCCCATTTTATAGGAGGGAAAACAGTGGAAGATGTTATTCCACGCAAAACTTTCAACAAAATATGATGCAAGAACTGTGGAATTATCTCCAACCGCACACTCCTAACTCACTTCCTTCTGCTTGTTTCTACAAAATGAACCTCTCTACCAAGTCATTCAAAATTGCATTTTTGAAATCCCAACTGTCTGGGATTTGGGCCTGCCATTTGCAATAATACATTGGCAGCTGATGATCTGCTTGACTATTTCCTTACATCCATCTTTGTTGCCATTATCTCCAGTGAAATCTTCACTTCCTCCCATCCCAATTAGTCCTTCTGGTACAGCTCTCATTTTCACTTCCTCAAGTTTGTGGGCTACTGATTTGAAAATTTCTGGCACTCGACTAGGTTCACCATCCATCACCAAATCTGCCTGGACCATGCAAATACTATCAGGATCACTATCGTCTGCCAAAACTGCTTAATATTTACCCCAGGATCATTGTCTGCTCTTTGCAACCACCCTCCCTAATCAGTCCCTCCTTATCCTACTTCTGAACAAGTGGTTTTCTCTGGTTTTTCTCTAAGTCCCCTCATACATTCTATGAACTCATCTTGTTCCTAGGAACTAACAAGTGCTTGCTTGATCTTATTCCCAACTGCTCATTACTTAACTTCTCTTCCTGGTCATCATGTTAGCTAACTTTCTAAATGGTCCTTCTCCTCAGGTAGAGATCACTCACATTCAAAACCACTGCTACCAACAACCTCCTCAGAAAACTGACCATCAACTCTGTGTTCTTATTGTCCTCTCTCAACTCCCCTTTTGTTACAAATATGAAGTTGGTAAGAATTTGTACCTTTGGACTGTCTCTTTAATTTAAGGTAAAATGGAGGAATGAAGGGGTGTCACATGACCTGTTCCAAATTCTACCTGACAACAAGCCTTAGTGGTTTGGTTGTTGAAGGGTAAACAGGGGGCCCTAATTGTTTTACTAAACGGAAAGTGGAAGATGTTCATACTTGCAAGGAATGACCTGATCACCTGTGCTGATGGTGGATACACTGTTAGGCCTAGATTTTTGCAATGACTGGGAGCTTCACCCTCATTGCAAAAATGGAGAGGAGGCTGAAATCCAGATGTCCCACCCCCGTACCTGGCACCTACTGTTTTTGCAGGGGCAGCTCGGGGTTTTCACATCGCACTTTGCTGAGGCAGCTGCCCATACGAAACAGCAACTACCTCCAGTCATAACTGGTTTTATGAGCCAGGTGTGAAAAACCTGTGTCTCGCTGCCCTCCCAGAGGACGTGGCAGCCAGGAGGGAAACCCTTGTCCCCAGAGACAGGAGGACGAGGCCCCCCCACCACCTCACCAAAAAGTCCTGGGAGGAGGTGGTATCCAGGGTCAGCAGTCAGGATATGGTGAGGCGCACATGGGTGCAGTGCCAGAAGCACTTCAATGATCTCCTGCAATCGGGAAGGGTGAATACCATATTGACATGGGTCAGTGTGCAGAGCAGTTAATGGCTGGCCACCACCACCTCCCCCCCATGGACCTGAGCGGTGTTAGAGTGTGAGTGGCAACTGTCATTGATGCCGGAGCTGGCCTAGAAGGTGAACCCTGACTGCTTGGACTGAGTGTCCTTGCAGATCAAGGGCCACGAATTGGCTCAGCACGGCCAGGTGTTCCTCAGCTGGAGTTGGCCAGGTTGCAATGGCGCTGCAGGTACAGAGTGGACTAATCAATGCTCCTCTATCCTTTCAGGAGAAGACATCCCGTAACAATATTGAGAGGTCACGGAATGGCGGGGGACCCCCACACCTCCTAATCCTGGCGCACTATGTGCATGAGGCAGTGGAGCTCGAGAGGTGGTATACACCTCAGTCAACTGGCTGCGGTGAGGTTGGGGTGCCAGACAAAGGTAACAGTGCAGCGCACTGAGGTGAGAATGTCGCCTTTTGCAACCATTGTAGTGTTGTCTCTATATTGTTGTGAGCCTTGAAACTGGAGTCCCCTTTGATAATCAGAAGACAAGAGCACCATGATGCAGATCTCCATTGTCTCACCAGGGTGCATGGCATGCACAGTGACAGTGTGATGACTTAAACTAATGACATGTCCTTCTTCTCCCTTTTAGGCTCACCAGCAGGCGCTGACCCCTGAGGACCACCATGCTCCCCACACACCTGCATCACATCCTCTCGGTCAAGCAGGCACCAGCGTGGATTCCAACACCTTGGTGGGCATAAGATCGCCATCTAGTATCTCGGTGCACATTGGTGAGAGCACTTCACACTTGCTTGAGGTGCAAGTGGAGGCAGAGAGTGCCAAGGGCGCCGCCAGTGGGAGGACTGCTGGGGACGAGGACAATGCTCAGCTGATGGCTGATGATGGGCCTCTGGAGTTGTCCATAAAGCGGCATGTGCTGGATGTCCAGCAGAGTGTGCGGGAGGATCTGGCGGAGATACATGAGGGATTGCATGCTATGATGAGTCCCTGTGGAGCATGACCATTGCATTGACCCTCATGGCAAAGCGCAATGCCTCCTCCATGGAGAAAAATGATGACTCTCATGGAGAGAGTGCTCCAGGGAATCAATCAGGGTCCCTGGGGATGCAGTTGGCCCTGCAAGCCCTCACATAGCAATGACCTCAGCTGCTCAGCATCAGTGTGAGAGATGGATGGGGCACCCAGTATCTCAGCTAGGTGCCCGTCCATCAATGGTGAGCTGGGAGGCCCAAAGCGACCTCATGTTGGTGCACGAGCTGTCTGTTACCTCTGTAGATTCCTCTCAGGGAGCTCCGGATGACACCAGCAACTCCTCCCCCTCTTCGCCAGTGACATTTTCATCTGATGAGGTTGCGGCGACTGGGGAGATGCCAGCTGTGGCACTGGCTGCTCCCTCCCAGGTGGGACCAGCACAGATTTCATGGGCCAGTGGACAACTGCCAAGGTCACCAAGGCCAACAGGACAGCAGAGTCAGCAGGCTGTCTCCGACGTCTGTGCCAGCCAGTGGGGAGCACCTAGACGTAGTACCCACAAATATAAATTAAAGCACCTTAAGCATAAGAAGGCCTTATCATGGATGATATTTTGTTCCCCCCCATTTTGCTTTAACTTTTTAAATGGTGTGATTTAGAACATCGGTTTATGTTAATTTCAGCTATTTTGTGCTATTGGCCTCTGTATGCTTCACTTGTCTTGTAGGTGCAGGGTAAGCCATTATGTAATGATGGACATGTGTCTCCTGAAACTTTATTGCACAGGCACAGAGTATATGTTGTTGGCCAAGGAAGTGTTCCTCTGGGTTTGAGTATGGAGCCTGCAGCCCTGGCATTTGGTGGTGGTTCTTATTTGGCAGGCTAGCTGAATGAGCTTTGGATCAAAGCGTCCTAGATGTCCCTACCTCCCTGGAGGTTACCCAGGTCAGCCTCCAAGCCCTCAGCATTCTCCTCACCATGTTCGTCCTCGGACTCACTACTGGACTTGCAGCTGTGCAGGCCACAGATGATGTCAACATCCTCTTCCTCCTCTGGGTTCCCATCTTGCCAGTGCCAGATTGTGAAGAGCGCAGCATGCAACCAGAATCAGTGACATGGGCTCTGGGGGGTATTGGAGTGCGCCCCCGAAAGGTCCGGGCATCGGAAGCGCATCCTGAGAAGACCTATGGTTCTCTCTACCACTCCCCTTGTGGAGGCATGTCTCTTGTTGAACCGCCGCTCGGCCTCTGTTCTTGGGTGGCAAAGAGGCATCATGGGCCACCTTTTGAGGGGATAGCCCTTGTCACCCAACAGCCATCCATCCAATCGGTCTGGTGCACTGAAAAGCCTCGGATTATGGGAGTGTCTTAGAATGTAAGCATCATGGGAGCTGCACAGACTTGCAGAATCTGCATTTTGTGATCACGCACTATCTGCACATTCATGGAGTGGAATCGCTTCCTGTTGACAAAGGCAACCGGCTCACCCGCTGGTGCCTTGATGGCCGCATATGTACAGTTGATGGCACCCGGGATGTGGGGAACCCAGTGATCGCTGCAAGGTCTCTGGCTTGCTCGGTCTGGCTGGCCTTGTCCATACAGTAATGAATGAAAGTCAATGCACGCCTGAACAGAGCTTCTGTCACCAGCTTGATGCAACTGTGGACAGCTGATTGGGAGACTCCACACAGATCCCCCACTGAACCCTGGAAGGAGCTGGAGGCATAGAAGTTGAGAGCCACTGTGACCTTCAGAGCCATTGGCATGGGGTGTCCACTCACACAGTCGGAGCTGATCTCAGGCCCAATCACCTGGCAAATGGAGGTGACGGTCTCCCTTGAGAGACAAAGCCTTTTTTGGCATTGCACCTCGGACATATTGAGGTATCTGCATCGCTGCCTGTAAACCCTGGCAGCAGGATGGTGCTGTCTTATGTGGCCCCTTCTGCCTTGGGCTGCCAGCTGGCCCTGCATCCCTTGTGCCTGCGCCTCTCCTCCCACAGGTGGCTTCTCTGGAAGCTGCATTGGGCCACCTGGCTTCCTCTTCCTTTTGCCCCTCTCTTCCTCCTCAGAGGAGAGACCACAATACCCATTACTAGTGTTATGGAACCCTGTCTGATACCTGGAAGGGGCCACATGGTCTGAATCCTCCTGGGGCCTGGGAGACACCTATGAGTTGTGAAATGAAGCCTAGAAAAGCTCAGAATGCAGATCTGAAGTGAGATGAAGCTTTCCAGTTCTTGCTTCAGCTGATCTCCAAAACTCCTCACAGCTCACATTAATGATGCTGCTGACACTTCTTATCCTGCCCCTGGATGACCTTTTGGAAATTGTGGCCTGCCCGTCTGATGGCAGAAATTCGCACAGGCTACATAAACTCAGAGACATTGGTGTGTCAAGGGCCTTAACTGGCCTCTTAATTAATGGCGGGCGTACCTCCATCTCCTTTGCGCGCCCCCCTAGCAAAATATCACAAGTGCGCGTTGATGTTGGCTCGCTCTGCCAATGTCAATGTGCGCTATTTCACGCTCAAGTGGGTCAGGCGCGCACCAGCCCACCAAGCAAAAAATTCTGCCCATAAGTCTGAGGGTTATCATTAGTGGATTAGTGCTGCATGATTGATTTCACAGCCTTCCATTATCACAGTAGGGTTCCTGCCATCTCACAGTTTGATTGATAGCTGCAAGTGGTTATAGACTCTCTGAAGTGGTACAATGAATTACAATGTTTGTTTTTATAAGGGATTATGTGGTTGAAGGAATGCAAATGTCGTGAATGGGTTTTAACAAATTAGTGTTTTATTAAAAAAAGTCTGCAATAGACACTTAAGAACTTTATTTTATTTCATCTCAGCATGGGTCCTGAGGTCTGCTCATGGTGGGTACTGAGTGACTTGGCATGGTAGGTGTAAGGACCATGTGGGTGGAGGATATAGGTTGGCATGGAAGGAATGAGGACCATGTGGGTGCTGGGGACATAGGTTGACACTAAGTTGATATGGGGCTATAAAGGGTCATGGGGCTGGGTTGGGGACATAAATTTGCATGAGGATGAGTTGGCATCAGTTGGCATGGAAAAATGTTGGGGGTACGGTGATGAGGACTGACTTATGTTTCATCATTTTATTTTTAAAACTTCAACACAGTGCTGGTGCACTGAGTCAAGCCCTCCACCCAGCCAGCTTCTGCACCTGACAGCCTTCATACTTGTCCTGGGTTTCCCACCACCTGCCCCTCCTGAATGAAAATCCAGGACACTTTCTCCTGAATTGGTTTTGTGGAGCCAAGAATCATCCTGACTCTGCACTCCTGACCCGGGAGTGAAAACTCAGGCTTAGCTTCCAAGTTGCAGTGTCGTGTTAGGAGCATCGGTTTTTGTAAGTGGTAATACTTTAAATCAATTAATGCCAAGATAAAATGAAGTTGGGGGTCTAGAGGATAGGTAATTAGCATTTCTACCTGAGTACAAGGGCCATGTGATTTGCTATTGATTCACAATTCATGTTTGCTTTGAGAGGGGCAGGTTGCAGGTTTTCTTAAAATATCCATGAACCTTACAAACAGTGTCAGCCTACAAGAATCCAAGATAGAGAGATAAATAGAAGTAGCAAGTGTCTATTGTTCACCATGCAGGATATGAGTGGGAGCTCGTGCTCAGATTGAAGAGGCTATGTTCATGAGGGTTTAAATAAAGCTGGATGATTCGCCAAGCTTCAGCTAGAGGGAGGGATCTCCAATTCCTCCCACATCATGAAAGTCAGTTAGCGAGTAGAAGTTGGCTGGCTGGAAAAGAAAAAAAGGAGCTGAGAATAGCATTGGGTTGGAGAATTAAGTGTCCTCATAAAGGACAGAGTAAAGAATCACTGGCAGGGGAATTTTCAATCATTTTGAATGTTAAGTGGTGGATCTTTACTATAGTTTAGTGTATAAGTTATCTACTGAGATAGTGTTTAGTCATAATAGCATTTAGTTTGTTACAGTAAAAGTCTTAAAACTTGAAATGCTGTTGTGTGATCCTTTCAATCATTCACCGGAAGTTTGAATTTCTTTTTAAAAGTTACTGGTGTTTACAGGATCACAAAACTTGCCTTTGCAATTTTTTTAAGTGTTGTCACCTCCTAAATCTGTATTCATTCTTTCACCTGTCCATATTTGAATCTCTCCAGTCAAGTTTTGAAATTTGCCTTATCACTGAAACTGTCCTATGGGGCTATTGTGACCTGAGGTGAATTTCCTTTGTTCTCCTTAATCTCTCTGTGGCCTTTCACAAGGTATTCTACAACACCCTCCTCCAATGCCTTTCCAATGCCTCTGAAGAAGAGTCATATAGACTCGAAACGCTAACTCTTTTTTCTCTCCACAGATGCTGCTGGATCTGCTGAATTTTTCCAGCATTTTCTGTTTTTATTTCAGATTTCCAGCATCCACAGTATTTTGCTTTTACCTTTCCTTCATTGTTCAGTGCAGTGGGATTTCCCTCTTTTACCAATCCAATCATAGCAAAACTCTCTCTACCAATGGTTCCTCTTTCCATCCAACATCATTCCCCTGCCAAGTCCTCAAAGGATTGGTTTTTGGTTTACTCCTCTTTCTTAACCACAGGCAGCTCTTTTGACAATGTTATTCACAAGCATGAGATCAGCATCCAGATGTATGCTGACAACACCCAGTTTCACCTCTCCACTGTCTTTGCCATTACAATGTTTGCTTAACCTTCAAGTCTTTCCCAAATCACAACTTTCCGATAAATATGGGAAAGACCTGCCAATGATTCTGTCGCCCTCCGTGGCCATTTCTTAGATTAAAGTAGACTTGTTAACAATCTTCTTGTCCTATTTAACCCCAAGCTGAGTTGTTGACCCATATTCTCTCAGTCACAAAGACCACCAACTTCCATTTCCATAACATCACTCACCTTGGGTCATCTCCTGCTGAATCCCTCTTAAGATTCAACCAGGTTAATGTCGAACTCCTTTAGTCTATCTTCTGTAAACTTCAGTTCGTCTAAAACTCTGATGTCCATATCTTCTCCTGCAACAGATCCCATTTATCTTTGCCATCCTACATTGGCTGTCAGTCCACCAGTAGCTCCAATTTAAAGTTCTCATCTTCATGTTCAAGTCTTGACATGGTCACAACCCTGTTCCATGACTGGAGTCATCTTTGGCATGCAACTACTAATTTCTGTGAACATGTCAGCATGACACGAAAACTCAGACAATATGCATGTGGTACAGGAGCAAAATGGTGCAGAATGATTTTACAATTCCCCCAAATTATGGAGGAATGCCTTCTTATTTCCACAAAGATAATTTTTATATTTTAACTTAATGGTCTTTTTGTTTTGAAGGAACCTTCAGATTGAAGAAACCTTCAGAAACGGTTTTATAAAGAAAATAATAAGTTATTTTACACTGGAAACATTGACATTAGAATTAAACAAAGTATTGAGTTTATGCACAATTCAGAATTGATTAAATAATAAAACCACACCTTAGGAATTCTCAAAATGCATAACCTTTTGGAAATCAAACACGTACCTTAGACGAAGCCCAGTTATATACTCATGGTTTACTCAAGCTTGTCTGGAAGATTACAAATACTTGGATGGATACCACTGTCGTGTAGGGCAACTTCCTCTTGTAGCCAGGCCTTGTGCATCACAGGCAATCTGTAAGCCTGCATGGGCTGGAAGCTGTAACATCGCAGGAGCCAGGAAGGTAGCATGTGAGGTTGCACCACCATGATGCAAAAGGCAAAGTTAGAACAGTAGGGCTGGAGCTGCATCGCTGACCATCTCTAACTTCTGCCCACTTTTTGAAGTCTTTAACACTGAACCACATACTAGGCAGAGATTTGTCAACAATAGGTTCCTACAAATACAATCCACTATTGATTGATACTCAATTGTTTCCTCTCCATGCCCGTGACATAATCAAGTTAACTAAGTAGCTGCTCAAATGACTTCCAGCTATCCTGGAACCATTTTTGTTGCTATGGTCAAGTTGCTATGGTGATCTATCCTTTTCTGGGTGGTCTTTGATGACGTGTACATTAATTATTTTGCTTAACAGTTCTTCCACATTTTAGAATTTATTTTCTGTCAATCATGTGGGAGCTGATTTAGTATCAAGCGTTGTTTATCTGGTGAATTTTGACTGTAATGAGTAAGTGGTTCATTGTGACTTTTCACAGGACTTGCACATGCTTTCATGAACATTATGGTTTATCATGATTAGCAAACATTGCAAACAGCTTGAAGAGATAACCTTGAAATCATGTACACTTGTTCAACATATTTTTCTTCAGATAGTGGAATTTGCAAATCACAGATGTGAAACTGATAAATTGATCACAATCTATTTAATTTTATTAGCTTAATACACTTGTGGACAAAAGCAGTGATGAAACTGGTAATCCAGGCCCCATATCCCCCACCCTCCCACACCCCTCCCAAAAGAAAATACTTTTCAGTCAATTTATAATTGGACAAGAAAAACAATCTCCCAAAAATAATCCACTGCACAGGTGTTAGATTTTCAATTCGGAGCTATCTACTCTAATGCTGTTTTTCTGCCCTTTCACTATCTCCATTTATATTTTTCTTTTTCATTTAGTTCCCAAGTTCTCTTCCAAATTATGCTATATTCTCTGTCTGAAAAAGTAATTATAGTTTTACAGAAATCAGTTTATAAGAATGTTATGATTTGGGAGTGTCTCTTTAAATTAGGGTAAAATGAAGGGGATCATGTGACCTGTTTGGCAGTTTGCCTAACAACAGGCCCGTCGACGTGACTGTTAAAGACTAAATGGAGGCCTGGTTTGTTTTGTTGTAAAGACGTTGTTAGGTGTTCACACCTGGAGAAAATGGCAACAGCATCTGGGTTTACAGTGGTTAGACTGCTAGTCTCCAAAGTCCCAGGAAAAAGGATGTGATTGCACTGGAGGGGGTGCAGAGGAGATTCATCAGGATGTCGCCGGGGATGAAACATTTAAGTTATGATGAGAGGTTGGATAGACTTGGGTTGTTTTTGTTGGAGCAGAGAAGACTGAGGGGCGACCTGATCAAGGTGTACAAGATTAGGAGGGGCATGGACAGGGTGGATAGGGAGCAGCTGTTCCCCTTAGTTGAAGGGTCAGTCACAAGGGGGCATAAGTTCAAGATGAGGGGCAGGAGGTTTCGGGGGGATGTGAGGAAAAACTTTTTTACCCAGAAGGTGTTGACAGTCTGGAATGCACTGCCTGGGAGGGTGGTGATTGCAGGTTGCCTCCCATCCTTTAAAAAGTACCTGGATGAGCACTTGGCACGTCATAACATTCAAGGCTATGGGCCAAGTGCTGGTAAATGGGATTAGGTAGGTAGGTCAGGTGTTTCTCATGTGTTGGTGCAGACTCGATGGGCCAAAGGGCTACTTCTGAATTGTGATTCTGTGTGATTCTGTGTAAAAGTGATGTGAATGTCAGATTTCAAACAGTTATGCTTTAACTGTCCATTTACTGCCAAGATAAAAGAGAATTGGGGTATCAAGGATAGGTAATTAGTATTTCTAAAGGCCCATGTGATTCAGGTTACCATGGAGATGGACATTGAGAGAGAAATGGTTTCTAAGATATCCCTGAAAACTCACAGACAAGTTAGACTGCCAGGAACTGGGAAAGAGGGAGCTTCAGATTTGGAGGTTGTAAATATGTAACTGCTGGAGGACTAAAAGGAAAGGACAAAATAAACAATGGTGAACTCAAAGGATGAATAATGACATAAGGAAACAATTGAGAGCTAGGAAAGAGGCAGACATGAAGTACATAGACAGCTGAGGAAGGCATGGTAAGAGAAACTGTTAAGAGGTTAAAAAATCAATTAGGAGGGCAAAGAGAAACTATGAAATTAAATTATTAAGGAACATAAAACAAAATAAGAAAATATTTTATAGACATGATTTTATAGACTCAATAAAATGCAAACTGGAATTAGAGTGAGGCAGTTAAGGGATAGACAGGGTATTATTATGGGTAGGGATAAACGGATGCAGGGATATTGGCCCAAATCTTCCATCTCTCCATCAGTGGAGACCGGACAGATGAGTGTGGTAGTCCTGATGTGTGGACCTACATGGAAATTGCCTGAAATGTTTCAACTTCCAATGGGCAATTCCCCTGCTCCCTGCAACCCTACCCCAATGTCTCTGACTCATAATTAGAGTTGGAGATTTTGGACAGTTGTGTGGTACTTACCTGGATAATTACCCAGGAAATGTTCGACAATTTAAACCCTAGTCGAACATCTAGGTAACTACATGACTGACCCCCCAATCACCCCGTGACCCCCCGACTAGCCCCCCAACCATCTTACTATCCCCCCGCCGACCTGAAAACCCCCCAGCTGCCTGGCTACCCACCAAGCCAACCTGGCTACCTGCCAACCCCTTGACCAACCCCGACCTGACTATCACCCCGACCACCAGACTACCTCCCTAGCCACAACTGCCACCTGACCCACCCTTGCCATCACCCACCCTACCATCTCAGCCACCCCACCCTCCTACCCACCCACCTACCCATTCGCCCACCTACCCATTCACTCAATCACCCAACCACTGCTTTCAAACTGGACCTTTAATCTTATCATATAGCAACGGGTGCTGTAAAAAATGGGGCATGTCTTGTTTTCCCCTGACTCTACTCCACTTTGTAGGACGTTGTGCTGCACATTCCTGGGAATGCCTGGCTCGGACGTTCCGAGCAGAAATTTGCAGCAGCGTCGAGTAAGGGGAATTTTCCCGAGTCAGCAGAAATATTGGATTGCTGCTGATCGGAAGATCCGTGCTATTAACCAATTATTTCACTTTGATGTTTACCAGGGAGATTAAATAGGTAGACATGCATTGGATAACAAGCAATGGTACTGAGATAAGTGCATTAAAAATAACTCCAAGAGGATAGCAAGTGGCGCGGATGAATTGCATCCATCTATTTTCAAAGAAGCTAGGATAGAGATAGCAGAGATATGATTACACATATTGAATAACTCGTTAGATAAGGATGTAGCGCTAGAGGACTGGTGGCTAGCTAACATAATTCCTATATTTCAGGAGGTGGACAGACCATGTCCAGTGAATTATAAAGCAGTCAGTTTAGGTAGGAAAAATATTAGAATCCTTCTAATGAAGTGACTAGAAGAACATCTAGTAGTGAGGAAAATCTTGCTTGACCAAATTATTGATTTTTTTTTTGAAGAAGTAGCAGAGAGAATAGACAATGGTAATGCATTAGATGTAATTTATGTGGATTTTCAAAAGACCTTCGATAACGTGCCCCATAATAGATGAGTGAATAAGGTCAAAGAATGAGGGGACAAGGGATAAGTGGCAGAATAGATTGCTAGCTGGCTTCAAGATAAAAAGGGAGGGGAGAATTTTACGCTGATTGGGTGGGCGGGCACCTGATCCGATTGGATGCAAAATCGTGCAAGATGACATTGGTCAAGTGTCCGGACGTCATCCTGCGCTCACACGACATTTCGACCAGCGGGCACATGCAAATGTCCGAAGCGCACCCGCTGACAATTAAGAGGCCAATTAAGGTTATTAGAGGTGCAATTGTCTCCGATTTTTCATGGTCCATCCAACCTTATGGTTGGTGGATGGGCGAATCAGCCAGCATTTTTCATGAAACCTCATCCAAGGGCATGATGAGGTTTCCGCTATTAAAATAAAAATCAATGGACAGCATTTCTATCATGTATATGTTCAGGCTGACTGACTGTGATGCTTGGACATTATTTTCCTGATTTTAAAAATTTTGTTGAATGCTTTTCAGGTCTTCAGCTCCTTGAGGCAGCTCTCTGCCTTCAGGGAGCTTTCTGTTAGTGCTCGCCCAGCCTGCGTTGATGTCAGCGCCCGCCCTCGTCCCGCCCCCACACCGGCAGTGCTGCGCTTCTTAGCACACGCTTCACGCTGGCTGGCCGTTAATTGTCACCAAGAAATCCATATGAGGGAGAAGAAAATGGAGGGCTACAATAATATAATTAAATGAGGAAAGATTGGTGGAGGCTCGAGGGGAGTATAAATGCTGGCATGGATTAGTTGGGCCGAATGGACCATGTCTGTGCCGTATATCCTATCTAATTGGATGTGAAAGAATTGTTTGTCTAGTTTAAACTACAGCACCTTGTATTGTCTCTGCATGGCCTATGCTAGTGATGAGCACATATTTCTGGCTATTTCCATTGATCACTAACCAGAAGCCATAAATTTGAGGTTATTGTCAAAAGAATGAAGCAAGAGGTTACCAGAATTTTTTTTCTTGTAGAGGGTTGATAGAAATTTGCATGTCCTACCAGAAACAGTGAGGGAAGCAGAATCCATTAAAGGTTTTAAAAGAAACGTAAAAAAGGGTTTAAGCCAAATAGAAATTGAGAACAAAAGAATTTGGCGAAAGGGCAGCAGACTGGAACCGAGCGCTTGCAGGTCCCGCCATAGATGTAATGCGTTGAAATACCTCTGCCTGTGCTGTAAAATCTGAGAATCCTACAAAGAACAGGAAATCAGGTCAACCCAAGTCACTCATGTACCCAACAATGCCTGGAAAAGGTCAGCCATTTTTGTTTTTTGCTGTGCATCAGTACATGATACCACTAAAAGAGAAAAAGAAGAATATCAGGCAGCTTGGCATGGAAAAGCTCCCTGCTTTCCCTACACCTAGAACAAGACACCAAATACATGTGTGAGTTTGGTTATAAACCCATGTACACAGCATGCAGATTTTCACTGGATATGATATTTAACTAATTTGTAGATCATACTAAATTATTAATGTGTTAGCTGTATGAATTTTGCTATAGCTTTTACGGGTTCATTGTTTTCCAGCTGTGGTTCAATTGGTAGCACTCTTGCCTTTGAGTCAGAAGGTGTGGATTCAAGTCCTACTCTGGAACTTGAGCACAAAACACAAGACTGAAACTCCTGTGCACTACGGAGGGAGTGCCACAATGTTGGAGGTGCGGTTTTTTGGGTGAGACATTAAACAGAGGCATTGTATTCCCTCTCACATGGACATACACAATCTCATGGCACTAATTTGAACAAGGCCAGGGGAGGTATCCATGGTTTCCTGTCAATATTTATCCCTCAATCAACATCACAAAGACAAATCGTCATTACCATAATGCTGTTTGTGGGAGGCTTACCATAATGCTGTTTGTGGGAGGCTGCTGAATGCAAATTAGCTGTTGTATTTCTTACATTCCAACAGTGACTACACTTCAAAAGTTCTTTATTGGCTGTAAAACACAGAGGCGAGGATTGTTCTCCCTCGTTGGTTAGGTATGGTGCTGCCATGCAATGGTCTGCGATTGGACCCCGATGGCGATTTCACACTGGCTGAGCAATTAACAGCCAGCCAGCGTGAATCGTGCTCTGAAAGGTTCAACACTGCCTAGGTCAGGGGAAGGTGGGTGGGTGCAGAAGTCAGTGCATGTGCGCTGAGTGATAGCTGCTTGAAGGCACAGATCTTCCTCAGGAAGTTGAAGATTTTCCACATCAAAACTAAAGTTAAGAAAAAGGAAAACATCTCTCATCATGTTGAAAATGAGTTTTGAAAACTTTTATTTTATTTTTAATTAACATTAGAAACCTCATCCCACCCGTGGGTGAGGTTTCCTCAAAAATTGAAAGGCAGCTTGGCCTATTCACCCGTCCACCAACCATAAGGTTGAATGGGCAGGGAAAAATTCAATTTAATTAATTTATTAACAGGCTTAACAGCCTCTTAATTGGCAGCAGGCGCGCTGCCGACTCCCACGCGCCTGCTGACCGAAATATCGCGCGCTGATGTCGGGATGCTCGCCTGACATCATCATGCGTTATTTCATGCTCATGAATGTTGGGCACGCACCTGCTTGCCAAGGTAAAAATTCAGCCCAGAGACTTATTGTGGTCATGAAAAGCACTATGTAAAATACGCATTTTTATTCTTCTTTTTCCTATGTTCCAATTGCAGAGAAATAGACATTCCAACCTTAGGGCTGACCAGATGTAAATCTCCTCCTTTGCTGTATCTACCTATGTGAAATGATTTTAAAGCTTATTTTAATTTTGAAAGAATTATGTAAAATGCTACAGGTGAATGTGTTTCCAGAGGTTCTAAGCATGTTGCAATGTACGATTATTATATCTGCGTGATATGAGTCTGCCTTTTTGGAGAAGTTAGATTGTTGCAATACACAGTGTAGTGTCACTATTTATGGTGGGGGCAAGTTGAGATGTTTATTTGTTCCAGTCTTATTCAGCTGCCAATGAATCTTTGAGATGGACATTGTTCCTGTGTCTGTCACTGCTTAACATTGCTTTAAGTGTGAATGTGATCCTATAGTTTAGCTGTTGTTGTGACAACAGATGACTGAGGTTTGTGTGATCTGCCGAGTTTGACTGTCTCATGGGAACAGCCAGTACATCTGTTGAATTGGACAACCTCTTGGGCACAGATAGGAGCAACTGATTTCATAGTTTCCATATTTAGTGCAGAATTGGCCATGTTAAACAGCCAGAGTATTGACCTGGAAACCAGGGTCTAATGGCATAAAATTTGGCTGCAAAGCATCTGTATTGGCCCTTAGGTTGCCATCGCAGATTAAAAATGGTGTGTCTGTTGCGCCTACATACTTCTGGCTAGGGCAACACCAGATGTCATTTTGGGTAGAGCAGTCACACAGGTGTTGGGACAGTGCATTGAAATTATGCAGAGTAGGCAGATATTGTAATGCAGGTTTAACTCTCGCCTTATGACTCTTCTCCAGAGCAGTGAAGAAGAGTCATATGAACTCGAAACATTAACCCTGCATTAACCTCTCTCCACAGATGCTGCCAGACCTGCCGAGTTTTTCCAGCATTTTCCGTTTTTATTTCAGATTTCCAGCATCTGCAGTATTTTGCTTTCATTGACTCCAGCTTTGCCATTTTTGACCTAAATGTTTCAGCTAACTCACTCTGTTAACTTGCACATGTGTTCAGCCTCAGGAAAGACCCCTCCAGTGCTGCCTGCACACTACAATCATGAGCAGGCATCACAAAGCTTGCATACTGCTCACATCAGAAGCAATGAGTATGAGCCAAATGTGCATTGTCATCCTTGTGCCGTTTTCATGGGCTATCCAATTTTCCCCCCAAACTTTATTACGACTCATCTCATTTTGGCTATACTAGCAAACGCTGCAGGAAACCAAATTAGTTTTACAGATGTTGCAAGTCAATGCAATAATGCTGTCACGTAATGGATGCGATTATATAGAACCAGGAAGAGATACTCACAAGTTCTCCTTAGGATTACAAACTTGAATTTTGTTTACACTTCTGTCACATTACCCTCAAGTGGCAGAAGGAGGCAATTTCACAGTTTTAATCTTATTTAAGTCTGCATACAGATAAAGCAGCATTTCCTTACAATTATAAAGCTCATCAAGTGGCCCTCAAAAACAATATCATGTCACCAAAAACAAAACAGTAATTTGCAACAAAGCTGCTAGATTTGAAAAGGTATTATTACCCAAATTCTGGTTTCATAGATCAAATTCGCTTTCATTATCTGCACTTTCAGTCACAAGAGAACATTGTTTTCAGTTATATCAAAACAATAAAACATGATCAATGTACAGAATCATCCGTGATTGCTGGTTGTTAACTGTAGCCAAGAAAATGGTTTATTTTTAGTGAATACAGAAAATGAAGTAAGGAGGTGTAGAAGAATAGTTTAGCAAATACAGAAAGGATTTTAATATGCTGCCTCCACTGAGTAATGTATATCATTCCACTTGGTCCAAACCAGGAGAAGAAAATGCTGACACTTTGCTTTCCCAGAATTAAAGTACGTGGTTCTGGAGGCAATCGGTCTAGGGTGGTGAGCCTGGACACAGGCAATTGGCCTGAGGCACTCAGAAATTTTACAAACAAGTAGCACTGCTGCAGAAGAGAGAGAAAAAAAATAAAAGTAACATAAAACATAATTGTCAACACATCAGCCAGTGTCTGAAACAAAAAGACTAACATTCTGAGTGTGACCCATCATCACAATCTCAAAACACAAAATTGTCTTTTCCTTTCAGGTGCCGGCTGATCTGCAATTCATTTCTACACTTCTAAACTTAAGCGGTGAAACTGTTGCCTGTTTCTTAGCCTTCAGGCAATTCCATGCCATCATATTCGATTGATATACTGTATTGTTTGCAAGGTATTTTTATGGCAACATGAAATCACAGTTTAGCTCCTGAAAACAGTAAGCCAATTGTTTCATGATTCAGAGACAGTTGTTTGCTCTCAAGCAAACATTTGTGATATGGAAAGGATAAAACATTAGCTGCAATTTGTTTTGTAGTAGCTCTGGCCAAATTATTTTTGGAAAATTAATTTCTCCCAAGACTTCAGTATTGACAGTGACCTCTGTAATAATTGCACTTTAACGTGAATAAGTCTTCCATGAACAAAAAGCAATGATAGAAAAAGGTGACAAGAATATGACAACAGAAAGTATAGGTATTACAGAAAAGTTTTTAAAAAAAATTATTGAAATCTGAAAGTTGACTTCAATTTCAGTCTTTCTGTTTTAGATCAGAATGCTCCTTCTATTGTTCAATAACAGAGTGTGTCCCAATCTTCAAACCAGGCTCTGCTATCCTGGTGTACAAAACAGTCCAACGTTCCTTTGCCTGCTCCTTGAACAGAGCGATTTACAAATTCAAGGTAAGAAAGCTAATGTATCCATTAAAGTAGCTGACAAAAGAATTTTACATAAGTACACTAACCATTTCTAAGCATAATCTCAAGGCACAGAAGGCCATCTTGTTCCTTTGCAGACCCTAAAACAAATTTCTCATGAATTGTGTAGCAGTACCAGCAACATATATCATGCTGTATTCAGAAGCCAATTCATCCTCACCCAGCAAAAGATTCCTGAACTTCCCAAGTTTAAAAGGAGGATAAGTTCAACAACAAAAAAAAGCAGAAACACAATCGGCACATAATATTAAAAGTTGCAGTTTGAATAGAGATATTCACCCCCAGGATTGATGTTTATTTAAATTGTTCTCAACCTATGATCATCACAAGTTGGGCTTGGCTTTTGAGTGTACATGGAATTTTTGTACAGCTGCTTCTGTTTTTTATGCAAATGTGTCGATGCTGTCTAATTTGTACCTATCCAGTTCAAAATAGATTTAAGTTGGCAATTGTTGGCACGGAAATTGGCAGATAATTACTTTTTTTTTTAATTGTGATCTTCTCTCGCACTCAGAGCTGTTTCACCCTAATAACACCTGTTCATTTTCATTAGCTTCAAATTCCCTGAGTCAGCCACCATCTTACAATGGCTCTTCTGTACTTTAGGGAAGCACAAGTTTCTCAGAAATTTAAGAATGAATACTGTGTATTTTTTAAAAAGGGCTGATTCTAGACAAGATAGGCAAGATTCCCAACCTGGGGTTGGGACTCCATCATTGCGATAACTTCCACGGACCAATGTGAAAGTGCACATGTAACACAATTTCCAAATGCAAGTAGTTTAATTAGCCATGAGTCATGTCGCTGCCCAATAGCAGCAGTGAACGTGGGATAGGAAGTGGGACCAAGACAGAAGTGGGCCTGAGTTAAAGGGTGAACAGCAGCCATTTCTGAGGCTGCCATTTGTCTACATAATGCAGAGGGTTAGGGTTAGAAGCAGAGCAGGGGGCAGTGGGCAGGAAGGATCTCCATGCCAGGGCAGCACACCGTTTTTCCAACAATTGACTGCAGGTTCTGCTGGTGGTGGTTAGTGCATGGGTGAACATTCTCTTCCCAACCAGTGGTACCAGGAGGCCCCCTCAAGACTGACCATAAGGACATGGCTAGGGTTGGCAGACCAGGCCGTCAGCAGATGAATGGTGGGAGGAACTGGGTACAGTGCCAGAAATGCTTCAACAACCTTATTAGGTCTGGCAAAGTCAGTGGCAAGCGGAAAACAGATGGTATGCCTTCCGGTCAGCAGTCAGCTGAGTGCCAAGGAGAGGAACATCCTGAGGGTGCATACAGAGCTTTTCACCATGGGAGAGGGGTGTGCTGTGGTGCCTTGCAGACATAGATCAGAATACTAATGCTGCTGCTCAGTAGGCTGGGCTGCAGGAAGTTGTCAGTGAGGCTGCAAGTGGAGAGGGAGGGCAATCTTGCGCTAATTGCATCCTGCTTCACCTTGCAGGGAAAAGGGAGATGAACTCTCAAGGGACAGAGAAGGCAGGCAGGCACAGCTTGAGTTCTCACACAGTTTGAGGGAGCAAGCGCCTCAGGGATGGAAAAATGGGGTACACCGCAAACAGAGTGAAGACATCTCAACATCTCCAGATTACGGGATGCAAGACAATGCACCCCATGTAATCAGGTGTCATTGCAGGAGCTGTCATCTCATTGTTTTAAGTGTTTGTTGAGTACACTGATCTCTCCTTGCTATACTCTCTAATGTCTCCCACAGGATCTGCTGCAGAGGCTGCATTGTTACACCTTGCCAGTGAACTCACCACCAGTATAGAAACTTGCATCGTGGTGGTTCTGTGTATGATGGTGACACAGGGTGTAGGATATGTCATTTCAGAGCTGGAGGATTCAGTGGAGACCGAGTTGGCTGTGGCCAATTTACATCGACGTTTGGAGGAGAGGCGCAGCCCTGCTCAGCAGGTGGAGTGGTGGTACCTCAAGAGTCACAACACAGGCGATTCTTCATTGAGAAGCAGTGCAAGATGAGTGTCCACATTTTGGGAGTTAACTGTGGCACTGCAGAATCATGAGATGAGAATTCAGGAGTCCACTCACCCTATCAGCTCCATAATGACTCAGTGCTTTGAACCCGTGAGTTCCTTCCTTGAGAGAGTGGCCAAGTGGCCAACCTCTTTGAAGGCCATGTATGGCATCATTCAGATTGGATGCAGGAACAACAGACTGACATGCAGAGGATGTATTGACCGGTCAGTGGTGCTAATGGCACAGTGAGGCATGAAGTGGAATCCAGCTGCAACCCAGCTGATGGACCCCTCTAGCAATCATGGGTGCCATGAAAGGGCTGAGGTGGCACCAGGTGATGAGGGGGCCACCTTTATGGGAATCTTTAATCATTATTCACCTCTATGGCCTCTCTGGGTGTGGCACTATGTGGAATCATGCCATATGACAGACCCTGCCCCCAGTTTGGCAGCCTTTGCAGGTACCATCTGGAGGCATGTCATCATGGGCATCTCAGGCTCAGACCAGGCATGAGCAAGCAGCCTGCCTCCACCTGATCCTCCACCATGTATCCGCGTAGGTCTCTGAGTTGTGAAATCACTTTGTGGATCACTTGGGTGTTTATCACAAATGAAAAGATGCTCACTGCTGAGCCGTTAAAGCACTCGGACTGGCTTGTGCAGTTTCTTGTTATTCTGGCGAGACTCGGGAGAATGGAAAATGAGGGTTGGCATAGCGCTGCAGTGTTATGGTGTCAGGTTCAGAATCTGAAGCCTTCCTGCCCCTCCTCATCTTATCCCTGCACTCTGGCTGCCCAGAGATCTGTCTCTGCTTTGGCCAATGCAGCTCCACATCACTGGTCCAGCCAAGCTCTATGAAGCTAAGCACCATTTCATCTTTGGTCATTGGCATTGGACTGCATGCATCCTTCCATCCCCTCACAAAAACATGCGGGTCAGGAGCTGAGGGATATGAATAATACCTCTTATTACTCAGTGCAACTACTTGGTGTGATGACACGAAAAATGTGTATGAATGGGAATTCAGCAATACGATGGTGAGTGCTAAAGATGCATAACATTTTCCAAATGGAAAAGACAGCCTAACATCTTAGGTGGAGACCCAATGAGTTGTGGCAGTGACAAAAGTTTCCATTTATAACACCTTTAATGTAGGGAGATCTCCTAAAGAGCAAATTCATGAGAATTAAAGACTAAACCAAAAAGGAGAGGCAAAGAAGGGCGACCAGAAAAAGGGTTTACATATACTTTAAATGTTAGTTTGCCCTTTCTTTTTTCATATGATGCTAGAGCCAGCCTTTGACTAGAATTGTTTGCTTTTATTTTGCCCTGAATTGAGTCCTCTCTCTCTAGTGTTTATTATCAAGTTGCTGCAGCTGAAAACTCTGCATCTTTTCTGCTGCTGTTACTGCAGGAGAGCGTCGCAGTCCTCCATTCTTATTGCAGCCTTTAATCCCTGTCCTTACGTAGCCGATTGCTCCCCGCTACATCACTGCCTCCTCCTTCATGTTGTGGTTCTGACTTCGCATTGACCCCCAATGAATGGAAACAAAATTAAAATCTACCCCTTGAAAGAGCTGTTAACATGCTCGCTAATGGACTTAAGTGGTCATTTCAAAAGGCTGGGCGGGTTGTATCTTCCACCTCCCGTAGGCACGAGGAAGCACCTATCCCATGTTGGGAAACTGGAAAGCTGGCACAGTGAGTGGATTGCAGTGACTGCTCACTCCTGAACCCACCGTCTCCAGCAATCCAAGATTTCACCCAATGTGCCTAAAAACAAAGTCTGGAATGTGCAACATGTGACTGTGAGATCAGCCCTACATCAACTTTTAAAATGCTGCATTTGCTACAGGATTAGAATATTTGCAGTGATTGTTAATTTTATGCAATGTGTATTGCTACACTCCACAACTTGATTGTATAATCTCGGCTACACGGAAGGAGGGCTGAATTGGCAGAGTTAAAAGCCCTATTATTCACCGAGACACTTTTTTGGAGGTGGGAGTGGGGAGGGTGAGGAGTTATGGAGGAGATCTGAAAGTCCAAGTTGACAGAAAAATCTGCAGTTTATAAACTGCAGCGTGTGTTTGATTTTTTTTTCTCTCCAGGTTTCCAGTCTGATTATCAGGCTGCTCCCCTGTCAGATAGGGAAGCCTATGGAAACATGCAGTGCAGGAGCAAGAAGGCCTCATGGTGAGAGGCAGTGTGGTCAAGGGATGGTGGAGGGACGTGGGGAAGGGGGGGAGGTGGAGAAAGAAGAAACAGCTAGGGGGTAAATGATTTGGCAGGGGAGCAAGTGGGGGGTGGTGGGGGGCACAAAAGAGCAGGTGTGGGCGGCCAAAGATCTGGCTGGGAAGGCCAAAGAGCTGGTTGGATGGGGATGGGGTAACCAAGGAGCTGCTGGGCAGGGCAAAAGAGCTGGTTGGGGGCGGCAAAAGATCTGGTTGGGGGGCGGGCAAAGGTCTAGGCCAAAGAGCTGGGTTGGGAGGGAAACCAAAGTGCTGCAGGGAGTGGGGGGTAACGAGCTGCTGGGGGGACAAAGGAGCTGGTTGGGGGGTAAAAGAGCTGGTGGTGGGGGGGATGCGAAAGAGCTGCTGCTTCTGGATACCTAATGGATTCAGTGCTTCACGCCTCCTTTTATCTGCCATATTCCTGAGGCCAGGGAATCCTGGTTAAAGTTAGTTACAAATAGAAAGCATTTTAAAATGGAGGCACACAACCTCCTCACAGGCAATCAATTACCTATCCACCTCCTGAGGAAATTTGATCACTTACTTCCCATCCTGCTTCGGCTAAAACCATAAGTGAGCTTGTGCTGGCCAACAATCTATGTAGAATTGCCGAGAACTTTACAGCACAGAAACAGGCCATTTGACCCAATGGATTGGTGCTGTTGTTCATGCTGCACTTGACTGCCCACCCAACTTCGTCTCACCCTATCAACATTTGACATCTTTCGCAAGTTTGATATTGTATTTAGGATTCCAGAGTCCAAATCATTTATGTAAGTGGTGATCAATACTGGTCCCAGCACTGATCCCTGTGGAACACCACTTCCCACCTAGAGCCAATCTGAATTAAACACTGATTCTCTGTTTTCTGTTTTGTAGACATATTGCTATCCACTCCCCTACTTCTCCCCAAATCTACATGTTCTGATCTTCATCATCAATCTCCCATACTATACAATATTATATTCACTAGGTTACCCTTGTCTATATTTATTCTATTTCATCTTCAAATAATTCAATAAGGTTGGGTAGAAAGCAGGACGAGCAAGGTACAGATAGCCCTATTGGGGGTGGGGTGGGGGGAAGGGATCAAAATAGGCTAAAAGGTAGAGATAAAACAATGGATGGAAATGCACTTAAAAGTAATGGAAGTAGGTGGGACAAGAAAAATCTATATAAATTATTGGAAAAAACAAAAATTAGGAGGAAAATCGGAAAGGGAGTGGGGATGGAGGGGAGAGTTTATGATCTAAAATTGTTGAACTCAATATTCAGTCTGGAAGGCTGTAAAGTGCCTAGTTGGAAGATAAGATGCTGTTCCTCCAGTTTGCGTTGAGCTTCACATTCCTGCAGCATGCCAGGGAGAAAGGGCAGACGTGATGGAGAGGAGGAAAAGCTGCTCAACACTTCAGTGCTGTGCTGAGAGAGTGCAGCAGTGTCAGAGGTAACAGTCCCATTTGCCACTTTGGGACAGTAGATCCCATGATTTGGAGAACAGGTTTGTTCTCCCAGTATCATGGCCAACAGTTAATATTTTTCCTTCAGCCAACATCAGCAACACAGATTATGTGGTCAGGTATCACATTACAATTGTGAGACCCTGGTGTGTGTAAATTGCTTGTGTGTTTTCCTTCATTATAGCAGTGACTACACTTTAAATCTACTTCATTGGTGGTAAAGTGCTCTGGGATGCTCAGCGGTCATTAAAAATTGCTATATAAATGTAAATCCTTTCCTTTATAAGGGGCACTAATCAGCTGTTCAGGGGACACTGAACAATTTATACAGAATATTTTTTGGGCTGTTCACGGGCTGGGGAACAGAGGCGTCTGAATGCCTTGTAGATAATGAGCACGTACATTGGAGCGGGGACAAATTACTGGAGTAAAAAGCAGCAGTTGATAAGAGACTAGAGATAACTAGTGATACAGAGGGAGTGCAGAGAACAGTCTGAGAGTAGATGAATGAAAAGAGTAAATCACAAAACTTGAAAGCAGAGAGATGGAGAAGCACAAAGAAAGAAAACAAGAAAGAGAAAGTTACAGAGACACGGGAAAGGTTGCTGAAATGTTCTGTCTTTTTTGAAGAAAATACTGTTCCAATTGTTTTGACTTAAATTCAGAAAAAAAACCAGGAATTTCAATCTTAGGAATATAATGAGAGCAGGACAACAATTATCAGAGATTCAGCGTACGAATTTGGCTGCATTTACACTATGTTTGGTTTTGGTACAAAACAAACCTGTAATGCATTAACTGGCAGATTAAAAAAAAGAGACATCCATATGGAACAAAGCAGATGGAGGCTCCTGGAGAGAGTAGTCTCACACTACTTTGGATATCTACCTGTCTCCTGGAGGGAACAGTCTCACTTTGGATATCTACCGCTCCACTTTCTGGGAACCCACTGACCATCTCTGCATATTTATACACATTTATAAGAATTTGTTTTCAGGAAGCAGCATGTTTTGGAATTCAGTAATTGTTTATCAACTTTTGAATCCCAAGACATGTTATATTTGTTCCTCTTTATCATGCGGGAAAATTAAAAGCATGGGCCGGAATTTTCCATCTCCGTTAGCGTCTGGTGTTATGGTGTGGGTGAGCAGACAATATGGGGAGAAGGCCATAAATTGGTTTCGCGCCAATGTGAACGTCATTTTAATACATCTGCATATCATTATAAGCTGGAATCATCCTCCCACGTTGGATCATCCAGGCACATAGGTATGATTGCATGCTGATGTGTTTCACAACAACATTGAAAAATGACCTGGCAAGCTAAATTTTGAGGGGAACTCGGAGTTGAGTGCACACTAACGTTGCACACTGCTCACCCGTTCCACTTCAAGGAAGAGGCGCCATGCAATCAGGCAAGAGTACAACTCGGCAAGTTGCTTTTTCCAGGCTGGCTGACAGTGTGGTGCTAGGGCAAGTGCGGCTGGGGCAAGTTGTGGGGCGGGGGGGGAAAGGTAGCATGGTCTGATAGTAGTACACAAGTACATGGTGGGGAGGGGTGCTGGGGGGCAGGGAATCAGCCACACATTCGGGAAACCTTGTGTAAAGTGACCATTCCTCAGTAGCTGAGGCAGTTCAAATGCAGCCACATTGACATGCTTGGAGTCGGGCCTCTAACTTATCTGCCCACTCAATCAACACAAAGGCATGAAAGTGCCACCAAATGTTCCTGAACTTTTCACCACTTGGGCACAGATTGCAAACTAATGAGTGTTTTAGTGGACTGCAGAACCATTGGATGAGTGTGGAAGTTATACTATCCCCTTGCTAAAGCTGGCCATGGAGCAGTTACTGGTGGAGGTGCTCACAGTGTGTATTCAGTTTTGGATCAGTCTCCCCCATGGTTCAAGCTAACAGCGCAGCCTTGCAGTGCTGGTTAGGGGAATGCCTGCGCCTGAGCTGACAGCACAGCATGCAGTCCAATGGGCAAAGCTACTGTCAGTCGGTCAGGCGCAATGGGGCAGAGGTGGGTGGGGTTTCAGGCAGCCATGCAGCGAACTAAATTCTGGCCATCCAAATGGTGGCCAACACTCTCTAGAATGCATTAAGGGGCCTTACAGTTAACCAAGAGTACATCTTAGTACATCCAGGCTAACACACATATCTCTCTTTATCTTCTTGCAGGAGGAGTACATCGGAGCATGGAGTTTGGTAACCTAACTGTATGCCTCATGTCTTACAGAGAGCAGGGTTGAAGGAAAAGAGAGTGATGAAGGTGCCTGGCTGGGCACAGAGAGGATCAGTGCCCTCAGGAAGAAGGGGAAGCTGGGGCTCCTGTGCACGCCGCCGAAGAATCGCAACGAGCTGTTGCTGGTCAGCACCTAGTTAGACCCAGGGTTTATAGATGGCGCTTGTCATTCCTGCAGATGAGTGAGAACTAGTGTCACCGAAGACTGTCCAGGAAATTGGTCAGTCAAATCTTCCACTTGCTGCAGGATTTGGTGCCACAGGGACATGGAGGGCATCCACTGCTAGTGGCTGTGAAAGTGACTGCTGTGATCAATTTTTATGCCAGTGGCTCCTTTCAGGGCTCTGCAGGTGACCTCTGTGGGATCTCTCAAGCCTCCACATGCAAATGCATTCAGGAGGTCACGGATGCTATAGTCATGAAGGCACACAACTTTGTGCATTTTGCCTGGGATCAGGAAAGGCAGGAAGGAAGAATACTGGGATTTGCGCAGATCTCGGGCTTTCCACAGGTGCAGGGTGTCATCAACTGCACTCATATAGTGCTCAGATCTCTGTGGCAACAGGCGGTCAACTATGTCAACCTCAAGTGCTTCTACTCGCTGAATATTCAGCTGGTGTGCGACCACCACAAACATATCCTACAGGTCTGTGCACGATTCCCAGGGAGTGTCCACTATTCCTACATTCGCAGTAGGTCTCAGATCCCTGACGTCCTCCAAGGTCTACAGAAGCTGCAAGATTAGCTCCTCAGTGACAAGAGCTACCCGCAGAGGGCATGGCTGATTATGGCCATGTGGCAGCCTCAGACAGCAGCAGAGAGACGGTATAATGAGGCTCATGCTGCAACTCTCAACTTGGTGGAGCAAACCATCGGGATGCTGAAAATGAGGTTTTGGCGCCTGAGCCAGTCTGTTGGAGCCCTGCAATATAATCCACAGAGGGTGTCACACATCGTCATTGCCTGCTGCCCCCTTCAAAACCCTGCACTGCAACGGGAGGAGGAGCTGGCTGAGGAGGAGATGGAGGAACTGCACGTCACCTCTGATGAGGAGGACGTTGATGGGGATGAGTGGGACGAGATCCTCAAAGGTGAGGATGATGGTGATGAGGCCAACGTGTTGACCAGATGAGGCAGGCGCACTCGGGTAGTACTCATGGCTGCTGATTCATGGAGGGTGGTGATGACATGCAGTGAGGAGATACCATAGGTCCTTACATTGCATCTCTGAACGTTTGTCTCCTGTCTGGCTGATGGCAGCACACATACCCACTGTGATAAGTCTCCTGTCATGGAAACACAGCGGATGCCTACATTTCCCTACATTTCAGGAGGATGATGACAACATACAGTGGGACACCCCATAGATCCTCACATAGCTTATGTGAATGTCTGACCCCTGTCTGGCTGATGACAGCTTGTTTGCGCTCTGTGAACAGGGTCATATCATGAATGTGCAGTGGGGAAACTTTAACTTCTCCTGATCCTATGGCATCTGTCATGAGCTAAGCCCTTCAGGACCACACTGTCACTGGACACAAACGTTGATGAGATGAGGGGGCCAGCTGCACCTCAAAGGTGTTGAGAGCACACAGAGAGAATGATGGAACTCAGTGCCGCAGCCCAGGACATTCTGGCAGTAACGATAAGCCCTATCGAGGTGCAGGCATGACTGATGTGTCCAGTGAGTGTGGAGCTGGAGCATCACTTTGGCCTGAAGGCTGCCCAAAGCACAGGGAAGAGGCACCTGCCTTTGTCTTGTGCAGGAACCAAGGTTTCTCATCTGAGAGACACATTCATTGCTCATTATCTCAAGAGGCCATAGGCAGGGAGACATGCTTGGGAGTTTACTTACAAGTGTCAACAGTATGTACAAGTCATTAACACCCGCGTCCAGGCTGTGCAGTGACACCTTCTTAATCGATCGAGGGGGATGTCAGACCCGACTGTCTGTCCCTCTTCCGTGGCTACGTTTGCGGCAGGATGTCCCTGGGGAGGGAGCACATGGTGTCTACCGGCACCATTGAGGTCTTCCGTGCTTGGTAGGCACCGGGGGATTGGGGTGTTTCATTTACCATCTTAGTGACATTTTGGGTTAATGCTTGTAAGTTTCCATTCAATTTTGTCTTTTGTTTTTGTAGTATCCCTTTAAGGTGCTACCTTTACTTTGCCCCTGATTTTGTTAATTTAGTTTATTTGTTTATCACCCTGAAAGAGTTACATCTTCTTAGCCTTCCTAACCCTGCTGCTATGCCTTGGTGCTTCCCCGACATCCACAGTGGAGGTGGAGGCAGCCTGCTGACTGCAACGCCCTGTCTGTGATGACCTTGATAGGCGTCATCTGGAGGGATGAGAGCTGGAGGACCACACTCTGCTTTCTGGGTCCTGCTGTGTGACAGTGGCTCCCTCCTCAGCCTTTGGAGTTGGAGTTGCTGGGGTCACAGGAAGAGGGGATTCAGATGGGCCAGACTCTCCTGGAGTCACCTGGGTGGATGGCCCCAGGGTGTGCACCTGCTGATCCTCCTCCCTATGGATGCCCAAGGGCCCCTGGCTGACTCCTTGAGAAGGGAAAACTGGAGTGAGATAGAGCTGCCCTGCATCCCTCTCACACTGACATGCCAACTATGGTGTCAGTGATGGATTTGAACCTGCAGAGCAGTATAGGACCAATACCCTGGACCAAGGTCTCCATGGCAGCCCTCATTCTACTTGGTGCATTGGCATGCCAGCGCTATCACCTCAGGCTGAAGGTGGGTGGACTCCTTCATCGTGCCTTGCAATCTGAGGAGTGGAGCAGACATTCCTTCCCGATGTTCCCGAGCTTGCCTTTGCAGCTCCTGCAACTGAGGTATGACCGAGTCCAGAGGCTGTCATCTGACTTGGACTCAGCAAACATCTGGTCTCCAGCAATCCTCCGACTGCTGGACACTAGGGAAATCCCTGCTTCCACCTGCTGTGTACAAGATAGTGCAATGTGCTCACCAGACTGTGATCCCGAGGCTACTCTAAAGCTATGTGTCACCAAGGGTGTGTGTTTCTGCATTGGTGGAGGGTGTGGGTGAGCACTGTGATGGGTCTTTAATGACGGTGTCATCAGATGCTTTTTCTGAGGTTTCTTTGGGGCTTGACTCGAGGACCTGGGCCGTGCATCCCCTCGGCTGCTTGCTAGATATGCCTGCGAAAGCAAGGAGAGATAATTAGTGCATTGCAATGGGCTGCGGTTCAGGGGAACTCACTCACAGCATATCTGATGGATGTTTCACTGCTGGATCCTCACTTGCTAGAGCACCGGTGACCACATCGTCAGCACAGGACCAGTCCAGATCCTCGCCGGCCACCTGGATGACTCTATTTTCAAAGTCCATAAGGAGCTTGATTTCAGGCATTCCTCCACCAGTCTGAAACCTCCCCCTTTTGTTGTGTGCTAGCTTTTCCTGCATGAATAGAGATGGAGAGAGTGTAAGCAGGACGCTTGCCAGGCGTGTGGGTGGCTGTCCTTTTTGCAGGGTGTTGGGAGCTTGCTGGTCTTCGCCCAGCGTGGTGCTAGAAGACATTTGGGGGCAGCATGTTTCCTCCCATTGGCAGCCATCAGTTCCCAGCAGCTTCCTACCCCTCGAAGAGTGCTAGCTCTGTGCTGGAGTGCCCTTTAAATATGGCATTCGGGTTACTGAAGGCCTGAGATGATACCGGGGGCAGGCGAATCAGAGGCTGCCCCACCAGCAACCTGGCGTGTTTCCTGGGAATTAATTATTAATGAGGTGGGGCAAGCCAGGAATGGGATGATACGGCGTGAAGAGTCGCCATGCAGCCGGTGGTAAAACGTTCTTTTTCCCACCTTCTACCACACTTGGTGTGAATCTGGGATGATTCCGGTCATAGTATGATCAGACAAAGGAAAAGTTGTGTTTCAAAAATGTATTCATGTATCTTGCTGACTAAATGCAGTAAACCAGTAGATGCAGCATATATGGTCTTCCAAAAAGCATTCTATAAGGTGCCACACAAATGGTTAATACACAAGATAAGAGTGCCTGTCACTGGGGTAATATATTAGCATGGATAGAGGATTGGTTAATGGACAAGAAGCAAAGAGTAGAGATAAACGGGATATTTTCAAGTTGGCAGGCTGTCATGAGTAGAGTGCCCTAAAGATCAGTGCTCGGACCTCAGCTATTTACTATCTATATTAATGACTTGGACGAAGGGACCCAAAGTTATGTATCCAAGCTTGCTGATGAGAGATATAGATGTGTTAAATGATTGGGGAATAAGGTGGCAGACAGAGCAGAATGTAGGGAAGTGTGAGGTTATTCACTTTGGTATTAAGAAAAGAAAAGCAGAGTATTTTTTAAGAGGTATGAAACTTGTAAATGTTGATGTTCAGAGGGACTTAGGTCTACTAGTACAAGGAGCACAGGAAGTTAGCAGGTACAGCAAACAATTAGGAAAGCAAATGGCATGTTGACCTTTTTTGCAAGAGGATTGGAAGCAAGACTTGTTACAATTGTACAGGGCTTTGGTGAGACAATATCCAGTCTCCTGTGTGCAGTTTCGGTCTCCATGTCTAAGGAAGGTTAAATTTGTCATGGAGGCAGTAGAACAAAGGTTCGCTACATTGGTTCCTGGGATGACAGTTGCCCTTTGGTGACAGATGGAGTAAATGGAGTCTGTAGTCCATGGAATTTAGAAGGATGAGAGGTGATCTCATTGAAACATAAAAGGTTCTGAAGGGGATTGACTGATTAGATACTGAGAGGTTATATCCCCCAGCTGTGGGCTAGGACAATGACCACAGTTTTCAGATAAGGGCTAATTATCTTGTTAGAACTGAGATAAAGAAATAATTCTTCACTGAAAGTATTATGAATCTTTAGAATTCTCTACCCCAAAAAGTTGTGGGTATGTTATCGTCGAATATATTTAAGGCTGAGATAGAGAGATGTTTGGTCTCTCAGGGAACGAAGGGATATGGGGAGTAGATGGGAAAGTGGAGTTGAGGCAGAAGATCAACCAAGATTATACTGAATGGTGGAGCAGGCTCATGGAGCTGTATGGTCAACTCTTGCTCCTATTTCTTATGATCTTCTGTTCTTATCAGATCAGATACTTCTTTAGTTCCTATTAACCAATATTGCTGCACTTCACATTAAATCACATGATTCAAACATTAATACTCAAGCTGTACTGCTGCTTATCAGAAAAGTGGACTCTAAAGGCATCAAGGGGTATGGGGAGAGTGCTGGAGTACAGTGTTGAGATAGAGGATCAGCCATGATCATATTGAATGGTGGAGCAGGCTTGAAGTGCTGAATGATCTACTCCTGCTCCTATTTTCAATGTTTCTTTGTAAGTAGAAAGGTGATGCAAAAATGGAATAGGATTGCCTTCTCAACATATGAGGTCCTGTCACAGATGAGAGTCTGCTTCAAGGAGAAACACATTTCAGAATTATTCAGCCATGAGAAAAGAATTTCATCAAGTTATGAAGCCACACATTACTATCTTAACACTCTCTCACATATATGTTGTCTTATATAGTTATATTATCCCACATCTTACGGTAGCATGACCATCATTTAGAGATTGCACCACCACATCTGAACCATAACCAGCTTTATTCAGCACTTGAGCAGAAATGTCACCATTTATTATCTATACACTGAAACTGCTGGCACATTGAATGTCTACAAGAAGCACTTTAAGTCATGCAGATGAATGTTCAGATTTCATATTAGTCATTACGGTGCATCGCTTCAGAATCAGTCACAGCAACTTCTCATTGCTGTCATCAGCTCCATCAACCTCGATAAGCTGATGATTTTGTTATCACTAGGATCATCATTCTTATATTCAAGCACATTCCCAGCAGGAGAACTCAGCAGGAGCTGCCTCGTTACCTATAGAGGAGCTGTAATATTAAGATCCATGGATTCTATCTCCATTACCCAGCAATTTTCTTGACAGTCCTTTCATAACTTTGCAGTTATCCTCACTCAGGCTACTTATTCTTTTCACCTCTCCCTGACAGCACAGTAGGAATAATGGACGCCTGGGAGTGATCGCCAGATAGGAATTTAATCTAAGCATTCAGGTGGTATCATGAAGTGATCTAGCAAAAATTGAGTGGCTTATAACCACAACTGAACCTGGAGACAAACTTACCGTTGGAAAACCACTCATGTATGATTTAAAATTATATATATGCGCGTATAATGTTTTGCGACAGCGGACATGGAAATTCAACAAAGATGAGTACAGAGCACGGTATAGTTATGAAGTGATCATTTCTGTTTATCTACTGCCAAATGAACACAGTAAAGTTTACACTCAGAGTACTGTAATATACTCTAGATCCTGCTGTTTAATAAAGTACTCCTTCTTTATCCTTAGTTTATACTTCAAAAAATCCACCATCAAGTTTCAACAGTTGTTGTGTGTTTCTTTTTTAACTTGTCAACTTCAATTGGTACATTGAGATAAAAGCAAAAAAACTGTGGATGCTGGAAATCCAAAACAAAAACAAAAATACCTGGAAAAGCTCAGCAGGTCTGGTAGCATCTGTGGAAGGGAGCACAGTTAACATTTCGAGTCCGCATGACACTTCAACAGAACGAACGAAAAATAGAAAAGAGGTGAAATATAAGCTGGTTTAAGGGTGGGGGTGGGGTGGGACAAGAAGAGCTGGATAGAGGGCCAGTGATAGGTGGAGATAACCAAAAGATGTCACAGACAAAATGACAAAGAGGTGTTGAATGTGGTGATATTATCTAAAGGAATGTGCTAATTAAGGGTAGAAAGCAGGACAAGCAAGGTACAGATAGCCCTAGTGGGGGTGGGGTGAGGTGAAGGAATCGAAAGAGGCTAAAAGGTAGAGATAAAACAATGGATGGAAATACATTTAAAAATAATGGAAATAGGTGGGAAAAGAAAAATCTATATAAATTATTGGAAAAAACAAAAAGGAGGGAGGAAATCGGAAAGGGGGTGGGGATGGAGGAGAGAGTTCATGATCTAAAATTGTTGAACTCAATATTCAGTCTGGAAGGCTGTAAAGTGCCTAGTCGGAAGATGAGGTGCTGTTCCTCCATTATTTTTAAATGTATTTCCATCCATTGTTTTATCTCTACGTTTTAGCCTTTTTCGATTCTTTCACCCCACCCCACCCCCACTAGGGCTATCTGTACTTTGCTCGTCCTGCTTTCTACCCTTAATTAGCACATTCCTTTAGATAATATCACCACCTTCAATAACTCTTTGCCCTTTTGTCTGTGACATCTTTTGGTTATCTCCACCTATCACTGGCCCTCTATCCAGCTGTTCTTGTCCCACCCCCCACCCCCAAACCAGCTTATATTTCCCCCCTTTTCTATTTTTACTTTGTTCTGTTGAAGAGTCAAGCAGACTCGAAAAGTTAACTGTGCTCCTCTCCACAGATGCTGTTAGACCTGCTGAATTTTTCCAGGTATTTTTTTTTTTTCAATTGGTACATTGCCTGTCTTGTTTGTAAAAACATTTTTGCCATTTATCTGTTAGCCGATGGTGCATAAATAACTACAACCAGAGAATGCAGTGATTATCTGAGTTCGCAAACAGCGTTAGGGATATCACAAGCTTTAGCGATGTTAGTGATGGCCTGGATTTTGTGGTCAGTGGTGAAGGAATAGCACTTGCCATTCATTTTGCCCACAGCTGTCAAAGTTTTCTAAAGTTTTGTGTGCAGACTTGCTCTAATCTGACATCTGATCCAGTGTGTCGCCATCTACAGGGAATCTGTGAGCAGGGAAGGGAACAGCAAGGCTGTTCAACCAATCAGATTGAAGAGTGCTTACTGAGTCACGCAGGGCAGAATTTAATGAGTGTGATGGTTGTCTTGCCCACTGGTTGGAGAACTAGTGAAAGCCTTGCTTTGCTTCTCTCCAGAAGGCCCATCGCTATTTTGAGCTAATCAGGTCTGGACAGCAATGGGCCTCCCATTAAGCCCCCAGTAGGGTAGAAATCCTGCCCCATGAGAGCTGACGGCCAATCAGCGGCCGACAGGTTTCCAGTGCAGCAGTGCCACTGGGACTGTTGGTGCAGTCGAGCCTGAAGGAGGGATTGATGATGGATCTCGAGTTAGAGGGTTCTGAAGAAGAGTCATATTAGACTTGAAATATTAACTCTGTTTTTCTCTCCACAGATGCTGGTTGACCTGCAGAGTTTTTCCAGCATTTTTTGTTTTTATCCCTAGATAGGGATAAATATGGGCAGAATGGGATTTGCTGGGAAGTGGTCGCCAGTGAGATGGGGTGGGGGTGGGGGAGGGGGGGTGGGGGAGGGGGATGGTCAGAAGCAAGGGCAGCAGGAGTGACTTTCAGTGGACCCACCCCCTTTCCAATGCTAGGTCCCTTGATCAGGCACAGAGTGCCTGGGAACGAGGGAGTTCCCCCGGTAGGGAACTGAGGGTTTGCTGGGTGGCCTCCTCGGATGTAGAACCCCACCTGTTGTTGAGTTAATACTAGCGGCAGCAAGTTGAGATTCTTAAGTGGCCCTAATATGGTTACTTAAAGGCCTCAAATGGTTTCCGGGTGGGAAGGCTGCCCTCCACTCTTCCCACTTGGAGTATGATCGGGGTGG
Source organism: Carcharodon carcharias (assembly GCF_017639515.1). Lineage (NCBI taxonomy): Eukaryota > Metazoa > Chordata > Chondrichthyes > Lamniformes > Lamnidae > Carcharodon > Carcharodon carcharias. The sequence goes on along the minus strand of NC_054474.1, from coordinate 134,676,785 downwards.
GGGGAGTTGGGAGAGAGGTGGGGTCTCCACCCACACCCTCTCGACCCATCAAATGGCCCTCCACACCTTTGAGCTCACTTCGGGGGTGCCAATAAATTCTGCCTGGTGAATCTAAACCTGGAAGTATGAAGCAGAAAGTATAAGATAACATTAAAGTATATAACAGAAAGTGAAATAAAAATAGGACTAAGAAAGAGACATAAAAAATGGAAAAAGTTATGTAAATAAAAATTATTGTTTTAATTTTCTTTTTCAAATCTCCAACCTCACTAATATCAGAAAGAATAAGACTCCACACTTGTAAAATTACATTTTCACATCAGGAGTGATCGTTTGGCAGTGATTATCACTTATCATTCCATTAAATTTTGGCTTACTCCAGAATGCACTAACCCTAACGTTTTCTTGCACTTTTAGTGGGGAAACAAGTTGGCAAATACTCCAAGCTCATGCCATTATAGTGACTTCAGTGCTGAGTCTGTCAGTAAACACCGTTACAATGCATCCTCTGGAAGAGCGGGTTACCTGTGACAGCATTTGGATTTCTGCATGTGTGGATGCCAGAAGTTGCTATCCGATCATTGTTATATTAATGCCGTGCATTCCTGGCCTCTTTTCCTCTAATCATACTGTGGCTTATAGCTAAAGCAGTGAGTTCTGGAGTTAATGCTAAGCTATTAAGTGTGGGGCTTAAAGTGCAGTGCTGTTTCACACTTGCATCATTCTCGGAGCACTGAATGGTCTTAAAAAATATATATTTGAAAACAGAGTGGAGACAATATAGCAACTTCACACAACTGCCTCACCAGACAAATTAGAAATATAGGATCATACTGCTCGTAATTTTCCAATCATTTTCTGACCTTCCCAAATTTCTGAGTGGCACTGCTGGTGGATGTCTTCCCACTGTCAGCTAGGATTCACAGCATCACCTCCAGTGATTATTGCCATCCTGTCTGTAAATGTGCAGAGAGGTATGACAGAAAGTAAATGTTACATTCAAATTAACTGCTCACTATGTGTTGTTCCTTCATTGTTACTGGTTCACAATCCCAGAACTCCCTACCTAATCACACAGTGGGACCACCTTCATCACCCTTCTCAAAGGCAACTGCAGATTGTTATGATACAGCAGATGATGTGTGCCAGGCAGATTAAATCCACAAGGGAAACTTGGTTGCGCTATCACGACAGTTTTGCAATTTGTATTTATTTTGAGATGCATGCCCTGAATTAAGGGGCAAAATTTTCTGCCCGTTGGGCAGGACTGGGCGTGAACGGTTGTGGAGTCTATCGCCGCCCATGATCGGGTCCGGGCCGCCATTTTAAGTGGATGGGCCAATTAAGGCCCGCCCAGTGTGAATCACGGCTCCCGAGGACAGCGGGAGTAGGTGGGACTGCAATGACTGCTGGGTCCAATGGTGACCTGGCTGCCTGTTTAAAAAAGCTGCTGCAGCCTTTCAAAGGCTGTGAATCATGGCCAGTGGATGGACTCCAGGGTGAGCAGGCCAGGCCGGAGGGTAGGGCGGAGGGGGGGGGGAATGTGCCCCTCACTTTTCTGATGATTACCTTGCTGTCCTCCTCGAGGAGGTGACAGCAAGGTAGGAGGTGTTGGTCCCCCAGGATGAGAGGAGGAGGCGGAGATAGTGCGGCACACCTGGATCCAGTGTCGCAAGCGCTTCAACGACCAGTTGTGTTCAGGAAGGGTGAGGACCATGTTGGCATTGGTCACTTAATCCAGCAGGTAGGCTTTCCCCCCGAGCGCCCCCTCCCCACCCAACCAAGTCTGAGCATAGTGACTGCATTGAATCATTGACGGCATGTGTCCTTCACTGGGTGGGCCAGCAAATATTGCCCATGCCAAGGTCACCTTGAGACGGTGGTGAAGAGATGGGTTCTGTGCCCGCAGCATGTGGTACACTGAGACCCACATTACTGTTTTGGGGGTAACCTGTAGGAGCTGCACCTAGGTGCATTGCTGGAGCTCCAGGACATCTCAAAGTCAGGGTGATGACATGCTGGGAGGGGAGCTTCAAGGTGGCATTGCACCGATCGATCTGCTGCCCTCTGCACTCCACATGTTTGCGCCTCCTTGCCATGGAAGATTAGACCGTGTGGTGCCTAATGTGATGTAGGCAGCATTTGGCCAAGGAGGTGGTAAGGTGGGGCACAGGCCTAGCATCTTTGTATGAGTGTTCGGCAGCTGCAGGGTGAGGAGACACCAGACCCCTGCAATGTCCCACTCTGGTTGGGGTGGGCCATCCATGAAGAGAGTCCAGGGACAAGCAGCACCAATCAATGCTCTTCTCTCCTTTTCAGGGGAAGAATGCACATAATGCTGCTGAGCAGGTGAGGACTGGTGGCCGGCTGGCCCAATTGGCGATTCTCAGCCGCTTCGAGAAGGAGGCACTAGATTTGGAGAGGCTCCATGTGCCCACGTCGACCGGTGTCAGTGAGGCTGGGGTGCTAAGGGCAGGAATGTTTGCCCAGCAATGAGGTCACCATTGTTCTCCCTACAGCCATGGCAGTGCTGAATGTTCAGTGATTGAGGTTTGCAACATGGCTTGACCATTGCTTATGGAAGGATGAGCACATAATGATTTGGGGGACAAGGATACTCATTGATATTGTCTCCACGTTAACTGATCCAATTCTTTGTTCTTCCTTTCAGCATCAAAGGAGCAGGGCTGGGAGGATGAGCAGCAGAGACCCCTCTTACACCTGAGGCCCCTGAAGTCTCGGACTCACCAGCGTCACACCATCTCTGCCAGGCAGGCACCTGCGCAGATAATAGCGCCTCAGTGGGAATTAGAACATTGGCTATTGTCCTGGGGCACAGCGGTGAGGGCACTTCACAGTCACTGGAGGAGCTGGCAGAGACAGAGAGTGCCCATGGTGCCAGCAGTCAGAGGACTGCAGGGGACCAGGCACGTACTTTGTCAGTGCCTGATGATGTGCCTCTGGAGTCATCCATGACGCAGCAAATGCAGGAAATGCGGCCAGGTGCATGGGAGAATCTGGGGGAGATACATGAGGCTATGCTTGGCTTGGTGTCCGTAGTGGGGGAGTGTACCCTGACTTTCGCTGATGCAATGAGCCTCATGGCTGAGTGCCATGCGTCCTCCATGAAGAGAGTGGCAACTCTCATGGAGAGACTCCGCCACGAGTCCAATCAGGGCTTCCTGGGGATGCTCTCTGACCAAGCAAACCCTCACACCGGCATTAACCTCAGCTGGTCAGTGCCAATGTGGGAGATGGTCTGGGCACCAAGTTTCCCAGCTCGGTGCCCATCCATCCATGGTGAACAGTGAGGTCTGAAGTCTGACCTCACATCAATGCAGCAGCTGCCTGTCGTCTCTGTGAGCTCCTCTCAGGGCGCTCCGGATGAGAACGGCAGCTCCTCCGCCTCTCTGCCAGTGACCGTTGCATCTGGTGAGGCTGCAACAACAGGGGAGATGCCAGCTGTGGAATTGACAGTTCCTTCCCGGGTGGGGCCAGCACAGGCTCCACAAACTAGAGGACAACTGCCAAGGTCATCAAGGCCAACAGAACAGCAGAGTCATCAGGTTGTCTCAGATGCCACTCTGAACGAGGGGGCAGCACCAAGACGTAGCACCCAGAAATGTAAACATAAGGCACCTTAGGCACACCACGGATTTATCACTGGTGATATTGTGTTGGCCTGCAATGAGGTCTTTATAAGTTGGTGTGATTTTTAACACCTTTGTCATTTTGTTTTCTTAAGTTCCTTTCGTTGTAATATTAAACTCAGACATGTCACCATGGCTGAGGGTGTCTCTTTTCTTCTGCAGTTGGATGGTTTCCAAAAATGTTGAGTGATTCGTGGGACATTCAGCTTTATTAACAAGGCCCTTAGTTAATGTTCCTATCCAGGCAGATTTTGCACTGAGGTATCGAGTATGGAGCCTGCAGCCCAGGCCTGTCCTGGAGGTCCATATTTGGTGTGCTATCTGAAGGTTCATTGGATTAAAGCCTCCCGGGTGTCGCTGCCTCCCTGGAGTATGCCCGGGACAGCGTCTACCCCCTCAGCATTTCCCTGTGCGTGCTCATCCTCGGACTCACTGCTGGACTCATCGTGTGCAGCCGCAGCCACTGCGTCTACGTCTTCATCATCTACAGCGTCCCCCCTTTCCAGCGCAAGATTGTGGAGAGCGCAGCATACAACCTCTATCACCGACACACGATCTGGGGGGTTTTGGAGTGCGCCCCCTGAGCGCTCCAGGCATCAGAAGTGCATCTTGAGAAGACCAATGGCTCTCTCCACCACAGCCCTTGTGGTGCTGTGTCTCCTAATGTGCTGCTGCTCAGCTTCTGTTCTTGGATGGCAGAGAGGTGTCATGAGCCACCTTCTGAGGGGATAGCCCTTGTCACCCAGCAGCCATCTATCAAGCCGGGCTGGAGCACTGAAGGCCCCCGGCACCTTGGAGTGTCTGAGGATGTGGGTGCCATGGGAGCTGCCTGGGTACCTTGCACAGACTTGCAGAATCATACACTATCTGCACGTTCATGGAATGGAAGCCCTTCCTGTTGATGAAGGCACCGGGCTCACCTGCTGGCGCCTTGATGGCCACATGTGTACAGTCTATTGCACCCTGGATGCGGGGGAAGCCAGCAATGGCCGTAAAGCCTCTGGCTCACTGTGTCTGGCTTGCCTGGTCCCAACGGTAGTGGATGAGGGTCAATGCACGGCTGAACAGAGAATCTGTAAACTGCTTGACACAACTGTGGACAGCTGATTGAGAGACACCACAAAGATCTCCCACCGACCCCTGGAAGGAGCCAGAGGCATAGATGTTGAGGGCAGCTGTGACCTTTGGAGCCACTGGTATGGGGTGTCCACCCACATAGCTCGCGGAGATCTCAGGCCCAATCATCTGACAGGTATGGTTGACTGTCTCCCTTGAGAGACGGCGCCTCCTTCAGCACTGCACCTTAGACATATTGAGGTAGCTGCTTCGCCACCTGTATACCCTGGCAGCAGGATAGTGGTGTCTTCTCTGGCCCCTTCTGCCTTAGACTATCTCTTGGCCCTGCACCCCTTGTGCCTGTACCTGTCCTCCCAAAGGTGGCTCCCCTGAAGGCTGAATGTGCGCTCCTGGCCTCCTCCCTCTTCAAACCATCCCCCCCACCCCCCCACCTTCCTCCTCAGGAGAGGTGCCTCCAATAGAGAGTTCAGCTCCCATTCCCAGGCTAAGGTAAGGCTTCCTGAAACCTGCTGGCCCAAAAAAGATTCCTCACTGCAGAATGCTTACCTGAGGGTTGTAAGTTCAGACCAAGCAGCTGGTATGCGTTTTGAAGTATTGCAGATCACACAGGCAAGTATCAGTAACTTTGAAAAAACAATATTTGACAGCGCACACTCGCGACCCCACTGAGCCCTCTTATCCTGCCCGTGGGTGAGGTTTATACAAATGTGTCTTACCCATCTGCCTGTTGTGCCCATGAGCCGAGACAAAGATTGCATGGGCACTGAAAAATCGCTGTTGATTGGCACCTCAAGGGCCTTGAGTGGCCCGTTAATTAATGGTGTTGTGCATCGGATATCATTGCGTGCCCACCAAACGAAATATCGCTATGGCATGCAGTGATGTTGGCATGCTTGCCCGACATCACTGCGTGTCACTTTACGCACAGGCATGTGGGGCCCACCCCTGCACGCCAACCGGAAAGTTCTGGCCCAGAAGCCATAAGTCCACCGAGACTTTAGAGATTTTTACAAAACAAAAATTGTTAACAAAAGAGAAGACTTCCAGCACATGCTTAGAAATACAAGTTACTACCATCCTAAAATCCCTAATTAACCTGGTTCCTAGTTACACCCCATTTATGGCAATGGTCCAAAAACAGGCATTTTAGATTTTAAACAGATCCAGCAAATTAACACAATACCCCTGGAATTCAGACTGGCTTTCTCCAGCTTTGGTTTCTGTAGACAGCAGACTTATTGCATAAATACTGGAGGCTTCACACCCCTCTGTTAGATCTTACAATGCCTTCCCCTGACACATAGCCTCATTCTCCTTCATATATGTTTCATCCTTTTTAGTATATAAATTTCATTGTTGTTTGAAAATTTACCTTTCTTATAATATAAATCTTTTCATGTTGCCAATATTCTCATTAACCTCTTTGAAATTCAAATTCCCCTTCAACTACCTAAAAATGCAATTTTTTTTACACCTTACATGCTAAGACCTCAACAATGTTTACTCATTAGCATTTTAAAGGCATTTCTACATCTTCCGTCTTTTGATAACTTCAACTTGCAGTCTGCTTGGCTACAAAAATGTAATTAAATCGCACACAGAGACAGAACAACACATACCCCCATAAACCTACTTTACGATAAACCAGTTAAATATTGTAAAAATTATTATACCTTCATGACAAGATGGACACTAAATCCCAGTCGTGTCAGCATTATGATGGGTAGCTCAGGTATGTGCAACATTAATTCTTATAGTAATATTTATTCCATTTACCTTGGATTATCAGAATCTCCAAATCAAGTTTAATTATTTTTAAAGCTAAACATTGCAATTTTAAAATGAACTCAAACTTCATTCAGTTTGAGTTCCTGGCTTGGTGACCTGCGAAAAAAAATTACCCTGATTCACTCATAATAATTTGGTAGGAGACCAGAAGACTTGCTAAGTGAACCAAATTGCTTAAAAAAATTCCAAATAATTTTGATCATTTTTCCCTCAACTACTTTAAATTTCCAATTTCCAAAATGAGGTTTCAAACTCAGTAAAAAGGTGAGGCAACTCAATTATGCCCTGGTAACTTGATTAGACTAAGACACAGGGCAGCATTTTCCGGTTGGCGAGCAGGGGCTTGCCTATGTGTAAGATGACACCGGGCGTGCATATCCTGATGTCTCCCCGCGTCATTTAGATTTTCAGTTCGGCGGGCGCACACCAAGTCGGCTGTGCACCCGCCAACCTGTCAATGGCCTATTAAAAAATGAAATCATTAATGGACCTTAAGGTTGATGGGCAGGTGAAGAGCCCAGGCGGCCTTCCAAAAAAGAATGAAACCTCAGTGTCACATGAGGGGACATGTCAGGAAAATTTTTTGTACCCTTTAAAAATTTTTTACAACTTCCACCGATCTCCCTGAGGCGGCACTTTGCCTCAGGGAGCTCTGTGCGCTCTTTCACATGCATGCATGAAAGAGCACAATCCTGGCTCAGGGAATCCCCTCCCCCACCTCACCCCATCACCCGCACAGGGAGCGCTCAGTGGGCAGGCCTTAATTGGCACACCCACATAAAATGGCAGTGCCCCTCCGACTGGGGGAGCCGATTGGGAGCCCACCTGTGCCCGGTCCTGCACAATCCCCCCAACAGGGGGAAAATGCTGCCCACTAAGTAGCTTTTTGCATGATCAATCAGTGCATTCACATTTGTAAATGAAAGCCTAAAGTTCCTGAACAATTTGATGTCAATACTCTTATCCACAGCAATTTTGCAATGACCTTCAGGAAGATTCCACAGTTTGAATACGACCACTGTACACAATTTTCCATGATATCTCAGTCACACTTGTTCACTGTAATTAAAATCTTGACAAGGTTTCTGACTGACCATTTGAGAAATAATTTCAAATTGAACTTGAGAGCAAATTTCTTCAGGTAATCTTATATTTTAAGTATTATCGGCTGGTGAACTTAAGCAGTTTATATTTTAGCTCAAAGAGTGTCAAGTGAGAAAGAAACCTGTCCCTTCTGTCATTTATATTTACAAAACCAAATCAAAAAATCCCCATCCCTCCTCACTTTGACATTGATACAGTTAAAAAAAAATCAGTCTTTTCGATTAAGTGAACATTCAGTGTTATGAAGTTTTGTAATCTTCAGATTAATGGTACGACTGCTGAGCTGGTGTGTGTGTGTGCGTTAAAATATAGATAACTGTATATAGCAAAAAAAAAAATACTTATTGCATGAAATGTTGCCTCCCCTGTAAATACTGTCAGAAAAATGGTCCTGTCATTCAACGCAGAATCAGCAAAGTGTTTCATTTTAGCTTCCTCGCTCCATCAAAACAGCAAGATGTGAATGTCTGCAGAAACAGTCACAGCAAGAAGCGATGCTGGACATCTACTAAAAGTGAATAAGGCAAGTGACAGATAAACAAAGAAACAAAGCAGGAGTGAATTTCAAGATTAAAACTATTGATTTGGAAACAGTGATGATACGGTAATCTTAGATATCATCCTTAATCTTTGAATTTCTGGCTATAACTTGAGCAACAAAGATACACTTCAGGAGTCTGATGGACTGGAAAATGTCAACAAACATGCATTGTAAATTCTACTTCTGCATTTTACCACAGTTGTAATGTTACATAATTTCACTTAAAACAAATTAAACTCAGAAAAATCACAAGATTAATGCATGTTTTCTCATGTCATACCTAAGCTTGCTCTGTCTTCTCATGGATTCAACTTAAGTTCTTGGAATGTTCATATGCTTAATTCAGATGACAGAAACTGTTGAGGAAAGCTATCCAACTTCACCTATTCAAGAAGATCCAACAGCCCCTTCCCTCAGTATCCAAGTGATTTTTCTTAGATTAATTATAGAGGGTTTTTTTTTTGCCAGCACTTCACGATTTGAAAATCCTTATCAGTTTTGTAAACTGTCTATTGTCAGTAACTTCATGATTTCTTTTGAAGTGCTCTTCCAAGTGTACCTTCAGTACATCATTTATTTTCCAATTTTCTGTCAGTTGACTAATTTCTAGAAAACATAGATTTTGCTGTTATTCGGACCCCTCAGGTAGGTTGCTTCTTTGTGATGATTATCGTCTGATATCACATTCTCCTATATTTCCGACAGACCTTTAACTTGTGCAGTCAACATCAAAGCAATTTTTTTAAAAATTGAAGCACTTTTCAAACCATGGCACTTTAGAAAGTGAGCTGACACACACAAGGCTTGATTTTATGGGTGCTGTGTTTCCTGCTAACTAAAAAGCACTTGAAGGAAACTAAAAACACCTACCCAACTAAAAAGTAGGTTGGTAGCCCGCCATGAAAAAGGTGGCTGCCCCGCAGCCATTTTACACTCGACGGGGTGCTAACTGGCTCAGGCTGAGATTTATGCTCCCATCCGAGGAGGAAAGTCCAGCCTTGGACAGTCTTGGAGAGAATCTTGGAGAGTCCCACCTTGAAAGTCCCAGCAGTGCCAGGTTTGAGTGGTGGCCATTGCTAGGACTATAGCCAGAACCTGAAGAAAAGGAAGTTATGGAAGCTGGATTGAAGGAAAGTCCAAGGTATGAGTGGGGTATGGACTGGCAGGCCCCAGCGAGAGGGGGTGAGGGAGGTGGGGTGGGAGGTTTAAGAACCTGGTGGAAAGGTTAAAGTGGAGGGATGGGGAAATGACCATGGGGGGAGGATGTTTCTGATGGCCAGAGGGGAACCACCAAAGGAGGATCCCCCCAACCCTCCGCAACGGCACCCCCCCACCCCCACTCCCTCTGTTGCCTGACTCAGCTCGCCTAGTAAAATCTGCCAGACTACTTGCTTGGCCTGGGCCTCCCCTCGCAGTGGGCAAAGTAGTGACTGGGGTGAGATGAAGTATTTAAACAGCCATTAATTGGTCACTTAAGGGCCTCAATAGACGTGAGGGTGAATGGGCCACACAAAGCCTCTACCATCTACCAGCACCACCCTGTAAAATGGGAGACAGTTCGGGGCAGGCCGGAAGTAGGTTGGCAGCCTTGTGCTGCATTTTACGAGCCCCACACCCCCATCTTTAAGCATGCTGGTGGAAGGCTGTAAAACCCAGCCCACAAATTCTTCAAACATTTGTGGTTTAGTTAGGTAAAACAGGCACGCAGGTTGCAATGCGTGAATAACCTGCACCTGTTGATTGCAATAAAGGCAGCATGTCAACTTCATTGCATGCTGATTGATACCTTGGTTCTGGGAGGCGTGTGGAGACAGAAGGAGCTGGAGCTCATGTATCTGGATCTTTGGGTGTGGCAGGGCATGTGGAATCCTGGGCTTTGTGGATGAGGTATTGAGTGTGGGAGCAGGGATGTTATGCTGAACCTTTGTGGGTCTCTGATTGGGCCTCACCTGGAGCGTTACATCCACTTGTGGTCACCCCACTTTGGGAGGGATATGGAGGTCCTTGAAGGTCTGTAAAAGAGGTTTGCTGGAATGGTTCCAGGAATGGAGAACTTTGATCACAGGATTGGGTTGGTATGGCTGGGGTTACTCTCCTTAGAGTGGATGAAATTGAGGGGAGATTTGTAGAGGTGTACAAGATTATGACAAATTTGGATAAGTTAGACAAGGAACAACTGCTCATTATCTGATGGCACAAGGGCTAGGGAACATGGATTTATGGTTCTGGACAAGAGATGCGGGGGGATGTGAGGAAGAGCTTTTTGTTATGTAGCAAGTGGTAACTCGCTGCCCACAAGAGTGTTGGAAGCAGAGACAAGCAGAATCAACGATTTCGAAAGGAAAGTCAATGGGCACTTGAAGGAAATAAGCTTGCAGTACTACAGCGATAGAGCAGGGCAATGGGACTGACTAGATTGCTCTACAGAGAGCGAGCATGGACTTGATGGGTGGAATTGCTACAAATGATTTACCACCCTGCACACTTCCAGTGGATATTCATGTAGATGCACTAATCTGGTATCTGGAATGATTCATCCTACAAGTGTGTACACAACATGGTGCCATTCTGGAGTCGAAGGGCACTTGTCCTACCCAGAAAATGGGCACTAAGAGCTTAATTTATCACCCAGTGCTGCTTAAATCCTGATTTTGAATTTATAATTGCAGCTCATAGATTCAGAATTACATCTGACTTTGTAGTATTAATTTTATTGAATGGACAAGGTCAGGAAAGATTGGGATTCAAAAGTTGCTTCTGTTTTACTTTCATTCTACACAATCACAATCACTTGTCTGTTTCTGTGACACAATTACTACCTTTAAGCAATCTGCACAACCACAATTTGTTCATACTGACCAAATCTAAAGCCCAAGTGAATTATCTATCAGACTGCCAGCAGTCCAGCAAAATTAAGGTCTCATTGGACCGACTAGTTTTAAAGTAAAATTAATTCATGAACGAAAAATTGAGGGAAGAGATAAGGGAGGCATTACTACACATATTTAATAAATTGTTACAAAAAGATGTGATGCCAGATGACTGGCAGATAGCTAATGTGATTCATTTAAGAAGGAGGACAGAACATGCCCAGAGAATTAGAGACCTTAACATCAGTGGTCGGAAAAATAATGGAATCATTACTAAAGGATCTGCAAATGAAAAATACAATAATGAACAGTCATGGGACAAGTGACAGAATGGATTGCTAGCTGGCGTCAGGACAGGATGCAGAGAGTGGGAACAAAGGATAGCTATTCAAAGTGGCAGAAGTTGGGAAGTGGCATTCTACAAGGATTAGTGCTGGGGCCATGGCTGCTCATCATTTACATCAATGATTTGGATTTTGGAATCAAGAACACAATTTCTAAATTTGTGGCTGACACCAAATTGGGTGGACAGTTAATACTAAAAAGGACTACAACAAATTACTGGAGGACATGAATAAACTTACAGAATAGACATATAATTATATTACATATAATTGACAAATCGAGTTCAACACAGATAAATGTGAGGTGATACATTTTGGTAGGAAGAATAGGGAAGTCGCTTATCACTTTGAAGATGCGAATCTTGGTGAGGTAGAGGTAAAAAAGGAACCTCAGAGTACAAATATACCAATCACTAAAAGTTGTGTCATAGGTTAGCAAGACCATCAAAAAAAAAAACCAAGCACTAGGCTTTATGTCTAGATGGATAAAACTTAAAAGTAGAGGAATTATACTAAATCTTTATCGCACCTTGGTTAGTCCACACTTAGACTACTGCATTCAGGTCTGGTCACCATATTGTAAAAGCAATGGAGAGGACGCAGAGAAGATTTACAAGGGTAATACCAGAAATGTGTGGGTATACATAATAGGGAGAGGATAAACAGGCTGAGTCTCTTTTCTCTTGAAAAGAGAAGTCTCAGGGGGTGACCTAAAATTATGAAAGGTTTTGATAAAGGATACGGAGAGAATGTATCTTCTTGTGGGGAAGAGCATAACTAGAGGCCATCAATATAAGATAGTCACCATGTGGTAATCTGAGGGGCAATACACCTTTAAGAGAATGTGAGCAGATTGATTACATGACTGTGTTAACCAATTGCTGGGTAGCGTAGGCTACAATGTTAATCAGTAGTTTAGAATAGGGTCTGGTTGGAGAAGCACACATTGTGCTAATGCTCTGTCACTTGTATAAATAAACAGCATGTGCTTCATCTTATATTGGTCGCTGTGTCTGCAGTATATTGTTTGCCAACTCACCCGCTGGTAGATAAGCATGCAAACGTGTTCGCGAGCAAAGCGACCTGACAGAAGGAACATAACATACCATAAAATCCAATAGGGAATTCAGAAGAAACTTCTTTAGCCAAAGAGTGGTGAGAATGTTGAATTCACTACCACCAGGAGTGGTTGAATCGAAAAGTATTGGTTGCATTTAAGTGGAAGACAGACAAGCATTTGAGGGAGAAGGGAATAGGGGGATAGATGATAGATTTAGCTGGAAAGAGGCTCAAGTGGAATATAAATGCTGGCATGGAACTGGTTGGGCCGAATGGTCTGTTTCTGTGTCACATACCTGATATAATTCTATGTAAGATGCTGAACGGAACAATAATAACCCAAAAATAAAAATCGTTCAGTGTAAAATAATTGCTGTTACTGCAATACCACAAAGTAAAACATTTTAAAACTAAATTATAAATATATTTTAAAACAAACAACTGCTTATAAAATCATTGAAGGATGCAGGCCATTCAGCCCATTCTGACTGTGCCAGCTCTTTGGTGGAGCGATCCACTTAATCCCCCTTGCTATTTCCTCATAACCCTATAACGCTTTTCCTTTCATGTACTTATCTAATTGTACTTTGAACGTTAATGTTGAATCAACTTCCAGCACTCTTTCAGGTGAGTCAGTTCTTTCACCATTTTCATTGTCTTATGTTTAATTTGTCTTCAGCCCCCTGCTCCCCCTCACTGAGTATGTATTTTAATTTTCTCCCTCTGGAAATAAAATGTGTCTCTTTCACTTGCCTGTATTCTTCTTTCTCCCTGGACTCACCATTTTGTATGTGGGAGTAACTTCCAAAATATTGGGCTATCATCATATTCAAAAGACAACTTTTTAAGCAAGTGTAGAGACCAAAAAATTCAAGATTTACCTTGTTTAATCTATGATGGAAGCACATCAACATCCATCATGTAAAAATGAAACCTACCTTTAAAAACTGCCAGATCCTGAATTCACCCAGATAAATAACACCAAAGTTGCACGATTTACAACAGCTTGGATTTGAACTCTGTTTAGTCTATATTGTTGCTGCACTCTCCTTGGATGATGCTTTACCTCTGGACATGGCATGCAGAACATCTCCATGGGTAACAACAAACAATTGAAACTTTGGTACTAATTTCAAATTTTCTATACACTGTTTTCAAAAGCTTAGAATACAAATGAGGTAGCTCTGCATAGTTCTGTGCAAATAATCCTCAAATGTGCATCAAATTATATTCAGCCATGTATTTATTGTCTACCAGAACACTTTAATTATCATAATCAACACTGTTTAACCATCAATGTGCCCACTGGACTTACTGAATTATGAACAAATACAAAAGTAAATGGCAGTTAGTTTCTCTGCTGAAGGTAAGAAGTTGCCACAGCCTCTCTCTGAAGTTTCTTGTGTTAACCAATAGGATTGTAAGGAAATGAAAACCATTGAAAGATATTTTAGCCAAGTTTCATTATACATTCTTGGCTGAGACCCCAGAGTCCCATAAAGGATTAACTTACTTGGTTGGCACAGCTGGGGAGAAGACTAACAGCTTTATGGTGTTATAATGTTACTTTTTCTGTGATACCTTTTGCCAATGGCTCAATGTTTATTTTCACAAGGTAACAAGATGTCAAATGCTTATAGCTTCTGTTGGTGATATTTTAAAGGTAAGGTCTGGTTATGACAATTTTATAGCTTCTTAAAGAAAATTATACATGGGTGTTTTTTTAAATAGTTCCACACATGCCATTGCTACTATAGAGTTCACTGGTCCTGTACACTGGGTGAACAGGCATGTAAGTGTCATGGGTTAGCATGGAGGGTATGAGAAGCCATTGGGGTGGATGCGGGGGTGGTGGGAGGTGGGGGGTGTGGTGGTTGGTGGAGAATGTGTTGCCATGGCTAAAGCCTTTTGACCTTACTTATGAAAAGGTTCATGAATCCAATCCCTAGTTCAGGACCCCTCAGAGATCCATGAACCTTGAGTCAGGGAGAAGCTGGCCTGATTCTACAAGACTTGTGGGGGTGGGGGCAGGGGCGTGGGGGGGGGGGGGTGTGGGGAGGGTGGGGTTGGTAGGAAGGGCAGACCCCTGCAATGGAATGGCTAGGTCATGGGTACAGGGTGGGGGCTCACTACCCTCTCCCTTACCTGTGCCACTGAAAATTGGGGCCATTGGTAAAGGGGGCACAAATCCCCGAATCAGGCCTCACTCACCATTTTTACATTGCTGTGGAGTCCTTACAAATCCTTTAAAATCCCTGCCAAAGTTTTCACATGGATCATAATTAAGGGCCGTAAATGATGAAGCAGTCACTAACCAATCCAATAGGACTCTTGCACTCAACAGGAGGAAGGGTATCCAACAGAGGGCGCTGGTGAGAAGTGACTGAAGCATTCTGGGAGGTGTCATTGCAGTCACCATGAGTCAGGAGGGAATCAAGGAGGACCCACTGTCAAAGAATGGAATAGCCCAAAACATTACATTGCTGTAGTGTTTCCATCCCTCCCTCCTCCTCAAGCCTAAAAAAAAGAGAGAGAGGAAGAGGCAGTGCCTTCAGGAGTGCACCAGACCTGCGAGGGACACTCTTCTGAAAGTGGATTTTAAAGAAAAAACAGCTAATTGGTGAGGAAATCCTGGAAGCAGACTCAGAGGGAGGAGCACTGGAGCGGTGACCTCGGGGCATAGAGTAACTGAAGCCAAAACTGAAAAAGAGACATCACAGGAAAGCTGTGACCTGATTGGTTGGTAGGAAATCTGCACCAAATTTGAAAAAAAAGCACACTGCAAAGCTAATCAATAAATTAATTATCTAAGTAGAGATGGCTGGGCAGGTGATGTGCTGTAGCTGTATGATGTGGGAACTGGCAGATCCCATTGCGAACCACAGTGACCACATCTGCAGCAAGTGCTGGTTGCTGGAGGAACTCCGGCTCAGAAATGATGAGCTGGAGTCCAAGCTCCAGACACTGCGGCACATCTGGGAGGGGGAGAGTTAACTGCACGCTTTATATCAGGAGGCAGTCACACCCGGCAGATTAAATACCTCAAGTCCGGTCAGTGGTCAGGGTCAGCAGGGTGTGACTGCAAGTGAGGCAGGTAGAGGGATCCTGTGTTCAGGAACAGAGGAGCCTCAGCTCTTGACCTTAACCAACAGGTACGAGGTAATTGCTCCCTGTGTGGATGAGGAAGAGGGCTGTAGGGAGGACGAGCCAGCTGACCATGGCACCGTGGTACAGGAGGCCATTTAAGAGGGGAGAGCAAAAAGACAAGTGGTAGTTGTAGGGGATTCTATAATTAGGGGAATTGATAGCTTCCTTTGTAAGCAGGATCGAGAGTCCCGCATGGTATGTTGCCTGCCCGGTGCCAGGGTGAGGGACATCTCTGACCGGTTTGAAAGGATATTAGAGAGGGAGGGGGAGGATCCAGTTGTTGTGGTCCACGTTGGGACAAATAACATAGATAAGACTAGGAAAGAGGACCTGTTTGGGGATTATCCGGAACTAGGAACTAAATTAAAGAATAGGTCCTCAAGGGTTATAATCTCCAGATTACTACCCGACGCACGTGCAAATTGGCATAGGGATGCGAGAATAAGGAAGTAAATACGTGGCTAAAGGAGCGGTGCAGGAAAGAGGGGTTCCATTTCGTGGGGCACTGGCATCAGTATTGGAACAGGAGGGATCTGTACTGTTGGGACGGTCTCCACCTGAACTGATCTGGGACCAATGTTCTAGCGAAGAGGGTAAATAGGGTGGTCAACAGGAATTTAAACTAGAAAGTGGGAGGGAGAAGGGAAGGGTAAAACTCCAAGAAATATGACTAATGAGAAACAAAGCAGCAGGTTAGCGTGGGGGTGGGGGCGGGGTGGGGGGTGGGGGTTGAATTCAACTTCATGGGAAATTATGAAAAAACTGAAAAGAAAGGAGAGCCCAGGAGAGGCTATTAAAGTCTCCAGAACACAAATTTGGAAAGGGCTAGGAATCTAACTTCAAGCACATCAGATAAAGGGATGACAATGAGAAAGGGGATGGGAAATACAGGACTGAGGGTGTTGTATCTGAATGCATGCAGTATACGAAATAAGGTAAATGAGCTTGTGGTGCAGATTGAAATTGGCAGATATGATGTGGTGGGCATTATCGAGACATGGCTGCAAGTGGATCAGGACTGGGAGCTAAATATCCAAGGATACACAACCTATCAAAAAGATAGGCAGGTTGGCAGAGGAGGTGGGGTTGCTTTGTTAGTAAGAAATGAAATTAAATCGATAGCAAGAAATGATGTAGGGTCAGATGATATAGAATCTGTGTGGGTAGAGTTGAGGAACCGCAAAGGTGAAAAAACTATAATGGGAGTTGTGTACAGGCCTCTGAACAGTAGTCAGGATGTGGGGCACAAGATACACCAGGAGATAGAAAAGGCGTGTAAGAAAGGCAAGGTTACAGTGATCATGGGGGATTTCAATATGCAGGTAGACTGGGAAAATCAGGTTGGTAGTGGATCCCAAGAAAAGGAAATTGTGGAATGTCTACGAGATGGCTTTTTGGAGCAGCTTGTGGTGGAGCCCACTAGGGAACAGGCAATTCTAGATTTAGTGATGTGTCATGAGGCAGATTTGATAAGGGAGTTAAAGGTGAAGGAACCCTTAGGAGGAAGTGACCATAATATGATAGAATTTACCGTGCAATTTGAGAGGAAAAAGCTGGAATCAGATGTAACGGTATTACAGTTGAATAAAGGCAACTACAGAGGCATGAAGGAGGAGCTGGCCAGAATTGACTGGGAGATGAGCCTAGCAGGAAAGACACTGGAACAGCAATGGCAAGAGTTTCTGGGAGTAATTTGGGAGACACAGCAAAAAAAAAAAGCATACTACAGGGATGACGAGGCAACCATGGCTGACAAGGGAAGTCAGGGACAGCATAAAAGCTAAAGAGAAAGCATACAATGCAGCGAAGAGCAGTGGGAAACCAGGGGATTGGGAAGCCTACAAAGACCAACAAAGGACAACTAAAAAAGAAATAAGGAGGGAGAAGATTAAATATGAGGGTAAACTAGCCAGTAATATAAAAGAAGATTGCAAGAGTTTTTTTTAGATATATAAAGGGTAAGAGAGAGGCAAAAGTGGACATTGGGCAACTGGAAAGTGACGCTGGAGAAGTAGTAGTGGGGAACAAATAAATGGCAGAGGAACTGAATAGGTACTTTGCATCAGTCTTCACAGTGGAAGACATGAGTGACATTCCCAAAGTTCAAGAGAGTCGGGGGGCAGAGGTGAGTATGGTGGCCATTACCAAGGAGAAGGTGCTAGGAAAACTGAAAGCTCTCAATGTGGATAAATCACCTGGACCAGATGGATTACACCCAGAGTTCTGAAGGAGATAGCTGAAGAGATAGTGGAGGAGTTAGTGGTGATCTTTCAGGAATCACTGGAGTCAGGGAAGGTCCCAGAGACTGGAAAATTGCTTATGTAGACCCCCTGTTTAAGAAGGGAGAGAGGCGAAAGACGGGAAATTACAGGCTGATTAGCCTGACCTAGGTTGTTGGTAAGCTTTTAGAGCCCATTATTAAGGATGAGATTTCAGAATACTTGGAAGTTCGTGGTAAAATTGGGCAAAGTCAGCATGGTTTCATCAAGGGGATGTCATGCCTGACAAATCTGTTAGAATTCTTTGAGGAGGTAACGAGTAGTTTAGACGAAGGAGAGCCAATGGATGTTAGCTACTTGGACTTCTAGAAGGCTTTTGACAAGGTGCTGCACGGGAGGCTGCTCAGTAAGATAAGAGCCCATTGTGTTGGAGGCAAGGTACTAGCATGGATAGAAGATTGGCTGTCTGGCAGGAGGCAGAGAGTGGGGGATAAAGGGGTCCTTCTTAGGATGGTGGCCGGTGACTAGTGGAGTTCCGCAGGGGTCAGTATTCGGACCACAACTTTTCATTTTATACATTAATGATCTAGATGAAGGAACTGAGGGCATCCTGGCTAAGTTTGCAGATGATACAAAGATAGCTGGAGGGTCAGGTAGTATTGATGAGGCAGGGATGCTGCAGAAGGATTTGGACAGGTTAGGAGAACAGGCAAAGAAGTGGCAGATGGAATACAACGTGGGGAAGTGTGAAGTCATGCACTTTGGTAGGAAGAATATTTTCTAAATGGGGAGAGAATTCAGAAATCTGGAGCGCAAAGGGACTTGGGAGCCCTAGTCCAGGATTCTCTTAAGGTTAACTTGCAGGATGAGTCGGTAGTTAGGAAGGCAATTGCAATGTTGGCATTTATTTTGAGAGGACTAGAATATAAAAGCAGGCTTGTGCTGCTGAGGCTTTATAAAGCTCTGGTCAGACCACATTTAGAATATTGTGAGCAATTTTGGGCTCCGTATCTCAGGAAGGATGTGCTGGCTCTGGAGAAGGTCCAGAGGAGGTTCACGAGAACGATGCCAGGAATGAAAGGCTTAACATATGAGGAACGTTTGAGGACTCTGGGTCTATAGTCAATAGAGTTTAGAAGGATGAGGGGGGCTCTGATTGAAACTTACAGAATACTGAAAGCATGTGGGGAAGATGTTTCCATTAGTAGGAGAGACTAGGACACGAGGGCACAGCCTCAGAGTAAAGGGAAGACCTTTTAGAACAGAGATGAGGAGAAAATTCTTAAGCCAGAGAGTGGTGAATCTATGGAATTCATTGCCACAGAAGCCTGTGGAGGCCAGGTCATTGAGCGTATTTAAGATGGAGATAGATAGGTTCTTGATTGGTAAGGGGTTCAAAGGTTATGGGGAGAAGGCGGGAGAATGGAGTTGAGAAACTTATCAGCCATGATTGAATGGCGGAGCAGACTCGATGGGCCGAAAGGCCTAACTTCTGCTCCTATGTCTTATGATCTTATGGTATTCAGGAGAATCTACTTTACCCAGTGAGAAGTTGGAATGTGAAACTTGCTACTATGCCATGAGGAATAGTTGAGGCAACTAGCTTAAATGCAATCCAGAGGAAGCTAGATTAATACTTGAGGGAGAATGCAATAGAAGGATATGCTTATGGAGTTAGTTGAATAAGGTAGGGAATGTCTTCTGTAGAATAGAACAGTGGCATGGACCTGTTGGGCTCAATGGCCCATTCCTTTGAAGTAAGTTCTATGTAATACTTGAGAAAGCTCCCGTTAATGATTTCATCAAAATGGTTCAGTGTTATAGGCACAATACTCATCACTTGTCAAAGTCATACAGAAGTTTACAATTCTAGAGGGATAGCAGCTTTTCTCAGCTTGATACAAGAGCAACCAATTTATCAGCTTTTTGCACTTATTATCCTTTAAGTATTGCAAGCGATGCTAAAACACAGTCTTCATTATTAAAACCTCAGCAAATCTCAGTCAACAACTCATTTTCTTGAGACATGCTTTTTTGCTCATTTGTAAAGAGGCACAATTTTCGTGGTGTTACAATTCAAAAGAAGTGTATTCACTGCACATTTTTGGGCATTATTTTCAAATTGAGACAGACAAGCTGATTTACAATTGCAGAGGAAAATCGACTGAGTGCCTGATCCAAGCAAATAATTTAGGCTGCAAAGCCACCTTAACTTGTATAGCATGCAATTTCCTTTTACTAGGCTTCAATTGTCAGGACATTTCATAACCTGCAGCTGCATCTAAAAGTTACTACTGAAGTTCAATAGCCTGACCAACTTTGTACAAAATGTTATATTAAAATTTTGCATCTTTGTTCATCCTGAAATGTTGAGCCAATAATTGCAGCATTGTATTACAAAGATTTGCAAATTGCTCGTTGTTTTCTGTAACAAATTTAAAGGCTTAATTCTTTTGTGAAGTGTCTTACCCTTGATCAACATTCAAATGCCTATATTTCTACTTTTGGAGGAAAATGCTTACGAGGTATAACACTGGTGTGAAGATATAAATGGCTTGGATGTCAAAATGGAGAATAGAAGAGGAAGAAAATGGAGTTCAAGACTGGCAGAAACTTAGATTGTTGAAGTCAAATTTACCACTTACAAATATTGCATGTTGAGTGAAAATAAATCACAGTCGACAGTAGAATTAGCTTTGTATGGCTACATATGTGAAATAAGTAGCAAATGGATGTATAGCTGAACAACAGAATGCAAGTTTGAAGAGGTTATGCAAAGGTTTTAAAATGCAGACAGACCACATGGTTTAGTTTAGTACATCATGTAAGAAAAAGATTTATGCATTTTTGGTAGTGCAGGGAAGAACAAAGCCAATCCCAAGGGAAATGGGCTGAAGGCATATGAACAGATTGAATAAACTGAATCTACTGTACAGGGAGGAGGAGGCAAGTACATAAGATTAAATGATGTATGTCAGAATGCAGGCACTCCGGCTAACCTTATTAATTAATAGGCCTGAAAGTCTTGTGTCAGCAAGTTTAATATTTTAAATACAAGGTATAGCTTCTATCTTATATTGTTAATATCAATCATAAGAAACATGTAACCTTGTGTTGACAGTAACCTTTATTAATTCAGCCCACTGTACAGAACCTTAAGATACCCTGAAATTGATCTCCTGAGTGCAAAGCCCAAGCTGTACCTGCACTGTGTCCCATCCCTTCACAACAGTATACTCAGTATACTGGAGCAATCCATCTGATTCCTCTTTATGTGCATTACATGGTTTTCACAGGAAGCTAGCAATAGCAATAGCAATTTAGAAGGACTCTTCCCTTAGTACCAAGAAGTATTAAGTTGCTTGCCTTCTCTTATTAGACTAATCTCCTAGCCTCATTTGCCTGTTGTTACTTTTTTGTTCTGATTTCATAATTATAAACATCCCACATTTTAACCTATTCCATTGCTTTTGCTTAGATTATATAATGGTTAATAACAAAGCCCTGTTCTCTATTCTTATCGCATTCTGTTCTAGTATCCAACTACAGGAAATATCTTATCATTTTTGACTTGATGACCTGTCTGCAGTTAAAGTGCTGGTCAACATTTATAACTTAAGCCAACTCCATTTTCCCATATTGCACATTATATTGACCATTTAAAATTATTCTATATTTGCCATTTTTACATTAACATCTCTAAAAGCAAAATTAGATTAACCCATATTATTGCTTTAAAGTAGGACAGCAACAGTTTATATTTACACAGCAGCTTTAATGTCATAAACTGTCCCAAGGCACTGTACAGAACGTTATAAAACAAAGTATGACAGCGAGCCACACAAGGAGATATCAGGTAAAAGCTTGGTCAAAGAGGTAGGTTTTAAGAATTACCTTAAAGGAGGAAAGTGAAGTAGAAAGGGGAAGAAATTTAAGGACGGAATTCAAGAGATTGGTGACTGGACAACTGAAGGCATAGTGGAGCAATTATGATTGGGAATGTACAAGTGGCCAGAATTAGAGGAGTGCAGGTATCTTGGAACTCTATAGGCTTTAGGAGATTATAGAGGTGAGGGGAATGGCTATAGAGGGATTTGAAAACAAGGATTGGAATTTTAAAATCAAGATGTTGCTTGACCAGGAGCTAGGAGCAAATTAAAGCCAGTGAGTACAGGGATGAGAAGGGAACCAGTGAGTTAAGGCACAGGCAGAGAGTTTTAGATGACCACAAGTTTATGAAGGGTAGAATGTGGGAGACCAGCCAAGAGTGTATAGGAATAGTCACTTGTACGTATTGAAGGCATGACGGAGGATTTCAGCAGTAAATGAGCTAAGACAGCAGCGAAAGCAAGCAATATTGTGGAGGTAGAGAAAGCTGATCTTAGAGATGGCACAAATATGATGTCAGAAGCTCATCTCAAAATCAAATGTGACACCAAGGTTACTACCAGATTTGCTTTTAGCACAAGAAGACACAAACTTATTCAGTGGGTAAATGTTATGGCACATATTAGGAAGAACTCGTTTATCCAGTGGTTGACAAATGTATGGAATAATGTTCCATTCAAGGTAGTTGATGCTGGGGTTAGGAGCATTCAAAATGCACTGGATGTTAATCTAGGAGAGTTTAGATTGCCTGAGGAACAATCTACGTTGGTTGAATAGCCTCTTCTCATACTTGCCTCTGCTAATATTATGGTCTATTGTGTTATTGTGAGTAGCAACACGGATATTTACTGAGTGTGACACTCATTTCTCCTTGGTTTATTGTTGTGATGTGATGTGCATATTTAAGGGAGTATATTTAAAACCACTGTCATTCAAAACCTCATCAACAGGATGTGATGTATTAGTCCCATGACTTGTAGCAGGTTATGAGCAACAGTGGTAGAAGTAAGGTATACTGTACTTAGCTTCCAATGGACATTATCCATATAGTGTTATCTTCAGGTAAAGAACACACATGATTGTTTCAGCAAACCTTGTGTATGATTGGTATGTTTACATTGAAGAAAAGAAGAATGTAAAATATATCCCAATGAGGAAGAAAGATGGTAAGATGGGAAAAAAGCATCCATGGCTAAGCAAGGAAGTTAAAGATAACTTAAAGGCAAAAACTAAGGCATACCAAATTGCAAAGGTCAGTGGCAGGCTGGAATATTGGGAGATTTTTAAAGATCAACAAAAGGTTACTACAAAAATAGTAAAATGAGCAAAGGTAAATTATGAAAGAAAACTAGCGCACCATGTAAAAACTGATAGCAAAAGCTTCTACAAGTATATAAAAGGAAAGAGAGTAGCTAAAGTGAATGTTGGTCCCTTGGAGGATGAGGCTGGGGAGTTAATAGGGGGGAACACAGAAATGGCAGTAACGCTTAATCAATATTTTGCCTCATTTTTCACAGTGGACGACACTAGTACCACCCCAATAGTAACAGGTAGTGCAGAGGGTATAGAGAAGGAGGAACTTAGAACAGTCACCATCACTAGAGAAAAAGTATTGAGCAAACTATTGGGATTAAAGGGTGACAAGTCTCCAGGACCCGATGGCCTACATCCCAGGGTCTTAAAGGAAGTGGCAGCGGAGATTTTGGATGCATTGGCTATTGTATTCCAAAATTCCTTGGATTCTGGAAAGGTTCCAGTGGATTGGAAAAATGCTAATATAACGCCCTTATTCAAAAAAAGGCGGGGGGGGGGGGGTGGTGGCGCAGATAGTAGGAAACTATAGATCAGTTAGTTTAACATCTGTTATTGGGAAATTGTTGGAATCCATTATTAAGGAAGTAGTAATGGGGCATTTGGAAAGTCATAGTGCAATCCATCAGAGTCAGCATGGTTTTATGAGGAGTAAATCGTGTTTGACTAATTTGCTAGAGTTATTTGAAGATGTGACAAGCAAAGTGGATAACGGGGATCCTGTAGATGTAGTATATCTGGACTTCCAGAAGGCCTTTGAAAAGGTGCCACACAAAAGATTAATACACAAGATAAGATCACACAGAGTTAGGGGTAATATATTAGCTTGGATAAAGGATTGGCTAACCACCAGAAAGCAGAGAGTCGGGATAAATGGGTTTTTTTCTGGATGGCAAGCTATAACTTGTGGGGTGCCACAGGGTTTGTTTCTTGGGCCTCAACTATTTACAATCTATATTAATGACTTGGATTCAGGGATAGAAGGTACTATAGCTAAATTTGTAGATGACACCAAAATAGGTGGGAAAGTAAGTTGCAATGAAGAAATAAGAAATTTACAAATGAATATGGACAGGTTAGGTGAATGGGCCAAAATTTGGCAGATGGAGTTTAACGTTGAAAAGTGTGAGGTTATCCATTTGGTTGGAAGAATAAAATTTAAATGGAGAGAAACTTCAGAATGCTTCAGTGCAGAGGGATCTGGGTATCCTCATGCATGAATCGCTGAAAGCTAGTATGCAGGTACAGCAGGTAATAAGGAAGGCACATTGAATTTTGGCATTTATTGCTAAAGGAATAGAGTATAAAAATAGGGAAGTGTTGTTGCAACTGTACAAGGCTTTGGTGAGACTGCACCTGGAGTACAGTGCACAACTTTGGTCCCCTTACTTGAGGAAGGATATAGTTGCATTAGAAGTGGTTCAGAGGAGGTTCACTGGATTGATTCCAGAGATGTGGGGCTTGTCTTATGAGGAGAGATTGAGCAGTTGAGGCCTATACTCTCTAGGGTTTAGAAGGATGAGAAGAGATCTAATTGAGGTATATAGTATGCTAAATAGGATAGACAAAGTAGATGTGGAGTGGATGTTTCCCCTTCTGGGGCATTCTAGAATGAGAGGCCATAGTTTTAGGCTCAGGGGTGGTAGATTTAAATCAGAGATGAGGAGAAATTACTTTTCTCAAAGGGTCGTGAATCTGTGGAATTCACTACCTCAGAGTGCAGTGGATGTTGAGATGCTGAATAAATTTAAGGAGGAGATAGATGGATTTTTAATTAATAATGGGTTGAAAGGTTATGAGGAGAGGGTGGAAAATCGGAATTGAGGCCGAAATAAGATCAACCATGATCGTAATGAATGGCAGGGCAGGCTCAAGGGGCTGAATTGCCTACTCCTGCTCCTAGTTCTTATGTTCTTATGCTGTTCTTATGTAACATGGCAGCAGTAGTGGAAGCATGTTTTTGAAGATTTGACTGAAAAATATAGAAGTCTCAATCCTTCACACACAACAGAAAAAAAGACCTAGTGTGAAAGTGAAACAACAATGAAGACATAGTCCATATCTAAGGATTCTGCAGCTTTGTTGGGATTCTACACACCGTACCTTCATTCTGGGATTGTCCCTTGCTCCAGCCAGCAGGCATCAGGTCCTGGTAAGATTGTTCAAATCTTGGAGAGCTTAATTAGTAAAATCTAACTGCTACAATATTTGAGTAGGAACAGAAAACAGATTGTGGGGGTGGTCTCACTTTAGGTAGAACTCCACAGGCAGGAGAATTTATTACTGTGGAGGCTAAGGACTGCAGACTGGACTAGGAAGAAAATTCTATCCAATAACCATTTCTAACAGCTAGACAAAGCCTGTATAAAGTATTTTTAACAGTTTGCATTCACTTTGGAAGACCTGCAACCATTTTCCTTCCTAAAATCACTTATGTGAGTGGAGTTCAAAGTTAAACCAGGAAAAGCAGAGCTCAAGAGCACCAACACTAAATCAAGCAGTAACCTGTGACCAGTTAGGCAGTGGCCACTAGAGGTACTGCAACTCAGAGCCAAATTAACTCAAAGAGCTAGAGGAAATCTGCATAAACTGTCAAAGCTCCAGATAACATTAAAAATCCTGCAATAAAGCTAAAAGATGACCAGAAAATTTCCAACACTAAATTGAAAGGCAACAGATATGAATTTACTTTGGTCCCACAATGTGTCAAGTTGTGTTTTCTGTTACCCAATATTTCCGAACTAGGTAAAAAAGCTGTTAAAATTAAAATTGCTATAGGCAATTAAGGACTCTACCAACTGAATACATCAGGTCAGCCCGATGACCATCTTAAAAATCCGGATAAAATATGGCCAATACTCAAAGATCAATTCTGAGTGAAGTTCAGCTTCAGAATTCACCATCTGGAATTCATATCTTTCAGGCAACAACCGATAGAGACCATTGATCAATTCACAAGTAGATGTAGGGATAAGGGGCATGATTATGACTTTACAGTGGCAGAACTAGCCGACAGAATAATTCGGCTTGTGATAACATCAATCCAATGGAAGTATTCCAAAACAACATCTTGGACCAACCCAAAGGCTACACGGTGGAAGCATTAATATAAAGTGGACGCAAGTACAAAGGCATACTAATGGGTAGACAGAGTCTACAGGCTATGCATAATTCATCCACCATTGGCATGATAGCCAATGCAAGCAAGAAGAGTGAGCAATGTGGGCAAAGCAGCCTCATACATGCACCCAGAAGTTGTTGTATGCAAGGCATGTGGCACCAGAGGACATTAGAAGCACCAATGCAAAGCCCATAACAAGTGGCTTGACATCATGAGAAGCCACAGCTAGAAGCCAGGCAAGTGCAGCAATCTAAACAACCAATGGGTACATACCAAACATCACCAAAAGAAGATCCACAAAATGTCTAGCCAAGCTATATGATCAGATGGTGAGGATGACCAGCACATTGGCACACAATATGAGTTTATCTTCAGCATGATGATCATCAAAGAATGTACTGACATGGTAGTACCAACAGTAGCCTTTGCCACGGACCAGATTATATGCCCACAGGTGAAGTGTCAGTATAATCTACACGCAAAAATGGATACCAGTACAGGTGCAAACATCATTCCACTGCTCACACTGAAGTTTTAAGGCAGATGTGGTTAGATTCTTGGTAAGTAAGGGGGTGAAAGGTTATCAGCGGTAGGTGGAATGCAGGCCAGGTTACTATCAGATCAGCCATGATATTATTAAATGGCGGAGCAGGCTCGAATGGCCTACTCCTGCTCCTTGTTCTTATGTTTGTATGTTCGAAATCTATGTACACACAGAAGTGGCAAGTGATGATTCGACCAAGCAATGCCAAACTCACTGCAAACAATGGATCAGAGATTCCATCCTTGGGATTCATTACAGTCAAGTGTCACTGCAAAAACTCACCATGGCCACCCCAGATATTTTATATAGTGGACACCACAGGTCTAGTGATTGTAGGCTAACCACTGTGCAAGGAGTGACCACCCATGGTAATGACAATGATGTGGACCACAGACTACAAGGAGCACAATTGTAAATTCTGTGCTTACACTGTAAGACCACCTAACCCTGCAACGCAAATCAAGCAACAGGTTACACGATACTGGTTGAACTGACTACGTACACCCATTCCAAATGTGCAAACTTCACCACACTGTGGAACCAATGTGGAATTACCATTCGGCAGACAAATACGGACAAACCTCCCCAGTCACCACTCCTCGATACTCCAAGGATTACATGATACTTTACTCAAAAAACAGAGGAAGATGAAAGATGCCCACAAGGCCGTGCTGCTAATGTATTACCAAATCTGAACATCAGATAGAAAGTTTGAGTACAACATCCAACTGGTGGCACACTGGAGGAATGACCGTTGATGCTGGGTGGAGTCTCATGCACATAGCTCTGCTGTGAAGCAGCCCATGAAAGTTGGATAGTCACTATGGATGTTCACAACGGATGATGGTCAAGCGGGTGGGAGAGGAAGGTCTATGATTGGCTGGGAGAGGAAGAGGTGTAGCGGGGAGGTTGGGAGGTGGGGTAATGAAGTTGTTGGGGGGAGGTTGGGAATGGGGGTAGGGTGTACAGGGAAGAAGACATCAACTGAGGAGGTAGGTGTTAGGGAGCTGGAAGATGTAAGGGAAGGAGTGCAGAGAGGGGAAGGAGTCCAGGGAGAGAAAGGAGTGCGAAGAGGGGAAGAAGTCCGGGGGGAGGAAGGAGTGAGGAGTGGGGAGGGAGTAAAGCTGGAGGAAGAAGAAAGGGTGTCTGAGGGAGTCCGGAAGGGGGAAGGAGTAAGGCTGGAGGAATAAGTGAGGCTGGAGGAAGAGGTAGGACTGGAGGATGGAGTCAAAAGGGGGGAAGGACTAAGGGTGGCAGAAAAAGTAAGAGTGGAGGAAGAAGTCAGGAAGGTGGGGGGGCCGGGGGGGGGGGGGGGGTGGTGGGGGGGGGGGGGTGGGGGGTGGGAGGTTGGGGGGGCCTATGTGGAGGAGGGATTCTGAGGGGGTGCTGGTGGGAGGATAAAGGAGGGAAGGGGTTCTGGAGGTGGTAAGGGGTTAGAGGTGGGGAATTGGTTTCAGGGTGGAAGGAGTGCAAATGGGCGAAGGGAGAAGGGGTGCGAAGGAGAGAATGAGTGCTAAGGGCAGAGATGTGCAGGTGAACGTGCGAGGGAAGGCTGCGCTAGGTCCATGTCTGCCTCCTGGGGAGCAAACTGAGGGTGGGTGTGGTATGAAGGGATGGTGAGAATTACTGAGGGCAGACAGAGGCTGTAGGGTGGGAGGGTGAGGGTTTGACTGTAGCGATAGAAGGGACGACGAGGGTGGTTGGTGGGGTCTTGGAGGCAGACACGGACCCTGGGGGTGGGAAGCAGGATGTCGGGGAGGTGAATGTTGATGAGGGTGGGAATTTCGGGAAGGAAGGGAACGTGCACATTCACCTCGACATTCCAGAAGGAGAAGGGTCGTGGCTGGTAGATTACAGAGGGGAGTTAGAAGGTGATGCCGGTGGTCGGGGTCAACTGTGATGGGGGAAAGGAACTGGGTGACTGGGGGAGGAGAAAAGATGGGGGAGCAAAAGAAAAATGAATCCAGACCATGCTGTTGAATTGAAAAGTGAAATGACAGTTGTGGTGGGTGAGATTCAGGTGCTGCATGGGAGTGTGATCATTGGGTGGGTGGAGATATAGTCAGCTCAGATGGTCAACTGAAAGCAAACCCCAGCAGGCAGCATTGAAAAAGCTCAGGCCATGAGGTGAATGTGATACATGGAGGATCCGTGTGCGTGTGAAAGTGCTTGCACGAGGCTCCGAAAGGCTCTGCCACACACACATTTCTCCCTCCAGAATCACTTGTTGGCCAGCTGCTCCATCTGCACTGATAGAGGATGAGGTTGAGGGGCTCATGGGGGGTCAGAGGGAAAGGACAGCCTCTGAGACTCCTCAGTGGATGGCCCAGGGGTGTCCAGCTGCTGCTCTTCCTCCCTTCAGGTGCCCGGGGGCCCGGGCCTGACTCCTTGAGGGGAAGGAGCACCTGGAGGGACGTCGAGGTGCCTGGTTTCCCTCTTGTGTTGCCACTGTAGGAACACACCCATGGCTTCCGTGATTGAGTGCAGGTCTGCACACATCTCCACGTTCTGCTGGACCAGGGTCTCCATGGCATCCTCCATCCTCCCCATAGAGACCTCCATGCAGGCATTTTTGGGCACCACTTCATCAGAGAGCAGACGGACACATTCCTCTGACTCACGTGCCACTCAGTTGAGGGCTTTCAAAAGCTCTGCATGATGTTCCCCCACCTTCTGCTGACTCTCCAGGATGATTTGGGAGGCCTAATCCAAAGGTTTATCATCTGACTCAGACCTCACAGATGCCTGTTTCCCAGCAGTCCTCCGAGTGCTGGGGAACTTGCATGAAACTGTCTCCTCCTGCTACAGACGTGCAGTGACCACAAAATTGTGAACTCGAACCTGTTCTAGATCTCGGTCCCACCGAGATGTGTGCCTCTGCGTTGGTGGAAGGTGTGGGTAAGCGCTGTGATGGATCTTCCAGGCTGCTTATTTCTACCTCTTCACTGGAGGAGGTGTTCTCTTGGCTGCAGATGAGGACGTGCATGGAACAGAGGGACCGGCTGACTGTCGGCTCCTTGGCACAGCTCCCTGTGAACCAAAGTAGAGATAATTAGAGCAGCAGAGTCAAAAATAGGAGAGAGAGCACTCACAGTTGCATTGAGGGAGGGATAATGTGGTGCAGGATCCTCAGGTTGGTGTTTGCTGCCTACCTCACCATCGCCACAGGCACGATCCACTGTGATGGCACGCTCCTCAGAGTGAGTGAGGGGCCTAATGTGGGCCACTCCACCCCCAGTCTGAGACCTTTCCCTGCTGTTGTGAGCCAGCTTCTCCTGCATGAAAACAGATGGGGAGAGTGTGAGCAGGACACATGGCCCTGTGTGGAATGTTTGTGTGGTGAGCGGAGTCATGGATGGGATGAGGACGTGAGCTTGAAATGATATGAGCCTGATAGAGCTGTGAGGGTGTGTGTGAGAGTTAGAGGGATTGTCCATCAGACATTAGATCCCTGTGGATGTGTGGTGGATTTGAGAGTATGTAAATTAAGAGTGATGAGAATAGTGAGTTACCTTGTCGGATCGGATGAGACCATTCATCCTGCAGCAGCACTGCTTAGCTGTCCTCTTCTGCAGGGCGTTGGCGATGACCACCACTGCCACCGCTTCTCATGCTGGATTGGTGATGCCCACCCTATGGCCAGAGCGGTGGTACATAACACTGCAGCAGGCCTCCACGGCATCCAAAATGCATTCCAGTGACGCGTCATTAATCCTGGGGGCTGCAGTCTTTTTGCCTTTCGTGGACATCTTCCCTGCAGTAGTTGTGGGTTGGAAGTACTGAGATGTGTGCGTGCGGCTGCCCTTTAAATGTGGCCCCTGGCGTGCTGAAGCTGCAGGGTGATGGTATTACGGGCGAATGACAGCCCCCTGTCTTAGAAATGATGTATTTCCCGGGAATGCATAATTACTGCAGTGGGTTTGGGCCGAAATGGAGTGAAAAGCCGCCATTGCAAGACATTGTTTTACCCACCTGCTACCCCACTTAGTGCAAATCTGGGATGATTCTGCCCAAGGTAATTTTCCCTTTTTTTTATTCTTTCATGGGATATAGGCATTGCTGGCAAGGTCAGTATCCGTTGCCCACCCCTAATTACCCTTGAGTTGACATGCATGCTAGGCTACTTTAAAAGGGCAGTTATGAGCCAACCATGTTGCTGTGGGTTTGGAGTCTCATGCAGACCAGACCAGGTGAGGATGGCAGATTTCCTTCCTTAAAGCACATTAGTGAACCAGATGGATTTTTAGAACAATTGGCGATGGTTTCATGATCACCATTTGTTGTCATTCTTTAAGGTCGACCTTTAGTTAGAAAAAAGGGGGTTGTTGTGATATGATATGCATATGCCTTTAAGGAATATCTTAATCTACTGTCAATCAATACCACATCAAGAGGATGTGATGTATTAGTCTGATGACTTGTAGCAATGACAGAAGTCAAATGGGTTATATTTAGTTCCCAATGAACATTATCTGCATATAGCCTTATCTTCAAATAATGAACTCACACTATTGCTTCACCAATCCTTGTGCACGATTGGTACAGTTACATCAAAGAAAAGAAGAACCTGACAGTTCTTGGCCCTCAGCACATACCAACATGCAAACCACACATGAGAGACTGCATTTCAACAGTAAACAGATTCAGGGAGCCTAATATTAATAACAGTAAAAACTCGTATTTCATTGAAGTATTAGTGCAATCCTGCTTTTCAAAGAAATGCAGCACACAACACATTTCTAATATTTTTAATTGAAGTTGAAAGGATATTAACTACTTTTATTATTTGAATGTAAGAGCAGGAGGAAAATGACTTCTCATGTACTTCCTATAACCAAACTTCCCTTCCTCTCTGAATGAGGAATTTGATCAAATTCCCTCCTGACCATTTTAACACTGCCAACATTTATGACAATGGTTTAAATGGGGAAGACTTATTACAATTCAACAAACAATTAATATAATACATCAATATTTCAGGTGACAGTTAATCTTACTCCATGGGGGGATTTTCTCCCCGTTGGGGGAGAGCGCTGAAGTCTCCCTGAAGCACAAAGGTGCCTCAGGGAGATTAGTTTAAGGTTTAAACATTTAAATAAAGAAAATAAAATATTTTAAGGCATGACCCCTCATGTGACAGTGTCACATGAGCTGGGACATGTCAAGGAACATTAATGAAAAAAATTATTTAATTTATAAACCCTTCATGAAACCTCATCCCGCCCGTGGATGAGGTTCCATGAAAAATGAAAAGGCCACCTGGGCACTTTGCCTGCTCACCAACCTTAAGGTTGGATGGGCAGCTCAGTTTATTACTTTAATTGATATTTAAATGGCCTTAATAGGTCTTTCATAATTTGACGGGCATGCAGCCGACTCAACTGTGTGCCTGCTGAACTGAAAATCCAAATGACGCGCGGTGAAGTTGGGACACCCGCCCAATGTCATTGCGCATCATTTTACACATCGGCGAGTGGGCCCCGCCCCTGCTCACCAAACCAAAAATTCTGGCCCATGTTACAAATATTAATTACCGTTATATTATGTTAACATACTTTTTTTTTTGTTTTAAGCATCCCCTGAATTCCAGTTGTAAATGAACAGCAGTGAAAACATTGGAGTGAAATATATTTCACCAGTGAGGAGGTCAGTGAATTGTTTTTCACAGCACATATTATCAATATTGATTCCCAACATAAAGCGCCTCTCCTCCTCATTGATATTTTCTTCCCCTACTTTCTTATCCCCCAACCTTCCTACTTCCCTCTGAATAAGTCATACGGACTCGAAATGTTAACCCTGTTTTTTTCCACTCCACAGATGCTGTTAGACATGCTGAGTTTTTCCAGCATTTTCTGTTTCTTTTCCCATTTCCCTAGCCTGGTAGCATGGAGCCTGGAGCCTGGTGGTATGGAATAATCAAAATTGTTGATCTGTTTATTTGTGTAATCAACGCTATTCATCAGTTTGACAAGGTTCTGCCTTTAATTGAAAAAAATTATATTTCTATGTCAAATGTCAATGATATTGTATTTATGACTCAAATAAATGAGGAGACGTCTGGAGCCAAAGTGTGTATTTAAAGACATTGGACCACATTGTCCCGTATTCATATGCTTGAGCTCCCGGTTCCCTCCAAACAAATTAAAAATAGTGACACCACAAGTTTGGGCAGAATGAAACTGATTGACAGGGGAATTACCCAATCACATTGTAAGTGACTCAAATTGATTTCATGCACATAATTGGTATAATGTTACAATCCCCCACGCAGGACAGTTTTCCAGAGAAATAAACCTGCTTTTCCCAGGAGACTTTGTTTAAATAGTTGCTGTTTGTTTTTTTACTGAGTAAACAGATTCTATTTGCTTAGTGAGTACTGTTTGCTTTAAGTCGTACCATAAGTCCCACCCACCTTCAACTTGTTGACTGACACTGTGGTGTTAAAACTCACTCTGAATTAACTATGCGAGTGAGCAGGCTAGGAATGTACTCTTCCATTTGCTTTCATTACAGTAAGAAAAGAAGATTTTAGAGGCACTCTCATGAAGAATTTCAAAATTGAGATTTTAATGAACAGCAGCCAAGCGATCTGTTCACACTGGTGAAAGGTTTGAAAATAAGCTAGCATCATTTTGATGTTAGCAAATGGAGGTAAACCAGGAATTAGGGATTAGCTGTTTAACATCATGGGTGACTGAGAAAATTAAAGAAGTTGTCCTGTAATAAGATATGTTCTTGTAGAAAAAGATTGTAGGTTATGGTATAAAAGGTACAAAAGTGGGTCTGGTAGCAACCAAAGATTAAAATTACTTGATCTAAAAGTCCTTATGTTGTTGCCAATTTTTTCTATGTTAACTTTAAAACCAAATGTTCATTTCAGGCCAAATAATTATTACTGGAGTGCTTGCCTCAGAACGTTAATGGTCTTAAGGCTATGTACCAGGGATGTAATTCCCTGAATTTGTGTTTTTCAGCTCTTGTCTTGACTGCTTAACTCTTCAGAGTGAAGGTAACATCGCTTACAACAATAAGGGAGGAAAAAGGGAGGGAAGGATGCGTCATTTAATGCATGCATGCAAAGTGAACTCTTCGTGACAGCCAAAGGTCTGCATCAACAGCAACCATAAAGAAGTCCTGTTCAGAAGGTGCACAGTGGAAAACAGTCAGTGTGAGGAGATTGAAAGGAGGACCCAGCAGAAAATAATCTTCTCATCTTGGCTGTATCAAAACAGACATGCTTCAAAAGCAATTTATTGTGTGAACTACTCTGAGATCTTTCAACATGACAACATGTGATATGTAAATATTAATACTTGATTGACTGCTTAAGCTCTTCTCCATTACTTGTAGCTGTTGCTATTTTCTTACTTTTACAGATCTAATATTTGATTGGTGACACACTGTAAACACAAATCAATTGAAAACAAGACAGACTTTGATGTCGATAAACTGATTTTAATGTCGCTAATGATGAGACAATTAAAAATATAATCCATTTACGTGCAAAGTCAGATGGAAAAGGCACATCAAAAGGATATATAATTTCTACACTATTTCTGAACCAGTTTTTTTGAGTACCTACCAAATAAATAGAAGCCTACTCCAAACAGACAAACCTCTAATCATATTTTCAAATTATTAAACCTTAAACTTCACAAAGTTGACAGATTTTTATGAAATGTCTGATGACTTTTTCTGCCTGATATCACATATGGAAAAAAAAAATGATATTTGGTGACACACTGGAAAAACAAAACCATAAGCGAGATCAGACCAGTTGCAGAAAACTAAATGAAACAACATTAGTATGTCAGTTTTGGTGAAGGCAATTTAAAATACAAATCTGTCCAAGCTCACGCTCGCAGAGGAAATGCATAATAGGAGAGGTGATAAACGCAAGTGTCTTGGAGATATAATGCCATATAAGCTATCACTGGCTGCTTGTCTCAACAACCCCACCCCTTCCCCTCCCCCCCCGCCTTAAACCAGCTTATGTTTCACGCCTTTCCTATTTTTACTTAGTTCTGTTGAAGGGTCATGAGGACTCAAAACGTCAACTGTGCTCTTCTCTGCCGATGCTGCCAGACTTGCTGAGTTTTTCCAGGTATTTCTGTTTCTGTTTTTGATCCAAAATACTTAAATAGTTTGGGATGCAGGAATGATCTATTAATGCCCTGAAGCATAAATGTCTCCCCATTCAGGGGCTTTTATTTAAGCAGGAATACCAAAGAACTTGGCAGCATTGTACAGGGTTCCTGTACAATGCTGCCACATCAAGTTTTTTTCATTGTTTCATGGGATGTGGACATCACGGGCAAGGCCAGCATTTGTTGTCCATCCCTAATGGTCCTCAAGAAGATGGTGGTGAGCAGTGTTCTTGACCTGCTATAGTTCATCTGGTATAGGCACATCCACAGCCCTGTTGTGCCATTAGGGAGAGGGTTCCAGGAATGCAATTCAGTGACTGTAAAGGAATAGCAATATAAGTCCTAGGCAAGATGGTGTGTGGTTTGGAGCAGACTTGCAGTTGGTGGTGTTCCCATGCATCCAAAGCATCTCCTGATTCGTGTGATTGAGACTAAGTGGAAGGCAAATTTTTCATTGTCATCAACAATTTATATTTCTATCAAGTATTTAATATAGAAAAGTGTTCCAATGAGCTTCATGGAGACATAATCAACTAAACAAATTCTGAGGGGAAGAAGGAAGTTTTAGGAAGAGTGACCAGTAATTTGGTCAAAGAGAGAAATTCAAGGCGGATCATTAAGTGGAGTGGAAAGGCAAATACATTTAAGAGAGGGAATTTTAGAACATGGGACCTAGCTGACTGAAAAAATAACTGCAAATGGTATTCCTGGAGGAGTAAGCAGAAGCAGCCAGTGTTAGGAAAACACAGAGCCAGGGAGGAATTTGTAGCACTAGAGGATTGTTATACAGATAGAGAGGAGTGAGACAATAAAGTGCATTACACATGAAAATGAAACGTTTGATTTGTAGCACCAGGTCATTGGCAGTCAATGTAATGCATTGAAGACAGGGGAGTGTGAGGCTTGGTGTAGAATAGGATATACATGTTAGAGATTTGAGTGAACTGAAGAAGATAGGAATTCGTCAAGAGAATACTTGAACCATTGCGTCAGCGACAAAGGCAATGATGAAGGTTCTCAGCAGCATAATTGATAAGATAGGGGAGGAGATGGGTGATATTATAAAGGTAGAGGTAAACAGTGGAAGAGAGGATATATTGTCAGAAGCTTAGCTTGAGTCAAATAAGATGTTGAAGCTGGAATAGGTTAATTAAGCTTGAGAGACAATGGCTGGGAGGGTGAATGGAATCATCAACAAGGCTGTGGAGCTTGTGGCAGGAGCTGCTGTTATGGTTTTGTTCTTCATATTGTTTAGCTGTCAAAAATTGAGGCTCATCCAAGACTATGCCCAACAAGCAGTTTGAAAGGACAAAAGAAGTGGAAGGATCAAGAGAAGTGGTAAGGAAATAGAGGTGATGAAGAATTAGATGTGAATCTCAGCACTGTAAAACTGGAAGCTGATCCCATGTTTGAGAATGACATTTCAAGGAGTAGCATGCAGATAAGGAATGAAGAGGAGCCCAAAGATAGACTCTTAATGGATTCTGGAGAGAAGAGTGTAAGGGCATTCCTACTGGAAATGTTTTGTCTACAGTTAGATAGATAAGAGGAGAGTTGTTGTAGGAGGATGTTGCGGTTGACCATATCTATGGTTGCAGAGGGTGAAAGAGGAATAATGCACCACGGTCCTAGTCAGTGAGAATGTTGTTTGTGGCTTTGATAAGGACCATTGGCCCAGGTCTGCGATACAAGGATGTCTGCGAGCAACACCTCAAGTTGACCGGATTCGGATTCGATGCATGGAAGGACCTCACTGTTGTCTGGAGTGTCTGAAGACAAGTAATCAGGAAAGACGTGGAAAAAGCAGAGGATAAAAGAAGTGACCTGATGGTGGAAAAGAGAGCCCGCCGGACGGAAAAAAAAACCACAAGTTGACTTCGGGCCAACGCTATTTGTGAATTGGCCTCCACAGCCACAACAGACCATGTTCAATATAAAAGTAACAAACGTCCTGCGTGCAGTTCATCATCTCCTGTGACAGACAGATGTGGCAGGAGGAGGAACTTGTTTGGAGAGCTTCAAACTGGGAGAAATGTTGTGGGAGAAATGAACAAGGATTTAGGAGGCAGCATTTAAGGTCTTTGGAAAGGAAATGAATGTTGCAGATGAGTTAGTAGTTTGCAAGGGTGGAGAGTTTGTTGGTGGGCCTTTCTCAAAAGGGGAATTATGACAACAATTTTGAAAGGAAGAGGGATAGAATCCAAGGGAATGGAACCACTAACAATGTCAGCTAAGATGGGGGCCAGGAAGAGAAGTTGGATGGTCAGCAGTTTAGTGGGAATAAGTCACAGGTCAGCATCAAATTGACTGGAGCTGTCATCTGTTGTTTCAGTCATCTCCTAACTTTCTGTCTTGTTGGGAATTAAGCAATATTTCAGACCCTCTGATTTCTGCCTCATACTTTGTACTAAGATTAACTAACCTTTGAGGCACAGCAAAGTAGGGTACAAGTACTTTTTAAATTTGCGTCCATGATGCTATGACAGAGTCTAACAAATTTGCAGGTCCATAATTTTGATACATTCAATTTAAAAGCATAATTATCATTTTCTTACGCAATTCTACAAAGTATCTTTCAACATGCAGCGTGCTTTTACAGTGCAAATGAACTGGAGCGAGCAACATAAAAATAGTTTTTATCTCAAACATTCTGCTGGAGGAGAGAATTATGTTGCAATATTTTGATGATTCCAGCATGCTAAGAGATTAGGAAAACATCTGGCACCTGACATTTACTGTTTTTGCCACCAATATGTTTGACATTTGTTCTTGAAATGAAGGGTGATGGGGATGCTTGCATAAAGCAAATTCTAACGAAGCAAAAAAACAATGCCCAATCAAGTGAGCAATGCATTTTATAAACTCGCTTGGATACTTCAAGTAACAGCAGGGCATATAGCTTAAATTATAAAACCGAACAGGAATTACCAAGAGAACCTTATGGTCTGATTCATGTATGTAGGCATCCTTCTTTCTCAGGAGATGATGAACTGCAGGGCATATATTACTTCTATATTGAACATTACCTATTGTGGCTGTAGAGGCCGGTACATAAGCGGCAATCCCTCCCACAGATGAATAGCATTGGTCTGAAGTCAGCTCATATTTTTCCATCTGGGGGGGCTCTCTTTTCCACCATCTGGTCATTTCTTTTATCCTTTGCTTTTTTCACCTCCTTCCTGACTGCTTGTCTCCAGACACTCCGGCCAGCTGTGAGGACTTCCCACGCATTGAGTCTGATTCTGGTCAACTTGAGGTCTCACTTGCAGACCCCCTTGAGTCGCAGACATGGGAGACCTGTTGGTCTTGTGCCAACAGCAAAATAGAGCATGTCTTTGGGGATGGCCGCCATCCAATCGGCTCACATGATCCAGCCAACGGAGTTGCCACTGACTCAAGAGGGCAAACTGCTGAGGATCCCTGCATGTTGGCGTACTTACATACTTGGAAGTCTCTCCTGCCAGGAGATCCTCAATATTTGTCTCAGGCAGCGGAGATAGAAGCTGTTCAGCTGCTTATTTTGCTTGCTTATGTTGTTCATGCTTTGCTACAATAAAGGAGGCTGCTAAGGACATGAGTCTGGTACACTTGGAGCTTTGTAGTTTTGGTTAGTTTGCCATTGGTCCAGAAGACCAAAGATTTGGGCCAGGATGTAAAGACTTCATCTTCCATCAACATTGACATCCTCACTCTGGAGGCCCTCAACAGCTTCACACACCTTGGAGCAGCAATCACCAGTAACGTGTCCCTTGATGTTGAAATGAGCATCAGGGTTGCCAAGGCTGCAGCTGTCATGTCAAAGTTGGGAAGGCCAAATGTGGATGTAGAGCAAACTAGATGAATGCATATTGTAATGCATTCACAATATTTAAATCCTCCAACCCACTTTCCTCTGAATAACCTAGGTATTTATTAAAGTTAATGGAAATTAAAATCAGGAGATATAATAGACTGTGGAATCGATATCACCTACTCTACACCATTGCCCCAAACCAAAATTACCTCCATTGTGTGAGAAAGAACGTTACTGTCAAAATAATTAAATTTATATTTTACTAGTTTGCTCTCCTGTTACAATTTAATTTGAAGTAGAAACATTTTCTTTTGTTAACAAATTTTTTATTCTATTGTTCTCTTCTGAAACTTGTGCACATTACAAATGTGACAGCATAATTACACTTTTACATTTGTTTCAATGGTAAGTGAATAGAAATGGATAATTGCTGTGCACGCTCCAATACTGGGCCAATAAGAATGGATGAACCTTCCAAAGCCAACTTTATATTTGATTTTTATTTATTTTTTATTCATTCATAGGATGTGAACATCACTGACAAGGCCAGCATTTATTGCCCTTCCTTAATTGCTCGAGAAGTTGGCGGTGAGCCTTGAACTGCTGCAGTCCATGAGATAGAGGTACTCCCACAGTGATGTTACGTTGAGAAGTACAGAATTATAACTCACCAAGATGAAGAAATGGCAATATATTTCCAAGTCAGGTGGCTTGGAAGGGAACTTGGAGGCGGTTGTGTTCCCATGTGTCTGCTGTCCTTGTTCTTCTAAGTGGCAGGCGTCGTGTGCTTGGGAGGTGTTGTCGAAGAGGTCTTGGCGAGTTGCTGCAGTGAATCGTGTTGGTGAAAGACACAACAGCTACATTGCTCTGGTGATGCTGGAGGTGAAAGTTTAAGGTGGCTGATGGGTGCTGATGAAGTGGGCTGCTTTGCCCTGTATGACGCTGAGCTTTTTAAGCGTGTGGTTGTAAAATATAAGCCCCTGAAGAAACGTAGTTAAAAAGTAAATTTCAGGAAATATGTCTTCAGAATAATGAAGCAATCCGTACCCACATGCAGCAAGATGTCATCGAGGCTTGGGCTGATAAGTGGCAGGCAACACATGCACCACAAATGTGTCAGGCAATGATCTCTAATAAGAATGAGTCTAACAAACACCAAGGTTTTTCCAGTGACTTATAATTGTTGGAGCTACACTCATCCAGGGAAATGGAAAGTATTCCATCACACTCCTGACTTGTGGCTTGTAGGTGATAAAACGACCTTGGGGAGTCAGGAGCCGAGTTACTTGCTGCAGAACACTCAGCCTTGAGCTGCTCATATCTGCAGTATTTATGTGGCTGCTCCAGTTAAGTTTCTGGTCAATGCTAACTTCAAAGATGTTGATCTTGGTAGAAGTTAATGACGGAAATGCCATTGAATGTCAATGGGTATTTGTTGGACTCATTCTTATTGGAGATAATCACTGCCTGACACATTTGTGGTGCGTATGTTGTCACTTATCAACCCAAGCCTCGATGATGTCTTGCTGCATGTGGGTACGAATTACATCGTTATTCTGAAGATATGTTTCCTGAAATCTATTTTTCACTCGGTTTTTCCAGGGGCTTTTATTTTCATGGACATAAGATGCACATTTGCATATCCAGAATTGGGTTGTTGCTAACTAAGCATTTCTTTAGAGTACCAACTATTTTAACCTATCTTGATAGCTAAGTATGTTTATATTGTGAATTAGTCCAGTCACCATCCTCTGTACCCTTTCCAAGCCTTGATATTACCTACCATGAGGGGAGACCAAGACTGGACTGAATATTCCAAGCAGGGCCTGACAAAGGTGTTTTGCAGGGACAAAATAGTATGCCTCATCTTATACTTAATTGTCCTGTGAACACCTTTCAACTCCCAATTTGCCCTAGCTATCGCTTCATGGCATTGCTGATGTACAGTTAGAAATGCATACGCAGTCTACCCAAATTGCTTTCTTTCTCTATCGTGTTTAATACTTTTCCCTGATCTTGTTTAATGTGTTCACCCTGTCTACATCCATAACACTGTACTTATCCAAATTATACATCATTTGCCAGTCATGAGCACAATCTCCCAACACATTTAAGATCTGCCTGAAGCACACACGCATCATCTCAGGATCACTTGAAGATCAAAAGCTTGATGACAACGAACATGTGGTCGAAAATCCTCAAGTGATTTACAATTGGAAAATTGTTTCTGTGGCGCAGAGATACCAGTCAAATCACTTATCTTATTAAAACAGCCATGCATAGTCTTCATATTAGTAAACAAAGATGTAACTCACATGAATGACTGAGGTTACAAAGCTGAATCAAGAATGATACAAAGTATCACAATGGACTAAATGGACAACTTATCATTTTTTTTAAATGAACATTATATGGGCAGATTTTGCAGTGAGGCTATCAATGTCCACTGTTATTAAGGAGCAAATCAGTCACCAACTTTTGCTATCTGCACATATGCAGTTAAGGTACAAAAATTAGGAAGTTGTTGTCCAGGTTGCTCTGCT
This sequence comes from Carcharodon carcharias, assembly GCF_017639515.1. Taxonomy (NCBI): domain Eukaryota; kingdom Metazoa; phylum Chordata; class Chondrichthyes; order Lamniformes; family Lamnidae; genus Carcharodon; species Carcharodon carcharias. Next base: position 134,635,636 of record NC_054474.1, on the reverse strand, counting down.
TCCCCAGGAGCTTCAGTCTAATAGTAATTTGCGGAGAAACTTGATGTTCATGTGCATTGAAAGGCTTGGATTTGCAGTACTTACGCGATACATACCCACTAATTATGCCAGAAAAAGTTAGGGTTTGTCTATTCAACTAAGTGATTTTTTTAATGATGTGAAAAGGCTTAATTACCCTGAATAGATTCTGTTGTAGTATAATGATACTTTTACAAGTGTGGTGAATCATTCCTTCAGGTATTATTGTTGGAGATTTAAAAAAATAAAATAAACATTTATTTTCTTTCTTGCTCTCTTAATCCCATTATGCTTTTTCTTTATTTTGTTTTCTGCACATAAATTTACATTCCATTAAATACTACAACTTGCACTTGGTTTAGACTCTAAATCAGACAACCTCTGAAAAGGAGTGCAGAGATTATGATGCACATTTCAATGATTGCTGCATGCAGCCATTATTCTCTGTACTGTTGATTGGTTGCACACATTAACAGGAAATCCAATATTGTGAGTGTGTAGCACAGCTTAAAGCTTAAATGTGCTACATAAAGCCAGCCTGCACCTCTTACAGGGGGTGTTCAGTGTGGTGGCTGGATAGCGCTGAGATAATTCCAAATATTATGCTAAGGAAGATGGTTGACCATGGGAGACAGTAGAACCAGGAAGGAGGTTCTGCATATTTAGTAATTCAGGGGCAAAAGTGAGGGCATGAAAGCAGAACCAACTAAAATGAACTGGGAAATGAGGTTAAGGGATAGGTCAATAGAGATGCAGCAACAGACATTTAAGGGGATACTTCAGAACACAGAATTTTCCAATGAGAAGAGAGAGAGAGAGACAGAGAGAGAGAGAGATCTCTCTCAGACCTGACGTAGCTGCTTGTCGTCTCTGTGGACTCCTCTCAGGGCACTCCGGATGACGGCAGCAGCTCCTTCGCCCCTCTGCCAGTGACCATGGCATCTGATGCGGCTGTGGCGACTGGGGAGATGCCAACCGTGCCGCTAGCCACTCCCTCCCAGGCAGTGCCAGCACAGGCTCCACTGGCCAGAGGACGCCTGCCAAGGTAATCAAGGCTAATAAGAAAGCAAAGTGAGCAGGATGTCTCCAATGCCGGTACCAGCAAGGGGGGAGCACCTAAATGTAGCACCCATAAACACAAATGTAAATCACCTTATGCACAACACGGGCTTATCACTGGTGTTATTTTTTTGCCCCACTTTTAAGTTATTTATAAGTAGGTGTGATAGAGAACACCTTTACATTTAAGTTGATTTATGTATGCCAGGCACCACACCAGTAAATGTGTTTGTTTTCAGCAAGCCTCTGAGTGCTTCATTAATTCTGCAGGTGCAGGGTAATCCATGATGTTATGAGCAACTTGTTTGTCATTGAGCTTTATTGAAATGGCACATAGTGCATGTTGTTCACCAAGCAAATGTTCCTGTCAAGTATCGAGTATGGAGGCTGCAGGCCCTGGAATGTGGTGGCGGTTCATCTTTGGTAGGCTAGCTGAAGGAGTGTTGGATCAAAGCCTCATAGGGTGTCCCTGTCTCCCTGGAGGTTGCCCAGGTCAGCACCTATCCCCTCAGTGTTCTCCTGACTGTGCTCGTCCTTGGACTCACTACTGGACTCATTGTCTGCTGCCAGAGCAGCTGCATCAACATCTTTTTCCTCCACTGGGTCCTCCTTTTCCTTGCCAGTTTGTGGAGAGCGCAGCATGCAACGACTATCAGTGACACACAATCTGGGGGGTATTGGAGCGTGCCCTCTGAACGGTCCAGGCATCGGAAGCACATCTTGAGAAGACCGATGGTTGTCTCTACCACCACTCTTGTGGAGGCATGGCTCCTATTGTACTGCTGCTCGGCCTCTGTTCTTGGATGGCAAAGTGGCGTCATGAGCCACTTTTAAGGGCATAGCCCTTGTCGTCCAGCAGCCATCCATCCAACCAGGCTGCAGAACTGAAGAGCCTCGGCACCTGGGAGTGTCTCAGGGTATAAACGTCATGGAAGCTGCCCAGGTACCTTGCACAGACTTGCAGAATCTACATCCTGAGGTCACACACTATCAGCACGTTCATAGAGTGGAAGCCCTTCCTGTTGACGAAGGCACCGGGCTCACCCACTGGCACCTTGATGGCCACATGTGTGCAGTCGATTGCACCCTGGATGCGGGGGAACCAGCAATCACGACAAAGCCTCTGGCCCGCTCTGTCTGGTTGGTCTTGTCCATGCGTTAGTGACTGAAAGTCAATGTACGCCTGAACAGAGCGTCCGTCACCAGCTTGACACTACTGTGGACAGCTGATTGGGAGACCCCAGGAAGATCACCCACTGACCCCTGGAAAGAGCTGGAGGCATAGAAGTTGAGGGGAACTATGACCTTCAGCGCCACTGGCATGGGGTGTCCACCCACACGATTGGAGCTGATCTCAGAGCCAATCATCTGACAGATGGAGGAGACAGTCTCCCTTGAGAGGCAGAGCCCCCTTCGGCATTGCACCTCAGACATATTGAGGTAGTTGCATTGCTGCCTGTAAACTCTGGCAGCAGGATAGTGGCGTCTTCTGTGGCCCCTTCCACCTTGGGTTTCCTGTTGGCCCAGCACCCCTTGTGCCTGCATCTCTCCTCCCACAGTTCACTCCCCTGGAGGCTGAATAGGGACACCTGGCCTACTCCCTCTTCTGGTCCTCTCTTCCTCCTCGGAGGATGTGTCTCCAGTAGAGACCACAATCCCCATTCACAGGGTTAGGGAAGGCTGTCTGATACCTGGAAGGCCCCAAGTGTAATGACTCCTCCGGAGTCCTGAACTGAAGCCTGTTATTTCTGTCAAAGCAGTTCTAACGTGAAATGAAGTTGTCCTGTTCACACAAGCAAGTAGCAGCAAGGTATAATCTAAAGTACTAACAACTCACATTAGCGAGTCCACTCACCCCACTTATACCGTCGGTGGATGAGGTTTTTGAAAATGTGGCCTACACACCTGCCCGTGCAACGCCCTGAAAATCACACAGGCTACACAAAATCAAATTCAATTGGTGCCTCAAAGGCCTTAACTGTCCCTTTAATTAATGGCAGGCACGCCTCCATCCTCATAGTGTGCCTGCCTACTGAAATATCGTGACGGTGTGCAGTGACATCGGGACACACACCTGACGTCATCACGCAGCATTTTACGTTCCGGCTTGTCAGACCCGCCCCCGCATGTCAAATGTAATATTCTGGCCATGGTTTTGTGGAAAGGAAATCACATTTAACCAATTCATTGGAGTTATTTGAAGGAGTCACATGTGCTGTGGATGGTGGCGAACCAGTGGATGTACTTACTTAGATTTCCAGAAGGCATTTGATAAGATGCCACATCAAAGGTTATTGTGGAAAATAAAAGCTCATTGTGTAAGGTGTAACATATTGGCATGGATAGAAGATTGGCTGGCTAACAGGAAACAGAGAGTTGGCATCAATGGGTCTTTTTTTAGTTGGCAGGATGTAATGAGTGGTGTGCCACAGGGATCAGTGCTGGGGCCTCAACATTTTACAATTCATATAAATGACTCAGATGAAGGGACCAAAGCTTTGGTTGCTAAACTTGCTGATAACATAATGATAGGTAGGAAAGTGGGTTGTGACAAGGGCATAAGGAGGCTACAAAGAGACATAATTAGGTTAAGTGAGTGGGCAAACACTTAGCAAATGGAGTACAATGTGGGAAAATATGAAATTATCCATTTCAGTAGGAAGAATAAAAAAGAAGCGTGTAATCTAAATGGTGAGAGATTGCAGAGTCTGAGATTCAGAGGGCCGGGGTGCTCTAGTGCATGAATCACAAAAGGCTAGCATGCAGGTACAGCAGCTAATTAGGAAAACTAATGGAATGTTATTGTTTATCATGAGGGGATTTGAATATAAATGTAGGGAGGTTATGCTTCAGTTGTATAGGACACTGGTGAGACCACATCTGAAGTACTGTGCATAGTATTGGTCTTCTTATTTAAGGGCAAATGTAAATGCACTCGCAGCAGTTCAGAGAACTTCACTAGACCAGAAATGGATGAGGAAAGATTGGACAGGGTAGGCTTGTATCCACTGGTTCTAGAAGAGTAAGAGGTGACTTCCTTGAAATCTTTAAGATCTTGAGAGGTGTTAACAGGTTGGATGTGGAGAGGATTTTTCCTCTTGTGGGAGAACCGAGAACTAGGGATCACTGTTTAAAAAGAAGGGGTCGCCTATTTAAGACAGAGAGAGGAGAATTTTTGGAGCTCCCTTCTTCAAAATGGCCAATTGAGGCCATTGACAGGATAATTAAGCCACTTAAAGGGCCTGCCTGTCCAACGTTAAGCCTGGCGGGCAGGCCAGGAGCTCCAGCGGGCTTCTGAAAAAACATGAAACCTCATTCATTGGCAGGATGAAGTTTCATGTCTGTTAAAAAATCTTTAATAAAGTTTTTGTCATATTTACTAACATGTCCCATCTCGTGAGACATTGTCACATGAAGGGGCATATTAATAATTTTTTTATTATTCAATTTTTGAGGTTTATGAAACTTTCAGCAATCTCCCTGAGACAGCACATACGTGCGAAAGAGCGCACTTTGACAGTTAGGGAATCTCTCACCAGCCCCCCCCCCTACCCCCACCCCCACTCCCCATCCCCGCACAGGAAGCGCATAGCGCTTCCCATTGGGCAGCCTGCTGGGTGGGCCTTAATTGGCCCACCCACTCAAAATGGCGGCAGGGCCTGCTTTGGCGGCGCGATTGGCTGCCCGCCCATCGCCGAGCCGGTGGGGCCCGCCTGCCCATCAAGGGCAAAATTCTGCCCAATGGCACAGGTTTGTGGACTTCAATGAAATGTAGGAAAAGGTTTAATGAACTTACCAGCGGCACCACTAGCCTCAATCACTGCTCAATTTACTGCACCTCCATCACTCACCTACCAATAATCTGTATCAATTAGAGTTCACCCTACCATTTATATCCTATACTTCACCCTCCCAGACTTCACAATACTGCAAACCTCACATCCACATCTCACAGCGTGTACGAGATGGCAACAATTCAACCTTGACAGCCATATCAACTACATATATTGCACTCTTTATTGCAGGAGAAGGTGGCAAGTAATAGCAGGCAGCAGGAATTAATTGGCATTGGGGGGCAGGAAAAAAGAAGTTCCTACATGTTTTAAGCCCATGAATGAGACAGTGCTAGCCATCATGGAAAGGACTATTGCTAAGAGCCCTTCTCCCATCCCCCACCTTCCTATTCTAGCATCTATCCCGCTCTGCGTGGGCTCTGCTTACTAAATTTCAAGAGGAATTCCAACCAGCATGTGCCTATGAGTGGAGGAAACAGATTTTTGCACAAGCCTTTAAGTAATTTAAAGAGTGCTTTAGCACCAACCAGAACACTCCCTGGTGATAAGTGAAACTTCAGAAAATTATGCAAAAGTACACAAAACATGTAGAATTGCAATAACAGCCAAAAACATAATCAGCAACTAGCCTGCAAGTCAATGATGATCACTCTAAGTGTGTCAATGCCCAGAAGCCCTTCATGTTGCTTAATATTATGTTGAGCTACGCGAGGCTGAGGGAAGATAAACTGTGGTATGGAGCTCCAAAATAGCAACACTAATGCAATATCATAATCTTCCTACTTTGTGTATTGCCAATGGTTGTGAGATGTGCGTGTGCAAATCCTTTACAAATGTGGTGTCCAAAGCACATCCTTTTGGAGTTGTGCACGCACATCACAGAAACCATTTTTGTAGCTTAAGAATCTTAGCACCAAAAAAAGAACTAGTGCTACAGAGCCCAATTTCACCTCTACATGTCTTATTAAAGATTCGTCAATCTGATTGGTTAAGGAGGCTGTTGCTTGCTTTGCTCATGGAAGCCTCAGATCTCCTGCAGAAGGAGGTCATGCTGTTCCAGCTCTCTAATTCAAATCTAGTGTATTACTCCACAAAAGCTCTGTGGGCAAGTGTAAGTGCAATGAATGATTAGTGCCGTTTTGTACCATTGACCATAAATCCACTGACCTATATGTTTTTGAACAGTTGTGAATTAAGTTTAACGACAACTATTGATATTTATATAAAATGTCCCAAGGAGCAGTACAGAACAAAATATGACACTGAGCCACTTAAGGAGATATTAGATCAGGTAACTAAAAGCTTGGTTTTAAGTAATGTCTTAAAAGAGGGAAGTGAGGTAGAGAGGTGGAAAGGTGTAGGTAGGGAATTCAAGAGCTTATGTCCTAGACAACTGAATGTTGGAGTGATTAAAATTAGGCATGGATATATAGGCAGGAATTAGAGGAGTGTAGATATCGTGGAGGGCTGAGGGGCTGGGGGAGATTACAGAGAAAGGGAGGATAAATCCTTAATTATGTCACACCACTAATCCAGAACTTCAATTCTATTTTATATACCAGTTTTTAGTCAAGCTGACCTGGAAAAAAAATGTAAAAGAAAGGTTAAGTAATTATAGATAATCTATGATGTATCATTCCATTGAATTCATTTTTTCTGTCAAAGTACAAGGAGAAAATGGATCAACCTGTTTTGATACACAATAATCTCGTATTATTGATGTGACTTCAGTTATTCTGGGGCAAGAGTGAAAATTAACACTACGTAGGTGCTGTACTGAAAAGGCACACTTGTTTAAAATCTGATTTAAGCTGGCTTAAGGCATGTTTATTTCAAATAATGATTTCAATCTACTGGTTGGAAACCTGAATTAAACTTCTAAAAACAGACTTTTGAAAAACACAGAGGCTAAGGTGACTTGACGTCGCAGCCAAAGATGGCTACCCCAATTTGCACTACTATACATTCCACATTCCAATCTATTGGAATGAAGATAGCTTGCCTGAAAAACCCATAAAAGGCAATGGGAAGAATTTTTGCGTGGCAGATGGACCTGGGAGCGGCTGAGAAATCAACTGCCGCCCTCGATCAGGCTTCCACAGCGATGTCATGCTGGCTGGCCAATTAACGGCCAGCTAGCATGAAACATGGGCTGCAGAGCAGGACTAGGGGTGGGAAGAGCGCGAGTGCTGAAGTTCGTGCGTGCACACGGGTGCATGCTGTAAAAGCTCTATGAGGCACAGAGCTGGCGCAGGGAGCTGAAACTTTTGTCAATAAAAATAAAGATTTGTAATATAATGAAAACATGTCCCCTCATGTGACTCTTTCACATGAGGGGACGTGTTTTCATTATGAGTTTAAAAGTTTTTTTTAATCAATCATCGAAACCTCATTCCGCCTGTGGATGAGATTTCGCCAAAAATGCAAAAGCCGCTTAGCCTTTTTGCCTGCCTGCTCACTGAATGGTTCAATGGGCAGCAAAAAATTGCAATCAATTAGTTGATTAAGAGCTTTAAAAGGCCGCTTAATTGTCAGCGGGTGCGCTGCCAACTCCCGTGTGCACCTGCTGACCGAAATATCGTGTGAGTGCGCAGTGACGTCAAGATGCTCGCCCGATATCATTGTGCGTCATTTTACGCTCGAGTGTGTTGGGCTTATGTCCACACGCATAGGGAAAAAATATGACCGATGACTTCTGGGGATTATGAAGTACCCGCAATTCTTGTCCCATTAGGCAATCACCTGAAGTATTCAACTGTTGGAGATGGACCTTCAAGACTAATTGCTTGAATGATTGGACTCTGGATAAGAGAGCTTTCCAGACATGAGCTAATCAAGTTGCCCTTGGAATACATGACGATGACCTTATTTAGATCTCCCTAGCAGTTGGAGCAGGAAAGTCACATGGCAAGCCAACCCTTTGTATGTTTCAAGCATGTTTTCTCAGCCAAATTGAGGACAAGCAGCTGAGAAGCTGAGAGAGAAGACCTAACTGGAGTTGTTCATGCCTCCCTCTCTCTCTCCAACCCACCTGGCAAGTTTCAAACCCTGTTTGCTGATCATGACCATCCAGGGACACCCCTGTTGCAGACAGAAACTTCTTAAATAAGATTTCAGCCCAGCATAACTGTCTTCAGAAAAACAATCAAATCAGCCTTTTACATCTTTGAATCAGAAACATCGGGACCACCAAATTCAGCCTGAAGACAGCTGAGTCACCAAACTACAGAGTGTACATTCTTTTATTTTTTTAATTTGGCCATACTAATCTATATTTGTGTGCGTGTGAACTTTGAATGTGAGTGTGTAAAAGTCAGAGTGGATTTTAACATTTTACTAATATCTGCTTAGGTATAATAAAGCTAACCTCTTCCTTTGTTAAACTCAAGAAACCCTGTCCTATTGGTTCTTCCTGATCACATCACAAAAAACAGTTAAGTGCTCACTGAATTGGCAAGTACACTTTTTTAAAACAAAATCTACCTGCTGTGATCAAACAAGCAGAGAGCAAAGTGGGGAGCCATTAGACCCTTCCTCACCTAATCATAACACAGCAGTAATTGCTGATTATCATAATTTGAACATACCTGCAGGGGCTAAAATGAACACCTCCATGTTTAGCACCCGAGCGCTGATTTGGAGCAATTTTTGTGGGGTAGTACATGTAGCCTCCCTTCAGGCACTTCCACTGAGAATGTGGAGAATATGGAGTGTGTTGGCTGAAAGACAACCGCATGTATCAGGACGGTTCAGGGACAGAGAGAGAGGGCATTCAGGTTCTCAGTGATGCCACTGGAGGCTCTGGTGGAGGAAGTACAATGGAGGAGAGAATGTCCTGTGCATGCTGTGGGGTTGGGGTGGGGGGGGATAAGGCCTCGGCGGCAACTCATACGACAGATATGAGAGTATATCACCAGGGAGGTCACACCAGGGCCATCCTGCCCCAGGACATGGGGCGGACTTTTCCATGCTGGCTGGTGTCAGGCATGTTCGGTGGCATGAGCGGACAATTTGGCAAGAAGGACAAAAATCAGTTTTCCTGAATCCAGTTTACAATTCTCCGCTCTGCCCGTCAATGGCAGGCAATGTTTCCCACCATTGGATATCGGGAACCTCATTGTAACACATCTGCATATCATTATAAGGTAATCCCACTGGAATTGTGCCCCCCTCACCACACCCACACCCCCCTGGATCATCTGAGTTCACGCCAACGTGTTTCACAGTAGCATATATAAGGTGTGCACTTGGTGGGCTGCACTTTGAGGGGAATTCAGAGGTGACTACATGGTAACATTGTGCAGTGCTCGCGAGGATTGCCTGTTGGACTTCAAGGTTGAGGTGAGTTGTGGAGGGGGAGCAAAGGCTGCCCTGTTGTTGATGCTAGTGCACTAGCACATGTGGGATGTGGGGGAGGGAAGCGGCTACGTATCAGGGAAACCTTGTATAAAGTGATTATTCCTCCATGGCTGAGACAGTTCAGATGCAGCCACATTAAAATGTTTGGAGTTGGGCCTCTAGCTTATCTGCCCACTCAACCAATATAGAGGCATGTACGTGCCACTAACTGCTCTAGACCTTTTTGCCCCTTGGGCACAGACTGCAAACTAATGAGCATTTTATTGGCTGGGCACATTGTACAATCTCCTTGCTAAAGCTGGCCATGGAGCAGTCACTGGTGGAGGCGCTCACAGCCCCTTGCAATGTCACCATCCTGGTTTGGACCAGTCTCCCCCATGGTTCGAGCTCACAGTGCAGCCTTGCAGTGCGGTTTAGGAGAATACATGCGCCTGAGTTGAGAGCACAGCATGCAGTCCAATGGGCAAAGCCGCTGCTAATCGGTCAGGTGGAGTGGGGTAGAGGAGGATGGGGCTTCGGGCAGCCATGCAGCGCACTATCCTCTGGCTATCCAAGTGGTGGCCAGCACCCTCCGGGATGCATTAAGGGACCTTCAGGCTTAATCAAGGGAGGTTCTTTGAACATCAAGCTAACCCAGGCGTCTCTCTCTTTCATCATGCAGAAGGAATACATCAGGAGCAAGGAGCCTGGTGAGCAAGCTGTATGCCTCGTAACGTACAGAAAGCAGAGATGAGGGAGAAGAGAGTGAGGGAGGTGCCTGGCTGCACAGCGGGAGGAGAAGTACCCTCAGGAAGAAGGGGCAGCTTGGATTCCCACACAAGCTGTTGAAGAGCTACAGCGAGCCGTTGCTGGTTGGTGCCTGGGTAGACCCAAGGTCTATCAACGCTGCCTTTCATTCCTGCAGATGACTGAGAGCCAGTGTCACTGAAGGCTGTGTATGTCTAGGGAACTGGTCAGTCACATCTGCCAGCTGCTGCAGGATTTGGTGCCATGGGTAAATGGAGGGCATCCACCGCCAGTGGCCATGAAAGTGATCACGGTGCTCAATGTCTATGTCAGTGGCTACTTTCAGGGTTCCACAGGTGATCTCTGTGGGATATCAGAAGCCTCCACCCACAAATGCATCCATGGGGACATGGACGCCATCTTCACGAAGACACACAACTTTGTGCATTTTGCCCTGGACTAGGACAGCCAGGATGCAAGAGCGATTGTATTTGCCCAGATCTCTGGTTTCCCAAAGGCACAGGGTACCATCGACTGCACTCATGTGGCACTCAAATCTCCATCGCAACAATCGGTCAACTATGTCAACCACAAGGGCTTCCATTCGCTGAATTTGCAGCTGGTGTGCAACCACCACAAACGCATCCTGCAGGTCTGCACATGGTTTCCAGGGAGTGTCCACGACTCCCACATTTCAGTCGGTCACAGACACCTGACGTCTTCCAGGTCCACAGAGGCTGCAGGTTAGGCTCCTCGGGGACAAGGGCTACCCACCGAGGACGTGGTTGATGATACCCGTGTGGCGGCCTCAGACTGTAGCAGAGAGACGGTATAATGAGGCTCACGCTGTAACTGGAACCTTGGTGGAGCAAACCATTAGGATGCTGAAAATGATGTTCCAGTGCCTGCAGTCGTCTGGTGGAGCCCTGCATATGGTCTGCAGAGGGTGTCACCTGTGCCTCTTACAACCTGGTGCAGCAATGGGAGAGGAGCTGGCTGAGGAGGTGATGGAGGAGCCGGAGGTCTCCTCCGATGAGGAGGACATTGATGGGGATGAGAGTGAGGAGGTCCTTGAAAGCAAGGATGACAGCGATGAAACAATCACACTGGTCAGACGAGGCAGGCATGCTCGGGTGGCCCTCATAGCTGTTAGATTTATGGAGGATGATGATGACATGCAGTGGTGAGACACCATAGATCCTTACGTTGCATCTGTGACCGTTTGACTCCAGTCTGGCTTTTGGTAGCCCACATACCCTCTGTGATAAGGCTCCTGTCATGAAGATGCAGCGGAGGCCCTAATAGTTGCTCTATTCCAGGAGGACGATGACGACATGCCATAAGAACACTCTATAGATATTCACATAGCCTCTGTGAATGTCTGACTCCTGTCTGGCTGAGGGCAGCTCACTTGTGCTCTGTGATCAGGGTCATATCATGGAGACGCAGCTGTGAAGCTTTAAATGCACCTGATCCTTTGTCAGCCTTCAGCATCTGAGCCCTTCAGGAGCACAGCGTCACTGGCCACAGATGCAGGTGAGATGGGGGCTGGCCATACCCTAAAGATGCTGAAAGCACACACACAGAATGATGGAACTCTGTGATGCTGCTGATGATATTCTGGCAGCAATGACAAGCACCATTGAGGTACAGGCATGACTGATGTGTCCAGTGAGTGTGGATTTATGGACCATCACTTTGGTCTGAAGGCTGCACAAAGCACAGGGAAGAGGCCCTGGGCTGAGGTACCTGCCTTTATGTTGTGCAGGAACCAAGGTTTCACACCTGAATGACACGAACACTGTTCATGAGCACACAGAGCCATAGGCAGGGAGACATTCTTGGCAGTTTATTTACAATAATGAATATTATGTACAATTGATTAACACCAATGCCCAGGCTGTGCAATGCCTAAATAGCCAAGTGGTTATGGTACTGGGCTTATAACCTCAAGATCAAGAATTCAAATCTCACCATGGCAAATTATGAAATAATGTAATTTCATCTGAATAGGAACAGATGGAAATGTGTTTGTACTCAAAAGAGTTACATCTTCTTTATCTTCCTAACCCTGCCTGTCTTGGTACTCCCGGGCTTCCATGGCAGAGATGGAGGCAGCTAGGTGACTGCTATGCCCTGTCTGTGATGACCTTGGCAGGCGTCCCCCGGAGGGCCCCATTCTGCTTTCAGGGTCCTGGTGTGTGGCAGTGGTACTCTCCTCAGCCAGTGGTGGTAGGCTCACAGGAAGAGGGGATTCCGATGGGCCAGACAATCCTGGGGCAGGACCTTCCCCCCGTCGGGGGGGTTGTGCAGGAGCTGGCGCGAGCGGGCTGATTGCCGATTGGCACCCCCAGTTGGGGGTGTGCCGCCATTTTACGTGGGTAGGCCAATTAAGGCCCGTCCAGCGTGACGTCCGCCAGCAAGCACTATGCGCTCCCTGTGTGGGCGGGGGGTGGATTCCCTGAACCAGGAGTGCGAGTGCACAGATCTTCCTGAGGCAAAATGCTGCTTCAGGGAGACCGGCTCAGGTTTCAAACATTGAACAAAGGTGAGAAAAAAAATCATTGACATTTCGCCTCATATGACACTGTCACATGAGCTGGGACATGTCCATTACTTCTTTTTAAAACTTCCTGGAACATTTTAAATTCCTCATGAAACCTCATCCCACCCGCGGGCTGGTCCATTAAGTGTTTTAATTACTTTATTAATGGCCTTAAGTGGCCGTTGACAGGTCGGCGAGTGTATAGCCGACTCGGCTGCCCACCTGCCAACCTGAAAATGTAAATGACGTGGGATGACATCAAGATGTCGGGCCCTGCCCCTGCTCACTGATCTAAAAATTCTCCCCCTGGAGTCACTGGGTGGATAGCCCCGGAGTGTGCACCTGCTGATCCTCCCCTCTATGGGTGCCCAAGGGCACCTGGCTGACTCCTTGAGGAGAAGGGTCAACTGGAGTGATATTGAACCAACCCACACCCCTCTTCTGTTTAGTGTTGGAGGCCAACTATGGTGTTATCGATGGAGTTCATCCTGCGCAGCAGTGCAGGAGCGGTGTCCTGGACAAAGGTCTCCATGGCGGCCGCCATCCTACCAGTGTTTACCTCAGTGCATTGGCATGCCAGCACTATCACCTCAGACTAAAGGCAGGCAGACTCCTCCATCAGGCCTTGCAATCTGAGGAGTGCAGCGGACATCCCTTCCTGATGTTCCCTAGCTTGCCTTTGCAGCTCCAACAACTAAGGTTTGACTGAGTCCAGAGGCTCATCATCTGACTTGGACCAATCAGATTTCTGGTCTCCAGCAGTTCTCCGAGTGCCGTAGGCCTGTGAAGCCCCTGCTGCCTCCTGCTGTGGATCAGAAAGTGCAATGTACTCATCAGATTGTGATCCCGAGGGTACGCTAAAGCTAGATCCCACTGAGGTGTATGTCTCTGCATAGGTGGAGGGTGTGGGTAAGCACAGTGACTGAACTTTAATGAAGGTGCCTTCAGATTCCTCTTCAGAGGTTTCTTTGGGCCTTGATCGGTGGCTCTGGGTTGCGGACTCCGTTGGCTGTTTTCCAGAAGTGCCTGTGAAAGCAAGGAGAGATAATTAGTGCAGGGCAGTGGCCTGTGGAACAGTACACATCACTCACAGCATGATTGACTGATGGATGTTGCACTGCTGGATCCTCACTTTGTTGAACACCACCAACCTCACCGTCAGCACAGGAACGGTCCAGGTCCTCGCCGGCCAGCTGGATGGGTCTATTTTCAAAGTCTGTGAGAACCTCAATTTTAGGCATAACTCAACAGGTCTGCAACCTCTCCCTCTTGTTGAGTGCCAGCTTGTCCTGCATGAATAGAGATAGAGGGAGTGTAAGCAGGATGCTTGCCAGGCCAGATGATAATATGCATGGCCTGTGTGGGTGGCAAGTGGTCCCACAAACGGGATGAGGACTATCAAGTTGTGTATGTGAGAATAAATGGTGATATCCGTTGAATTGGCAGTGAGTGAGATCCCTGTGGATGTGTAATGTGTTTATGAGTGTGTGAGGTGAGAGTGATGAGAAGAGTGACTTACCCTGGCCAAACAGAGGAGATCATTCATTCTTTTTGGCACTGGGTGGCTGTCCTCTTTTGTAGAGCAGTGGCACTGACCACCACTGCCACCGCCTCTCATGCTGGATTTGTGATGTTGCAGCCTATCCTGAGACCAGAGTGGGGTTCGAGAACCTCCAAGGCGTTAAAAGGTGCTCGAAGGATGCATCATTAAACCTTGGGGCTGCAGTCCTCTTGCCTTTCAGGGCCATGCATTCTGTGCAGAAATCCTGAGATGGATGTACTGAGAGGTGTGCATGCTTTAAATATGCTGTCCGGCGTGTGAATGAGAGCCTGCCCGCCATGGAACAAGCATGTTTCCCAGGTTTGCATAATTTATGAGGCAGTATTGGGATGATGCAGCATGAGAAGCTGCCATTGCAGCCAGTGGGTAAAACGTTGTTTCTCTCACCCGCTACCACACTTAGTGCAAATCTGGGACAATTGTGTGCATGGTTCCAATGCCACAAAAAGTTATTGATTTACATTATGTCTTCTGGTTCCCATAAGTTAGAAATAATCACAATTTAGAGTCAAAATGCTGGAGCTTCATCAAGTGTATTTCTGACATTTCTCCATGTGGCAGGAACACCAATATATTGTTACTCAGCGCATGACTGCAGTGCCACTGTGAATATGGCACCCTGGGATACGTGTTCACATAACAGTTAGTTCCTAGCTCTTTACAAATAATATAACAATATAACATCCCTCCTTTATAACTTGTTTTCTTTTCTCAAAATATTATTCATGGTATCAATTGGGTGGGAGGATGTTGTGCTCCATCTTGTGGATTTGGCATTCATCGCTCTCACTGGTGAGTTGGCATGCTGCACAGGCAATGCTGTGTATGTTGCTCCTGGTTGTAGGAGTTGATGCTGCTAATGTTGTGCCACTTGCTGGTGACATTGTTGATGTTGCTTGTTAAGTATGCTGTTGATGTTGTCTCGCTGGGTGGTGATGTTGATAACCTGTTCTGCTTTTCCGGCTCAGGCATAGAATATAGGCTCTGTTACTTCTCATTTGCTTACTGCTTTCAGCCTCCCTGACCTTCAGGTCACAGCTTCATCTACAACTCTTGCTGGGTTCCAGGTTTTCATGATTGGATCCTGTACATGTACAGTTTGTTCTTTCATCAACTCAGGCAGGGGTTTAGCATGCTTGTTGAAGCCTTGCCCTCCTTCTGCCTGTGTATCAGTGAGTTGTTTTCTTACTTCTTACTGCTGAGATGATTGTTGCTCACAAATCTTTCACCTTTTGGCGAAAAGGGAACTTTGAGTAGTAGTCTGCAATTATGAGATACCATTCTTGATTGTGTATAAATCAGTGGGCTTCCACAGCATGCCATGGTCTGGGTGGTACTTCAGGAGCTATTATTTCCTCTTTGTGCTGCGTCTTCCTGTACTTTTAGCATGCATTGCATGTAGACACCATTCTTTAGATGTCTTTGTAGTTACCTACTTGGTACACAGCTGATCTGGCTCTGAGCTTATACTTCTCCATTCCTGCATGGCTTTCATGTATCTTCTGGGGAAGTCCTTCTGCATTGTATTGGGTCTGACTATTCTGGAACCAGCTAGTAGAACACTATGGCAAGGATTTTATGGCCCCAGTGCGGAGTGTCTCCTCCCAGCGGATACGGTGAGCTATTTAAATCTGCATTCAGTTCGTTGGGACCATAAAATCCTGGCCCATATTGTACTGTCATCTCTGACAGATCAATACTGCCGTATTGCTGGCTGTGTGTGCTGTACCCTATCAGGCCATCCCTGGATCACTTGCTGAGAGAGCATCTGTAACTCTTCACCTTTCTGGTCTCATCTCTAACCCGACTCAGTTTTGGTGGTGTTACATTCAACTAAATGATTGATCTTTATGCCTAGATCTTTTATATCATGGTTTATTGAGATAAGCTACAGCTCTTCACAACTGCTCAGCTCCAGGATAGCAGGACCATCTGTTTCCATGAAGCAGAAATATACAGTTAATGTCTCTTCCTTTATATGTTCTTATGATCTACGTAGTTCCGAGCTGTTGAATCTCGGTTTCTCCCAGATGCTATTAGCATGACGTAGCTTGGTTTCAGAGGATCTTCCGTTGGATAACCAATTTCTTTCAAATTTTCAGGAAAGATCTTCTGTTACAGCCTGAGCAGGATAATGTTACTTTTTACTCCGGTAACAAGTTTTGGCTTCAAATTTATAGTTTGGGGCTAATTTCTCATCCTTTTCTTGATCGGAATGGTTGGGTGAATTTCTTTTCTCTGGGGACTGCCGCATTCAGCCATTCCATGCAATTGTGTAGTTCCTAAGCCTGCCTTGCCCTCAAAATCATCATCATCTTCCAGGTAAAAGCAAAATGCTGCGGACGCTGGAAATCTGAAACAAAAACAAAAATTGCTGGAAAAACTCAGCAGGTCTGACAGCATCTGTGGAGAGGAAGACAGAGTTAACATTTCGAGTCGGTATGACTCTTCATCAGAACGATGAAGAGCCCAGGGTATGGATGCTTTGGTTCTTTTTACTTCTCATTCGCCCTGTCTCTCTATCTCCGAAAAACTGTTTGGCACATCTTTTCCCAGTGATTAGTGTTTCCACAGTGGGACATTTCCTTTTGTCTGTGAATTTGTGTGGTCATTCTCACATCTTTCTCTCTGTCTGGTGTGCATCCTTTTGTGGTTGTTTCAGTGTACCAGCCCAGCTGCCTTTCTCTTGACTTAACTGAAAACTAGCCATTTAGACAGACAGCAGTTTCCCCTCCAGGATCATGGCCATTGCAGCTGTGGATTTTTTTAAAGAAGAAAATTTGCCTTCCTCTGCTGCCCCTTGGTGTCTCCATGTTCACTTTGATGCTGCTGATCCTTAAGTGCTGGAAGGCCTTTAATTGGCCCTCCAGTGTCAGGAGCCCACCCGCCATCCCTGATTAGGTGACGAGTTCATTTCACTTGTCTTTAATTGGCTGGTGCATTGAATATTGTCATACCTAAAGCATGCCACATGGGGTCAGAACCTGGAACTCGTGCCCATGTCCACTTCCCGATCCCTGATTAAAAATCCAGCCACTGAGTTCCCATTGTAGTTTCGTCCCCAGTCGTAATGTTGGTTGTTTTACCATCTCAACGATTGGAGATATCTAAGTTTGTAACTACTGAAAACCTACTGCATGTCAAGTGAGAGAATATAATGAAGAAGTCAGATTACAATGATGAGAATTTTCCGCTTGACCCTTAGGGCTCGTTATTAGTTATCTGGGTGTTGGATAGATAAAGGTAGATGATGGTCAGTAGTAAGGGCTTAATCACGGGAGTACTCCATCAAAGAAAAATAATCGGAATAAAGACCTATAAATGTTCCCTTATTTAATAGTGATGGTTTAAAGTAAGAAGAACAATTTGCGTTACAATCCAAAAATCCTCTACAGAAATGTGAAAATGAAATAAAATAACAGGCCCCCAGCGTTTTTTTTTAAATAAATGATTTTCTGTAACAATAATCTTAAATTAAATCCTTATATTGTGTCATTCCACTAATCTGGGTCTGGATTTACATTTTATACACCACCCAGCTCAACAAAAAGTATTAGGTACTTTCCCTGAAGGGACAAGTAATCATGGTCTGCTCAAGCATCAGTCTTTCAAGTTCACAATTTACTCTGCAATCATTGAATACGTGGGAAGCTGAAAGCTTTTTAACAGTTTCCTGAAGGGAAAGTAGTCCAGCTTTCTGATTTTTTTTAATGATTTAATAATGGATGATAATTTCGGATTGCATCTAACCCATCCCTTTTGCTTTGGGAAGTCTTAGGCTGGGACTTCACAGGACCCTGGGGAACATGAGGGAGGCAGGTATTTTACCAAGCGGGCACACTGCCTGGTGGGGAGACCAGCAGGTATATGCTGGCCTCCTCCTTGCAAGCTTGATGTGGGGTGGGGGGAGAGGAGTCTCCTGATCAGGCACCCTGTGGCCCATAGAAGGCCCCCGCAGTGGCAAGGTGGGGTCCCTTGGTAGCACCTCGCGCAGCCCTCACAAACAACACCCTGCCCCTCACTGGGGACATCCTGTATGGCCTTGGTGAACCCCACTGCACTTACCTGAGCTCTGGTGCCCGCTTGCAGTCCCAGTTGTGGCCACCACTGCCCATGATGCTGCTAGGATTGAAGAGCTGCCAGCCATCCAATTGACTGGCAGCTCTTGTGGCTGGCGCCTCTTCCCTTAGAAGAACCCTGACTGCAGGCATTTAATTTCCTTCTTAACATAAAATCAGGTTGGGGCACCCGGGACCGGCTGGGGCAGGGTTGCCTCTGGCTATCTGGTCACTCGGGGCCACTGCCTCCCCTTAAAATGTCAGCCATGAAGCTACTAGAATTGGAAGCCAAAAGGGCTGTGATTGTTTTGATTTCCAACTTTGTCCTTGATTCTCCTCAAAGTGCTGATTCTTGCCCCAGTACAAGATGGTGGGGTGGCAATTGTGACATTGGAAAAGATTTTACATATCTGTGGAAATTCTGGAAAGATTTCACTGTCATTTAAGCGAGGAGAAGGCTTTTCAATAGGGCTGCATTTGCTGCCAACACTGCATGCACAATTGTATGCGTGGCCGTCATCTTTTTAGGGGGTAATGTGCAGCAGGGCGCATGTGTGGTGATCACTGACTCTGGAATTGTGAAGATGATAGCGCTGAAAGCACAATCTCTCAGGGGTCCCACAGCTTTCTTTATCCCATTTGATTTCTTTAACATTTTTCTTGCCATTTTCCCCTTTTGGGAAGGCACCTTTCTTCTAATAAACTATCTTGTCAAAGCAGCACATCTCAGTGGCGTAGAAGGGATGGTGTGTAATTAAGCCTGTATTCCATATCATCTGACTGCCCTGTTGGTGCTTAAATGTGCTGTGCCGGGAGAAACAAGCTTCAGAGCTGCAAACGGAATTGAAGCCCTCACCGGGTGGATCAAAAGCCTTCCCCTCCCTCCCCATCCCAATTCCTGGAAAATGGGGGGAGGCTGTACCCCGACTGCATGCCCGCCTCAGAGCTCAGAAACTGAGTGAACAGCTTTAGGGGTCAGAAGCCTCCCCTCCCTCCCATTCCCAATACCCAGAAACGTAAACCTCCCCTGAGGGGAGGCTGTGCCCCTGACTGCCCACCCACTATGGGGCTCAGAAACTGGATGAACGGCTCCCAACCGGCACTGTGCCTCCTGCAAATGACGATTTAGGATTCTGTGCATGCGTCGCCAAGCGCACATGCGCAAACAGGTGTCTGCAGCCATCTTGCATGGCCATCTTGTGTTGGCAGGAGATATAACGTTTAGATGGCAAGTCCTGAATTTATGTTAGCAATTAATCCGTGTTGCAGAGATGATGGTTTAAAAAGGAAAATTACTGGTTTCTTCAGTTTTGTGTTTTTGGTTTTGACTGTGAAAAACCTAGTCAAAGTATCTCATCCCCAACAACTGTGATTGACTCTTAACTGCCCTCTGAAATGGCCCAACAAGCCACTCAGTTGTTCCAAACCACTAGAAAAAAGTTAAATAAGAATAAAAATGGACTGATCACTCAGTATCACCCTAGACACTGGAAATGATAAAAGAACACACTGCCCAGTCAAACCTGCAAAGTCCTCATTAATATCTGGGAACTTATGTCAAAATTGGGAGAGCTGGCCCATAAGGCCATAAGACATGAAAGCAGAAATTAGGCCATTTGGCCCATCGAGTTTGCTACGCCATTCAATCATGGCTGATAAGTTTCTCAACGCCATTCTCCCACCTTCTCCCCATAACCTTTGATCCCCTTACCAATCAAAAACCTATCTATCTCGGTCTTAAATACACTCAATGACCTGGCCTCCTCAGCCTTCTGTGGCAATGAATTCCATAGATTCACCACGCTCTGGCTAAATAAATTTCTCCTAATCTCTGTTCTAAAAGGTCTTCCCTTTACTCTGAGGTTGTGCCCTCGGGTCCTAGTCTCTCCTACTAATGGAAACATCTTCCCCACAAGTTAGTGAAGCAACAGCCTGACATAGATAAACTCATCAAATCATACCTTACAGACAATGTCCCAGTGTTGTGAATATCTAGTTCATAATTCATATATTTTGGAATATAAAATATTCCTTCACTGTCACTGGGTCAAAATTCTGGAACTCCCTCCCTAACAGCACTGTGGGTGTACCTACACCACATAGACTGCAGGGGTTCTAGGAGGTGGCTCAGTACCACCTTCTCAAGGGCAATTAGATATGGGCAATAAATGCTTGCTTAGTCTGCGATGCCCACATCCCATGAACAAATAATAAATTATAACTTGTGGTTTTAGGAATTTATGTTTTAACCTTAGAAAATATGAGTATCTGGTTGGGAAGCTGATAAGCAGCCCTGAAGTAAATTCAATTCAGACAAACAATTCAGACAATTGGAGTTTATTATACTTAAATGGCTGAGGCCATGTTGATTTAAAAGGTTAACAACCAGGATAAGTGTCATAAACAGCAGGTGGGCTTACTTAGCTAAAGAAATGGAGACATGGCATTTGCAGTTATTCTAGTAAAGGGAATTATTCATGTGGTTTCCCATAATTAAGGAAATCTTTAGAATTAAAAGGTAATGAATTTGCATTTTAACCTGGGAACAGGTCATGAGTGTCACATTTCCATGGAGATGGGTGGAGCTCAGTGAAATTCTTTTGTGTTGGCGTTTATCTCTGTGAACTCAGTTAAAGCATTGCCAGTAGGCAAAACTGGTTAATGTTTGGAAAAAAGCAGCTAAGAGAAGGCATCAGCTTTGGGTCTTATGCACCCTTTGGAAGTTGAGAGATAAAGCCAGACTGACACCAGTAACAGAGTAAATCCTAGATCTATTGTCCATTACGCAGCCTGCGATTGGGAGCTGCTATTCAGTATGAGACAAAACTGGAAAGAAGCAAAATGATGGGGAGATTTGTTTAGCTAGAGGACAAAATCTGCAGTAATCTTCAATAAAGGACTGTTAACCTTGTTGCGGTTAGAGTTCTGGAAGTAATCAGCTTGGTAGCTGTTTGACAGCACAGCAGCAGGCTATTGCAAAGCAAGGGTGTTTTCTGTTGTTTTAAGTCACTGCGCAGGAGTCACAGGGAGACTAGCGCTGGAGCTGTGGAATCCAGAGTCATGAGGTCAGCAACAAAATTTGAAGGTCATTTAGCCAAAAGCTAATGGAAGGACCCCCATGAAATCCTGTACCTAGGCAAAAAGTTGGAATACTGAAGAGAAATCAGAGTGAATTATGGACAATGGTGATGTACCTTTTGAATTGCTTTCAGGAAAAGTGAGTGAACCTTAAAGATTTCATAAGATACGTGAACTTTTGGGAGTAAGTAAAAAGTAGAACTGAGTTTATAGCATGTGTCCTTATGAGCTATAGTTAAGTTAATAATGCTTATTTTGTTTAATTCTTTTTGATAAACAAAGTTTGTTTTTGTTTAAAAATGTGAAATCTTGTGGTGTAGTTCTGTCTGTTAATTGCTGGCTGTTCAGATTTCTTCTTTAAACATTAATGATCCCTAACAGGGACGTAACACTGGGCTCCACCATTACCATTCCTGGGTATTTCCTATTCCACTGGTGGGACAGATTCACTAGAGATGGTGGTAGCAGTGGTATAGAGTCGAGAGAGAGAGAGTGATGCTAGGTGTCCTCAACGTTGTCTCCAGAACCCATAAAGTCTCATGGCATCAGTCAAATATGGGAAAGGAAACCTCCTGCTGATTACCACCTCCTCTCTCTCAGCTGATGAATCAATGCTTTTCCATGTTGAATGCCAAGTGAAAGAAACAGCACAGAATTTACTCTGGGTGGGGAATCTTCAATGTATATCACTAAGAGTGGCTCGGTAGCACCACTACTGATCAAGTTGGCAGAGTCCTAAAGGACATATCTGCCAAACTGGGTCAGCAACATATAGTACGAGAGTCAAGGAGAAGGAAAAACCTACTTGACCTCACCTTCATCAATATACATGTCACAGATGCATCTGTCCATGACTGTATTGTTAGGGGTGACCACTGCACAATCTGTGTGGAGATGAAGTCTCGTTTTCACAATAAGATAATCCTCCAACATGCTGTGTGGCAATACCACTATGCTAAATGAGACAGATTCAGAACAGATGTAGCAACTCACAATTGGGCATCCATGAGGCGCTGTGGATCATCATCAGCAGTAGAACTGTTTTCAACCACACAGCAAACTCATGGCCCAGCATATCCCTCACATCATTACCATCAAGCCAGGGGATCAATCTTGGTTCAATGGGTGTAGGAGGGCATTCCAGGAACAGCACCAGGCATACCTAAAAATGAGGTGCCAATCTGGTGAAGTTACAAACACCGGAACACATGCATGTTTAATGGTGGAGACAGCATTTGATAAGCAGAGTGAAGCAATCTCACAATGGATCAGATCAAAGCTCTGCAGTCCTGTCATATCCAGTTGTGAATGATTGCGGACAATTAAGCAAATAACCAGAGGAGGAGACTCCACAAGTATCCCCATTTTCAATTATTGGGGAACAAAGTACATCAGTGCAAAAGAAAAGGCTGAAACATTTGCAGCCTTCTTCAGTCATTAGTGCCCAGTGGATGATTCAGCTCAGCCTCTTCCTGAGGTCCCCAGCATCACAGATACCAGACTTCAGCCAATTTGATTCACTCCACATGATATCAAGAAATGGCTGAAGGCACTGGATGCAGAAAAGGTTATGGGCTCTGATAACATCCCAGCTGTAATACTTTGGATTTGTGCTCCAGGACTAGTCACACCTCTAGCCAAACTGTTCAAATACAACTGCGACATTGGTATCTAACTGAAAAAGAGGAAAATTGCCCAGGTATGTTCTGACTACCAAATGCGTAATAAATCCAATATGGCCAATTACTGCCCCATCAGCCTACTTTCAATCATCAACAGTGTTGGAAGGTCGTGTAAACAGTGCTATCAAGTGGCATTTACACAGTAACAACTTGCCCACCTATGCTTGGTACGGGTTCTGCCAGAACCATTCAGCTCCAGAACTCATTTCAGCTTTGATCCATAATAGACAAAAAGAGCTGAATTTCAGAAGTGAGGTAAGAGTGACTGACTGCCCTTGATGTTAAGGCAGCATTTAATGGAGTGTGGCATCTTTGTTCAGGTCCAGTTTTCAGAGCTGTGCCTGTAACCTTTTCCTATGTACTTGCAGAATTCAAACATGAATTCATCAGGAAAGGTGTTTTGATTTGTTAAGACTTGATAAATTCACATTTATAATATAATTTTCTGTTGTTCGCTACATATTCATGTGAATGAGTGAAATTATATAGTCTTGCAGAAGTGATTTCACAGGAGAGTTGGAGATTAAAAACTTGCTGCATGAAGCATTTTAGGTGCTAATCCTATAATTTCATAATGCAGTGTCAACACACCACATGACTGAATGCTCCAATGGATCATGAAGATAACATTAACAATATCATTGCAAAAGATATTAGGATGGTGTGTTGGTATTCACCTGTCCTGAAAGGAATTTTTGGTTTAACTCATGTAATGTTTCTGTTATAAAGTCAGGCTCATGGTTACAAAAGGTTAATTCCCTGGCCCTGTAGCATACTTTTCTGTATTGATAGCAGAATGTCTGGAGCCACTTGCTGATCAATAAGATGGCTGGATATGTTGATGGTCTGTCCCAAGGAGAAATGGGTTAGCCAATGTACTTAACCTTGGCGGTGCCTTGTGCTTCATCCCTTTGTTTTCCATTTGACTTTCTTAATTTAAAGAAAATCATTATGGTTTTGCTTTTTGTTCATCTGGATGGCATCACATAGGATGCAGGTGAAGTCAAGTATGATAATGAAAGACCTCTCACAAATTTAAACTTGATGAGTACCACTTGACAAGATCCTGAAGTCTGATTTTAATGTGACAGACATTAGATAAAGTTCATTATATTTTACTGAATTGTGCATTCATTGAAAATCCTGAGCAAAAATTTATCATGGCTGATATATATCACATATATATCTGGCAGAGACTTGATGGGCTGAATAGCCTCCTTCTATGTCGTAAATGACTCTAAGTTGCAGACAGATACACGTAGAGCCGAGTGGGCCAAGTGAAGTCAAACCTACATCTCAAAGGTGATGCCAAGATGGACAATAGTAAAAGATTAGTAACTTTGTCTAGCCTCAGAATGTTTTATTGGGGAGTTATGGGGGTTGAATATTGATGCCTACCAGTGACCCCTGGAGATAACTACACCAGAGTTTGTGATGTGAGATGGAGGTCAAAAACTTTGTAGGGCCTAACTGGATGTATATGGTGAACCTGCTGGGAGGCCACATACTACTGTGGAAGTGGCTAGACCCAGGGAACGTGCCAAGGTTTGTTGCTCATCTCTCAATAAATAATAATTTCCAGCCCAGTCAGTCCCCTTTGATGTGGAAAAAAAATAAATTAACATGAGATTTGTTTCATAAAAGTTTATCAAATGAAAATCATTTTTTGGGGGGGATAAGGTTTTAAAACATATCATTTGGTACAGACTGTGCAAAATGTATGAAGTGGGGAGGGAAAGAAAGCAGAATTCCCAGTGGAACTTCTCCAGGAAATTTACAAAACATGAAAAAAATTCCTGAAGAAGAGTTTGAACAATGAGAGAGAGATCAAGGAGATGGAAGAAGGCGCAGACAGAGGGAAACACAACTGACTTTTTACAATAGATGGATAAGTGTTAACATTTGCAGAGAAAGAGCTCAGATGCACTCAAGTTCTATTGACAAACTCAAGCATGGAACGGTGTTTTATTCTGAGCTGCATCTCTCAGCTTCCTGTTCTTCCAGCCTGTTGTGTCTTCCCAGTAATTAGTTTCCACTTGCCTGCACTGGCTCCTCCCTTGTTTATATTCACTCAATTCTCCCCCTCCTGACCTTTTCAATTAACCAATGCAATCAAGGGGATTGCATCCTGGTGAACAGAATGAAGTCAAATTCCATTCTAATCATGAGTTTCCAGGATTTTAACTGGTAAGTTCTGAGATTTTTATTCATTTTACCGGGAAAATGGACATTGTCCATGATATACAAAAGGGCTGTTATTCCTGATAATCAGAAATGCTGTTTGTGGTAACTACATATGCCCTGATTCCCTTAGTGGGCAGAATCATCCCGGATTTGTATCAAGTGCAGTAGCAGGTGGATAAAACGACATTTTACCCACCAGCTGCGATGGCGGGTTTTCACACCATATCATCCCAAACCCGCCACATTATCCCGGGAGACACGCCGTTTCCATGGTAGGCAGGCTCTCATCCACCTGCCCACCATCATCCCGCCGCTTCATTACACCAGGCATCATATTTAAAGTCCAGCCGTGTGCACACAGTGCTTCCAGCCCACAACTGCTGCAGGAAAGATGTCCATGATTTAGCAATGCATTACTGGAATGTCTTTTGGATGCTGTGGAGTCCTGCCAGGATGCCCTCAACCCCCGCTCTGGCTGTATGATGGGCAGTGGTGTGACTAACCAGGCTTAGGAGGCAGTGGCAGCAGTGGTCAGCACCAACACCCTTCAAATGAGGACAGCCACCCAGGGCTGCAAGAGGATGAATGATCTCCTCCATTCCACCAGGGTAAGTCACTCTTCTCATCACTCTCAACTCACACATTCACAAACCCATTACACATCCACAGGGATCTCGCTCACTGCCAGTTCAAGGAACATCACCATTCACCCTCTCACATTCACCGTCACTGTCCTCATCCCATCCATGAGACCACTCACCAGCCACACATACTAGGCAGGCACCTTGCTTACACTCTCTCCATCTCTATTCATGCAGGACAAGCTGGCACACAACAAGTGGGAGAGGTTGCAGACTGGTGGAGGAATGCCTGAGATCAAGGTCTTAATGGACTTTGAAAACAGAGCCATCCAGCTGGCCGGTAAAGTTCTGGACTGGTCCTGTGCTGATGGTAAGGTCGGCACTTCTCTACCAAGTGAGGGTTCAGCAGTGTGAACAACCATGCTGTGAGTGATGTGTCCTGTTCCACAGGCTACTGCCATGCATTAATTATCTCCCCTTGCTTTTGCAGGCACATCTGGGAAACAGCTGACTGAGTCCATGACCCAGGGCCCCCAATCAAGCCCCAAAGAAACCTCTGAAGAGGAATCTGGAGGCACCCTCCCTGAAGCCCCATCACAGCACTCACTCACACCCTCCACCAGCGCAGAGACACACACCTCGGTGAGACCTAGCTTTAAAACAGCCTCAGGATCACAATCTGCTGAGCACATTGCACTGTCTGATCCACAGCATGTGTTGGCAGGGACTTCCCAGGTGTCCAGCAATCGAAGGACTGCTGGAGGCCAGAAATTTGCTGAGTCCGAGTCAGATGACGAGCCTCTGGACTCGATCATGTCACAGTGCTGGAGCTGCAAAGGCAAGCTCGGGAACATCAAGAAGGCATGTCCGCTGCTCTTCTCAGATTGCAAAGCACAATGGAAGAGTCTGTCCACCTTCACTCTGAGATTATAGTGCCGGCATGCAAATGCACCCAGGTCAACATTGGTAGGATGGAAGCTGCCTTGGAGACTTTGGTCCAGGATGTCACTCCTGCACCGCTGCGCGGGCCCAAATCCATCACTGATGCCACAGCTCACCTCCAACAGTGCGTACGAGAGAGGGGTGCCAGGCAGCTCAATCTCACTCCAGCTTCCCCTTCCCCTCAAGAAGTCAGTCGGGGCCCTCATCACCTGTAGGGAGGAGGATCCGCAGGTGCACACTCTGGGGGTGCTCCTGGAGTGTCCGGCCCATCCGACTCCCCTATTCCTGTGATCTCAGCAGCTCCAGATCCATAGGCCGAGGAGGGTGCCACTGCCACACAGCAGGACCCCAAAAGCAGGCCAGGGCCCTCCAAAGGATGCCTGCCAATGTCATCACAGACAGGGTGTTGCAGTCAGCAGGCTGCCTCCACCTCTGCTGTGGATGTCTGGGGAACAGCAAGATGTAGTGGCAGGGTTAAGAAAGTTAAGCAGAATTTGTTCCACAGCCTGGGCATGGGTGTTAGTCACTTGTACAATACTGTTTACTATTGTCAATAAACTCCTAAGAATGTCACCCTGTCTATGACTCCTTGTTCTGATGAGCATTGTTCTTGTCACTGAGATTTGAAACCTTTCTGCACAAAATAAAGGCAGGTGTCTCAGTCCAGGGCCTTTTCCCTGTGCTCTGTGCAGCCTTCAGACCAAAGTGATGGTCCAGTCTCACACTCCCTGGAAACATTACTGATGCTTGCACCTTGACAGTGCTGGCCTTGGTGCCAGGATGTAGTGGGCAGGCGCCACAGAGATCCATCATTCCCTCTGTGCACTCTCAGCACCTTTAAGGTGGGGCTGGCACCCACCCAAAAGGAAAAAGCTATTCGGATCAGTATTCTTATTTCTCAGCTTTTAACTGTTCTATTTTAAAGTAAAGAAGACCAATTCCAGGCTGTGCAACAAGTGTTCTTGCTTCCCAGTTTTTACTGTTTTTGCCTTCTTCAGCATCTGTGACCAGTGATGCTGTGCTCCTGAAGGGCTCAGGTGCTGAAGGTGGACAAAGGATCAGATGATTCTAAAGTTTCATGTCTACAATGGCCGTCAGCCAAACAGGAAGGCAGACATTCTCAGAGGCTTTATGAAGATCTGTGGAGTGTTATCATTGCATGTCATCATCACCCTCCTGCGATCGAGCGACTGTTTGGGCCTGGACTGCATCTCCATCACAAGAGCGTTCTCACCGAGGGTATTCGCGCTGCTATAAGTCAAACTGGAGTCAAATGTTCACAGGTGGAATGTGAGGGTCTATGGTGTCACTTCACAGCATGTCGTCATCATCATCATCATCCTCCACAAATCTTGCAGCTATGTGGTCCTCCTGAATGTGCCTGCCTCGCCTGGCCAGCGCGAGGGCCTCATCTCCGTCATCGTCGCCTTCAAGGGCCTCCTCACCCTCATCCCAATCGGCATCTTCCTCATCAGAAAAGACCTCCAGCTCCTCCATCTCCCCCTCAGCCAGCTAGTCTCCCCGTTGCAGCGCCAGGTTGTAAAGAGCACAGCAGATAATGATGATGTGAGACACCCTCTGCGGGCTGTATTGCAGGGCACCACCAGACCGGTCCAGGCACCGGAACCTCAGCTTCAGCATCCCAATGGTCTGCTCCACCAAGGTGTGAGCTGCAGCATAAGCCTCATTATACTGTTGCTCTGCTGCAGTCTGAGGCCGCCACACATGTGTCATCAGCCATGGCGTCTGTGGGTAGCTCTTGTCCCCGAGGAGACAACCCTGCACCTTCTGTAGACCTTGGAAGGCTTCAGGATCTGTGGCCGACTGAGATCATAGGAGTCATGCACACTCCCTGAAAACCGTGCTCATACCTCCAAGATGCGTTTCTGGTGGTCGCACACGAGCTGCATATGTCCTGGTTAAGTATGGATACCCTTTAATGCTTCTCAGAGAGTGCTGGCCACCACTACAATCTTAAGGCTGCCAATTAGCTTCCTTAAAAGCTTTTTTTTAAAAAAAAGTTGTTTAAAGTAAATCCCAATCTGAAACATCGAACTATTTTTGTGTTTCCTTTAAATAAGCGTACATTTTGGGCTGCTGCTGAGTGACAGGAAGTCCTCTCCTGCCCAAGGTGTGTTGCAATGGAGCACATCTAGAAGCAGAGCACAGACCCCAAATCCTGCTAGAACAACTGAGAAAAGTGAGCCACCATTCTACCAATGCAACCTTTTTTTTTCCTCAGATAAGCTTTTCCTGTCAACTGTCTGATTGAAAACATTGATTCAGTGCTGAATTATTAGCAGTTTTATATTCTGACCTCATTCCCAACCAGAAATTGGATTGTGGCCGGCTAAAGCATTCTTATATCAGCCTGGGGGATGAGAGAGATAAAAGATTTTACATCAACCTAAGACGTATAAGATGTGTGCCACCAGTTTCTCTTTTCACTGTACCCCTGCCACCCCGCCAAAAAAAAAATTCTGATGGAACGCATTTTTCATCAAAGTAGTCAAGTTGAAAGGTTAAAAAAAAATCCTTGACTCAGATGTTGAATTTATCAGCTTGATATTAAATACTGCTCTATTGGTCCACTAATGGGACCATAGCATAACTATCTGACATATTTCCTACTCCTGATATTTTCCGGTGGAACAGTCCCAACACATCGAAAATGTGTAGGTTCCAGGTTTTAACAAAGAACTTATCAACTGTCAGAATTTTACAATTCTAACATTAGTTCTGGAAAATATTATGCTACAACTTCCTGGTTTCATTTTCTAAAAAAAATGTTAATTTATAGATTTTGTTTGAACTATGTGATCCAATAATTCATAAGAAGCCAAAAATCAACAAATCTGTTAGAATCACATCTGAGCTGTGCAGTAGAAATGTTGATTTTCTTTTTTGCCTTTTGACAAATAATTATTAATGGGACTTCTCACCGAAGCTTCAATTTATTCCTGAGGAAAGCAATTTCCTTTCATCAGATTTTTCTTAAAGTCAGGTAGCAAGCAGCCTAGCTCTAGCAGACTGGGTGAAGTAATTAGATCCAAATAAGTTTTTAGAAGTGCAGCAGAGAGCTGCTTCTATGGATCCAAATAAAAGTTTTGCAATGTTTGGAACAGCTTTGCTCCTTTTCTGTCAGAGAAGAAGAGAATGCTGGCAATGTTTATGGCTCTATAAATGATTCAGCAGATTGTAAGCTTCTGAAAGTTTTAGGTGGCGCTAGATGGGCTATTACAAACCAGTTTTTACCATTAAGGGCATGGCATAAGTAAAGAGGTGATTTTATATTCAGCCAATTGTGAGCCAAATTAACAGCACCATTTTAATCATTTCATTCCACAGCAATAAGCTGCACATTTTCATTTCAAAGTCAGTGCAAATGCTATAGAGCCTGTGCCGTGCAATATAATCAGCTCAATCAAAATCAAATAGCAATGCATTTATTTCTTTCCAACTTCAAGGCTGTAGTGAAAATAAGAAAAATGTTTCTTCATGGCGATTTAGTAGCACCTTCCTGGCACCCCCTGCACTGTAGGCTGTAATAAAGCTAAAGTATCCCTTATAATGTGCTTTTGAGCAACAATGCTGAGAATGGTACAATGCCAAACATGGGAAGCAGAACCTGCACATGCTCGTCTTACAGGAAATTTGGGGGTAAAGTTTCCACTTTGAGAGCAGTTGGCAATTCCAGTGCAGCTTGCATCCAAAACTGCACCCACTTTGAAAAGTGTTTTTATCCTCACCTCCACCTTCCACCTCCCCCGCTCCCCAGTGTTCACTCAAACTCACGTGTAAATTGCTGAATGCAAGATCTGCCATGAATCAGCACAATTGGGCAGCATTTTAAAATGTAACTTTTGAAAAAAATCATCTTATATATTTAAGGGTGGTAACTTGATGAAGATTGCAAGCCACCTGAGTAACTCGATTTTAAATTACTGAAAGGCTCCGTCAAAAATGAACATGGGCCGGGATTTTCCGGGCTGGGATTTTCCGGCCCCATCACGGGCTGGATCCACCGTGGGCGAGGTGGCGCCCCAGCCAGGAGTCCATTGACTTGCGGTGGGACCGGAAGCTCACAGCGGCAGGCGGGTGTGGAAAATCCCGCCCACGTTCTAGCTATGTTGAAATATGGTAGTCGGTTTCTTCGAAAATTGGAAGAGAAATTGGATCCAAAACCTTTTCAAACATGCCACTTATGGTCCTTGCGCCCATAAGAACCAGCTAAATTTTTTAAGCCCCTTTTTGAAGGTCTGCAAACAAGCGCAGTTACTGGAAATGTCCAGTTGTGAATTCTCTCAATGATTAACTAGGGCTGTGGAGTGGGCAGGGCCTGCTTCCAGTGCACTGTTCTTAAATCTAATGCACAAGTTTGTGGAACCTCCAGTCGCGGGGAAGGTAAATCGCACCTAAAATTTTGTAATTTTCTTGTACTCGTTACACCATCATTAAGAAGCTGTCAAAGAAAGTCTATACAATCAGATGAAAACTCCAGGCTCCTTTGTCACCTCTATAATTGAAGACACTCCAAACTGAACTCCACACCACAGTTCTGTTGCAGGGTCATGAGGACTCGAAACGTCAACTCTTTTCTTCTCCATCGATGTTGCCAGTCCTGCTGAGTTTTTCCAGGTAATTCTGTTTTTGTTCCACAGCACAGCTGATGATTGTGTTCCATGTATGTTTATCTTTGGAAGTGACCAAGTAGTGAGGATTGACCACACATCCCACTCCTAGCAATAATTTTCATATTTGTGTAACCTCTAATCCAATTAGTGCAGTGTTCAACATGTTAGCCACTAGTCACATAGAGGTAATTGAGAATGCAAATGTGGCTAATTGCATTTGAAATTACTGAATAAAAAGCATGTCCATCTGATTTCAATATTTATTCATACCATTTCGGTATATTGTAATTCAACCTATCTTGTGTTTGTTGGTAAAATAGGCTAAAAGTTGGATACATTTTGATCAGTGAGTGCTTGACTTTTTTTAGTTTCTGAATGGCAGATGCTTTCTAGATAAGTATGCATGTGAACTGTGTTTTTCTTTATTATGTGACGGTAGGTAATGCTATTTCTCACTAAATTGACCAGTAGGCAAGAATTATTAGCAGAACTGGTTTGACCACCATTCATGAGGTCTTATTATATTCGCTTTTTCCTCATTTTTATTTAATTAAAAACAATATGGTTAGCTTGGCAAAGGATTGTAGTGAATAGGAAGGGCTTTGTTTGCCAACAATATGCCTAGGGCAGAATTTTACACCTCGTGACAGGGCGCAAACCCGACCCGATTGGGCGTAAAATAGCGCGAGAAGACATCAGGCGAGCGTTCTGATGTGCGCATGCACACAATCTTCAGGTCAACGGGCACAAGCGGGTGTCGGAGCCATACCCAGTATCAATTAAAAGGCCGCTTAAGGCCATTAAAAAGGCAATTGATCCTGATTTTACGTTACTCGTGTGGTTGGCAGGCGGCTGGATCAGGCGGGCGGCCTTTGGATTTTTGAAGAAACCACATCCATGGGCTGGATGAGGATTTCTGATATTAATTTTTAAAAAAAGTGTCTTGACAGAATGTTTATACTCTTATATGTTCATGTGAGGTAGTCTGATATGTAGGCATTTTTTCCTGCATATCCAAATCTTTATTTCATGCTTTTAAAATTCTTCAGCCCCCTGAGGCAGCTCTCGTGACAGTGTCATGGCTTAAACTAATGACATGTCCTTCTTCTCCCTTAGACCTGCCACCAAGTAGCCAAGTGCAGGACCTCGAGGTGCTACCCCTGACACTGTATGACCACCATGCTCCACATCACACCCACTCTCAGGTACCAGCGCAGATATCAGCACCTCAGTGGGCATTTGTTCGGCGGTTAGTTTCTCGGTGCACATTGGTGAGGGCACTTCACACTCACTTGAGGTGCAGGCGGAGGCAGAGAGTACCCAGGACACTGGCAGTTGGAGGACTACTGGAGACCAGGACAATGCTCAGTCAAAGGCTAATGATAGGCCTCTGGAGTTTTCCGTTAGATGGTAGATGCTGGATGTCCAGCAAGATGTGCAGGAGGATCTGACAGAGATCCAAGAGGGTGTGCGTGCCATGGTCTCCATTGTGGAGGAGTCCCTGTGGAGTGTGAGCTCGGCGTTGACCCTCATGGCCAAGCACAATGCCTCCTCCATGGAGAGAGTGACGACACTCATGGAGAGGCTGCTCCACTAACAGAATCGGTGGTTCCTGGGGTTGTGCTTGGATCTGCAGGCTCTCACATATGCACTGACCTCAGGTTGTCAGTGTCCGTGTGTGAGATGGATGAGACATCCAATATCCCAGCTCATTGCCCATCCATAAGTGGCGAGCAGGGGGGTCCACAACGAACTCACCTTGGTGCACGAGCTGTTTGTCATCTCTGTGGGCTCCTCTCAGGGCGCTCCAATGATGGCAGCAGCTCCTCCGCCCCTCTGCCAGTGACCGTGGCACCTGATGAGGCTGCAGCAACTAGGGAGATGCCAGCCGTGGCACTGGCCACTCCCTCCCAGGTGGGGCCATTGAAGGCTCCACTGGCCAGAGGACGACTGTCAAGGTAATCAAGGCCAACAAGGCAGCAGAGTGAGCAGGCTGTTTCCAATACCAGTGCCAGCGAGGGGGTAGCACCTGGACATAGCACCTGTACACATAAGTTTAAAGCACCTTAAGCACAGGAAGGACTGATCACGGGTGATCTTTTGTTCTCCCATTTTGTTTTACTTTTTTTAATGGTGTGACCATCAACACTGGATATTGTTCTGTTCAATAATCTGTGAACTCCAACATTAACTTACATTTGCATTGGTGTTATTAGCCTGAATATGCTTCATTTGTTTTGTAGGTGCAGGGTATGCCGGTATGTAATTCTGGACGTGGTGGCTCGAAACTTATTGTACAGGCACTGAGTGTATCTTGCGGGCCAAGAAAAGAGTCATTGCTGCGATCCAGGATGGAGCTGGCAGCCCTGGCATGAGGTGGGAGCTCCTATTTGGCAACCTAGCTGAATGAGCATTGGATCCATGTGCCCTTGGTGTCCCTGCCTCGCTGGAAGTTACCAACATCTGCCTCCATGCCCTCAGTGTTCCCCTCACCGTGCTCCTCTTCTGACTCACCACTGGATTCATCACCTGTGGTCTGTGCAGCTGCGCCAAGATCCTCTTCCTCCAGCGGCTCCCCCCTTGCCAGTGCCAGATTGTGGAGAGCGCAGCATGCAACCACTATCAGTGACACCCGCTCTGGGGGATATTGCAGTGCACCCTGAACTATGCAGGCATCAGGGAGCATCTTGAGAAGACCTATGGTTCTCTCTCCCACCGCCCTTGTGGAGGCATGGCTCCTGTTGTAACGCTGGTCAGCCTCTGTTCTTGGGTGGCAGAGAGATGTCATGAGCCACCTTTTCAATGGATAGCCCTTGTCAGCCAGCAGCCAACCATCCAGTCGG
This sequence comes from Carcharodon carcharias, assembly GCF_017639515.1. NCBI lineage: Eukaryota > Metazoa > Chordata > Chondrichthyes > Lamniformes > Lamnidae > Carcharodon > Carcharodon carcharias. The sequence continues at coordinate 134,601,572 of NC_054474.1, read as the reverse complement.
GCTGGAGCACTGAAGAGCCTCGGCACTTGGAAGTGTCTCAGGATATAAGCGTCGTGGGAGCTGCCAGGGTACCTTGCACAGACTTGCAGGATCTGCATCCTGTGATCACACACTATCTGCACGCTCATGGTGTAGAATCCCTTCCTGTTGACGAAGGCACCCGGCTGACCCGCTGGCGCCTCGACTGCCACATGTGTGCAGTCAATGGCACGCAGGACGTGGGGGAACCCAGCAATCACTGCAGAGACTTTGGCTCACTCAGCCTGGCTGGCCTTGTCTATATGGTAATGAATGAAAGTCAATACCTGCCTGAACAGAGCTTCTGTCACCAGCTTGGAGCAACTGTGGATAACTGATTGGGAGGCTACACACAGATTCCCCACTGAGCCCTGGGAAGAGCTGGAGGCATAGAAGTTGAGGGCCACTGTGACCTTCAGAGACATTGACACGGGGTGTCCACCCACACAGTGGGATCTGATCTCAGGCCCGATCATCTGACAACTGGAGATCACAGTCTCCCTGGAAAGATGGAGCCTCCTTCGGCATTGCATGTCGGATATATTGAGGTGGCTGCATCGCCACCTTTAAACCCTGGCAGCAGGATAGTAACATTTTCTGTGGCCCCTTTCACCTTGGACTATCTGCTGGCCCTGTACTCCTTGTGCTTGTGCCTGTGCCTCTCCTCCCACAGGTCCCTCCCCTGGAACCTGTCCTCATCTCCCTTCTGCCCCTCTCTTCCTTCTCAGGGAGGTGCCTCCAGCAGAGACCACAATCCCCATTATCAGGGTAAGGGAAGGCTGCCTTGTACATGGAAGGGTCCACACGGTCTGAATCCTCAGGGGGCCTTGAAGACACCGATGAATCCTGACATGACGCGTGGAAATACTAAGATTGAAGCCCCGACCAGAGATTAAGCTGCCAAGTACCAATAAGCAACGAGCAGCAGATTATCTCCAAAACTCCTCACTACTACACACTGGCAATGTTGCTGACCCTTTTTATCTTGCCTGTGGATGAGGTTTTGCAAAGTGTGGGCTGTGCACCCGCCTGTTTTGCCTGTGCGACAAGCAAAAAATTGCATGAGTAACGTTAAATCACTGTCAGTTAGGTTGTCAAGGGCCTTAACTGGCTTCTTAATTAATGGTGAGTGCAACTCTGACTCCCACCCCCACCTGCCGACCAAAATATTGTGCGATTACGGGATGACGTTGGGACGCTCGCATGATGTAATCATGCGTCATTTTATGCTTGTTCGGGTTGTGTGTACACCCGCCTAATGAGTGTAAAATTCTGCCCCATAAGTGTAAGGTTGACTCCATTTCACACACCAAACATCCTGCGGCCTCACATCATGACACTGCCTATTAGTGTCATAGTTTTATAGATGAGGTCAAAGCCTTTTAGAACCTGGTTTGAAGATGTCTAAATTTATTCTTCAATGGAGCATCACAACTAGCTGATGGAGGATAGATGAGACTTTCATCCCATCAGTCTGGCCTGAATATGAAACCAGGGCCCCAGAGGTGAATGCTTAACGTCCAACGGCTCCACCCATTTCCTCAGTGTTACCTTCTTTGCTAAGGAACAACTATACCCTCTGGCTCCACAGCCTAGGTTTAAGAAAAAAAATATTTTTTTTAACTGATCTCATGTTGGCAATTGCATGTGACTGCTGAAGAATACTGAGTGGAGCAGTTTCAATTCCTTGCCCATCCCATTAATTTTAGGAAGGGGTCCTCTATCAGGTATTAGGCTCTAATTTGCATATTTTTAAAGTCCCAGCGTAAGGTTTAGGTATCCACCCTGGATGCTTTTAAAATATGCCTCATGAAGTTAGCGATGGAACCAACATCTGTGCAGATTGAGAGCAGAACATCCCACCATAACAGGTATGCTGTGTGCTCTGTTTATGCTAAAAAATAAGGACACAACATTCAAATATTTATTCAATGTTTTTGAATCACAATTGTTACTTTTTTAAAGATTTTTAATTCATAAGATTCTATATTAACTGAGTTAATCCAAGATTTTGCTTGGTTGTTGCAACCAGAAGTTTGCCTGAGGATGCAAAAGGATAATGTCATGATAAAATGTTTGCCAAACCATTTCCTTTTCAGTAAGGGAAAGTGATGTGTCATTTTTATCACTGATGTTAAATATATGCGGAGATTTGGAAGCCAAATCTTCCTGTAGCAGGACATCAAAAGGTACCTTCCAATTGTTAAACTTCCCCTTACATGATCAAGTTTTTAATTCTTTTGTGCAGCAAGTTAATAACATGCATAGCAGAATATGTACTCCCATGTTTGTTTAATGTAAAGTGGTAAATTGACCTGGTTTTCTGTAGCTGAGAAAATTGATATTTGCAATATTAAAGCTGCAGAGTTTGCTAATTTGTTAAATTTATGGTAAATAGGCTTTTTGCTGAAACTATGAATCCTTTTACAAAAGGAAAATGAGCAAACTAACATAATCATGTAAGCGGCATTCTGTTATTGCAAGTGTTAAAGGTGTGAAAGAATTATAACAAAATAATAAGGGGGAGTTAAAGGTCACAAGACATTGTGTGGTTAGAATCACACAATGAGATGCTTGCAACAGGTCTGAGTGTCACTCATAAATGCTAAAATCGACAATGGAAGAGTGAGGCCATGCCTGGGCAAGGAATCTGCTCACTAGATTACCTTAGTTTTGAAAGTATGCTTCAGCTTTAATGTTTAAACCTTCTTCTGAGCCTAATAATGAATTGTCATTGTCTGCATCAAACTGCTGAAATTAAGTGATATCTGTGTAACAGAACATTTTGACTAAAGAGATGAAACCACAGGTGGCGTTTAAGATCTTTACAGACTGGTTTGCAGTACAATGGGGAATAGAGCATTGAAACTAAAAACATTATGTGGGCTTTATTCAGATGACAAAATTAAGGTTTATAACCTTCAAACAGCTTCAAAATAACACTCAAGCTCAATTTCCCTTGGTCACACAATACGATTCTTGCTAGCTTAACATACGTAGAAATCATACATTACACTCACACATGACAGTTCCCATTGAACTTCGTATTTCTTTGTAGAGCCAGACAGTGACTGGAATGACAAGTCGATGTTGCTGTTCCTCATCAATGTCAGTTCTTCCAGAATGCTGCTCTTCACTACGATCGTGTAGGTTTGTTCCATGTCTGCCTCTAAATCCTCTTCTCTAAGCATCCTGCGATTATAAGGTAATATCTTTCCTCCAATGCAAGCTTGAATTCTAAGTTGTCCTCCAGTTTTGAGTCTGATTAGGATGTGCAAAGAAACAAGGACCAGAGGGAAATGGGGTATCTGGGGTGTGAGTGAATAAGCAACTGGGTATCTCCCTAACCAATCCAATTGAAAAACTGTGGGGCAAAATTTCGCAGCCCCCTGCCCCCAAATATCAGGGCAGGTGCAGAGGCTGGCGGGCCCAAAAATTAGCGCCCTGGATGTCAAGCTGATTTTCCGTTGCCTTTCTGACTGTTGGCGATTTTGCTGAGGAAGGTGGGACCCGGTAACCTGCCCAATTCAGATGATTGTTCAATTGATTTCATTAATGTGCTTGTTGTCAGCTTTTCGAGGGGCAGTTTGGAATTTTTGTGAGACATATGGGCTACAAGATGGATCAGCAACAGTCCAAGGTGGCCACACAACAGGGAGCCAGCCATGTTCAGGTCATGCAATTAGATAGGCACATAAAAGTAGCTAAGAGGGGCACTCATCCATTGGCACACAGGTGCCATCAGGTGAACAGAATTAGCGGAACAAGTAACCTGTGAGTGCTCAATCATTGGAGGGGGGATTAAAGATCCTCCAAGGACCATGGGCCATAAGAGGAGTGCCCACATTGTGAGTGCAGTTGACTGTAATCAAAGCAACAGCTGGACATGGGAATTAAGGTACCCAAGATAGGACTGAGTAGCAATGAGGAGCAACATCCTTAGGAGCTGATGCAGAATGCTGGGCATGAAGAGCGCAGAGGAGCAGGAAGGCAATAATGACCATTCCTTTTGCATTTTTGCATCAAGTGTACTGCTGAATAAGGAAGCACCTGAACATGCCAGAGAATCGGAGCCTCGGGAAAATGTGCCTATCTATGCTGCCATGGACAATTTTACGGTGCTAACTTTTATTGCCCATGATCATTTATATTTGCATGTGAGATGTACTTATGCCTTACCCTTGGAGTGAGTGAGCCCATTTTATATAACGCAGCAGTAAGCCTTTTGAATTTAGAAAGGGAAGGGGTTAGTTTATTTTTCACACCCTTGCCCTGGAGGTTACTAAAGAAAACTGGGACCATAAATTGCGTGGAGTAGCAATCACAGTCGGATTGTCACTCCGCCCCTGTTTACTTATCCTGAAATGCAATTGCACCTTTCTCACCGTCCTTCTGACTCAGGTGGGACTCAGGGTGAAGGTAGGTGAGTAAGGTAGGTGGGCAGGATGGGGGGGAGGGGAGGGCAGGGTGAGATGGGGTTAGGATGGGGTCGGGGGGGTAGGATGAGCAAGGGGGTCGGGTGGTCAGTTGAAGGCATTGGGTTGGTCAGTGTGAGGGGTGGGAGAAGACCCATTGGGGGTTGGGAACGAAGGGATAGTCGAATTGTCTAATGGGGAGGTCCGGGGTGGTTGGGGGGGTGGGAGGGTAGTCAAAGAGTCCCGTGGGGGATCAGGAAGGTAGTGGTGGTGGTGGGGGAGTCCAGTGGGGGGATCAGTAGTCTTGATACTCAGGAGTTAGAAGTGGTTTTAATTCTTCTGACCTTTTCTGGGTAACTATTCCTGTAAGACAGTCAGAATCATCCGAAGGCAGCCATTTAAATCAGAGGTTTAATTGGATGCCTTCCAGTGCAGGATAATTGTCCAATGAAATTTTGAACTCCCTCGGCAATTGCTGTGCAATCCTTAAGTGGAGATTTCCCCACTGTATCTTTGGTGTATGCCCCCACTCCGGCACCACCACCCCCCTGCCCAACACAGAGTATGATGCCCCGGAGATTGGGAGTCATGATATTATATCTCACTTAATCTCTCATTCACACACTCACACACACAAAACGAGGTACAGGTGAAGTGTTTTTATTCATTCATGGGATGTGGGGTCCGCTGGCTGGGCCAGTATTTTTTGCCCATCCCTAACTGCCCTTGAGAAGGTGGTGATGAGCTGTCGTCTTCAACCGCTGCAGTCCTTATGGTGTATGTACACCCACAGTGTTGTTGACCCAATGACAGTGAAGGAACGGCGATATATTTCCAATTCAGGATAGTGAGTGGCTTGGAGGGGAACTTCCAGGTGTTGGTGTTCCTATGTATCTGCTGCCCTTGTCCTCCTAGATGGTAGTGGTCGTTGGTTTGGAAGGTGCTGTCCAAGGAGACTTGGTTAGTCCCTAGAGTGCATCTTGTAGATGGTACACACTGCTGCCACTGTGTGTCGGTGGTGGAGGGAGTGAATGTTTGTGGATGTGGTGCCAATCAAGTGGCTGCTTTGTCCTGGGTGGTGTCGAGCTTCTTGAGCCTTGTTGGAGCTGCACTTGTCTAGGCAAGTGGAGAGTCTTCCATCACACTCCTGACTTGCGCCTTGTAGATGGTGTTCAGGCTTTGGGGAGTCAGGAGGTGAGATACTCACCACAGGATTCCCAGCATCTGACCTGCCCTTGTAGCCACAGTATTTATATGGCTAGTCCAGTTCAGTTTCTATCAATGGTGACCCCCCAGGATATTGATAGTGGGGGATTCAGCGATGGTAATGCTATTGAGTATCAAGGGGCGATGGTTAGATCCTCCCTTGTTGAGACTGGTGTGGTGCGAATGTTGCTTGCTACTTGTCAGCCAAACCTGGATATTGTCCAGGTCTTGCTGCATTTGGACATGGACTGCTTCAGTATCTGAGGAGCCACGATTGGTGCTGGAAATTGTGCAATCATCAGTGAACATTCCCACTTCTGACCTTATGATGGAGGGAAGATCATTGATGAAGCAGCTGAAGATGGTTGGGCCGAGTACACTACCCTGAGGAACTCCTGTAGCAATGCCTGGAACTGAGATGATTGACCTCCAACAACCACAACCATCTTCCTTTGTGCTCGGTATGACTCCAACCAGCGGAGAGTTTCTCCCGATTCACATTGACTCCAGTTTTGCTAGGGCTCCTTGATGCCACACCTGGTCAAATGCTGCCTTGATATCAAGCCGGTCACTCTCACCTTACTTCCGGATTTCAGCTCTTTTGTCCATGTTTGAACCAAGGCTGTAACGAGGTCAGTAGCTGAATGGCCCTGGCAGAACCTAAATTGTGCAACGGTGAGCTTGTTATTGCTAAGCAAGTGCTGCTTGATCACACTGTTGATGACACCTTTCCATCACTTTACTAATGATTGAGAGTAGGCTGATGGGGCAGTAATTGGCCGGGTTGGATTTTGCCTGCTTTTTGTCTACAGCGCATAACTGGGCAATTTTCCACATTTCCAGGTAGATGCCAGTGCTTTAGCTGTACTGGAACAGTTTGGCTAGGGGCATGGTACAAGTCTTCAATATTATTGTTAGGATATTGTCAGGCCCCATTGCCTTTGCAGTATCCAGTGTCTTCAGCCATTGCTTGATATCATGTGGAGTGATTCGGATTGGCTGAAGACTGGCACCTGTGATGCTGGGGACCTCCGGAACAGGCTGAGGTGGATCATCCATTCGGCACTTCTGGCTGAAGATTGTTATAGATCCTTCAGCCTTATCTTTTGCATTGATGTGCTGGGTTCCTCCATCACTGAGGATGGGGATATTTGTGGAGCCTCCTCCTCCAGCGAGTTGTTTAATTGTCCACCGCCATTCGCGACTGAATGTGGCAGGACTACAGAGCTTAGATCCGATCCATTGGTTGTGGAATTGCTTAGCTTTGCCTATCAGTTGCTCTTTACCAAATTGACACGTCATTTTTAGGTATGCCTGGTGCTGTTCCTGGCATGCCCTCCTGCACTCTTCATTGAACTAAGGTTGATCCTCTGGCTTGGTGGTATTGGTATAGTGGGGCCATGAGGTTACAGATTGTGGTTGAGTACATTGGTTCCCCAGTCTTGATTTGCCAGATCTGTTCAAAATCTATCCCATTTAGACTGTAAACTACTGTGATGCCACACAACACGATGGAGGGTATCCTCAATGTGAAGATGGGACTTTATCTCCACAAGGTCTGTGCAGTGGTCACTCCTATTGATACTGTTATGGACAGATGCATCTGCAGCAGGCAGGTTGGTGAGGATCAGGTCAAGTATGTTTTTGCCTCTTGTTGGTTTCCTCACCAACTGCTGCAGACCCAGTTTGACCTGATGCCTTGAGACTTCATGGGGTCTGGAGTTGATGTTGAGGAGGGTCTGACTGTAAACTACTATGCTGCCACCTCTGCTGGGATGACAATGAAGGTGTCTGGGACATGATCTGTATGGTATGATTCCATAAGTATGTTGCTTGACTGGTCTGTGAGGCAGCTCCCTCAATTTCAGCACGAAGACTTTGCAGAGTCAACAAGGCTGAGTTTGCCACTGTTGTTTCCAGTGCCAAGGTTGATGCTGGGTGGTCCATCTTGTTTTATTCCCTTTAGACTTTCAGCAGTTTGATATTACTTAGTAACTTGCTCGGACATTTCAGAGGGCTGTTAAGAGTCAACCACATTGTTATGGGTCTGGAGTCACATGTAGGCCAGACCAGGTAAGGATGGCAGATTCCTTCCCTAAAGGACATTAATGAACCAGATGTTTGTTTTACGCCAATCGACAATGGTTTCATAGTTAACATAAGTCTATTAATCCCAGATTCTTAGTGAATTCTGATTTTTATTGAATTTGAACCCTGGCCCCCAGAGCATTACCCTGGATCCCTGGATTACTAGTCCAGTGACAATACCACTTCACCACCACCACCTCCCCTTCACAATCATAACTTATAAAAATGGAATGAATCTCAGTCTCTGTTTTAATGCAGGCCTGTTATTTCATAGTCAAATTCTTATGTTGTCAGAAGTTAAGGCTTTGAAGTTAAAGAGAGAGCTCAGCTGTTGTGATGGCTCCTTTAGTCGATCTGCTGGAGTTTGATTTCACAGGTAAGCTTGAAGATGCAACCAGGTAGGGGAAGAGTGGAGGTTCTTTATTTCCCTATCAAGGAACTTTGGTGTGGCCCTTCCTTAGCCTTGTTGATTACACAGTTCGATGGTGGTGCTTGTTGGTTCCTGCCTCCCTGTGTGATGAAGTTCAGTGTTGGAGTTCTGTCTGGGAGTTCTGACTTAATTCGTAGCAGTTTACTATAATTTAACAGGAGTAAGGATGGCCACTGTATCATGTGACCATGTAACAAATGTCAAATTATCTTCCAAATAAGACCACAATCAAGGGCTACTTATTTTGGCTGGGTGGCATACTCTTGTTACTCTCTGGGTATAAGACCCCTGACTCTCTCTAACTGCTTCCACCATAACTTCAAAGGCTGGGTCAAAGAACTGAGGGACAGCCCTACCACATGTGTCAGGCCTCTGTGTCTCCCCCTGCTCACCTCAGGCTTCCATTACTATTCAAGACAGTAATGGGTAAGGGCGTGCCTTTAAACTGGGCCCTCACTTTACAAATCCTGCCTCCATCCTGCGTCCACTGCCACTAATTGGCCGTCAAACTCTCCTTACAGCCAATTAGTAGCCAGTTTTGGAGAAGATTGTGGGTTGGGACTGGAAATGGTTCCGAAGTTGGGTTCTTGACCCCAAAAGCAAAAGCCTGCCTGTAAAATTAACAGTGTGAGGTCTGAGAAGGGAGTGCACATTAGAGTGGGTGAATTCAATGTCAAATCATGTACAGAAAGAGAAATTAAGAGAGGGAAAGGAAGCTTGGGTTAAGAGGGAGGCAAACAAGACAGAAAGTAAAAGTAAATATCTTATATTTTACATTTTAAAAACCTCGAACACCAATTAAATTGGAAGGAATAAAGCTCCAAATAGTAATAGTTAATTTTTTGTGTAAGACAGGTTGACTGACAGTAGTTAACACTTATCACACAGTTATAAGGATATTTGGAAAGGAACGAACAAGACTTTATTTCTTGCAATGAGCTCAGTATGTAACTATCATGCAGCCGCAACATCTTTCACACTGTTCAGTGAAATTCAATGGTGAGACAGTTATCCTGAGCCTGTTTTTGCAAAGCTAACATTGGAGCATCTCGGACAGCACCATTTGAGTTTAACTGTGCATCTTCCCCGATGTTGCTGCACCATTTGCACATAAGTAGGAGTGGGCGGAATTTTCCCACCCCGCCCATGACAGGTTTCGGGACGGGCAGGAGGCAAGAAGTCAGAAACCCACTGGCATAATAGATTGTGATTCTCCCGATAGCAGATTAATGGCGATTTGGGTATCCCGCTGGCTAGTGGTGTGAATACCATTACCATTACCATCTCATGATTGCTCAGTAAAGCAACTTCTCGCCGGAATCACGTGCTGCCTTCCAATCTTGCCAGTGGGAAATTACGTCAGGCTGAAATGCATTTGAAAGGGGCTGGCATCCATATGTCATACCTCACTTCGTTCGCAACTTTGAGGTGAGTGGAACATTCTCATGAAGAAATATTAATGTCTATAATGTTATTGGAAATTATTTTTTAAAAATAGAGTTCTAGTGGGGTCTGTTCTAGAGTTCTATGTGTGTGTCTTAAGTGAATTAAAGCCAGCTAGTCTGGATGCTTTGATGTATAGTAGTTTTGAGATGGTAATTAGATAAACATAAGGCGGGTAGAAGGTAAAGTATAAATTTGCATTTGTTAAAAGAAACCGTTCAAGACTACGGGTGAAATCTTACACCTCTTACACCAAGCAATATGTTTATTTTTTCAGTTTACTAATAAAATTGGTAGGATAAAAGAATGTTATTGTTAGAAGAGATAAAGTTAAAACTTAGTGATACAATGGAAAATTTACATTCAAAGCAAAAGATATGAATAAAGAAGAAAAGAGATTGTGTGTAAGGTAGAGGCATTTTAAGATCTAACAATCATGAGAAGCCTCAAACCAGTAAACCGCAAGTCGGTCTGCAAGGACCCAGAGCTGAAAGAAACTAATTTTGAATGTGACTGTCTAGAGTGTGCTTTGCCAGAGGTCTGGTAAATCTATGAGTTTTACTGTTGCCTTAACAGGGGTGTAACTGGGAGTAGGGTTAATTAGGGAATTTTTGTAGTTATTATAGCAGTAATTTTATTGACATATGTATGTGTTTACAACCTTTCTTGGATGAATAAATGTTTAATTTAGTTTCATAAAAAAACCTCTTGAGACTCAGTGGTCTTATTACTACTGAATTCAAAGCCTGCATCTCAAAACATACAAACTGCAAAAATGGGTTATCACAGTTGTTTCAAGTTTTCTTCTGGGATTTGAACAACTTAGTCTTTACTATCAGCTGTGTTATAATAATCATACATAACCTAGCTGCCACAGTGTTATGCTGGTCTCGTTGCGATGCCTGTGGAACATGGCACTGCTGGGGGTCTAGGGTGGCATGCTCCTGGTGGTTGCCTCCATTGACACAAGGATATCACTGTGTAGTGGTACTCAGACAGGGCTCAACATTCAGACACTGACCGGTATTGTGACCAGGGTGGGGCGGGGGTAGAGGGGAAGATGTCTGATTGTAGAGGCTAGGGGTGGTCCATACTGAGTGGATGCCACCATTGTCCAGAAGGATAGCACTGTGCAGCGGTACTCATACAGAGCTGAGCATTTAGAAACCAGCATTTTGACCGGGATGTGGTTCCTAGGGGAGATAAGGGGGAACATACGGAGCAATGGGGAAAGCAGGCTTTGCAATGGGTTTGTGGGGAGGAACATATTGTCGGGGGCAATGGAGAAGGAAGGCTTTGTAATGGGTTGAAAATGAGGAAGGGGAATACACGGGGTCAGCGATTGGGAAGGAAGGCTTTGCAACGGGTTGGGAGGAAGGTGGCGTGATGGAAGGCAGAGGGGCAAGAAAGGTTTGGAAGGAAGTGGAAGAGGAGGTGGAATGATGGAAGGCAGAGGGTAGGCTGAGATGTGGGAACCTGGGGCCCAACAAGATTAACGGAAATGGAGACACACAAGGGGGCAGTGGGCATGCTGCAGTGTATTCATTGGGAGGACAGTGCACTCCAGTTCAAGGGAAGGGCAAGGACTGTGTCCCTAAGAAGAATAATGCACAGCTTGGTGTGCAGGGCTGCCTCACCGTCGCTGTCCATGGGCTTGCCTGTCTCTGTACTGGGCTGCTGATGGAATGGTGATGGTTACGAGAGGCACCTACAGCCTGTATCTGGGAACCACATAATAAAGGGGTGGGGCAGGGGTATGTGAAGCTTTCTTGGTGGTTGGGAGGAGGGTGTTCTCCTCAGTAGGTGACCGTGCACACAGTCTCTAGTTGGGGAGGTAGATGTCCACATGGGGCATGAGCTTGCCAGCAGTGATGGGCTCAGCGGGGTGGGTAGGAATATTGACCGTAACAATGGGATCCAATATTACTGGGGGAGGCTGGAGAATAACAGGAGGGAGCTCTACATTCACGTCATGAGGTATGGGTAGATATCATGGACACGGACATTGAGAGAGGGAGTGCCAAAGTTTGTTTTGAAGCAGCCATGCAGTACCATCGCCTTGCTTGATTGAAGTTATGGTGCAGTTCTCAATCAAATGTAGAAGTGATTCTGAATGGGAGGGGTCTGAGGCTGTGTGGGAGCAGTGCACTGCTGGAGTAAGGGACCTTTTCTGGGGGCACCGTTTAACTTGTTTGTGCTGCAAGAGTAAATTGGAGTCTGACTAGAGAGAAAGGAGGAAGAGCTCTTTGGGAAGAAGGCCATTGGAAGCCAATGTCTTTATCAGCGAGGTAAGAGGGATACTCAGAAATCAATGGCTTCACATCACATTCGATGCATCTCAGCACTAACACGTAGGAATGTAAAATTTAGGAATGCAGGCAATAGCTAAAGAGGCACAGGTACAGCATATTTGGCATTCCATCAATGGAGGCCAGTCACGTGCTCTCCAGAATTGCCATTCATACAGGCCAAAGGGCATGACTCATATATCCTGAGAGTCTTCAGAATTTTGAAGGGCCTGAACATCTGCAGAGATGGCTGCCCGAAGGTAAGGGCTACTCACTGAAACATTGGCTGATGACTCCAGTGCCTCTCACTCAGAGTTGTTCCGGGGAGAGGTTACTCACAGCTCCACACAGTCCCTTATAAAGCAGACCATTGGCATTTGGAAGATGTGCCTCAGATTTTTGGACTGCGGGGTTGTGCACTACAGTACACTCCCGATGAGGATCATGCATCATTGCTGTGTTGTACCCCTCACAACCTGCCAAAGGTGATCCTTTGCCAGAGGGTGAAATGGGGGAGGATGAGAACTCTTCGAAGGATGAAAATCAGGAGGGCCGGGAACCTCAAGATGGTGATGAGGATAGGTTTGAAGGCAACAATGCCGTAGAGGAAGCAAGATGTGGGAGATGTGCCTGAGACATTTTAACTACCAGAGTCCAGGAGGAGTAAAATGAGGAGGAGGGAAAATGGCTGAAGTTCTTGATGGCCCTTGATGGCATTGCATTACATCTCAAGGGATGTCCAACCGGTCACATCGAGAGCTAGTCCAGAATTTAGACTTGCACTTTCTTGCCTCATAATTCATCAAGGCCATGATCTCTAAAAGGGTCAGCAGTGCCCTCTGTACCCGCTCTGTCTGGGAAATGAGAGTCCACTCAGCAACAAGAACAATGCGAAAATCTACTTCAGGCAGTCGAAGCTACAAAAATGAGAAAGTACAGCAGGCAGTGAGATAAGAACATGGTTGGGGATCTCTTCCTCCCGTGCATTTCTTTTCCTTTGTCATTACCACTGGGGAGACACAACTGCCGCTAATCCTTCAAGGCTGCTGAGCTGCCCTCACACAATGGTGTTTGGTGAGGAAGAAGGGTTAATCACACACCTCCCAATAAAGGTTTCAACACATCTCCCTGACATCACACAACGGTGTGGAAACTACCTTCAGTGAGAGTGACATCACATGAATGTGAATCACACAAAGGGAGACTATCACTGACTGGGAGGATGGCTAAACCTCGAGATAAGTGGATTCAAATGTACATAATCACAATGCCTTCAGTCAACCAAGCCATTCACATAACCTTCTAAAGTATTTACAAAAGTGCAGTATTTTCACAGGGGTTGCATATCCGTGACCTAAATGTGATTTCAATATTTCTTAATCTTCCTAACCCTATCACTATGCCTGGGTGCAGCCTCGACATCCGGAGCAGAGGTGGAGGCAGCCTGCTGACTGTTATGCCCTGATGTCTGCGATGACCTTGGCAGATGTCCTCTGGTGGCCTGAGGCCTGGAGGGCCCCAGCCTGATAAGGGTCTCCTGCTCATAGGCAGATGCACCCTCCTCGGCCTGAGTAGCTGGAGCTCATTGGCTCACAGGAATAGGAGGCTCTGAGCAGTTGAAAAGCCTTGAAATGTCCTGAGAAGAGTACCCCTGGGTGTCTGGCTGATGCTTATCCTCCCTGTGGGTTTCTGAGGGCCCTGCCCTTAATCCTTGAGGAGATGGTGCACCTGGAGGGAGATCAAGGTGCCTCATCCCCTCCTTGCCAGCACATTGGTGCCCACCAAGGTGTGTGGCCATGGCATCCAGGGCCGAGCGCAAATCTGACAAAACTTTCTGGACCAAGGTGTCCATGGTGGTCACCAACCTCCCCATGGCAACCTCGAGGTGCTCGCATGTTGGCGCCATAACATCAGACAAAATGCAGATGGACTCCTCCACCCTTCACTCTAATCTGCTGAATGACTGCTGAATCTCTGCCTGTTGTTCCGCCACCTGTTGTTGCATCTCCAGCATTGAGTTGGCAACCGCTCACCGAGGCTCATCATCTGATGTGGACTGAGTGGGTGGCAGTCCCCAGCAGCCCTCCAAGTGCCAGAGACCTGGGCTGTCCCTTATTCCAACTGCTGCAGGACGTGTCAGTGAGGTGTTCTCCAGTAGGTGAGCCTGAGCTTGATCTAGAACTGTGCCCCACTGAGGGAGGGTGTGGGTGAGCGCTGTGATGGTTCCCGCAGAGCTTCCTCTTCTGACGTGGTCTGGGGGCTCGGAATTATGGTGAGCTGCCTTGTGGGCCTCGATCTGCTGATGCCTATAAGATAGAAAGTAGAGTTTCAGTTGATGAGCAAAAGGATTATAAAACTCCATTTCATTCACTGTGATTATCAGGATGTGATGAACTGATGGAGGTTTGAACTGTATCCGGTTGCTGAGACAATCTGATCTCCCTTTCCGCACAGGAGCGATCCCTGTCCTCCTCAACAATCTCAAGTTCACTAAAAGCAATTATATTGACTGTGCCTTCCCTGGTCTGCGCTCTTCCCCTTCTCCTGTGGGCAAGCTTGCCCTGGGTGAAGTCAAAAAAAGGTATGTGATGAAAAGGGGTGGAGCAAAGGTTGGTAAAAATGCATGCCCCCTCTGTGTGGTGAGTCCTCCCCAGCAGGTGTGAGGAGCATGATAGATGGGATGGTGGTGAAGTGAAAGTTTCTGTGAGACAATCAGTGGTGATATGTCCACCCCACTAATGGTTGCGTGAGATCCCTGAGGAGAGTAGCCCTTTCATTACATAATGCCATGTTGGTACTGGTTGGAGTTGAGGATGTTACCCTGGTAGAGCGGATGAAAGTGGATGACATTGTCTTCCTGCATTGGATGGCAATACAGCTGTGGTTTCCAACTATGCTGACACCCCTTGTGATGGCCTACCAGGCTGGAGAGGTGAGGCTGATGTGCTTTCTGGAACTATCCCTGGAATATAGAGCATTCTTGTGTGCCTGCACTCCTCTGATCAAGGCATAGAGGACCATTGAAGTGGCATGCAGTTTTCTTCTTGAGACTTGCAGCCTTCTTCCTTCAGCTATAAGACATCTCTGCGTGTGTCCTGGGCCAGGATTTTATGGCCCCGTCACAGCTTGTCTCCCCCCAGTGATGCGGCAAGCCACGTAAATCTCCAAACAGTTTGGCAGGATCGCAATATACAACCTCCGGGCGGGAGGGACCTTGCAATCCCAGTCCTGGGGACAGGTGGGTTGGAGAGGGTGAGATCTGACATTTAAATATGGTGCCCGGAACTTTGATCCTGCCAGGTAATGGTGGGTGGATGAATCAGCTCTTGACCTACCAGGTGATTCGGAGAGATACTGACCTGTGCATTATTAATGAGCTTCCACGTATGGTATTGGGTGTGATTTCCCGCCATTCAGAGCAGCAGAAAACACACTGCAAAACACACCCGCCACCAGACTTAGTTTCAAAAATAGAACATTCCACCTAGTGAGACTAGTAAACTTATCATTACTTTGACAGGAAAATCTGTGCCAATTTTGTAAAAAGTGTACATCATTGCAATGCATGCCTACTGAGAGAAACAAAAGGCTGCCGGGGACTTTGCGTAAGGACTTTGAGAATTTTCATGGACACATCAAAAATATGCGGCACAATCATGTTGCAGCCTTGTAAAAAATAATGCCTCTTTGAACTGATTTACAAATAACTACAATTCCATTGATTTTCAAGACAATTACTAGCAATCAAATCAATGATGCAGCTAAGGAAGCACACAGATGCACAGACAGCATTGAATTTCAGAAAATAATATTTAGCAGTTTATATTCATCATCTCAGCTTCCAAGATTGGATCGAGATGATGGGATCATATGACCATAAGAATTAAGAGCAGGAAAAGGCCATTTGGTCCATTGAACCTCTTGCGCCATTCAGTAAGAACATGGTTGATCTAATTGTGGCCTTAACTCTGCTTTCCTTCCTCCCCACCAATAACCCTTGACTCCCTTGTCTACCACAAATCTACCTAACTCAGCCTTGAATATAATCAATGACCCAGCATCCACTGCTCTCTGGGGAAGAGAATTCCAAAGACTGATGACCCCCTAAGAGAAAAAATTCTTCCTCTCTCAGTTAGAAATGGAAGAACTCTTATTTTTAAATGATGCCCCTTAGTTCTAGATACTCCCATAACGAGAAACATCTTTTCAGCACCTATCCTGCCAGAACCTTAAATGTTTTAATAAGATCACCTCATATTCTTCTAAACCCAAATTTCTCAACCTTTCCTCATAAGACAAGACTTTCTTCCCAAGTATCAGCCGAGTGAACTTCCTCTGAACTGCTCCCAGTGCACGTTCCTCCTTAAGGAAGGAGACCAGGACAGTGCATAGTACTCTAGGTTTGGTCTTGCCAATGCCCTGTGCAGTTGGTTGAAAGACTCCCCTACTTTTACACTCTACCTCCCTTGAAATAAAAGCCAGCATTCCATTTGCCTTCCTAATTTCTTGCTGTACCTGCAAGTTAACTTTTTGTGATTCATGTACAAGGACACCCAGATCCCTCTGTGCTGCAGCATTCTGCAGTCTCTCTCCATTTAAATAATATTCTGCTTTTCAAATCTTCCTGCCAAAGTGGACAACCTCACATTTTCCTGCATTATATTCCATCTGCCAATTTTTTGACCACTCACTTAACCTATCCATATCCCTTTGCAGACTCTTTGCATCCTTCTCACAACTTGTTTACCTATCTATCTTTGCATCGTTTGGCTACAATACAGTTGTTCCCTTCATCCAAATCATTAATATAGATCATAAAGAGTTGATGCCCCAGCATTATTGATGTTCAGTATTCTGCTGAACAGGGATTGTGGTGGCATGGGATGATAGAAGAGACAGAGGGGAGAAGAGTCTGAAAAAGAGTCATATGGACTCGAAATGTTAACCCTGTTTTTCTCCACACAGATGCTGCCAGACCTACTAAGTTTTTCCAGCATTTTTTGTTTTTATTTCAGATTTCCAGCATTCGCAGTACTTTGCTTTCATCAGGGTATACTGAATATTAGGTAAACACAAATTGTAGCAAAGATGTACATTTTACAATAATTTGACTTGGAGAGATTATGGGGAGAATTTTCCCCATGTTGGGTGGGCCGAGCAGGAGCGGGCGTGGACTCAAACGCTGCCTGCAATCGGGTCCATGCCGCCATTTTACGTGGGCTGGCCAATTAAGGCCCGCACGGTGTATTTCCCGACTCCTGAGGTTAGTGGGAGTGTGTGGGTGGCGGTGGGAGTGCACTGACTGCTGGGTCCAATGCAAGGCTGCTCACAATGGCTGGTAGAAAGGCTCACCAGAAGGCTCCTGATGAGCAGGCAAGCCCAGAGTGTAGGCCAGTGGAGCAGGTCAGGCTGGAGGGTAGGGCCGTGGGGCAGGCCAGACTGGGGTCGGGGGGGGGGGTGCGGTGGAAGGGCAGTGGGACAGTGTGCCCCCTCGTTCCTCCGATGAGTGCCTAGCTGCCTTCCTGGAGGAGGTGGCAGCAAGGTGGGCGGTACTGATTCCGACAGACAGGAGGCCTCCCCACCTGACCAAACGTGCCTGGAAGGAGGTGGCCGAGAGTGTGAGCTCCCGTGATGTGGTGCAATGCACATGGGTCCAGTGCCACAAGAGATTCAACAACCATCTGCGCTCGGGAAGGGTGAGTACCATGTTGGCTGAGGTCACTTAATGCAGCCGTCACCCTTTTCCCCCCAACCGCCCCCCCCACCCCCCCACACCCAGCAATTCTGAGTACAGTTACAGCATTGAATCCTTCACAGCATGTTTCCCTCGCTGGGTGGGCCAGCAGATATTGCCCATGCCTAGTTGACCCTGAGAGAGTTGAGCTGAGATGGGTTCTGCACCTGCAGCATGTGTGACATTGACACCCAGAGTATGGAATAGAGGTGAAACTCAAGGACCTGCACCTAGGTGCAGTGCTGGAGCTGGGAAGCATGTCAAAGTTAGGGTGCTAACATGCTGTGAGGGGAGCTTCCAGGTGGCGGGGCACCAATCCATCTGCTGGCCTTTGCGTTCCACTTGTTTGTGCCTCCTTGCTTTGCAAGGTTACACCTTGTGCTGCCAAATGTGATGGAGGCAGCATTTGGGCAAGTGGGGGTCAGCCCTGGCTTCTTTGTGTGAGTGTGTGGCAGCTGCGGGTAACTAAGAACCGGAGTCCTGCAATATCCCACTCTGGCTGGGTTGGCAGGGATGCGATGGGAATCCAACTACAGGCTGGACTAATCAATGCTCTCCTCTCCTTTTCAGGAGAAGACTGCACACAATTCTGTTGAGTGGATGTGGACTGGCAGAGGCCAGGCCCAGTTGGCCATCTTGACTCCTTTTGAACAGCAGGCCATGGATCTGGAGAGGCTCCATGTGGCCAGGACCAGAGATTGTGGTCAGGCTGGGGTGCCACGTAGAGAAAGATAGAAACATAGAAAATAGGAGCAGGAGTAGGCCATTCAGCCCTCCGAGCCTGCCCCACCATTCATTATGATCATGGCTGATCATCCAACTCAATAGCTTGCTCCTGCTTTCTCCCCATATCCTTTGATCCCTTTTGCCCCAAGAGCTATATCTAACTCCTTTTTGAAAACATACAATGTTTTGGCCTCAACTACTTTCTGTGGTAGCAAATTCCACAGGCTCACCACTCTCTGGGTGAAGAAATTTCTCCTCATCTCAGTCCTAAATGGTCTACCCTGTATCCTCACACTGTGACCCCTGGTTCTGGACTCCCCCACCATTGGGGACATCCTTTCTGCATCTACCCTGTCTAGTCCTGTTAGAACTTTATAGGTTTCTATGAGATCCCCCCTCATTCTTCTGAACTCCAGTGAATATAATCCTAATTGACTCAATATTTCCTCATATGTCAGTCCCGCCATCCCAGGAATCAGCCTGGTAAACCTTCGCTGCACTCCCTCTATAGCAAGAACATCTTTCCTCAGATAAGGAGGCCAAAACTGCGCACAATATTCCAAGTGTGGTCTCACCAAGGCCCTGTATAATTGCAGCAAGACATCCCTGCTCCTGTACTCGAATCCATTCACTATGAAGGCCAACACACCATTTGCCTTCCTTACCGCCTGTTGCACCTGCATGCTTACCTTCAGCGGCTGGTGTATGAGGACACCCAGGTCTCATCGCACATTCCTCTCTCTCAATTTATAGCCTTTCAGATAATGTGCCTTCCTGTTTTTGCTACCAAAGTGGATAACCTAACATTTATCCATATTATATTGCATCTGCCATGCATTTGCCCACTCACGTAGCTTATCCAAATCACACTGAAGCATCTCTGCATCCTCCTCATAGCTCATCCTCCCACCTAGCTTTGTGTCATCTGCAAATTTGGAGATATTACATTTAGCTCCCTCATCTAAATCATTAATAGATATTGTGATAGCTGGGGTCCCAGCACTGATTCCTGCAGTACTCCACTAGTCATTGCCTGCCATTCGGAAAAAGACCCATTATTCCTACTCTTTGTTTCCTGTCTGCCAACCAGTTTTCTATCCATCTCAATACACCACCCCCAATCCCATGTGCTTTAATTTTGCATGCTAATCTCTTATGTGGGACTTTGTCCAAAGCCTTCTGAAAGTCCAAATAAACCACATCCACCGGCTCCCCCTCATCAACTCTACCAGTTACATTCTCAAAAAATTCCAGTAGATTTGTCAAGCATGATTTCCCTTTCATGAATCCAAGCTGACGCTGACTGATTCTGCCACTGTTTTCCAAGTGCTTAGCTATTAAATTTTTTAT
Organism: Carcharodon carcharias; assembly: GCF_017639515.1. Classification (NCBI taxonomy): domain Eukaryota; kingdom Metazoa; phylum Chordata; class Chondrichthyes; order Lamniformes; family Lamnidae; genus Carcharodon; species Carcharodon carcharias. Next base: position 134,581,874 of record NC_054474.1, on the reverse strand, counting down.
AATGGGCTCTAGAATTTTCCCCACTACTGACGTCAGGCTGACTGGTCTATAATTCCCTGTTTTCTCTCCACCTCCCTTTTTAAATAGTGGGGTTACATTAGCTACCCTCCAATCTGTAGGAACTGTTCCAGAGTCTATAGAATCTCGGAAGATGACCACCAATGCATCTGCTATGGGAGTATGTTTGCCAAGCACTGCGGTCACCATGTGTGTCCCAGCAGCCATGGCACTACTGAATGCTCAGTGATTGAAGTTTGCAACATGGGTTGACCATTGATTATGGAAGGATGAGCGCATAATGATCGGGGGACAGGGATACACATTGAAATTGTCTCAACGTTAACCAATCAAATGTCCTTGTTCTTCCTTTCAGCATTATTGGAGCAGGGCCAGGAGGAGGAGGCAGGGGGACCACCTCTCACACCTGAGGGCTCAGAACATATTGACTCACCAGTGTCACACCATCTCTTCCAGGCAAGCACCGGTGCAGACACTAGCATCTCCGTGGGAATTAGATCTTTGGCTAGTGTCCCATGGCACAGCAGTGTGGGCACTTCACACTGGCTTGAGGTTTGGGCGGAGATAGAGAGTGCCCAGGGCACCAGCAGTCAGAGGACTACTGGGGACCAGGCACATGCTTGGTCGGTGGCTGATGATGTGTCTCTGGAGTCATCTGTGAGGCAACAAACGCTAGAACTGTAGCAGGGCATGCGGGAGGATCTGGCGGAGATACATGAGGCAATGCATGGCTTGGTGCCCGTGCTGGAGGAGTCCATGTGGAGCATCAACAATGCAATGGGCCCCATGGCTGAGTGCCATGCTTCCTCCATGGACAGAGTTGAGACTCTCATGGAAAACCTCCTCCAAGAGAACAATCAGGGCCTCCTAGGGTTGAGCTTGGACCTGTAAGCCCTCAGAGTGGCATTAACCTCAGCTGGTCAGTGCCAGTGTGAGAGATGGTTTGGGCACCAAGTATCCCAGCTTAGATAAAAGCAAAATACTGTGGGTGATGGAAATCTGAAACAAAAAGCAAAAATTGCTGGAAAAGCTCAGAAGGTTGGACAGCATCTGTGGAGAGAAAGATAGAGTTAACGTTTCGAGCCCGTATGACTCTTCTACAGGTGCTGTCAGACCTGCTGAGCTTTTCCAGCAACTTTTGTTTTTGTTTTAATATCTCAGCTGGGTGCCCATCCGGTTCTATGGTGAGCAGGGAGGTCCGAAGCGACCTCACGTCGGCACAGCAGCTGCCTGTCGTCTCTGTGAGCTCCTCTGAGTGCTCCTGATGATGTCAGCAGCTCCTCTTCCCCTCTGCCAGTGACCTTGGCATCCGATGAGGCTGTGGCGACTGGGGAGATGTCAGCCATGGAACTGGCTGCTCCCTCTCAGGCGGGGCCATCAAAGGCTCCGTGGGCCAGAGGACGTCTGCCAAGGTCTTCGAGACCAACAGGACAGCACAGTGAGCAGGCTGGCTCAGATACCAATGCCAGCGAGGGGACAGCACCTAGACGTAGCACCCGTAAGCATAAATTTAAGGCACATTAGGCACACCATGGGTTTCTCACTGGTGTTCTTATGTTGCCCCATATTACTTCATATAAGACTTGGTGTGATGTGCAACACCTCTTTTTTTTGTTTCTGAAGTTAATTTTGTAATCTCATTAAATTTTGATATATAACCATGGCTCAGGGTGATTCCTTACATCTGCAGGTGGATGGGAACCCATGATGTTATGAATGAGTTGTTTGACATTGAGCTTTATTCACAAGAGCCTAAGTTAATGTTCCTATCCAGGCAAATTTAACACTCAAGAATTGAGTCTGGAGCCTGCAGCCCTGGCGAGTGTTGAAGGTCCATCTGTGGTGGGCTAGCTGAAGGTTCTTTGTATTAAAGCCTCCCGGGTGTCCCTGCCTCCCTGGATTATGACCGGGACAGCGTCTACCCCCTCAGCATTTCCCTGTGCATGCTCATCCTCGTACTCACTGCTGGACTCATCGTGTGCATCCGGAGCAACTTCATCCACTGAGTCGCCCCTTTCCAGTGCCAGATTGTGGAGAGCGCAGCATGCAAACACTATCAGCGACACGGGATCTGGGGCGTACTGGAGTACGCCTCCTGAATGGTCCAGGCATTGGAAGCGCACCTTGAGAAGATTGATGGCTCTCTCCACCACAGCCCTTGTGGAGGCATGGCTCCTATTGTAGCGCTGCTCAGCTTCTGTTCTTGGATGGTGGAGAGGCATCATGAGCCACCATCTGAGGGGATAGCCCTTGTCACCCAGCAGCCATCCATCAAGCCGGGTTGGAGCACTGAAGAGCCTTGGCATTTGGGAACATCTGAGTATGTAAATGTTGTGGGAGCTGCCTGTGTACCTTGCACAGACTTGTAGAATCTGCATCCTGTGATTACACACCATCTGCTCGTTTATGGAGTGGAAGCCCTTCCCGTTGACAGAGGCACCGGGCTCACCTGCTGGCTCTTTGATGGCCACATTTTTTTCATTCAATTGCACCCTGGACATGGGGGAAGCCAGCAATCGCTGCAAAGCCTCTGTCTCGATCTGTCTGGTTTGCCTCGTTCCAGTGGTAGTGGATGAAAGTCAAAGCACGCCTGAACAGAGCATCTGTCACCTGCTTGACACAAGTGTGGACAGCTGACTGGGAGACTCCGCAAAGATCACCCACCAACCCCTGGAAAGAGCCGGAGGCAAAGAAGTTGAGGGCAGCTGTGACCTTTAGTGCCACTGGCATGGCGTGCCCACCCACACAGTTGGCACAGATCTCAGGGCCTATCATCTGATAAATGGAAGTGACTACCTCCCTTGAGAGACAGAGCCTTCTTCGGCACTGCACCTCAGACATATTGAGGTAGCTGCTTCATCGCCTGGCAGCAGGATAGTGACATCTTCTGCGGTCCCTTCCACCTTGGACTTCCTGTTGGCCTTGTGCCTGTGCCTCTCCTCCCAAAGGTGCCTCCCCTGGAGGCTGACTGTGGACTCCTGGCCCCATCCCCCATCTGGCCCTCTGTTCCTCCTCAGTGGAGGTGCCTCCAGTGGAGAGCACAACACCCATTCCCAGGCCAAGGGAAGGCTTCCTGAAACCTGCAGGCCCCAAAAATGATCTTTGCTGTAGAGTCCTGACCTGAAGGCTGTTACTCCTGTCCAAGCAGCTGGTATGAGTTTTGAAATATTCCTGCTCACACAGGCAAGTAGCAGTAACTTTCACAATTAAATATCTAACAGGTACCGTTCGCGACCCCACTCACCCCTCTTATCCCGCCTTTGGACGAGGTTTATCCAAATGTCTCCTACTCACGTGCCCGTTGTGCCCGTGCGACATCCTGAAGATCACATGGGCCCTGAAAAATTGTAGACAATTGCTGATTTAAGGACCTTAAATAGTATCAAATGATTGATTAATGGCAGGCGCACATCTGAGAACATCACTCGACCGCCATCTAAATATCGCAATGGCGTGCGGTGACATCGGGATCCTTGCCCGGCATCCCCGTGCATCATTTTCCGCGTCGGCGTGTGGGGCCTGCCCTCTTAGGCCAACCAGAAAATTCTGGTTTATGTGTTTCTACATTGCTAGATACCTGACTGACCAAAGAAAATGCTGATTTGCTTTTATGAACTGTGTTTCATAGTATTTTTTAAAAAATTCACTATCCACTGCAAATTATAGCACATCTCCATGCTAAATTCAAAAATGTTCTCTCCGCTGTCTCAGTCTGTTTCATATTCTTTGTGCGACACTTTTCAGGAAATCAATTTTCCAGACGTACAAAACAATCATCTGCATATTTTGAATGCAGAAAACATCACTTAGCATTGAAAGGACTGAGTCAAGGATGATGCTGTTGCTAATATCCCCAAAAGCGCTGTGTCATATGCAATCATGTTTCTTCAGAGCAAATGGATTGACACAAATTTAATGAGTTGACCGCTATTCAAAAATGGTCTTACTGGAAAAAGGCAGCTCTGTGTGGGCTTGAGGCCGTAATCAGTGAGATTTAATCACTATAGTTTGCAATACATTTCAATCCAGAACAATGTTATTCAGCATTGTTTGTTGTATTTTATATACTTGTGTTTCTATCCTTTATGCACATACATTAACAAGGCATTTCAACATAAAATAGGCTCCTTCACACAAAATGAGTGCTGTAAATATACATCTTGGTCTACTCTATTCTTCAGTGTTGCAGATGACATTGCAGAGTGCTAATGACTGCTTCTTTTGATAAATCTCACAAAGCTTTTACAGTGCTAAAAGAAATACTGCCTCAGGATTTACATGCATCAAACTTATATTGATTGGTCTGTCATTTTAGTAGGCTTCCATTTTGTAAGTAAATACGTGAGGAGATTTTGGCAAAAGTGAAGCATTTTGATCTTGTTTTTGTTTGGTGGGTGTTCCTTTTAAATCCATTGCAATATGTGAGTATTTAAAAAAAGATATGTAAGGAGCCTCAGCCATTGATGTTACATGTGTTGTGAACTTTTCTATTAGCATCTCCCTGGCAACATGTTTTAAAGGAAATCAAACATATTTCAAATAAGTAGATACAGAATTTGCTGGATTGTGTCTCATTCATTGCTCATAAAAACTTTCCACAGCGGAAAGTAAGGTCAACAGGACAGCCAGGACTGTGGTGAAAGACAGGATCCACTGTCTATTTGCTTAACCAATAAGGTTTCATATTACAGTAAGGAACAGAAGAATGATGGAGAAGGAAATAAGGTGAATTAGAGTCAAATATACAGAAAGAGAAATAAAAAGAGACAAAGGAAAAGTAAGAAACCATTTTTAGAAATCTAAGTTTAATATTTTAAAAGACTCTAGGGACAATTTGCACCTTGCATGAATGATACTTCACAGTTTCAATTGCACCCTTTCTATGTTAGAGGAGAACTGGGGGAATGTAAATGTGTTCATTAAAAAGGTCCCTTTATCATTAATTACCAACCTTAACTTTGAGGCTGGTTTAATTCAATTTTACCATGCAAGTGCAACAATATTTCTTGAGACTCTCACAGGGTGGTTACTGCCAAAAGTCAGCTTTTTCAAGGTTAATGATAGAATTGTGCAAATCATCCAACAATTTGTGATGAATCCCAATTCATCACAAATTGCAGTCCTATTACCAATCACCCTCTCCTCCTGGCAAACATACAGTTCCAGTTGTTCATGTCCTTCTGTCGGTAACACAAATGGAGGTTCAAGTTATATATTGCAACAGGGCGATTGAGGACCAGTATGTCAACAACTAGCTGAAGAGAGGTCTGATTCTGAGTAACAAAATGGCCTTTGAGAACCTCAACTTTAAAGATAATTGGACCTGGAGTTGAAATACCTGGAGTGAGAGGAGGCTATTCGCAGTCAGGAAAAATAGGGATCTGAAAGACGCTGGCAGTTAAAGAGCTGGAAAATGTCTTGTGTGCTTTAGATTTGTGCTATGTCCATTCATAAAGTGTTTGGAATTTCGATTGTTCAAAGACTGAAGTTTGATCCAAGAGCATAAGACCTATAGCAAAATACATGCATATATACCCATATATATCTATTTCTCTACTCATCTGTTTTGCTAACTCTGTATAGTGACATCTTTTATTTGAGATGCTAAACTGAGACCCCATCTGCTCTCTCTCAGGTGGACATGAAAGCTTTCATGGGATTATATCGAAGAAGTGTAGGTGAATTCTGTCCAGTGTCCAAGCAAATATGTATCACCCAGATACATTACAAAAAAACCAAATACTGGGTCATTACGTCATTGCAGATGAAAGTATGCTGTCCATGAATAGGCTGTCACAGTTCCTTTGTTACAACAATAACTACACTTGAAAAGTACTTAATAGGTTGCAAGGCACTTTGGGACATCCTGAGATCATGAATGGTGCTAAATAAATGGAAGTCTTTCTTTCTGAGACAGAGAGAGATTTTTCTTTTTAAAGACCTCTTTTTTTTGCTTTTCTTCATGTTAGAGATTTTTTGAGTATTTAACACGATAACCCGATATTTCAGGGGCCTTAATCATACAGTAATTAAAGTACAAAGGCATTAATGAGGCTTTCATTAAAGATCATTCTGCATTTATAGAAAGTATCATTGTAATGAAGCTTCAGATTTCCCCAGGCAACGTGCTTTATTCGAAAAACCGAATTTACATGAAAAGCAGCTTTTTTTTTGGCACTGGCTTAGCAACAGCTCTGAAGATTCATTTTCTTGCTTTCTAAAGTACATCATCAATTGGAATGATTGCATTACTCTTTAGCTCATATTAGAAACACAAACGGGAAAGGAACCCCCAAACAAAGACCATGGGACCCAATTTCAGGATTCCTGCCCCCATCCCTGGTGCTGGCAATCTTCACTAACACTGAATAAGGGTGTAGGTAGTGAGCCTGCAACCTACACTCCTGGCCTGACCAGTTTCATTTCATGGCTTGGCATCTCTGACACTTGCCATTTTGTGGAGTTGACCCAGCTTCTTGAGGGCATGTGCTTCATGACACCTCTGAGGAGTTCTGAACTATAGTTTAGATTTGGGAATATTTGAAAAGGCCTTCTCCATGTCCCTCATGCCCTCTCCCAATACTCCAATGCTACCTCCATGTCTCTTCAATGGACACCTTGCATTCTCCATGCCCACTCATCCAGCATGTGCAATAGTATGAGCCGTATATAACAATGGCAAATCTTGAAATGCACTAAGAAAACCGCTAATTCAAAAATTTTCTGTGAAACAAATTGCTGCTCTTACAGCACTATAAAATCATAAATCAAATTATAGTATCAATAGCAGAAGCGTTACCTCACCTCACACCTCTTAATCTTATCCAAATAAATATACAAACATTTAAAGAAACAGTTCAAAGAAATAATATTTTATAACCTCATAAAAATTACAGTGAATCAAAGCAACACTCCACTTCTACCTGTGAAAGCAGATCCCTGCTGAACTAATCCATAAGTGAATCTTGGAGCTCAACCAAGCATTCAAAATAAGACCATCTGGAGAATGGAATGTCTAGCCATTCTGTTGATAGAGTTCACAGATTGAATGATACAATAGATGGTCAGAGACTTTAACCCTAGTTGTACAATTCATTGGATTAAAAAAAACCTCTGTGGCTCCTGCAATGTGTTCCTTGTCATTAGTGATCATTTCTGGATTTATTTGAGGTTACTATGCTCAAATTTACAATAATTCTTGTGAATGAAGTGACACTTTGTAAGAGATGAATTGGCTTTGAAGTGTGAATTCAAAAAAAAAATGATTAGGTGGCTTTGTTCTAACAAAACAGTCACTGACTGGTACAACACCTGACATTTTTAGGCCTGTTCTTTTTTAGTAACTATTGTCCATGTAAAACCTGTTAATAGTTTTGCAGTTCTAAATCCTCAACATGAACTAGGCCATTGAGATGCAGGAAAAAGTAGAAATAGAAGTAAGTTAACAAAAATTCATAAGTGGATAAAAAGAACATGGATCCATTGACATCCCTCTTCACGATCCTCCAATGCCATACAAAATACAACAGTTGAAAAAACATAGAGGGAATAACTTGCGTTGCCACCACAATTCCTTCCACAAACAGGGAGGAACCATTAAGTTTTCCATTTGATCTGCTGTCTGCTGTGTGTTCTCCACTTCATATCTTCTGTCACAAATGTGTAATTATGATATTACAGATTTTCAGGACAAGTGTTTTAAAGGTACATTTCTGTTTCCAAGCCTTTTTCAAAATGGAATCATGGACATACAGCCTGGCACATTTCGGTGTTTGTTCAAACATTGTCAGAATCTTTTCTCTGGAGCTGTCCACAAAGAGTCATTAAAATGCAAAGACCCATCCAGAGATGTCCATTGAACCTTTTTTATTATTCATTTATGGGGTGTGGGCATCGCTGGCTGGGCCAGCATTTATTGCCCATCCTAATTGCCTTTGAGAAGATGGTGGTGAGCTGCCTTCTTCAATCACTGTAGTCCATGTGGTGTGTTGGAGGAAGTTCCAGGATTTTGACCCAGTGACAGTGAAGGGACGGCGATATATTTCCAAGTCCGGATGCTGAGTGACTTGGAGAAGAACTTTCAAGTGGTGGTGTTCCCATGTGTCTGCTGCCCTTGTCCTAGATGGTAGTGGTCATGGGTTTGGAAGCTGCTGTGTAAAGAGCCTTGGTGAGTTCCTGCAGTGCATCTTGTAGATGGTACACATTGCTGCCACTGTTCGTTTGTGGTGGAGGGAGTAAATGCTTGTGGAAGAGGTGCCATTCAAGTGGGCAGCTTTGTCCTGGATGGTGTTAAGCTTCCTGAGTGTTGTTAGATTTGCACTTATCTAGTCAAGTGGAGAGTGTTCCATCACATTCCTGACTTGTGCTTTGTGGACAGGCTTTGGGGAGTCGGGAGGTGAATTACTTGCCACAGGATTCCTAGCCTCTGACCTGCTCTTGTAACCACAGTATTTATATGGCTAGTCCAGTTCGGTTTCTGGTCAATGGTAACCCCCAGGATGCTGACAGGGGGGATTCAGCAATGGTAATGCCATTGAATGTCAAGGGAGCGATGGTTAGATTCTCTCCTGTTGGGGATGGTCATTGCCTGGCACTTGTGTGGTACGACCGTTGCTTGCCACTGCTTGGATTTTGTCCAGATCTTGCTGCATATAGACATGGACTACTTCAGCATCTGAGGAGTCACAAATGGTGCTGAACATTGTGCAATCAGCAGCGAACATCCCCACTTCTGACCTTATGATAGAGATAAAGCAGCTGAAGATGGTTGGGCCTAGGACACTACCCTGAGGAACTCCTGCAGTTATGTCCTGGGACTGAGATTATTGACCTCCAACAACCACAGACATCTTTCTTTGTACTAGGTATGCTCTAATCAGCGGAGAGTTTTCCCCCTAATTCCCCTTGTCTCCAATTTTTCTAGGGTTCCTTGATGTCACTCTGAGTCAAATGTTTGCCTCTGCCACTGGGAGTTACCAAGTAAGACATCCAGAAAAATCATCCCTGGTCTGCTGAGAAAAAAAATCACAAGCAATCTTCAAGTGTCAGTACCTGCATTTTCTAGAAAGGAAGGAGCTTATACTCTCTTCCTACCCATCGAGCCCACCTAACAAAGGAAAACTCCAACTCTTTGACTTCACAAGTCATTAAAGCTGCTAAACTGCACCACACACATGCACGCACAGGCACACTCAGACACACAGACACACAATAATTCTTATCTCATGGACCACTTTGAGGGAAGACCTTTTACCTGGGCAGAATTTGCCCTTGGCGTAAGGACTCGGCCAGGGCTGACAGGGTTGATCAGGAAGCTGACCGCTGCCCACGATCGGGCCCGGAAGGCAATTTGATGCTGGTGGGCCAATTAAGGCCCACCCAGTGTAAAACACAAGCTGCAGTGCTCAGCACTGCCTGTGTGAGTGGGGGGAAGGAGGGCAAGCACGACCTTCACACATGTGCGCGCTACATAAGCTCCCTGATGCAGGGAACTGCCTCAGGGAGATGAACTGATTTTTTTTAAAGATTAAAGTTTTATAAATGTTATAAAACATATCCCCTAATGTGACTCGGTCACAACAGCAGGGACATGTTATTAATGAAAAATAAAGTTGTTATTTGCTTTTGGAAACCTCATCCTTCCTGTGGATGAGGCTTCCAAAAAAGTGCAAAGGCCGCTTGGCCTTTTTGTTTACCCACCAACCATTATGTTGGATGGGCAGTGAAAAATTTATTTAATTTAACTTTTTAATGGCCATAACAAAACTTTTAATTGTCAGCAGGTGCTGCCAACTCTCGCTCGTGCCTGCTGACCAAAATATGGCACCTCATTTTACATTCGGTTGGGTCGGGTGCGCGCCTACCCACCGAGCTAAAAATTTTACCCATGGTTGTCACGTTTTTGATAGTGCTTCTGTTATGACCAGAGCTGGTGTTAATTGCTGCACAAACCAAATCCCTGAGGGAAAGCTGGCTCTTTCATATTCTGAAAACAAGACAATGTGGTGCTGATTTCAGCAGTAGGAAGTTCAGTAACACGTTTGGAATTTTAGAAATTAAAAGCAAAAGTTTTATTAACAGGAAAATAAGAAAACTTAATCACATAAGATTACAGTTATACAGTTAAACTTACTCTTACAAAACATTCCTCAAAAAGACTCTCTACTTGGTTAGACCCACAAGTAAATACCTTCCAGATAACATCCCTTATAAATGTTTAACCATTATAAATCCAGAAATATTACCGAAGGCAAACTGCTGTAACTTTAATAGAGGCAAACGACATGATCTGTAACTCTCTTCCACTCTGCTATGCAATCCAAACTTCAGAATAAAACTTCTTGTGGCAGCCCAAGACTTTTCTGGCTTGACTAGATAGCTGGTTCAAATGGCACCTCCTCCTCGCCCAGAGCTAACAGCTTCCAACTCAACTCCAGCTCTTACCTCAATAGCTCCAGCTCATCAGCTACCTCCATCTATCTCACAGCTCCACAGTAACTCTAAAATGTCTTTTTACCCCTTTCATCTCAGGTTCAAATGAGGTTCACCCCTTTTTGAACAGCAATGCTTTCAAATATAAAATCTTTCATGTCCCTATCTTGTCTTTGCTTTTGGGTCAATAAAATATGATATCCCCCCTTCTATTTACCTATTGAACATCCACAAGATGCAAAAATGTTTTTTTGTTACCATTGATCCCCCTTTGATATTCAAACAAACTCTCAACTTATCCAAAAATGCAAATGTTAGATTTAACCTATTTACCTGTACCTTCAAAGCTAACACCTCTATCCTTTTCATGTTTCAGCCTCCCCAGACAACTTGTCTCCTTTTATAAAAGCAAAATACTGCGGATACTGGAAATCTGAAACAAAAACAAAAATTGCTGGAAAAATTCAGCAGGTTTGACAGTATCTGTGGAGAGACAGAGTTAACGTTTCAAGTCCATGTGACTCTTCATCAGAAGAGTCGCATGCGTGAAAGAGCACACTCTTGGCTCAGGGAATCTTCCCTTGTCCGCACAGGGAGCACATAGCACTTCCTTGTGGACGTCACGCTGGGTGGGCCTTAATTGGCCTGCCCATGTAAAATCGTGGCGCGCCCCAGACTGGGGGCACTGATTGAAAGTGTGCCTCCATGCTCCCACTCCTGAACTTCCCCCCACAACGGTTGGAAAATTCTGCCCATAGACTTTTCTACAGAATAACACAATATTTCCCAAAAATATCAAAAATTTCAGTGAATCAGAACTCAAACCTTCCACTTCATGATGCAATGCTTTGGTAAAAACATTCAATGTGCCACTGGACAATGTTTGGCAATATTGAAAATAACATACAGTTAATAAACTAAAACTCAATTTGCAGAATATATATTTTGGTTGCTTTCTTCTGTTTGACTATTTCATTCACAATTCTAACTGAAATTGCATTACATATCAATTTGCCCACAAAGTTGGAAGTCTTTCAAAAATGCTGAACCAATAATGCTATTTTGCTTTCCTTTTCTTCAGAGCAAAGATCATTTGTTCAGAATGCATAGAATAAATAATTGCTCGATAGAGGATTTCAGGAGTGGTTTTCTGTGCTGTTAAATTATTTACCCAAGAAAATTAGCATTCTGAGGTCAATTTTTTTTTTTGCCATAGCTCCAATGTCAATGACGTGCTTTAGAATCAATGCCATTTTTGCTGTATTCAGATGGAATCAGAATTTGGAATTTAAACCTACTTAAATCCTTTTTTACGAAGGGAGCATGAGATAGATGCTTAAGATCAAACCCTTAAGGGCAAAGGATCTGAAAGATTTCAAAGCCTTATCTCTGTGCAAGAGCTTATGGCACTAGGGAGTCAACAATTTGCTCCTATTGGTTTTAAGGTATGTCTTTTTCAATGTAGGTGCTAAACTTGAGAGAAATTCAAAGGTTACTTTCAGGTACTTGTAAAGAGCAATGAAGTCCTCTTTGAACCACCTTTGGAACAACAAAAACATGACAGAAAGTTATGGAAGAATTGCTGAAATGGAACTCACTTGTTATATATTTTATTTTGGATGACCAGGTTTTCACACAAGAATTGCTATATGATTTATGGTTCTACATCCTGCTTGTTAAAAAGGCATGATTTCCAAATCAAATAAGGGGATTAAATTGATTTTCCTTCAAAGTATCATGCAGACATACCATTTTCCCTGAAGTGGCTTTTGTTTTATTTAATATTGATGAAGAGCTTCTATCTCATCCCATGAACCAGATTATATTTTTTTCTTTTATGGCTGACGAGAATTTTGCTTTTGTGTCTTTGTTTTTAATCCAGACAATTATTCTGACTCCTATCTGTTGCACAGGTAATTTACACACACACACACACACACACACACACACACACACACACACACACACACAAACACACATATAAGAACCTCTGACAGTCTTTTGAAAATAAATTATGTGAGGAAGAACAGTAGACAAGAAGAAAAAGGTCATTCACCCCAGCAGAAGCCCACTGCTTTTGATAGGTCATATACAATTTTCACTGCCATGGAATCATTCCAATGTAGCGAATCTTTTGAAGGTAGCCCAAAACTCAAAGAAGAGCTTTCAGGATGATGAAAGTCTTCAGAAATCCTTTCCAGCCATCAGACAGTAACTGAATGAAAATGGCAGGATATCAATACATGATGAAATATTGTCCACATATATGAAAATCAATACTTATGAATTCTCCACGGCCAATTCTATGATCTTAATATACAGAAACTCGTGTTTTAGCTTTGTATTTAACCTTAAACCTTATTCATTAATCTTAATGAATATGTTGAGTTTCCTTTCGTAAGAGTTAATTGATGCATATGTACCTATATATGATGTGAGTCCAATCCAGATAGTTGTAATTCAAGAGAGAAAAGTAGCCAGCTTTTCTGCGATCATAACCTCAATTAAATAATATGTTTATGTTTATATATCAATACTTATTAACATTTGGAAAACCACCAAATTAAACTCTCCCAACTTTTTCTCAGATACCAAAAAATTCTTTAATTATGTGCATCCCAACTCCAAATGAATTCAAATATTAAATCCTAAAATGATTTGCCTCAATTCTTATTAATTTTCTTGGTAAGAATTTCCCATTGATTGAATACTCTCAACGAATGATAGATAATTGCACATAAATGTTCTTATTTTCACATTTCCACATTCGTCAAATGCACAAATTTCACAAATTAATGTCTGTTGCATTGCATGTATTGATACACAACCCATCTGCTGTTCCTTAGCCCATCTGCTTACATTCCCCTGATATCTTGGAATCCTAGCAATCTTTTTTATAGTGGTCATTGAGGTACGCAGGTTCAGATCAACAAGTTTGATAATATTTGCTAGAAGTGTGTTACTCCATGTTGTGTATGAAAAGTGTGTGGAGGAGGAAGCTCAGGCACAATGCTGAAGAAACTGCATCTGTCACGGGTCCCTGAGAAATTTCTTTTTCATTTATTTTCATTTGCTTTCAAGTTGATTTTCAAACCATCTTGCAATTTAGTCCTGATGTGCGTAACTTAGACAAGTGCCTTGATATTCTTCCAGTCCAGCTGAGCCCCAGAAACAATCTTGACAATATTAACAGAACTATTAGCAACCTGGAGGTCCCACTGTACCCTTCCTGCGATTAAAGTGCACAGTGACACCACAAGATTTAAATCCACTTTTTGATGAAAATAAAGGTTAAAACAAAATCTGGAAAATTTAAATTATATTACTTGAGATAATTGAAGTGTTTTGCATTATGCTATTATAAATGTTTCAGCAAAAGGCACACAAGAATGCATGATTTTGTACACAACTGGTTAGCAATGAACGTTGGGCAGATTGGCAGTTAAAAATTGAATGCCCATTAAATGTTCTGCTCAATTCTACTCAAACCAATGCAGCTGAATATTGGTTGTGAAGAGTAATGGAATGCAGATATGATACTGTCAATTTTGCATGACCACCCAAAATGAATTTATGCCACCATGTTTCACAAAATTTTGTACGATAATATTACTCTAACATCTTCTCCATCATCAAATCCTGAGCAGAGCTATGGCTGCTTTTCAAGTGAAGTGAAAAACCTCTGTTTTGTCTGGTTGGAAATTTCCAATAGTCATTTCAATTTCCTTGCATATCATAGGATTTTGTAAACTGAGGTACTATAGAAAGACAGGATAATTTTTATTCTGTTGCCAATTTGTTTATTTTCAATGGCTCTCAATTTGGGTCAATTGAAACTCAAAAGAATTATCTGACCAAGGCAAATTTTTATAATTACCAGGATAGGGAATCAATCTTTTTTTCCACTGGCTTTCTATGGCTGTTCTAAACTGGGCAACTGAAATCATTTGTGGCAACTCAGGTAAAAATTAACTAATCACGTTCATGTCAAAGATTGAAACTGGCACTTTCTCATTTTTAATTGACCATTTAAATACAGAACAATAATCACTGCTCATAAGAACATACCAGGAGCATTAAAAAAACAGGCATGAGCAGGTTTCTAGATATTACTAAGCTCAGGGAAATGCATAAGGAAATGAACATTTTAATTAACTTGGTAACAAATAGGCACTTAACTTTATCCAGGAGTTGGTTTTGCTTCATTATCCATTTCTTTGGTACAATTTGAGTTTACATAAATTCTGTAGAGATTGCAAGTTTCAGAAACATTGGCTAATCTGCTTTCAGATTCCTTTTTAATAAAGTACAATTCATATTTTACATAATAATTCCATTTATTCCCACAGCTGAATTATTTTTGTGTAGTCCTGCTTGATTCCAACCAGCTCCTGAGAAAAGCTTCATCACCTCATTAAATACAGGTTATTAAAAAGGTGATGAGCCTGCATATAACTGTAATACTCTGTGATGCCTCAGGACAAAGTTTCACAAAAATGATCACTGTTCTGCTCAATCTAACTTTAATGGATATTCCCATGCTGAAACACAGAATTATATAACAGCAAAGATTCACCTAAATTAATAAAAAAAACTTCTCATTCCAACGAGGTAGACTTATGCCACAATGCAAGTGCTTGCAAAAGAAAAAGAAAACAAGAAAGAAATGGGAAAAAATAAAATAAACAAGCAAAAAGGAGAGAAAGCAAAGAAGTGAGAGGATGGAGAAAAACAGAGAGATAATGTGAAAGAGAGAGCAAAGAAAGGTGAGAAGGGAAAGAAAGAGAACAAGGACAGAGAGACAGAGAGATAGAGGAAGAGGAAGAGAGTGAAAGAAATAAAGAAAATGAGAGCACGAGAAAGTGAGTAAAGAGACAGAAAGAATGAAAGACAAAGAAGAAGAAAGAAAGAGAGGCAGCGAGAAAGGAAGAGAAACAAAAAGAGAAAGATTAAGCAGTAGACAAGAGCAAAAGAATGAAAAAAAGAAAGGAAATAAGAGACTGACAGAAAGAATGAGAGGAAGACAGAAATAACAGAATGTTGAGAAAAGAAAATAAAGAAGGATAGGAAGAGAGTAGAGTTTCTGTTAAGTTGCAGTTTGGCCAAATGCAGCAAAACCAGTGAAAAACATTGCAGAATTTCAAGCACAAGCCACGTTCTGGGCAAATCAAGGCCTGAGTTTTGTCAACGGGGCGAACAGCCTGACATTAGCTGGAAATGCATGTCACTGGCATGCACAGGTGGCCAGAGGGCCTACCCTTTGAATCTTACAGGTGGCAGCCAATTAAGTGGCTGCTGCTGGGGTTGCCATCCTATTCAGGATGGCAGTCCACCCCTGAAAACTGGCCCAATCAGAGGGCTGACAGCTCAGCAGCGCCACCAGAGGCAGTGGCCACTTCTGACTCAGGCAGGTGCTCTGACACCTACAGAAGGTGAGCAAAAAACTGATTTTATCTTTATATAAACCAATTTTCAGGTTTATTAATAAAACTGTACCAGTTTACCACTCTTAAATTTATTGAGGAGTATTCAGTAATGAGGGAAAAATGATAACGAATTATATTCTAAAATGCTGTCCAATTTTTCTAATTCGTGGGAAGAATTTTCCCATCGGCAAGCGGGAGGGGGCCCACTTGCCGATGTGTAAAATGACGCGGGCATCCGGACATCACCGTGCATCATTTAGGTTGTCAGTTCGGCAGGTTCGCAGCTGACATGACTGCGCACCCGCCAAACTATCAAAGGCCATTAACAAAGTCATTAAATTTGTTAAAAATGCTGCCCATCCAACCTTAAGGTTGGGGGCAGGTGAAGAGACCAAGTGGCCTTTGCATTTTTCAGGAAACCTCATCCATGGGCGGGATGAGTTTTCATGAAGGATTTATTATTTAAATAAAATTTTTTGATAAAGTTAATGGACATGTCCCAGCTCATTTGATAGTTTCACATGAGGGGACATGTCCTTAAAATTTTTTCACCTTTATTAAGTATTCCAGAACTTAAACTGATCTCGCATGTATGTGCGAAAGACCGCAGACCCCTACTCAGGGAATCCCCCTCGCCTGCACAGGGAGCACCCCCACACAACCCCTCCCCACCCTCACAATGGAGGGAAAACTTTTCCCCATGAAAGACTTTACATTTGCCATTAGGCAAATGAGTTTGAGCAAACACTTCAAAAATAACAAAACTGAGCAGAATTTTGAACATCATTTGCGCCCGGATTGTCAATTGCACTCCAAGCAGAAACTCTATCCTAAAAGAAAAATAGAAAGAACTTGAATTTGCATAGCGCCTTTCATGACTACAGTCAAAGTGCTTTTGAAATGTAGTCCCTGCTGTAATGTAAGAATCAGAGCAGCAAATTATGACCATTAGGATTCCAGGAAGCCTTACTGCTGTGATGAAGACTGAGGAAAATTTAGCATTTCAAGCATCACAACTAATAAGCTTCAGTGACTTCCCAAACCATTTGAGCCACTGATTTTAACATATTTAATAATCAATGTAATTATTACTCAACACTATTGTGTAAACTTTTCTTGATTTACAAGGTTTATTTATTGTGTAAAAGGACCTCCAAGGGTCACCTTTCCCTTCTATTTTCCTTCATTAATTGGCTGCCAGAGTTCACAATAAATCTTTTTTGGAGTGAAAGAAACATTGCCATATGGCTGGGAGTGGGAATGAATAATAGTAAGGCAGCAGCTTCATTGAATACCAGCTACGGAATGTTTACAACGAGCATTTCCTTCCTTACAAGTCAGTAATTGCTGATAATGAGGTGCCTTGACAAACAAGTTAGATGAGCTTGATGTCACAGCAAAGCCTTTCATTTGATAACAAGATAAGTATTTCTCTATTACAATACAAATATTATGGCTCCTACAGGTTATGATGCAGCTGTTACATTTATGATGATCAAGAGATCAGTACAACTAAATTATTAGGCTTAGCTAGTTCCCAAGCATAGTTGTTTGACTTTAATTAATTTAATTTAATGTTATTTGTTTAAAATCATTGAATTTAAACCATGTTGGCAAGATGTGTAACCTAAATAATGGCCTAAATTTTGCAGTTGCTAGCAAATTGGCATTGTGGCAACATCACTATGCTAGCAATCCAGAGGCCCAGGCTAATACTCTGAGGGCATGGGCTCATATCCCACCACGACAGCTGGTGGAATTTAAATTCAGCTCATAAAATCGTGAGGTTGAAAAGCTAGTCTCAGTCATGGTGACCATAACAACTATTATTGATTGTTGTAAAACCCATCTGCCTTAATAAGGTTCTTTAGGGAAGGAAACCTGCCATCCTTACCAGGTCTGACCTACATGTGACACTAGACACAAGCAATGTGGTTGACTCTTAACTGCCTTCTGAAATGGCACAGCAAGCCATCCAGTTCAAGGGTAATTAGGGATAAACATCAAATGCTGGCCTTGCCAGCAATGCCCACATCCCATGAAAAGAATTTAAAATGTGATGATGCTCACTGCTGATCTTACGGAAAGCTGCCAACAAAGATCCAGGGAGCTCTGTGGCATAGATTTCACCTTTCCCGGCATTAATTTCATTCCAGTGTCAGCTAATGGAGGATCCTTGGCACCCCACACCAATGATGTAATCAAGCAGATGAAGTATCCTGTCACATTGCACAATTCTCACAGACAGCAAATCAGGAAGTAAAATGTACTGATAATCCTTTTTAATCATATCAGAGAGAGGAAAGTAAAGATTGGAGCTAAGGTAGAAGCTGAAATATCATAAACAAACTTTTCAAAAATATTTTTATAATCTATAAAATTTTTAGCATTGAATGGACAAATTTGACAATTCCACAAATTAGTTTTTCAGGGCCAGAGACATTGTTCAGCAGTAATTATGATTTTGTACACCATTAAAAATGCAGTTATAGCTGTTATATTTACAGGCATAATTTAACAGTGTAATTAATAGTGTGAAAAAGTGTAGGAAATTTGTGTGAAATCAAATGATTTCTAAAATTTCCATCTACAGGGACTTCAAAAGCACATTATATGGAGGAGCGTGGAATCACAGATCCCTGTATTTAACTGAGCATGTGCAGACAATAGACGTTGTTGCCAGTTTGACAATTATAATGATCGTGATTGCTGACAGTTTTTCCATCATTACAACCACAAAGGCTGGGCCAATGTGACAGTCTTGAGAGTATACAGCTGAATCAGACAGTGCAGCAAGAGACCCATCTTTTAAAAGAACAACAAGTACATTTTCATGAATTATGCTGTGACAAAATTCCTCGATTTCTAGTTCAATCGGTTTACATAATGACTATTGTTATGTCACCTTTTAGTAGGGAACACAAGGTTATTTGGATTGGCATTATCCAGATTAACATGAATCAGCTCCAGAAATAACTGTACTAGAATCCATTTATTCAATAACAAGTCTCATTGTTTTAATCTGCGTACGATGGTTGTGTAGATGCCCTGTGTTCAAAGACTCTCCTGGTGCTTTACTGAAACACTGTTAGAAGTAGAGGAGGCACAAAGTCAAAAAGCAGTTTCTCAAATAATATGAAGAATGTCAGAACTGAAGGGTCACATGTCTCAGTCACATGACTCAGTCCCTTTCAAGCTTCCATTGATCTTCTGAGAAGATAATGGCTCCTGCTACTTGGTATTACCTTCATATAGCAAAGATGTGTCCTGCCCAACAGTTGTCTTTCAGATTATTTGGCATCTGCTGGATTTTGCAGTGTACAAACATGCTACTGCACCTGCTGAAATAACAACAACTATGGTACTTGAAATATAATTATTTGACCTTAAAGCCCTTTGCAACAATCTGAGGGTACAATAAGATGATAAATTTACGTTTTATTTCTTTGCATCTGATCAAACAGAAACAGAAAACAAAGGGGTAACTCCAATAAACAAAAGATTGTTAATGAATAGATACTGATGTACTGGATTTGAAGGACTGCATTTGCAGTTGAGAGCATGGCAGAAGGCAAGAGGTTCCCTTGTTTTGCTACGGGTAGTTAAAATGCAAATCGGTTTACTACTTAATGGATACTTCATAAACAGGCTTATGAAGTTGTTACATGTACAAATTTCATGAAATAAAGAGTCCCCAAAGTTTCTTTGGCCACCTGTTCTATTCCAGCTGGAAAATCAATAGGAGATACGAAGGAGCAAATGGCTAATGGGCCAATCCTATAAGACATGATCTGAGCAGGTAGTAATAGGAAGCAAAGAGCCAAGTGGTGGAATCTTGTGCCCTCCCTGATGGTGAGCTTAGTGGTGGGGGGTAGAGGTGAGAATGGCAGGCAGGGACCCTGCCCCCTTCCCCCCTCCACCCCAATTAAATTTGTGGCTGATAGGCCCATGGATGGCCTTCCTGCCCTGCCACCAAATGAGGCCCTTTATGGGACAATTAATGCCTACTTAAAGGGCCTCATTCCACCACTGCTGGTATTAACCCACCGGCGGCTGGGGGGGCTCACCATGTGAGGAACATGACAGGCAAACCCTGTTTTTTTTTGCTGTGGGCTCTCAGGAGTTAGTGGGAGGATCTTTTGTTCAAAGGCACTCATTGCCTAAACAAGGGACCTGTCATCAAGAAGGGAGGGGCCACTGAAAGCCATTCCCCTGCGCTCACCTCCTTCCCCAGTGACCTGCCCCCTATGACCCCTCTCCCATCTTCAGGCACTCGTGCCTGCATCCCTTGTCGAACATCGGCCTCGGGTGAGTTTCGTACTGGCAGCAATCACCAATAGTCCCTCCATTGGGGGGCGCTGCTGAGTAAGAAACAGCTGCTAATTGGCTGGCAGCTCTCAGCAGGCAGGACTTCTAACCCTGGGGTCCTTGACCCTGGCAGAAGGCACACTACTGGCCTATCAAGAGCATGAGTGGCACCAAATACGGCAGGCTTTCTCGAAAAGAGGCGACACGGGGGTCTTGCTGGCTCTCCAGCTGGTGGTTGAGACCCCCATTGCCTCCACAAGATCCTGCCCAAGGATTGCAGACAGCATTTCCCTGTGCTGACCAGAACCTGAATCAGCAGAGAGAAATAAAAATAAACATCCAAGTGAGTTAGTTCTAACTCCCTAATTTAACAAGGTTTATGCAAAAAAAAAATCTTAAGTTAGCCTGTTCTAAATTTTCTTAATACAAAGTACTTCACCATCAAATTATTATCCAGGAACATTGAGATGGCAGCCATTAGCTTTCATGAATCGTACCTCATTGATAAAATCAATTCAATAGGACAATGTTTGCTTGGGGTTATCATTTATATCTCTACTTCTCTTCTCCACCAACTCTTTTTCTCTTGAACCAAGCCAAAAACAGCCACATTTAATGTGGGTAACAATGGATTTAAATGTAATTTTACATACAACTGTAGTAGAATGGTTTGATACATAAAGGTTAATGTAGGACTGAGTACAGAATCACCCACATGGTGATGTAAGAAGGCACATGACCTAGACCTAGGGTTAGTATGGTGTTGGCCAGAGACTTGTTAAGTCCTAGGAAACAGATAGCTTCATGCCTGTACCCTTGACTGTATATAGGTATATAGTTAAAAGTAGTCAATAAAGACCTGCTGTTAGCATTCAGAAGACTACAAAGACTCCCTTAACAGGCACCTCTTGAAGCCAACACCATCCCAACCTGGTGGCTGTTCCAGATCAAAAACCCCTCACCCTCACAGAAACGCTAGAAGACTAAGAAAAATAACATCTTCAATGGATTCTGAACTGAAAGAAGCTCCCAAGTGAAGCTTTAGATGCTGAGAAAATTCACCAGTAAAAGCTCCAGAGAGAAGTGCCTGGAAACTAAAGGCAGAAGTTTTGCTGCTGCAGAAGTCTCCATTGAATTCACTTGGAAGTCAAGCTTTCGCAACAGAGTTCATAGCCTGTAAGGGTGAGCTACATTCTTTTACTTTCCAAGCAGCAACCAACCCTGAGAAGCCCCTTCAGTCAAAAGTGCTGTTTGAATAAAACCCATCTCTAATCCGGATCCCCAACTCCAAGCCTCAATATGTAGCCTCTGAGTTGAAAAAGGAAAGAATAATTAATAACTAAATTACTCAGCCTCTCAGGAACTTTGTGGCCATCAGAATCCTTACACAGCAAGCCCACAGTTCATCCAAATGCCTCGTTACTCATAAAGCCACATGGCTGATTAAATCAAGTCGGCAGCCAGCTGACAAATGCAGCCATTGTTGAAAATTCTTCCCGAAGTCTGACGCTGCCATTTTGCGTAACCTGCCAAAATGGGCAAGTGCAGGAAATCCATAGATAAAAACAAAAAACTGCGGATGCAGTTCTGTGGAAGGGTCATGAGGACTCGAAACGTCAACTCTTTTCTTCTCCGCCGATGCTGCCAGACCTACTGAGTTTTTCCAGGTAATTCTGTTTTTGTTCAGGAAATCCATTGTTGTGCAGTGAATGGTGGCACGATCTCGGAAGCCTGTAAGCTCTTAAAGCTGCATCAACACTTTTAAAATCTTCAACATGGATCACAATTCCACATTTCCAACTCTACTGGGACTCACACAAGGCCCAGACCTTGGAGTCTTTGGAGGAGAAGATTTTTAACATACAGCGTTGCTTCAAGTTTAAATTAAAAAAAATCATAAGCCAATTGTAGACAACGTCATTGCATGACAGGACATTGATAAGTCATCTGCCAAATTTGAGGAAGGTTTAAAATTCTTTGACATTTATTTCAACTTGAGATCCAACAAAATATTCGAAAGAGCTAAATTGCAGAAACGAGTCCAACTGCCTGGGGAACCTGTTTTTCATCATAAATGATCTCCATAGGATTCTAGAAGGATGTGAATATGGAGATTTGAAATCTGAGCTCATCTGAGACAGAATCACGGTGGGTGTTTCAGACAATTCACTCTCTGACTTCTTACAAGCTAAAGATGATCTTACCCTAGACAGGGCAACCCAGATACAAAAATAGAAAATGCTGGAAAAATGCAGCAGCTCTAACAGCATCTGTGGAGAGAAAGACAGAGGGCAAAATTTTCCCCACGTTGCTTGGGGGGGGGGGGGGGGGGGGGGGAGGGGGGAGTGCGGGGGCGGGCGTGGGCAGACGGCCCTCCAATTGGCACCCCTGATTGGGGCTGCACTGCCACCTTTAGTGGGCAAGCCAATTAAGCCCTATGCGCTACCTGTGCGGGTGGTGAGTATTCCTAAAATTGGAAGTACGCTCTTTCGCGCATGCAAGACTAAGTGCTGCCTCAGGGAGATAGGTTCCCAAAGTAAAAAAAGTTGCTGCAGTGAAAATTTCATTCACCATCCATGTCCCCTCCATGTGACAATGTCACATGAGTTGCGACATGGACATAACGTTAATTAAGTGTCTCTTAATTTTTTGATTCAGCAATGAAACCTCATCCTACCTGTGGATGAGATTTCATGCTTTTCCAGGTGGCCGTCAGCGCTCCTGACCTGCCCGCCAACCTTAAGGGCAGGTCCACTAATGAGCTTAATTGTTTTTTGAATGGCCTAAATAGGCCGTTGACAGGTTAGCAGGTGCGCAACTGACCCGGCTGCGCCCCCGCCTACCTGACAATGCAAATGACGCGGGATGACATCCACCCGACGTCATTCCGCATCATTTTATGCGTCGGCGAGCGGGACCCTCCCCCGATGTGATGATCTGGCCCCGAGTTAACGTTTAGAATCCGTATGACTTCTTCAGAGCTAAAGTGAAGTAAAAATGTGATGACGTTTATACTGTTTAAGGGGGGATGGAGCAGGTGAAGCTGGATAGAAGGCCAGTGTTAGGTGGAGGCAAAGGAGAGATTGCCAAAGGTGGTATAAACAAAACATCAAAGGGGTGTTAATGGTACTGGTACTGGCTAAAGGGGGTGCTAAAGGTGACATTAGGGATAGGAAGCAGAATGTGATAATAACTGGACAAGGGTAAGCACTTTGGAAAGAACAACATGCATAAGTGACAGATGGTCCTAGTGCAGGTGAGGTAGAGGGAAGAGACGGTGGTGGGAAAAAAGGTCAAAAATTGGATAAAAGGTGGAAATAAAACAATTAATAAAGTGAAAATAAATAACAATAAAAAAGTGGATAAAAAATAAAAGTGAATATTTAAAAATTGGGATACAAAAGGGGTGACGATGGAGGAGAGAGTTCATGGTCTCAAGCTGTTGAACTTTAAGTTAAGTTTGGAAGGCTGTAAAGTGCCTAATTGGCACTTTAATTGCAGATGAGGTGCTGTTCCTCCAGTTTGCTTTGGGCTTTACTGGAACATTGCAGCAGGACAAGGACAGACATGTGGGCATGAGAGCAGGGTGGTGTGTTGAAATGGCAAGCAACAGGAAGGGCTGGCTCATGCTTGCGGACTGAGTGAAGGAGCTCTGCAAAGCTGTCACCCATTCTGCGTTTGGTCTCTCCAATATAGAGAAGACCACGTTGGGAACAGAGAATGCAGTAGACCAAAATAAAGGAGGTGCAACTTAAGCACTGCTTCACCTGAAAGGTGTGTTTGGGCACTTGGATTGCGAGGAGGGAGGAATTAAAGGGGCAGGTGCCGCACCTTCTGCGATTGCATGGGAAGCTGCCGTGGGTGGGGGATGAGGCATTGGGGTGATGGACGAGTGGACCAGGACGTCCCGGAGGGAACAGTCCCTAGAGAATGCTTACAGGAAGGGTGAAGGGAAGATGTGTTTGGTGGTGGCATCACGCTGGAGTTGGTGGAAATGGTGGAGGATGATCCTTTGAATGCGGAGGCTGGTGGGGTGAAAAATGAGGACAAGGGGGCCCTTATCATGGTTCTGGGAGGGAGAGGAAGATGTGAGGGCAGAGGCACAGGAGGTTGGTTGGACACGGTTGAGGGCCCTGTCAACCACCGTGGGTGGAAAACCTCGGTTAAGGAAGAAGGAAGACATTTCAGAAGCGACGTTTTGGAAAGTGGCATCATCGGAACAGATGCAACGGAGGTGAAGAAACTGAGAGAATGGGATGGAGTCTTTATGGGAAGTGAGGAGCTGTAGTCGAAGTAGCTGTGGGAGTCGGTAGGCTTGTATTGAATATTGATGGATAGTCTACCACCAGAAATTGAGACAGAGAGATACAAGGAAGGGAAGGGAAGTGTCGGAGATGGCCCATGTAAAGAAAATGGAGGGGTGGAAATTGGAAGCAAAATTGATAAAAAATTTTCCAGGTTCAGACAAGAGCATGAAGCGGCACCGAAACAGTCATCGATGTACCGAGAAAAGAGTTGTAGGAAGGGGCCACAGGAAGAGTCATACGGACTCAAAACGTTAACTCTGTCTTTCTTTCCACAGGTGCTGTTAGACCTGCTGAGTTTTTCCAGCATTTTTTTGTTTTTGTTTCAGATTTCCAGCATCTGCAGTATTTTGCTTTTATCTTAAGACAATCCATATAGTTAGACTGTCTGAGCTATGTGGACAACACAGGACAATCCTAAGTTGAGAGAATACAACATGGGGCAGAAGCCAACCCTCAGTCCATCTTATTAGGTCACAAAGGCACAGAGGCAATTCAGGTCAGAGAAAGCAATCCCTGAACTGCCCAGGAGAGTGACCTTGCCAATGCTGCAGTGCAAAACACCCTTACAGGAAAGATCAGTGTCCTGCGAGTACTGTCCAGTGCTTCCACTGCAACAGACAGGGACACTTTGATAAACTGTGCAAGTCAAAACCCCAGCACCACACAAACATCCCAAAGATAATCCACCAGTTTGAGAGTGAAGACCCAAAAGATTCACAGCCATTCTTCTTGGGGGACATCAGAGAATTCAGTTCTTCATTTTGGAATGCTGACATCCTGGTAAAGGGTCTTCTAACCGATTTTAAATTAGGTTCAGATGCCAGCGTGACAGTCCTGTCAGACGAGGAACCATAGCTCAAAGGCCTTTGGCTTTGAACAATGATCACTCTACTTAATGGAGCCGGGGAGCAGGGTCCAACACCCAGTCATTGGCATGATCCTGGAACCACTGAGGTATGGCAGCAAACAAATATTTGGGCTGATGTCCGTTATCCATAACCAGCCTTTCTCTCTTCGCAGGATCTCCTCTAAATGGCAGAGGATGTAAAGGCTACCACTGCCATTGCCCAATCAGTCCTAGAGATGGAGGATGAGTGGCTGCTGCCACCATCAGGTCCTCCCTGCCTCCCTGGTGCCCCAGGAGCTGGCTCAGTGTCCTGGTTCCGAGTCCCCATGTCGCCCTGGCTTTGGGCCCCTAAGTTCAGAGCCAGGGCAGTGGTGTACAGGTTGGAGGGCATACCCATGATTGTATCCGCGACATGTTCAGTTTGCCGCCATCTCAAGCACCTCTCATTGAATTTCTGATGGGGGCAACCTCTGCTTGCCCATCCACCATTGACACTTTCCTTGTTTAGTGCCACGGCAAAAGCTCCCCTTGCCACTCTGCAGGAATCTTTTAACATGGCAGGGCTCTTCAGGCCTCATCTGTACAGAGGACACTCACCAAAGTCATCCAGGTCAAGGGGAGTAGGAGATCAGCAACCTCTGTCCAGTGCAACAGCAAGTGAGGGGGGAGCACTGCGACAGAGCACTCGGAAACACTTTAAGAAAACTCCACAACAGTCAGCAAGCGGGTCACATGGGTATGTTCATGATATGTCTCATGCTAATCATGTGAATAAACTTTAGGTTTACTGTCTGCATTGCAGAGGCTTTTGAATATGTCATTGCCATTGAACTTCTTTTGGAAGATAAGAGCTTTAATAATTGGAAGCGAGGGAAATAAATGCCCGCTTTCTGGCATCCCCTCTTGCTCAAGGGCATTCCCTCTCTGAATGGTGAGGTGATGGAGGGTGCAGCATACTATGACCATGAGTGACACATGTAATGGAGTGTACTGCAATGCCCCCCCCGATGTATTGAATAGCAAGGACTCAACACGGTGAGTGTGCTGATAGGATGTTGCCATGAATCTCATATTCCACATGGAACGATGATGAGACACATGCAGTGACACTTGTGATGGAGCATACAGCAATGCCCCTCATTTGTTGAGGCATCTGAACCTCATCTTCAATGGCCCAATTGTCTGCTCCATGATGGCCCTGGGGCTTCCATGGCTGTCGTAGCTCCTCTCTGCATCTGTTTTCGGGACACTCACTTCAGTCATGAGCCACCTCTTCAATGGGTAACTCTTGCTATCTAGAAGCCAACCATCCTGGGCATCAGGGCTGCTGGACAGGTCTGGCACCTGAAAGTTATGCAGAATGTATAAGTTATGGCTGCTGCCTGTGTACCTCGCGCATACTTGCATAATCTGTCGATTGTGGTCACAAACTAGCAGGATGCTCAATGAGTGAAATCTCTGTTAATAAATATACAGGGCTGGCCAGCTAGAGCATTTATGGTGACTTGCATACAACTAATCACTCCCTGGACCTTGGGGAAACCTGCGATCACCGCAAAACGTCTGGCTATTTCCAGTTGACTCTGGCGGTCCATTGAGAAAGGAATGTAATTACCTGCCCTATAAACCTTGCATCTGTGAAGATCTTGATATTGTGGTGTGCAGTAAGCTGTGTAATGCCACTGAGGTCTCCGCACACTGCCAGAAAGGATCCTGTTGCAAAGGAGTTCAGCACAAGTTACCTCTCCAGCTATAAGCAGTGTGTAACCATCAATGCAGTTGGAAGAGATCTCCCTGCCAGCATGTCACAAACAGAGGTGACTTTGGCTCAAGGCCTCCTCTAGCATTATGTCTTGGTCATCTGAAGGTAGCTCAGTCTGAGGGGCAGCATAAATCCTTCCGCACCTCTATTGTAGATTCATGATGGCTTCATCACATTCTTGGTCTTATGCACCTTGCCAACCTCATGTACCACCTGTGCATCCTGGACCTCTTGATCTCCTCTTCTTCCTCTCATTCAATCTCCACCTCCTCTTCACTGGAGGATGTGTCTCCCACAGAGAAAGCTCTTTTCATGTCTTCCCTAGTGAGAAAGCTGAGGTGCTGGTGAGGGTCAAAATCCACCTCAACACCAAGGCCTCAAAATAAGAGAAGTATAAAATAGAAACTCTGCTTTATAAATCAAGCACTGCCAGCACTCCCTGAACTGCTGAGTTCAAACTCAGGATTTAGCTGGAGACTTTAAACATGCCCTTATAAGCTAACTGTTAAAAGAAAAGGGAAACCGACCTGGCGTGAAACACACTGTCCAAGCGTTTTATCATTTTTTATGCTGATGGGCTAAGGAAACTGAGACCAATTGTTTTTTAATGAGACATTAAACTGAGGCCCTGTTTGCTCTCTCAGGTGGACACGGAGGCTGGGATTTTCCGGCCCTGTCAGGGGCGGGATCCGCTGACTACTGACCTGCGACCGGGCCGGAAGATCGCGGCGGCGGGTAGGTGCGGAAAATCCCGCCGGAAGGATCCGGTGGCATTGCTTTGGGGAAGAGCAGGGGGGTTATCCCCGATGTCCTGGCAAGCTCACACCACGTATTATTTGAGTCTGTTGGGACATTAATAAGCTTAAATAACCAATTTAATTAAATTTGAATAAGGTGGCTGGGCTCCTGACTTCTAGCCTTGTTCACCTGCCATATCACCCAGGTCGGGTGTGATAAAGTTGGGAACGTGACCTGACGTCATCACGTGTGCTGATCCATCAGTGCGTGCGTAAAACACTCCCATTTTTGCACTATTATTCAGCCCATTGTTTTTGCAGACCTAGAGCACCTTAGTCTAATTGACACCTACGGTATCGAGCCCTCATTTTTAGCTCTGAAATCTTTGCTGTTTATTATCGACAGTAATAAATACTACAAATCCAGGACAGACACACTTCAATAAACAATGAATTTCCGGTTTCCTAAAGATACATCAACTGACCCAGTCAGAAATATCAAACAGGTGAGAATGGTCAACATGTGCCCTCATTACTCGCACCAGTTAAACTACCTGATCTGGAATGCACTGCCTGAAAGGATGGTGGAAGCTGATTTAATGGTAACTTTCAAAAGGAAATTGGATAAATATTTGAAGGAAAAACATTTCTAGGACTATAAGGGAAGCTTAGGGGTGTGGGACTATTTGGATAGGTCTATCAAAGCCCAGGTACAGGCATGATGGGAAGAATGGTACCTTTCTGGGCTGTATCAGTCTATAATTCCATGTTAACTGTTTTTCTGAAGTGTCAGTACACAATGACGGTTTGGAGAATTTCTCAAATTTAATTTTAACTTAAAATGAATAAATAATACATTTTACTGAATACTGTCACTGACCTCTCAAATTAATCTTTACTGGGTGCAATTCTTTTGAAAACAGTTTATTCTCAGTTCTTCCCTATTCACAGTTGCCTGTGGTCATCATTTTGCTTAAACTTACTGTCATTTCCATGTACTTTCTTTCTTTGTGTTTCTTGACTGCGAGTTCTGCCAGCTTTCACTCCCTCTTCCTTTCCGTGATCTTGTGTAAGAACTTTTGTTGCTCCGTGGCCTCACCTCATTATCTTCTTTCAGTGGTTTCAACCTGACAACCTGTCAAGCCGTAACTAAATTACCAATTTCTTTCTATTGTGTGGGACATTTGCCGCCTTGTATAAATATTGTTCTTTTGTTGACATTATTATTTTGTGCTGACATTGTTCTACTATCTACATCATACTAATAAAACTGCACTGCATTTTCAAATGATTCCAATTAAGTAATTGGTGTAGCAGAATAGGCCAACTCTATCAAAAGTGCTCGTTCATTTGTGGAGTACCAGTTCAAGGTTTTCTAACTTGCTGGACTTGACATTCAGAGTGATATTATGAATGGAATATTATACTGTACAGAACTGAATATATATTGGTGTAAATGGCAAAAGTAATGAGTAAGATACACCATCATATCATCCTACCTGAAAGACAAGTGCTATCAGGAAGTGATATATAGCAGTTGTCCAGCTAACTAGAAATGAAAGGGATTGGTTGACACAAACATATTACAGAACTAGTTTGAATCTACATAATTATTTTAAGCTGATTTGCATCCCTTTAGTTTCTAGCTGGATGGAACTGTCAGCACAGTCCGATTAAAACCTGCTATGGAAACAGTTGAATATTACAGGCATAAAATTACTTGTCAACTAAAGGATTTGCAACTGCAGTATTAAAATTCAAAGCACTGTTACGATTTAAAGCTTGAATAAAGTATGAAGTTAATACACATATTATAATGAGTCCAGATTTGACTATGCTGAATCTCAGCATGTGGTAATGAAAAATACCAACCGTAAATTGGGAGACAGCAGTGGAATGTATTCCAAGTGTCTTGTCCCATTATAATTTGGAGACTGGTGTTAAAAGCTCAACCAGCTGGCAGAATGTAATGATCTGAAGTTCCGAACTCAAACAAAATTGGACAGGTCTTTCAATCTAATACCATCTACTCCACATGTGAAATAGAGGTGCATATCAATAAGCTGGGAGCTCACACATGAGATCAATACAATTTGGATATCTTTTTCCACTCATGTTTGATGTAGCGACAATCTTTAGTAGTCTGTTTCACATAATCACAACTGGTTACAGCTGCATGGCCTTGATTAAACATGCAAGTTGTCACTCTGTGATCAAGAAGTGAGTAGAGATGGTATAGAGTGGGAAAAGGTACACAAGTGAGAAGCTATGTTGGGTCGAGTGAATGAGAAAGATTATTAGGATACAATCATTCGATGATACAGAGGAGGCCATTAAGCCCATGCTGCCTATATAAGCTCTTTAAAAGCTAACAAATTAGTTCCATTCCCCTGGTCTTTCCCTACAGCCCTGCAAATTCTCCCTCTTCAAGTATTTATCCAGTTCCCTGTTGAAGTGAAGTATATGAACGAGATATGAAGCCTGATTGATAGAGATTGTTGGTAGGTGAATGATAGGGATGTGGTAATTTGGGCAGTGGCTGAGGCTAGTAATGATATGGCAATCGAAGATACATTTATTGACCCTGACCATTCATCTGAAATCATTGAGCTTCATGCAGCATTGCATCTAGCTTCTCAGGATGTGACTCCTGCCATTGACCTCCATATACCCTCCCACTGCTCCTGCTGCCTGCTAAGTTTGTGCCTGGAGAAATTCCTGGTTCCCTACAGATACAGGGCGTCTCTCCTCCTTTCTACCTTCTCTATCAAGATCTCCAGTGC
Organism: Carcharodon carcharias; assembly: GCF_017639515.1. Taxonomy (NCBI): domain Eukaryota; kingdom Metazoa; phylum Chordata; class Chondrichthyes; order Lamniformes; family Lamnidae; genus Carcharodon; species Carcharodon carcharias. Next base: position 134,551,255 of record NC_054474.1, on the reverse strand, counting down.
ACCGCTCGAAAACTGAGGAGCCAATTTTCCCTGATATTATGTCATTCTGCACTGATTAGACTGACTTCCTGCATGATTGTCAGTACCTGCTGCTCCAGCCACAAGGCACCACCTGTTTAAAAGGTGCAACTTATCTTTACAAAGCACAGGCTCATTTTAATTGGTGCTCGCCACTCACAAAATTGGCCGCCTGCAGATGTGTCCAGTCAATCAACAGGTGGATACTCATATCATTTAAACAAACAGTAGTACAGAGTTTGCATGCTGTCTACATCACAATCAATGGCCTTGAGCCAATCGCACTTTGTGGTCCCTTCAACCATTTTCAAGTTCTATTGAATTTAGCTCCTATAACTTTGCAATATTTGTTTCACATAATAAAAGTTTGAACTACATATGGAACAAGGTGTGATGCAGTGACACCAATGCCTTAGGGCTATTGCCATTGTCTACATTCTTTGCTTAAACTGAGTACGGCATCCAAGTTGTAAACAAATTCTTTCCTTTTCAATCCGAGGAATTGTACCTGCCACCTCTCCAAGCAATGGTTCTTATTAATTTCAACTTGTTCGTTTGGGAGCATTGTCATCTGAGTCAGCATTCACAAACTACTCCAGGACTAGAGCACGTAATCTAAACTGACATGAAAATGCAGTGCTCAGGGAATGCTGCAGCGCTATCTTTCAGGTCAGAAATTAAACCAAAGTCATGTCTCTATTCCTGAAGATTCTGGTGGAAACAGATTGAATAATAACTTTCAAGCCAGATGCAATGCTACAAAAAGCTCAATGATTTCAGATGAATGGTCAAGATCAGTGAATGCATCTTCAATTGCCATATGCCACCCACTGCAGCTGCCCAAATTACCACACCCTCATCGTTCACCTGCCAACAGTCGCTATCAATCAGGCCTCATTTTTTCGTTATTCATTCATGGGATGTGGGCACCATGGCTAGACCAGCATTTATTGCCCATCCCTAAATGCCCTTGAGAAGGTGGTTGTGAACTGCCTTCTTGAACCACTGCAGTCCATCTGCTGTAGGTACACCCACAGTGCTGTTAGGGAGGGATTTCCAGGATTTTGACCCAATGACAGTGAAGGAACGGCAATATATTTCCAAGTAAGGATAGTGTGCGGCTTGGAGAGGAATTTTCGGATGGTGGTTTTTCCCATTGACACCAGTTTTGTTATGGCTTCTTGATGCCACACTTGGTCAAATATTGCCTTGATGTCAAGGGGAGCCACTCTCACCTCACCTCTGGAGTTCAGCTCTTTTGTCCATGCTTGAACCAAGGCAGTTATGAGGTCAGGAGCTGAGTGGCCCGCCAGTGAGCAGGTTATTCCTAAGCAAGCGCGCTTGATAGCACTGTTGATGACCCCTTCCATTACTTTACTAATGATCGAGAGTAGACTGATGGGACATTAATTGGCCAGGTTGGATTTGTCCTGCTTTTTGTGTACAGGATATACCTGAGCAAATTTCCACATTGTCTGGTAGATGCTAATGTTGTAGCTGTACTGGAACAGCTTGGCTAGGGGTGCAGCAAGTTCTGGAGCGCAAGTCTTCAGTATTATTATCGTCATATTGTCAGGACCCATAGTCTGCAGTAACCAGTGCCTTTAACCATTTCTTGATATCATATGGAATGAATCAAATTGGCTGAAGACTGGCATCTGAGATGCTGGGGACCTACAGAGGAGGCCAAGATGGATAATCCAGTCAGCACTTCTGGCTGAAAATTGTTTCAAATGCTTCAGCCTTATCTTTTCCACTGATGTGCTGGGCTCTCCCATCATTATGGGTGGGGATATTTGTGGAGCCTCCTCCTCCAGTGAATTGTTTAATTGTCCACCAGTATTCATGACTGGATGTGGCAGGACTTCAGATCTTGAGGTGTAGTGACTGTGTTGGAGACAAACATGTAATTATTTTGCATATGCTAAGATCCCAAACAGTAATAAATGACATGCATTTTTATATTGCTTTTTATGGCTTTCGGACATCCCAAGGTGTTTTATATAGCCGATGAACAACTTTGGAAGCTTAGTTACTGTTGTATTGAAGGAAGTGCAGTGAGTTCAATGGTCAATTAATTTAGGGGAGTCGAGAGCTAGGGAGCATTATCTAGAAATTAGAATGGGATCTTTCAGAAGTAAGGTGGTAGAAGTTTGGAACTCTCTTCCACAAACAGCAGTTGATGCTAGATAAACATCAATGCTAGATCAATTGTTAAATTTAAATCTGAGATTGAGATCTGAGATGCAATAAAAAAGGTTATAAACTGCCTGGTTAAAATCTTTCAGTTCTGTGCATATGCAATGGAAATGCATCAGCTGTGATCTCAGCAGTCTGCGCAAGGTGTGTTTCAGGTGATGGCTTTTCATGTGTATAAGTTTGTGTCAGTTGTTTTAAAAACAAACTTTTGTTGCTACCTTTTTCCTGTTGATTTTTGCCAATTTAAACACAGTGGTGTCTAGGAAATCCAATGCTTTCCTGGTGCATTGTGGCTTTAAGTTTAATGGAGTGGTGATGATTATAGAGGACATTGGTAATTCTTCTAATTCTGCTCTGTGTGAGTCCAAATACTTCATGTAAACACAAATACAGAAGAAAATGTGACTGCATTACCTAAAAATGGAGTTAGTGAGAATGAAAAAGGAGTGCCTGAAAACCAAAGAAAATCTTAAGAACACACAAAAAATAAATTATTTTGACCACCTCTCCTGCTGAGAGGCCTTCACCTCTTCCTTTTTCCAGCTGCTTGTTCTATTATGCATTGCCTCTGTTCATTCTCTAGGTCATGCTGTAATCCAATGTGAAAGGTTACTAGTGCACCCATATCTGGGAGCAACTGGTTTACTCAGACACCTTGAAGTCAGCAAGAAGTCCTTCCGCACCTGTCACACCTCTCCCTGCAGATTTTTGTAACTGGAAACAACTATAACAAGCACCAAACACTTGTGGAATTGTAGCAAGAGCCAGCAGAAATCAACCAGCATCTAACTTATAGGTTGTTCATAAGCTATTTAAACAGTACTATTGGGTGGTCCTTCCTGTTGCTTTGAGTCAGTTCAGCTATGCGATGTGAAGTGAACTCTACAATTCCACTGCTGGACCCAGAGTCATATGTAGGCCAGGCCAGGTGACTGCAATAGATTTCCTTCTATAAAGGACCTTAGAGAACCAGATGGGCTTTTCAAACAGTCCAGCAATTAAATGGTCACCATTATTGATACGAGCTTTTTAGTCCATACTTTTTAAATTATCTCCATTCAAATTCTCCTGTGATGGGATTTCAATTCATGTCTCTGGATTATTCATTCTACCAGGCCAATAACAGAACCACTTTGCTACCATTCCCTGTGATCAGCACAGCAGATTTGCAGCATATTTATCTCAACATATTTATTCCTTACTTTTTCAAGACCCAAGCTGATTCCAAAATTATGTAAAACAGTGAAGCTTGCTTAAGTTCCCATGTTAACAAATGCACAGGTATTTTCAGACAGTGTTTTTACTGGCAGCGTATGTGCTAAGCCAATTTTGAAAGAAAAACATCCAAAGAAGTACCTATAATCTGCATGTTCACCATCATTTAACTTGCATTCCATAATCTTCCATAGAATCATAGAAATGTTAAAAATTTTTAAAAGAAAACCTTTTCCATCCATGGCAAGGTTCGCTACTCTTCAAACATTCAAGAAAATTGCCATTCAATTATGCTTTCTAATATGCATTGTAGTTGAATTTTATTACAAGGTACAAAGATATTTCAGATCTTCCAGAAGGAATAATTTGACAGAATAACCAACTGACTTTTTTCTACAGGAACAAATCCAGTATGAAGCAGCAATTCTGTCAGCCATGGACTGCCTAATTTAACTTAAACACATGGAAAAGATCCATTATTTCAAGCAAGCTCTTTGATATTCAAAAACAAGCTGTTAAACGCTTACTCACAAACTGAATCCTCTGCCCAGTCTTCTCATCAGCCACAAATTGCTGGTTATGGAGAAATACAGCTTTTATCGGTGGAATTCTCTCCCTGTGAGCACCAATGTTATTATACATTTTCCAGAGTATTATGTTGCAGTCTACTACATGATCCTTCTAATAGCTCATTGGGCAGTAATAATGCAGCACCAATGGGACTATTTTATTGGAAATCCTGGCTATTTTGAAATCTGTGGGGAAGCAGGAAGACAGCAAAACATCACTGACCAGAAAATATTGCCAGCTGAACTTTTGTCAAGCGCAGAAGTGATACAGCTTATTCTGCTGCATTAAGATAGATAGAAACCCAACAGTTTGAAGAAAAAATAATTTGAAAGTGCATTTATATGCTAGCTTCACTGGTGCAGTAAAGTGGAAAGGGTTTTGTTGCAATGCAAAAATTTGTGTGCCAACAGGGAACCACCTCAGCGATGGACAACAGTTCAACTCAAGTAGTGGAAAAGAAATCTTAAATATCCCATTCGAATTATAGATCTCAGCCCAAAGTGAAAATGTGATATTTTCCAGTTAGGATTCAGTAACACTGAGTGGTTGAGGGTCATCCGCTGAATTTCAAAAGACTTCATACCAATTTCAAAATTGAGAAGTTATATAAGGTTTGGAAAAGCCAATGTAAATTGATAATCCAAAACCTCAGCAGCGATACCTTCTCAGTTCACCCTCTGAAGTATCTATGCAGCCAGAAATTGCTTGTTAGCCTAATATCCAAATATATTGATTTGTTTATGAGCAATTTTATTATCCATCTCAACAGCCCGTGTACTTTCTAAAAGTGCATTCGAAAGGATAATGAAAAGGTGGGATGACTGAGAAGTAATCTTAGCAATGCCTATCAGTTAGTAAATGCCATAGAAATGTTCAATTGAAAACACCACTTCACAATAAATCATAAAGGTCATACAAAGGGAGACAGATTCATGCTAGTAAAAGGTAAGCTTAGGCTGTTAACATGGACTTCTTTATACAAGGACTGATCAATGCATTGAATGGGCTAATGGGGAATGTCGTGGTGGAGAATCATTCAAGTAACAATTGGATGAGAACTGGATCTTTACAAAAAAAAATCAATAATACTGTAAATGAATCGAGTGTCGAAATGTCACTCATCCTCTCCATGCAAAAGATTGCAAATAATCCCAGTTTCTACTACCTCATCTATATTCCTTTCATCCTGATATGTCAGGTATTTTCATCCATCAGTGTCTTACATTTTCTCAACAAGTTGGCAAATCAAGGCAGGAATACAGGGAACTTGTTATTTATAGATGCAAATGATAAAATGCAGCAGACTTTTCTTTTTAAAAAAAGCAAAACCAACATAAAAGGCAGCTAGTTAAAAATTATTCCCAATCCATTAGGTAATCCAAGGATGAAAGTGTTAGCTCTGTAAATATTTTCAGCACACTGGGATTAGTGAGGGAAAAACCAGAAAGGATTCCTTAGCTGTCACTGGGACCAACATCTGTTGGAGTTGCATAGATAATCCAGCCAATGAACTGGAGATGTGTGTTTCCGTGGAGAAGTGGAGGACAGAATAAAATCAAACGGAGTCCCTCTGCCTTGCAATGTGTCTAAGAACAGAGGCCATTAGTGGTGGGGTCTCAAGGTGTTGACTGAGTTTCAGCATTCATCCCAGGTGCTTTTTTTTAAATCACACTGGACTAGCAAAAATCCACTGGGAGTGGCAATGCCCCACAGTCAGAACTGCCCATAGTTGATCCATCACAGGTGACTGAAGAGAGATTTAATAGAGGTGTAAATGATTACGGCAGGTTTAAGGTAGACAAAGAAGTGCTGGGTAGAATTTTCTGCTTGATGTGCGGGGGCGCCGATTTTCAGGTGCCCATACGATCTCTGGGTTGGTGCACGGGCGCAACGGGCAGGCAAGTAAGCGACTTTTTAGACCATAAGACTTAGGAGCAGAAATTAGGACATTCGGCCCATCGAGTCTGCTCCGCCATTCAATCATGGCTGATAAGTTTCTCAACCCCATTCTCCTGCCTACTCCCTGTAACCTTTGATCCCCTTACCAATCAAGAACCTATCTATCTCGGTCATAAATATACTCAATGACCTGACCTTCACAGCCTTCTGTGGCAATGAATTCCATAGATTCACCACTCTCTGGCTAAAGAAGTTTCTCCTCATCTCTGTTCTAAAAGGTCTTCCCTTTACTCTGAGGCTGTGCCCTCAGGTCCTAGTCTCTCCTACTAATGGAAACATCTTTCCCATGTCCACTCTATCCAGTCCTTTCAGTATTCTGTAAGTTTCAATCAGATCCCCCCACATCCTTCTAAACTCCATCGAGTATAGACCCAGAGTCCTCAAACGTTCCTCCTATGTTAAGTCTTTCATTCCTGGAATCATTCTCATGATCCTCCTCTGGACCCTCTCCAGGGCCAACACATCCTTCCTGAGATACGGGGCCCAGATTTGCTCACAATATTCTAAATGTGGTCTGACCAGAGCCTTATAAAGCCTCAGCAGCACATCCCTGCTTTTATATTCTAGTCCTCTTGAAATAAATGCCAACATTGCATTTGCCTTCCTAACTACTGACTCATCCTACAAGTTAATCTTAAGAGACTAGGACTCCCAAGTCCCTTTGCACTCCAGATTTCTGAATTCTCTCCCCATTTAGAAAATAGTCTATGCCTCTATTCTTCCTACCAAAGTGCATGACCTCACACTTCCTCATGTTGTAATCCATCTGCCACTTCTTTGCCCATTCTCCTAACCTGTCCAAATCCTTCTGCAGCCTCCCCGCCTCCTCAATACTACCTGATCCTCCACCTATCTTTGTATCATCTGCAAACTTAGCCAGGATGCCCTCAGTTCCTTCATCTAGATCATTAGTGTATAAAGTGAAAAGTTGTGGTTCCAACACTGACCCCTGCGGAACTCCACTAGTCACCGGCCACCATCCCTTATCCCCACTCTCTGCCTCCTGCCAGATAGCCAATCTTCTATCCATGCTAGTACCTTGCCTCTAACACCATGGGCTCTTATCTTACTGAGCAGCCTCCTGTGCGGCACCTTGTCAAAGGCCTTCTGGAAGTCCAAGTAGATAACATCCATTGGCTCTCCTTTGTCTAACCTACTCATTACCTCCTCAAAGAATTCTAACAGATTTGTCAGGCATGAACCATGCTGACTTTGCCCGATTTTACCACGCACTTCCAAGTATTCTGAAATCTCATCCTTAATAATGGACTCTAAAATCTTACCAACAACCGAGGTCAGGCTAATCGGCCTGTAATTTCCCGTCTTTCGCCTCACTCTCTTCTTAAGCGATTTTCCAGTCCTCTGGGACCCTCCCTGACTCCAGTGATTCCTGAAAGATCACCACTAATGCCTCCACTATCTCTTGAGCTATCTCTTTCAGAACTCTGGGGTGTAATCCATCTCGTCCAGGTGATTTATCCATCTTCAAACCTTTCAGTTTTCCTAGCACCTTTTCCTTGGTAATGGCCACCATACTCACCTCTGCCCCCCGACTTTCTTGAACTTTGGGGATGTCATTCGTGTCTTCCACTGTGAAAACTGACGCAAAGTACCTATTCAGTTCCTCCGCCATTTCTTTGTTCCTCACTACTACTTCTCCAGCATCATTTTCCAACGGCCCAATGCCCACTTTTGCCTCTCTCTTACCCATTTTATATCTAAAAAAACTCTTGCAATCTTCTTTTATATTACTGGCTAGTTTAGCCTCATATTTAATCTTCTCCCTCCTTATTTCGTTTTTAATTGTCCTCTGTTGGTCTTTGAGGGCTTCCCAATCCCCTGGTTTCCCACTGCTCTTTGCCGCATTGTATATTTTCTCTTTAGCTTTTATGCTGTCCCTGACTTCCCTTGTCAGCCATGGTTGCCTCATCCTCCCTTTAGTATGCTTCTTCTTCCTAGGGATGAATTTTTGCTGTGTCTCCCAAATTACTCCCAGAAACTCCTGCCATTGCTGTCCCACTGTCTTTCATGCTAGGCTCATCTCCCAGTCAATTCTGGCCAGCTCCTCCCTCATGCCTCTGTAGTTGCCTTTATTCAACTGTAATACCGTTACATCTGATTCCAGCTTTTTCCTCTGAAATTGCACAGTAAATTCTATCATATTAAGGTCACTTCCTCCTAAGGGTTCCTTCACCTTAAGCTCCCTTATCAAATCTGCCTCATTACACATCACTAAATTGAGAATTGCCTGTTCCCTAGTGGGCTCCACCACAAGCTGCTCCAAAAAGCCATCTCATAGACATTCCACAAATTCCTTTTCTTGGGATCCACTACCAACCTGATTTTCCCAGTCTATCTGCATATTGAAATCCCCCATGATCACTGTAACCTTGCCTTTCTTACACGCCTTATCTATCTCCTGGTGTATCTTGTGCCCCACATCCTGACTACTGTTCGGAGGCCTGTACATAACTCCCATTATTTTTTTTTTACCTTTGCGGTTCCTCTACTCTACCCACACAGATTCTACATCATCTGACCCTACATCATTTCTTGCTATTGATTTAATTTCATTTCTTACTAACAAAGCAACCCCACAACCTCTGCCAACCTGCCTATCTTTTCGATAGGTTGTTTATCCTTGGATATTTAGCTCCCAGTCCTGATCCATTTGCAGCCATGTCTCCGTAATGCCCACCACGTCATACCTGTCAATTTCACTCTCCGCCATAAGCTCATTTACCTTATTTCGTATACTGCGTGCATTCAGATACAACACCTTCACTCCTGTATTTCCCATCCCCTTTCTCATTGTCGTCCCTTTATCTGATGTGCTTGAAGTTAGATTCCTAGCCTTTTCCAAACACTGAGTCCTATTTTGTGTTCTGGAGACTTTAATAGCCTCTCCTGGGCTCTCCTTTCTTTTCAGTTTTTTCATAATTTTCCATGAAGTTGAATCCAACACCCCACATGCTAACCTGCTGCTTTGTTTCCCATTAGTCATACTTCTTGGAGTTTTACCCTTCCCCCCTAACCCCCCCACTTTCTAGTTTAAAGTCCTGTTGACCACCCTATTTACCGTTTTCACTAGAACATTGGTCCCAGATCAGTTCAGGTGGAGACCATCCCAACGGTACAGATCCCTTCTGTTCCAATACTGATGCCAGTGTCCCACGAAATGGAACCCCTCTTTCCTGCACCACTACTTTAGCCACGTGTTTACTTCCCTTATTCTCGCGTCCCTATACCAATTTGCACGTGGCTCGGGTAGTAATCCGGAGATTATAACCCTTGAGGACCTGTTCTTTAAAATAGTTCCTAGTTCCCAAATGGGATAAGAGGGCTCAGTGCGGCTGTCAGTCTGGTCTGTGAGTATTTATTGCAGAAAGTTTTTTAAACTTGTCTGTGTGATCTGTAGCAGTTCAGAATGAATTCCAGCAGCTTTCTGTGTACTTTGAAGCTTCAGGTCAGCACTCCTCAGTCAGTAATCTTTATTGGGCCTGCAGCTTTCCGGAGACCTCCCTTTAGCCCGGGTATGGGTTCTGACATGTTCACAGGAGGCAGCTCCTCTGAGGAGGAATGGAGGGATAGAATGAGGAGGAGGCCACAAGTGCATAATCAGCCTCCGGGGAGCTACCTTTGGGAGCAAAGGCGCAGGCACAAAGGGCGCAGGGCCAAAAGGTAGCCCAAGGCGGAAGGAGCCACAGAAGATGCCACTATCCTGCTGCCAGGGTATACAGGCAGTGATGCAGGTACCTCAATATGACTGAGATGCAGTGCCAAAGGAGGGTCCAGTTCTCAAAGGAGATAATACATTACATCTGTCAGATGATTGGCTCTGAGATCTCTCCTATCTGTGTGGGAGGACACCCCATGCCAGTGGCTCTCAAGGTCACAGTTGCCCTCAGCTTCTATGCCTCTGGATCATTCTAAGGCTCAGTGGGTGATCTTTGTGGTGTCTCCCAATCAGCTGTCCACACTTTAGTCAAGCAAGTCACAGGCGCTCTGTTCAGATGGGCATTGACCTTCATCCACATCCGCTGGGACCAGGCAAGCCAGACACAGTGAGCCAGAGGCTTTGCAGCCATTGCTGGCTTCCCCCGGTGCAATAGACTGTACACATGTGGCCATCAAGGCGCCAGCAGGTGAGCCCGGTGCCTTCGTCAATACGAAGGGCCTCCACTTCATGAATGTGCAGATAGTGTGTGGTCACAGGATGCAGATTCTACAAGCCTGCGCCAGGTACCCAGGCAGCTCCCACGACACCTACATCCTCAGACACTCCCAGGTGCTGGGGCTCTTCAGTGCTCCAGCCCGGCTGGATGGTTGGCTACTGGGTGACAAGGGTTATCCCCTCCGAAAGTGGCTCATGACACCTCTCTGCCATCCAAGAACAGAAGCTGAGCATAGGTACAATAGGAGCCATGGCACTACAAGGGCTGTGGTGGAGAGGGCCATCGGTCTTCTCAATATGCGCTTCTGATGCCTGGACCACTCAGGGGGCGCACTCCAGTGCCGCCCAGATCGCGTCTCGTTGATAGTGGTAGCATGCTGTGCTCTCCATAATTGTGTGCTGCAAAGGGGCGACACAGTGGACGATTAAGCTATTGACACAGTGGATGTGGCTGCACACGATGAGTTCAGCACTGATTCTGAGGATGAGGAAGCACAGGGGAATGATGAGGAGCTAAACGCTGACCCAGGACTACACCAAGGAGGCAGGGACACCTGGGAGACTTTAATCCAACAAACCTTCAGCTAGCTCCACACAAATGGATCAGGAGGACCAGCCTTGCCTGACGCTTCCATACTCAGCAATTAAGTGCTAAATGTGCCAGTTCATCAGCTGCAACTAAGGGCTTTGGACATAAACTTCAATGTCGACTCAAACACTCATGACATGTATGTAAAACATACAAATGCAGAATAAAGGAGCCATCCTCCGCCATGGTAACACATCTGGTTTTAATTTTCACCATCATAAGGTCACACTACGTCAAAACAAAACATTTTTCAAGCATAAATAAATAATAATTCCCTAATCTAGGGCCAACACAAAAGCACCAGTGAGAAAGCCGTGGTGTGCCTAAGATGCCTCATGCTAACTTTTATGGGTGCTACGTCTTGGTGCTGCCCCATCGCTTGGAGTCGCATCTGAGACAACCTGCTGACTCTGTTGTCTTATTGGCCCCGATGACCTTGGTGGCCATCCTCTGGCCTGTGGAGCCTGTGTTGGCCCCGCCTGGGAGGGATCTGCCAGATCCACAGCTGCCATCTCCCCAGTCGTCGCAGGCTCATCCGATGAACCTGTCACTGGGAGAGGGGCGGAGCAGCTGTTGCCCTCATCTGGAGCACCCTGAGAGGAGCCCACAGATACGACAGGCAGCTGCCCGGACCTCCTTGCTCACCGCCGATATGACCGGCAGCTGCTGCGCCGGCGTGAGGTCTCTTCGGACCTCCCTATTCACCGTGGATGGATGGGCAATGAGCTGGGAAGCTTGAAGCCCACATCATCTCCCACACTGGCAATAACCAGCTGTGGCCACTGGCGCTGTGAGGGTTTGCAGGTCTGAGCATAACCCCAGGAGATGCTGCATGTTCTCCTGGAGGCCCCTCTCCACGAGAGTTGCCACTGTCTCCATGGAGGAAGCATGACGCTCTGCCATGAGGCTCATTGCATCACTGATGCTCCGCGTGGACTCTACCACCATGGACACCAAGCGAAGCATCACCTCATGCAACACTCCCAGATGCTCCCACACACCTAGCCACATTTCCTGCAGCTGCTGCATCGCGGACGACTCCAGAGGCACATCATCGCGCACCGACTGAGCATGTGCCTGGTCCGCTGCAGTTCTCCGACTGCTGGCGCCATCTGCACCCTCTGTCTCTGCCAGCTCCTCCAGCGATTGTGAAGTGCCCTCTCCACTGTGCCCCGGGACACTAGCCGATGTTGCAATCCCACCGAGGTGCTAATATCTGTGCCGGTGCCTGCCTCACAGAAATGGTGTGACGCAGGTGACAGTTGAGGGCCTTCAGGTGTGAGAGGGGGCATCTGGAATTGCTCCTGGTGCTCCTGATGATGCTGAAATTAACAACAAGGACAGTGGATCAGTTAGCGTGCACACAGTGACACATTTCATCCCTTCCCCCTGGCTCATTATGTGCTCAGCCTTCCAGAACCTATGCAGACGAATATTGGTGGGATGGCAAATAGTCAGGAGGATACCTTTACATTACAGGCAGATACAGACGGGCTGGTCAGATGGCCTAAGGAATGCCAAATGGAATCTTATGTGAATAAGTGTGAGGTGATGCACTTGGGCCCAGGAGAAATAAGGTACGGGAATACACTAGGAATGGTAGGACCGTGGAAAGTAAGGGGGGTCAGAGGGACCTTGCTGGGCATGTTGACAGGCCCGTTAAGGTAGCGGGACACGTACATAAGGCATTTAAGAAGGTAAATATCATGCCTGTCTTTATTAGCTGAGGAATAGAACATAGGAACAGAGTGGTCATGTTCCAAGTGCAGAAAACCCTGCCTGGGCCACAGCTATAGTTCTGCATGCAGTTGTGATATGCACTTCACGGGAGGGATGTGATTGGAGTGGAGAGAGTGCAGAGGTCATTGACCAGGATGTTGGCTGGGCTGGAGAGTTTGACTTATGAGGAGACATAGCATAGACTGGGGTTATTTCCCTTGGAGCAGAGGAGATTGAGAGGTGACATTATTGAGGTTTATAACATTATGAGGGGCATGGAGAGGGTCAACAGAAAGGAACTTTTTTCTTTGGCGGAGGGATAAGTAACCTGGTGGCGTTGCTTTAAAGTAAGGGGCATGAGGTTGTCAGTGAGGTGATGAGGAGCTTTTGCACACAGTAATGTGGGATGCACTGCCTGAAAGGGTGGTGGATGCAGAAACCCTCCTAACATGCAATAAGTATTTGGGTGTGCAGTTGCGATGCCATGGCATACAAGGCATCTTCGAAGGGCTGAGGCACTTTTGTCTATGACCCACATCTCTGACTCTATCAGTCTGTGAATGAGCAATGTTGCAACAATAACAAATCAAACAATCATCAGTGGTGGGAAGACAGAGCAGATGTCACTGTTGACATCAAATACCTGGCCATTCCACCCCAGCCTCACCGACACCTGTGGACCTGGGCGCATGGCGCCTCTCAGGCTCCAGGGGCTCATGCTCAAATGGCTCAAAATCATGAGCTAGACCTGATCACCTCCAGTCCACGAACGCTCACATGTATTGTGAGAATTCTTCTGCTGAAAAACAGAAGACCATTCATTGCGGCTAATCGCACATGGACTCTGCAGGCGTACACTGCACCCCAATCACAGTGGCCCATCCAGCCTCCAGTGCCTCCTCTCCCTGCTACTGCTGATCAGTCACACAAAGATAGTACGTCTGTTCCCAACCCCACCACCACTCCCCCCCCCCCCCCCCCCCCCCCCCCCCTCCAACAACCACCTTGGACACATTATGCGTCCATCACTTTAGGAAACACACGGTCTTAGCTCCCATAGCAAGGAGGCGCAACTAGGAACAGCATCGAGGACAGCAGATGGCTCTTGGCCAAAAGACCTTGAGGCTCTCCTTCCACAATCTCATCACTGTGAATAGGACATGTGTTGGAGTTTTGAGTATGCGTCCAGCTGCATCTCCTGCAGGTTGCGCCCAGACTAGTGATGTGCGACTAAGAGCACCACATGGTGCGGAGGAGAACTCATCTCATCATGAACCACTCAGACTGTTGTAAGCCTGGGCACTATCTGCTTGCCCACCGCGCGTACGGGAAATGCCCAACATGATTCAATGCAGTCATGACAGTAGGACTTGGTGGGGGGGTGGACTCTGAGCTGGGAAGCTCGATGCCCACACCATCTCCCACATTGGCAATGACCAGCTATTAGAAAGGAAGTGCCAGGATTTTGACCCAGCGAGTGAAGAACAGCGATATATTTCCAAGTCAGGATGGACAGTGGCTTGGAAGGGATCTTCCAGGTGGTGGTGTTCCAATGTGTCTGCTGCCCTTGTCCTTCTAGATGGTAGTGGTCGTTGGTTTGGAAGCTGCTAAGGACTTGGTGAGTTCCTGTAGTGCATCTTGTAGAAGGTACATTTTGCTGCTATTATGTGCTGTTGATGGTGGTCAAAATCCTGGAACACCCTTTCTAACAGCATTGTGGGTGTACCTACACCACATAGATTGCAGTGATTCAAGAAGGCAGCTCACCACCACCTTTTCAAGGTCACTTAGGGACAGGCAATAAATGCTGGCTTAACCATTGATGCCCACTTCCGACGAATGAATAAAAAAAGTGTAGATTCCATGTTTCTACCAAGCCCTGGAATTGATGCTGCTTCACTGGTGTTCAGAGAAGGTTTACTGGACTAATACTAGGGATGGACAGTTTGTCTTATGAGGAAAGGCTGGACAGTTTAGACTTGTATCCACTGGAACTTAGAAGACTAAGTGGTAACTTAATTGAAACATTTAAGATCCTGAGGGGTCTTGACAAGGTGCACGTGGAGAGGATGTTTCCTTTAGAACTAGAATTCATCATTTAAAAGTAAGGGTTTGCTCATTTAAGACAGAGATGAGGAGAATTTTTTTCTCTCAGAGGGTTGTGAGTCTTTGGAACTCTTGTCCTCAAAAGGTGGTGGAAGCAGAGCCTTTGAATATTTTTAGGGCAGAGTGAGATAGATTATTTATTAACAAGGGGGTAAAAGGTTATCAAGGGTAGGCAGAAAAGTGGGGTTGAGGTTACATTCAGATCAGCCATGATCTTATTGAATGGCAGAGCAGGCTCGAGGGGCTGAGTGGTCTACTCCTGCTCCTAATTAATATGTATGCTTGCACGTATGTATGTTCATATGGTCTGTGCTCACTGCTGTCTGGACTCTGGGTATGTGTCCCAGTTCGCACCTCTGTATACCCAATGCTCCAACTTTTTGGTGAGTCTTGAATTTGTTCTTATTATCCTTCCTTCAAGCATCTCTTGACTGGCCAGGTTCTTGAAGTTTTCTGGGTATTTTACTCGCTGTCTGCTACCATGTTTCATCATGTGTTTGATGGCCTGTCTATTCTCCCAAAGTAAGCTGCTCAAGATGTAGTTTTTAAAAACCATTTCTCTTTATTTACAGCTACTATATATATATTAAGACCTCTGTACATGGTTGGAACTTCTCCTTCCTTTAGGTCGCTGCTAATCAATCATGTGATATTACATCAGCATTACATCTGCACCCTGTGCTTCTGATGTTAACCCTTTACAGTTTGAACTCAGCACTGAGGTTCAAAATGGCCCTGCTAAGTTTGGGTTTCCCTCCCATGTGAGTCACGTCCTGCCCCTTTCTCCTACCGATGAAAATGGGATCTATCAGAAATAGATCGGAATTCAGAAATCAGAACATCAGCATCCAAGTTCTGCCCACTATTTTTAAAGGCCCCCTGAGTCTCCACAATTTCGTGAATGTCTGGCCCAGTAGGTCAATGGACCAGCCATATTTAACTTTGTCTCATGTATCACTGACTCTCTAACAGGCTGCCTTTGAGATAAATTAAAATCAGAAGAGGAAGTAAGTAAACTAACTAAGATGGAAGAAAATAAGAGCAGGAAGAACAAAATCAGTGGGGAGACAGCAAAAATACTGGAGAAAACATAAGGGAAAAAACCTGCACTGGAAAAAAACATCAAGGTCCCAAAATTTGGCTTCGTAGCACCCGTAGTTTCAGCACTACAGGTGCCGCTTTGGTACAAAAATGGCGCCTGCGTCGCTTATGCTCACTGCATGCACCACAACTGTTTTCATTGTGCTCTCAAGTTAATCCCACAAGAATATCTTAAAATAGCTCCAATGGGCAGAATTTTCTGCCTGCCAGGCGGGCGACCCAATCTCCAGCGGGTTAGGAGACGATTCTCACTGGAGAAGCGGGCCCAGCCCCCATTTTAGTAGGACGGGCCAATTAAGGCCTGCCCAGTGTGATATCTAGCAGGAAGCACTATGCGCTTCCTGTGCGGGCTGGTTGGGGGGTGGGGGGGGTGGTGGAATTCTCCAAAAGTGAGAGTACGCTCTTTCGTGCGCCTGCGTATGTACATAAAAGAACGCACATCTCCCTGAGGCTAAGTGCTGCCTCAGGGAGATCGCTTACACTTTTAAAAATATTAAAAATAAAAAAAGGGACATGTTCATAATTAACATAATAACTTTATTAAAAATTTTAAAACCCTGCATGAAACCTCATCCCACCCGTGGATGAGGTTTCATATTTTTTCTATTGCCCACTGAGGGCTCCTGGCCTACTTGCCAACCTTAAGGTTGGACAGGCAGCTCCTTTAATTGTATGAATGATCCTGTCAATGGCCTTAATTGGCCATTGACAGGTCGGCGGGCCCACCCACAGCTGATTTTGCTGCGCCCCTGCCTTTCTGAAAATTTAAATGGGGCAGGGTGACAACAGAAGTTCCGCCCGACGTCATCCCGCATCATTTCACGTGTCGGCGAGCGGGCCCCACCCCTGCTCGCCGACAACAAAATTCTGCCCAATATTTCCATAAGTGAGGTGAATAAGCTGAGTGATAGCGTTAAAACAGATGAGGAATTAAAGAGTTGACGGAATTATGGAAATAAACTCTGGGTAAGTTAACAAAAGATGGATGCTGCAGGCAAGAATATAGGATAGAGCATAACTGTGTATGGAAATCAAGATCAGCCTTAACTTTATTGCAATGTTGTAAACAAGGGAAGGGGGATTGGTATCTCTGGGATAATGGATGCTTCACAGGGACCATTAGCCAACATACCCCTGCTGTGTTACAACAGCTGCTCCTGATACCTACCCCATCAGTCAAAATCAATAATTTAAGAAGATCAGATGATGGAAACCTATGTAAACTGGGAGTCTGTGTAAACGGCAATTCTATAATTGGTTGTAAGCTGATGATTGGTTTAATGGGTTTGACGGGCATTGGTCCATGGTTTGGATATTAAAAAGAAATGATTGACTAAATGGGTGTGTGATTCTGCAAATGCTTAGTCTCTGCATATGCCTATGACTGCTAAGCAGACTCTATACACTGGAAAAATAGACTTCCACTTGAAAGGAATGTATATGTGACTACTTTGACATATTTTCCCGAGCATCCACAGACATCACATTGAAGTTGCTGCTGCATTAATAAATAAACAACTCTTTTGATTTTTAATAAACTATTAATTTCTTAGCATTCTATGTGCATATCTTCAACATGATCTCTGACCCATGAAGTACACTTAGCATCCCTTGCAGTTTTACATTAGTGACATCTCTAGAATGCTTCCTGGTCCCGTAACCTGAAGTGCTCTGTTCGTTTAATCGAAGAGCAAATAAGAAAATGTTGCCTTGATGCGTTATGTTTGAAATAGCAAGGGGGGAAGGAGAGTGAGAGGTAGGAGAGAGAAGAAAAGGAGATGGAAATTAAGGGAAGTTAGGGAAAGGACATAGAGATAGTGAGGCAAGAGAGGGAGGAATGGACTGAGAGAGGATGAGGGAGGGAGAGAGCAAGGGAGGGAGAGGGTTAAAGGAAGAGGGAGAAGGAGGACTGAAATTTGTTGCTGTAGAATGAATACTATAAAATCTAGAAACAATTTGCTCTGACACCTTTGTAGATTGCCAGAAATACTTTGCCCTCCAGGAGCTTCTTTATCTTTTGCAGCATACGTTTCTGCTTTCTTTTCACAATCTTCTTATTCATTCAATTGATGCAGACCAGATGTAATCAGCGATGCCATTACATTGCTGATTGCTTCTCTCACAGTCCACCGTATATATGTGGCGTAATGGTGTGCAAGATACCTTATCAGAGCAATTAGGTCTTTTTAAATACAAATGAACATTTCCTCAATTTCACATTTCCCTGGCTGCTCAGAAAGAGAATAGTGACCTTCTCCAAAGCCTCAGTCATTGTGGCTTGTAAGCACGGTTCTGCTCAAACTTGAATCAACCCTAATGCTTCCTCCCTTGCAGTGGAAATGACTTTTGCCTCAATTCAGTGACTTAGCTGTTAATGACTATTCTATTGTCAGCATTAGTAGGTGAAGAATTATTGGCAGAGACATATGTTGAGTGTTTCCATGCCATAATAAGTTAAAGCTCCAATGAACGTGCTTTGAAAATCTGGCTGTTCAAATGAAAAACACATGTAAGTTCTATTTGACCATATTCTCGGTCAGTATTTTTTGATACTTGCCTCAAGAACTCTACCTCATTCCCACTCCTAAATTCTTATTCCTTTGATCACTGGTTATTTCACATGATTTTGTTTTTCAGTTTATCAGCTGCTATAATCAAGTATTGATGTATAAAACTAAAACCAAGACATTGTCAGTCATGGCTCAGCAGACAGCATTCTCACCTTGACATAGGAGTGTTGTGGTGTCAAGTCCCACTCCAGATAAAAGTATCAATCATCCAGATTATTTCATGTCTCAATAATAAAAACCACAAACCCTTGAAACCATTTAACCTTGTGTAAAAAACATTGTGAAATTGATTGCTGAGGCCAAAGAACCTAAGTTGTCAATCAAGCAATAACTTATATGGGGCTCAGCTGTTTCAACAAGAGTAATGGCTGTCAGCCAAGCATACAGAATAAAGTTTGGCTGAGGGGTCAATCACCTCAGTCCTAGGACATCATTGTAGGAGATTCTTAGGGTAGTGTCCTAGGCCCAGCATCTTCAGCTGCTTCATCAATACTCTTTCCTCCATCATAAAGTCAGAAGTGGGATGTTCCCTGATGATTGCACAATGTTCAGCACCATTGGTGACTCCTCAGATGCTGAAGCAGTCTATGTCCAATTGCAGGAAAACCTTTTTTATTATTTCATGTGATGGGGGCGTCACTGACAAGGCCAGCATTTATCCCATCCCTGGATCTGAAGTCACATGTAGGACACACCAGATTTCTTTCCCATTAGGGAACCAGATAATCAGCAATAGTTATCATTAAACTTCTAATTCCAGATTGGATTAAAATTTTACCATCTACCATGGTGGGGTTTGAACCGAGGTGCCCAGAGTATTACCCTGGGTCTCTGGAACACTAGCCCAGGACAATACCACTACACCACTGCCTCCCTGGACATCTTTCAAGCTTTGGCTGATGCCAATAACATTCATGCCACACAAGTGCCAGGCAATGACCATCTCCAACAAGAGAGAATCCAACCATCTCCCCTTGATATTCAATGGTATTACCATTGCTGAATTTCCTACTATCAACATTCTGCCTTTGACCAAAAACTGAACTGGACCAGACATATAAATATTGTGGTTACAAGAGCAAGTCAGAGGCTGGGAATTCTGTGGCGAATAACTCACCTCCTGATTCCCAAAGCCTGTCCCCCATCTACCAAAGGCACAAGTCAGGAGTGTGATGGAATACTCTCCGCTGGCCTGGATGAGTGCAGCTCCATCAACACTCAGGAAACTTGACACTATCCAGGACAAAGCAGCCCGCTTGATTGGCACCCCATCCACCACCTCCAAAACCCACTCCTTCTGCCACCATGTACAGTGGCAGCACTTGTACCATCTAGAAGATACATTACAGCAAGCCACCAAGGCTTCTTCGACAGCACCTCCCAAATCCACGACCTCTACAACCTAGAAGGGCGAGGGCAGCAGATTCAAGGGAGCATCACCACCTACAAGTTCCCCTCTAAGTCACACGCAACCCTGACTTGGAACTATGTCGCCGTTCCTTCACTGTCCCTGGGTCAAAATCCTGGAACCCCCTCCCTAAAAGCACTGTGGTGTACCTACACCACAGAAATTGCAGTGGTTCAAGAAGGCTTCTCACCATTACCTTCTCAAGCACAATTAGTGATGGGAAAAAATAAATATTGGCCTAGCCAGCGATGTCCACATCTCATGAAAGAATTAAAAAAGCAAAATGACTTTTTTTTAGCATCGTAGAATGTTCTGAATCAATTACTTTTTAAAACTTTATTTTTTATACATCCTACTGTCACTATAGGGTTTATTGGTTCCATGCAGTGTATAGTGGTCATTGGGCAGGGAAATGACATAGTTTGGCAATGGGGGTATGAGGAGCCATAAGGGCTGGGTGGAAGTGCATTGCTTGGAACAGGGAGCATGAAAGGGGATGGGGAGTGAGTAGATGGGCAGAGCTTGGCATGGGGGCATGAGGAGCATCTTCTGAACTCAACTTTTGAAAGGTCCTCTCATGCAGATGATGTTTGACTCCGGTGAGGGGCCATGAATCACGACTCTTTAAAAGCCTGGCCTGACTCCTTGAAAATTGTGAAGGAGTAAGATATGCCTATCTCCATAATAGAGTTGGCCAGGTTGGCAGTGGCCAATGAAGGCTTCTGACAGGAACTCCTTAAATCCTGACTCAGTGAAAATTCAGCCCATAATCTTGATTGACGCATTATGGTACTGAGGGAGGAGTGTTGCCTTTCAGATAAGGTGGTTAAACCGAGGCCCCATCTTCCCTCTCAAGTGTTAAGTAGCAGATTTTGAGGCACTATTTTGAAGAAGAACAAATGAGTTCTTTCTGATGTCCTGGCAAATATTTATCTCTCAACTAATACCAGTAAAATCAATGATTTGCTTATTGTACCTTTGCTGTTTGTGGGAGCTTGCTATGTGCAAATTGGCTGACAAACTTCCCACATTACAATATTAACAATTAAGTAAAAAGCACTTAATTGGTTGTAAAGTACTTTGTGACATCCTGAGGTAATGAAAGGCACTATACATAAATGTAAGTTTCTTTCATATCTCAATAATAGCCAGGCAGGAAGTTGAGCATGATCCCAAAAGAGTGAAAAATCTTTTTTGTGCCTTGGGCAACATTCTAAAATTATTAGGTTGAAGCAAACTGCAAATTCTATATTTGTCCTTCGGTTCAAAGTTCCAGAAGGCAACACAGTCTGAGAGAAAATACCACAAGCAGCAATATCATGTAAAAGTTTTTTGGCTTACATTCCAAATTGTTCTTTTCTATTCAGGTGAGACATTTGTGCTGCTGTTTTTGTTTCATATTGTAAAATAAAGACAGCTCAGCCAGATCACTGTGATGTTGAAGATTATGAAGAATGGTAGGGACAACCACCTTTAAAATACAATGGTCTTAATTGATTTAAATCGAACAGAGAGCTGGAGAAAGAATGAATGCTTCCTGCAGATTGAGAAACAGGGAATATAATATGAAAGGACTGGACAGGCCTTCATAGAACACACATACAGCTAGCTGAGAATAGAGATGACAGTCATTGAGAACTTCCATTCTTCTCAAGCTTTCTCAGTCATTATGCTATTTACCCCAGGGTGGATTGGATGTGAATATCCAGCATAATTAATTAAATATAAAAACAAAAAACTGCGGATGCTGAAAATCCAAATTAATCAAATATTTGTAGCCTAAGAGAAAAGGGTATCTGAACTGATGGAAGGTTGGTGGATAACACTACAGGTAAACAGTCTAGGCATGTTTGGCTTGATCTTTTCTGCCTTAATGGTAAAGCATTATTTGTTATCCCACTATTCAATATTGACTTCATGTGCATCCAGCAGCTCTCATCTCTATAGAACAGTGATTGCCTCCTTTAAACAAGCAGAGAATTTGCATTGTCAGAAAAAATATGTGAATTACCATTTTCTTCTGATGGAAATCATTGCAAGTAAGAACCAACTGAACTAAAATAGTACATTGTCAAAATATTTTGTGGAAATGCTGTAGACTTCTGCAGCAATGATACTGAGGGCTTTGCAAAGCAAATGATGAGCAATGCAATTCAATTCCAAACCTTACCAAGGTGAGAAAACAAGAGGCATACAGTGAAGGTTACAGTAAACAGGCAGAACATTTTCACCACCCAATATGGTACCTGCCCCATTATTATGCCCATGGAAATGGAAATCAGGTTGGTTGTATAATGAATTGGTTTATCGCCTGAATGGTGAAGATGAAAATCTGGGCCCCTCCAACTCTGGTCATGGTGAGTATTATTTGCAAACTTTCATGATAAAGGGAACACACCTCACTCTAAAAATTATCCCTTCTGTTCATCAACTCAAAACACTTTCAAGAAAATCCTAAGAAATGTCTGGAGCCCAGACTGTCCTGACATATCTAGTAAGCTGAAAAATTTCCAGACAGGGAGAATGTAGATTTAAAAAAAAAACTTTTGGAAAAGCTCTGATGCCACACTGATGTTGAGGCTTGAGCTTTCAAAAAGTTGTTCAAATTGAGCGGACATTACCTTGCTCATTTTAGGAGACGTGTGTCCTTTATTGCAGCACCACCATAATAAGCAAGTCATTCAATGGACTGTACTTACACTTATGAAACAAATGATTTATCCTCATGAAGTGAGTCTCACCTGGTTTAGTGCAACTTCCACAAGAACGAGCAATGCTGCTGACTTCAGCAGTTTCATTTAGATATCTTTTTTTTTATTGAACCTGCCATCAGTCATTATCCTGAATTAAATAGAAATAAACAGATTGCAGGGCAACATTTGAACAGCTGTTGTCTATTTAAGTCAACTACAGGGTATGCAGTTCAAGTAACAAGCTGGATTTCTGGAGGGTAAAATATTAAACCTAGATAGAATCATTCTGAATCATTTGTGTCTCTGCCAATTTTCACAGCATCTTTACAGTATAGAAGGAGGCCATTCGGCCCATCAAGTATGCATTGGAATTCCATCTAGTTCCACTCCCCTACCTCCTTTCCGTAACCTTGCACAATCTCTCTTTTCAGATAGCAATCCAATTCCCTTTTGAATACCTGAATCGAACCTGCCTCCACCACCCTTTCAGGAAGTTTGTCCCAGATTCCAGCCACCCACTGGGTGAAATAATTTTGTAATTAGATAGCTACAAGATCACACTAGATAAATGTCAAGGAGGAGACCACCTAATCATTATGTTCACTAACTGTGTCTTGAATTAATTACAAGCTTTCACCTGCATAGACCATTTCTTATGAGTTACCTCCAGTCTGAACTGGTTCTTCCCGACATCTGCCCTCAGCTGTCCTATCAGCAAGTCCATTCCTTACTTTCCATAAAGCTTTACACAGAACTGAATCATTGCAGTCCCACAGGCAACAAAATAATTCATAACAGTTCACACACACACACGCACACTCTCTTTTTGAAGTCCAAACATAAAAGTAAAATGAGAACAAATGCAAGGTGACTCACCATTCTTTACCTTATCATCCTCTTCGATTAAAATAAGAAAACATAATCAAGTTATACTTTCTGCTTGATGCAGAACTATGCTACAGTTCTCAAAGCTATTTTCTGGTAAGTGCTGTTTAGAAATTCTAACAGGAAACAAATCAATTTTCTCAAGAAAGTGTATGTGCAGGTCAAATCTTCAAGACACTTGATGCAATTTTACCAGCTGTTCACTCATCAGTCTGAGTTTCAGATGAACATCTGCTGACTCCTAATATGCTGACTTCTTCTGCATCCCAGGGATTATTTTTAGCGAGAACTTGGGTCTTGGAACATTTGGATGGTTGATGGTTTATACATCTTCCTCACTTTGCCCTCAACAAAAAACAAAGTGAAATAACACAGCTAATGGATTTAGCTGCAACTATTTTTAATCTTTCAAGCTGCTGAATATTTAATTGTTTACATATTTCAAGCTATTGTATTTCAGTATATGCTAGTGACAAATGCTGTAACTTTATTATTGTATCCAAATTTCAGAAAATCATCACAATCTCCCGGTGGATGAAATGAGAACCTAGCTCAACTCAAATCCACATAAACCAGGGAATGGAAATCACAGTGTACTTGTGTAGTGTAAGGATCTGGCGCATAAAGGGTTAATGTGGGACTGAGTACAGTACTGCCCAGACAGTGATGCAAGAGAGCTCATGCCCCACACCCAGGGTCAAAGTAATGTTGGACAGAACTGTGTGTACCAGCAAGCATTGAATCAGCTCCTAGCTTGTATCCATTACCATATATTTGTAAATACAGGTCAAGTATCCTTTATCCATAAATCCAAAAACCGGATACACCCAAAACCACATTTTTTTTTTAACCTCATTTACCTTTAGTGCGGGAAGTCTAGCTGTATGTCTACAGTGTTCATCTTGAGATTTTTATGGTGAACCTTTCAAAAGGAAACTCATTACAGGTCCCCTGTATTCATTACTCAGTGATACATCTTACTTTTATAGCCATTTTATTTACTTTAGGCTATAGCTTGCCTAGGCTTAGGCTATTGTAATGTAAGTTTACATGTTGTATTCAAAAACCAAAATTATCCTAAATCTGAAATGCGTTCAGTCCGCAGTTTTGAAAGATCTGCCCAGCAACAGGAACTCAGAAAAAAGAGGGAAGACAACTGTACCCTAGCTACTGCAGCCTGAGTAAGAAAAGGTTACTGCCTTAAAGCAGCAACACATTTAAAGCAGTAAATACAAGAAGAATAAAACGGTTATTGATGGCAAATTGGATTTTGCTGTTGGGGATTTGTAATAAACCAGCGCAAGGACAGAACGAGAATCGGGGATTTAAAAATAACGGCGCGTGGTCAGAGTGATAGTTCCAGCGGGAGTCGGGGACTTAGAAAATAACCAGCGTGAAGACCGAATGAGAGTTAATTTTCATTTTATTATGTTTATTTAAATTGCAATTTTGGCGCAGGAAATAAATAATTCGAGGCAGGGCAGGGCTACTCATACCCATCAAGTGCACATCCTGTATCATGTGCGGACTCCAGGACGCTACCCATATCCTGGACAACTATGTGTGCAGAAAGTGCCACCAAATGGAAAAAGTTGAACGCTGTATCTTGGAACTCGACGAGCAGCTGGTGTCACTGAGGAGCATTAATGAGGATGAGAACTACGTGGATAGCATGTTTCAGAAGATAGTAATCCCGCAGCTTATAAAAGAGCAGACAGCGAAGGACTAGGTGACCGTCAAACAGACAAGAAAGGCAAGGCAGGTAGTGCAGCAGGCCCCTGAGGACATTCCACTTTCTAACAGGTACTCAATTCTGAGTATCAATGGGAGAGAGAGTTCCTCTGGTGGGAGCAGCGAGAGTCATGACCAGAGCATCATGGGTAGCTTAGTTGTATAGGGCGGGAAGGGAAAAGAGAGGAGAACAATAGTGGTAGGGGTTTCTATTGTTAGGAGAACAAACAGGTGCTTCTGTGGTCACAAATGCAATTCCAGGATGGTGTGTTGCCTTCCTGGTGCAAGGGTCATGGGTATCACCGAGTGGCTTCAGATAGCATTCTTGAGGGTTAGGGTACACAGCCAGAGGTTGTGGTTCACATTGGCACCAATGATATAGGTAGCAAAAAGGATGAGTTCCTGCAGGCTGAGCAATTAGGACCTCAAAGGTAGTAATCTCCATATTGCTTCTAAGGCCACGTACTACTGAGTATGGAAATAGGAGAATACGCCAAATGAATGCATGGCTGGAGAGATGGGACAGAAGGAAGAGCTTCAGATTTCTGGGACATTGGGACTTGTTCTGGGGAAGGTGGGATCTGTACAAGCTGGATGATCTACACCTGAATAGGACCAGGATGCATGTCCTTGCAGTGAGATTTGCTGGCGTTGTTGGGGAGGGTTTAAACTAGATTAGCAGGGGGATGGCAACCTGAGGGAAGATTCAGATAGGACAAATTCAGAGCAGGGAGTGGGAGACAGGAAATTAGAGGGTGGCTCTGAAAGACAGAAGAAGCAAAGGTTAGAAGTTTTACAGCACAGGAATTTGTTTAAAAGTATTTATTTAAATGCAAAGCTAATGAGCTGAGGACATAGATAGACACATGGTAGCATGACATCATTGCTATAATGGAAACTTGGTTTAAAGAGGGGCAAAAATGGCAGCTCAACATCCCTGGATATAGGGTTTTCAGGGGGGATAGAAAGAGTGGGGGGTAAAAAGGATGGGGTGCAGCATTATTGGTTGAAGAATCAATTACAGCTGTGAGGGAAGATAATACACTAAACAAATCATCAAATGAGGAAATATGAGTTGAGCTCAGGAATAAAAAGTGGGCAGCCACACTACCAGGGGTGCACTATAGATGTCCAAATAGTCAGAAGGAGATAGAGGAGCAAATATGTAGGCAAATTTCTGAGTGCAAAAATAATAGGCAATAATAGTTGGGAGCTTCAACTATCCTAACATCAATTAGGATACGAACAGTGGGAACGGCACAGAGGGCACAACCTTCTTGAACTGCATTCAAGAGAACTTTTTTAGCCAGCATGTAACAAGCCCAATTGGAGGGACTGCAATTCTAGATTTAGTATTAGGAAATGAAACTGGGCAGGTGGATGAAGTAGCATTTTGGAGACAATGACCATAATACAGTTAGATTTAATATACTTACGGAAAAGGACAAAGATAGAACAGGAGCAAAAGTTTTAAATTGGGGAAAGACAAATTTTACAAAGCTGAGAGGTGAACTGGCAAAAGTGGACTGGTTACAGCTACTAGAAGGGAAATCAGTGACAGACTAGTGGGAGGCATTCAAAATTGAGATTCTATCGGCACAGTGTACACATGTCCCCACAAAAAAAAGGGCAGTATTGCCAAATCTAGAGCCTCATGGTTATCTAGAAGTATATAAGATAAGATAAAGCAGGAAAAGAAAGCTTATGACAGTTACAAAAGACTAAATACTGCAGAAAGCCTAGAGAAATATATCAAGTACAAGGGTGAAGTAAAAAATGAAATTAGGAAAGCAAAGAGAGGATGTGAAAAAATATTGGCAGGTAAAATCAAAGAAAACTCCAAGATGTTTTACCAGTACATTAAGAACAAGAGAATAACTAAGGAAAGGGTAGGGTCGATCAGAGATGTATAACGTGTGCTCTGATGCTGAAGATGTGAGCAGGGTTCTCAATGGCTACTTTATCTCTGTCTTCATTAAGGAGAGGGATAAAGGAGGTATTGTCATTAAAGAAGAGGAGTGTGAAATATTAGATGCGATAAGCAAGCGAGAGAGGATGTACTGAAGGGACTGACACCCTTGAGGATGGATAAGTCACCAAGGCTGGATGGGTTGTCGCTCAAGCTGTTAAAGGAAGCCAGGGAGGAAATAATGGATGCCCTGAGGATCATTTTCCAATCCTCACTAGATACAGGGGAGGTACCAGAGGATTGGAGGTCTGCGAACCTTGTACCATTACTTAAAAAGGGTGCGACCACATAATGACTTCTGTGGTGGGCAAATGATTAGAATCAATTCTGAGAGATAGGATAAACTGTCACTTAGAAGGGAATCAGGGATACTCAGCATGGTTTTATTAGGGGAAGGTCATGTCTTACTGATTTAATCAATTTGTTTGAGGAAGTAACAAGGAGCATTGATGAGGGTAGTGTAGTAGATGTTGTCTACATGGATTTTAGTAAGGTATTTGACAAAGTCTTACATGGCAGACTGGTCAGAAAAGTAAAAACCCATGGGATACAGGGGAATGTGGTGAGTTGGATTCAAAATCGGCTCAGCAACAGGAAACAAAGGGTATTGGTTGATGAATGTTTTTGCGAAAGGAAAACGGTTTCCAGTGGTGTTCCACAGAGCTCAAATGTTGGTCCCTTTCTGTTTGCTGCATATATTGATGACTTGGACTTAATTGTGGGTGGCATGATTGGGAAATTTGCAGATGACACAAAAAATGGCTGCATTTTTCATAGTGAAAAGGATACCTAGAAGGAAAAACAGTTCGGACCAATATTTTTATTTCTCAGCTTTTACTGTTTTTTCCTTCTGGGTAGCTGTTGTCTCCAGAATGATGTCAATAGTTTGGTTGAGTGGGCAGAAAAGTGGCAGATGGAATTCAATCTAGAGAAGTATGAAGTGATACATTTGCGGAGGGCAAACAAACCTAGGGAATAGATAATAAATGGGAGGATATTGGGAGGGGTAGAGGAAGTGAGAGACCTTGGTGTGCATGTCCATAGGTCCCTGAAGGGGGCAGGACAGGTGGTTATGATGGTAAAGAAAACAATTGGAATGCTTTCCTTTACTGAAAGAGGCATGGAATACAAAAGCAGGGAAGTAATGATGTAACTATATAAAATGCTGGTTAGACCGCAGCCGGGAACCGTGTACAGTTCCGATCACCACATTACAGGAAGGACATAATTGCTTTGGAGAGAGTACAGAGGAAATTCACAAGAATGTTGCCTGGGCTTGAAAATTGCAGCTATGAGAAAAGATTGGATAGGCTGGGGTTGTTTTCCTTGGAACTGAGGGGGCTGAGTGGTGACCTGATTGAGGTGTACAAGATTATGAGGGGCCTAGATAGAGTAGGCAGGGATGCCCTTTTTCCCCTAGCAGAGAGGTCAATTACCAGAGACACAGGTTTAAGGTGATTGGTAGAAGGATTAGAGGGGACATGAAGAAAAGCTTTTTCACCCAGAGGGTGGTGGGTGCTTGGAATTCACTGCCTGGTTTGGAAGCAAAAACCCTCAACCCGTTTAAAAGACACCTTGCTCTGCACCTAAAGTGCTTTAACCTGCAAGGCTACAGATCAGGTGCTGGATGGTGGGATTAAAATGGGCAGCTAGTTTTTTTTTAATGTTTCGTCCAGTGCAGATACAATGGGCAGAATGGCCTCATTCTGTGCTGTAATGTTTCGATGGTTCTATGGTTTTAGACAAAGGATTCTCGACTTGTAGTTCTGAGAGTCAATAAAGGCTTACAGTTAATCTGCGGATAACTATAATGTTTCTTTCAGACCTACCAAATTGTATCAACATCCTACAACAACTTGCATCCTCAGAAGCATTAAATTGGAGCATGGAGCAAATACAGACAACACAGTGCATGTTGCAGGGAGCAGAAGCTGACAAATCAATCTGTCTGAGAAAATAGCCATAAAACACCAGAAATGTGACTTTAGTTTCCATGTGGGACCTTGTGAAATGCCTTACTAAAATCCATGTAGACAAATCTCTGTGCCTGAAAAACAAATTGAAGAAACTTGGATAAAACAACAAGAACTTACATTTATCTGACAAGTTTAATGTAATAAAACATCCCAAGGCTCTTCACATGAGCATTTTGAAACACAGAGCGGAATCGTCCCAGAATTGCATTAAGTGCGGTAGCGGGAGTGAAAAATCATGTTTTACCTGCCGGTCGCTGTGGGCAGGTTATCGCGCTGTATCATTTGCTTCCTGGCGTGACCCACCTCATTAAAAATGCATTCATGGAAACACGTTGGATTGCTGGCGGGGGGACTTGGGTTTCCCTGCCATGCTCTGACCTCAGCATTTCCTCACTCTGGGCGCCATATTTAAAGTGCACTCCTTCATGTCAACAGACCAGGACTACTCCAGGTGACAAATGGCACCGAAAGCAAAGAAGACGGCAGACCCCAAATTTGGTGATGCCTCTCTGGGGTGCCTGCTGGACGCAGTGGAAGGTTGCCACAATGCCCTTTACCCCCACTCTGGCAGCAAGGGGTCCACCAGAGTCACCAATCCAGCCTGGAAGGTGGTTGCAGCGGCGGTTAGAACTGTCGGAGCACAGGGAAGGTCAGCCATCCAGTGCAGGATGAGGATGAATGCTCTCAACACACACTCCCAAGCCCATCACACACCCACAGCGATCTCACACCTCAAGGGACCACACCACTAACTCTCACACACACCCACTTCATCCCCCATCTTCATCAGGGTCATACCTTCTGGAGCTCAAGTCCTTATCTTGTTCATGGCTCCGCTCACCACACAAACATTCTACACATACTTATCATCTGCAGTGCCACGCATCCTGCTCACACGCCCTCCATCTGTTTTCATGCAGGAGAAGCTGGCTCACAACAGCAGTGAGGGGTCCCAGACCAGAGGTCAGTGGCCAACATTAAGCCCCTCACTCAATTTGAGGAGCGTGCCATCACGCTGACTGGTAAGGACATGGACCATGCCTGTAGTGATTGTGAGGTTGGCGGTGAACACCCTTGTGAGAATCCTGCACAAGGTCATCCTTCTCTCAATGCAACTGTGAGTACTCTCTCTCCTGTTTTTGACTCTGCTACCATGCACTAATTACCTCTACTTTGGTTCATAGGGAGCTCTGCCAAGTGACCAACACCCTCAGCCAGCCAGTCCTTCAGCTCCATTCAGGTCCTCATCTCCAGCCAAGGGGATATGTCCTCCATGAAAGAACTGGAAATAAGCAACCTGGAAGACCAGTCACAGTCCTTACCCACACCCTCCACCAGCCTAGAGACGGAAACCTCGGTAGGACCTAGAAGTAAAGCAGGCTCAGATTCACATTTTGGTGGTCACCGCATGGACAGGTGTCTGCAGCAGGAGGAGGCAGGTTCAGCTGAGCTCCCTGGCACTCGGGGGACTGCTGGGGAAGAGTTATCTGTCAGGCTGAGTCAGATGACAAGCCTCTGGATTCAGTCTTCCAACTCATCATGGAGAGTCAGCAGAAGGCGGGGAACATCAGGCAGGGCTGTTGGAAGCCCTCCGTAGAGTGGCTTGTGAGTCAGAGGAGTGCGTCCGCCTGCTGTCTAATGAAATGTTGCCCACATGTGACCGTATGGCGGCCTGCATGGGGAGCATGGTAGACGCCATGGAGACCCTGGTCCAGCAGAACGTGGAGATGCACTCCATCGTGGTAACCATGGGTAAGTTCCTGCAGTGGTAATGTGAGGGGGAAATGGGGTACCTCAATGCCCCTCCAAATGCTGCTACCTTTCAAGAAGTCAGGCTGAGGACCTTGGGCACCTGAAGGGAAAAGCAGCAGTAGCTGGACACCCCTGGGTCATCCACTCAGGAATCTCAGAGTTTGTCTGCTCCATCTGAGACCCCTTTGCCTGTGAGCCCCTCAACCTCATTCTCCATCACTGCTGAGGGAGCAGCTGGCCCACAGGTAGACAGCCAAAGCAAACCGGGGTCCTCAATGACTCAGTTCTCCAGAGGACGCATGCCAAAGTCCTCAGAGGCTACTTGGCTGACCATTGCACAGACTGTCTCCACCCCTGCTGCAGATGTCAGGGCAGCAACTAAAAGAAGTGGTAGGTCTAGAAAAGTTCAGAAATTCTGATCACGAGTGGTTGCATGGGTGAACACATTTTGTCACTTTATAGTCTGAAAATATATTCACTTTCACTGAATCATGTGTAATGTTGTCTTTCAGCTTCATTTACAGGCTTTGCGAATGCTTCCCCTGCATCCCCCACCACCCCCCACTGACTAGCGGTTCAGCTGCACGTAGCCGGGCGACAAGTGATTCTGGAGGGAGAAATGAGTGTGTGTGGCAGGGCCTTTAGGAGCCTTGTGCAAGCACTCTCCCACACACGAGGAGCCTTCTCCATCACACTCATCTAACTGATCCGAACATTTTCAATGCTGACTGCTGGGGTTCTCTTTCAGTTGTCCATCTGACCTGATCTGCATCTCCTGATCGCACAGCCACACAGCACCTGTGCCTGTCCAACATGAGGGCTCTGCTCACTTTGAAAAAGATGGTAGTGGTTAAAATCCTCAGTAGCTCCACCACCATTTTCCCTCCCAAAGTCACCCGTGTCCTTTCCCCATAACCTTAATGTCCCCGACCGACACCTTCGCCCCCATTCCCCCTCTCCGACTCCCAGCCTCACCCTCCCCTGACACCTTCGGCAACACTGCCACAACCTCAAACCCCCTTCACAGTCACAACCAGACCATCCTCTCGCCACACCCCCCAACCTTTGCCAATCATCCATATCAGCCCGTGGTGAAGACCATGAAGTTCTGAAGCAGTTTCAAAGCATCAACGGAGACCATGAAAGATAGTGTGAACCCATGGCGAATTCTGTGAAATTCCAAAGGCTCAGTGAAGTCAAAGCTGCTGCGTGGAGACCTCCCTCCTTCCAAGAGCTGCTTCATGGTGGAGCCATATGCATGAGGATCTACCCAGCATGTGATATACACATTCTTCCAGGGTCTGGTAGCTGTCGGGCTCCGGCATCATCTTCTCCTTGGATGTCCATGATCTGAGCAAGGTCCTAATAGTAAGTCCCGACTTCTGCACGTCACACTTGTCCAAGTGTGTTCTAGATGAGGGAAGTGAGGTAGAGAGGCGGAGAGGTGTAAGGAAGTTATTCCAGAGCTTGGGGTCCAGGCAACTGAAGGCATGGGCACCAATGGTGGAGCTGAAGGAGATTACAGAGATAGGGAGGGGTGAGGCCATAGAGGGATTTGAAAACAAGGGTTAGGATTTCAAAATCAAGCTGTTGTTTGTCTGGGAGCCACTGTAGATCAGTAGGCACAGGGGAGATAGATGAATTGATGTATGTCTGAGAGTCTGCTGTACACAAAACTATAAAACTTCCAAATTTACTGGCTCATTCCGAACTGTCTCTAGTACCTGCTCCCTTGACTTGGTTTAATGGCTCCCCTGCAACCCTCCCTCCCCCCAACAAGGTGAAAATTCATATGCACAGATTTCCTGCAATTACCTTGGCTCAAATTGGCATAAAATTCAGCCCAGAATTGTAGGTGCAAAAGGGAAAAAGTCTCCTGGTGTTTTATTGCTATTTTTCTGAGAGGTTGATTTATTAATTTTCCCTCACTGAGACCTGTTCAGTGTTTATGTTGTTTGGAAGGCATTTTTATAGCATCAGTGAAAATCACATTAAGAATTGAAATCCTCCCACGGTTGCAGGCTCTTGAACATGCTGTGTAAAATGTGCATAAACAATGATTAGATATCTTGAAACTTTCACACCAAAGGAAAGAATATATGGATGTGCGTTTTTGGTTTGCCACAATTTCTGCTTATTTGTGTCTATTTTTATGTTCTGGGCTATGTAAATAAGATTAGCAGGAAATTTCGATGGAAACAGAAATCGGCAAAGTGGGTGTAATTTTGTATGTAACTTCCCAATTAAGCCACCACGGGAATGTTTGAATCCTTAGAGCTGATTAGCAGCTGGCACTGGATTATGTTAATTGATCTCAGTCATGTTAGCAGGTGGAAAGATACAGTTGACATCACCTCTATTAGCTGAAGAAGGAAGTAAGATAAAAGATTCTGCTTCTGGTCCCTATACTTTGGCCCAGCTTGACTTGAGTATGCATGTTGTCACTTCAAGACAGGAATGAGCTTAACCATGCTACTTTTCATCTCAACTAGCTGGTTGATACTTTGCATAAAGGCTTAACAAAGGACCGTAAGAAGTAAGAAAAGGAGTGGGCCATTAGGCCCATTGGCACTACTCCACCATTCAATAAAATCATGACTGAACTTCAACCTCAACTCCACTTTTCTGCCTATTCTCACGTCCCTTGATTCCATCAACGTCCAAAAACTTATCAATCTCAGTCTTAAATGTACTCATCTACAGTCCTCAGGGATAGAGAATTCCAAACATTCACAACCCTCTAAGTCAAGCAATTTCTCCTCATCTCGGTCCTAATTGGCTGACCCCTTATTCCAAGATTATGGCTCCCAGTTCCACTCTCCCTACCTAGGGAAACAGCCTTTTAGCCAATGTCCCTTGAAATTGTTTTTGCTGTGCTCAGCCTGTTCACTTTGATACACAGCATCATTATTTTTTTTTTACGCGGCCATGCACGTGCTTTACCTTGAAGGGCACAGTTCGTGAGCACCCTGCAACACAGAAGGGTTGCAGGGTGACCGCACACATGCGCAGTGTAGAAGGAACATTGCTCTCAGAATCTACCCTATCAAGAGCTCTATGAATGTTATACACTTCAGTAAGATCAGCTCTTATTTGTCTAAAACTCCAGAGAATATCTTAATCTCTCCTCATCGGACAGCCCTCTCATACCTGAAATCAAACTAGTGAACCTTATTTACACCCCCTCTCAGGTAAGTATATCCTTTCATAGGTAAGGGGGCCAAAACTGTATACAATATCCGGGTATAGTCTCATCAAAGCCCAATATGATTATAGCATGACTTCTTTATCCTTATACTTCAGCCCCTTTGCAATAAAGATTGATATATCATTTGCCTTCCTAACTGCTTGCATGACAAATATGCATTTGGGTAATGAAGTGGTGGCAATAGTGAACTGTACTACAAAATAACTCAGCACCTTAGGAGGTGTAAAAAGATTGAAAAGAACACTGCAAAAAATCATGCACACATTGAATAAAGTGTATCTACCAGTATTTACTATTAATTACATAAATGATCCACAAAATAGGTGCAAGGATCCAGTGATACAGAATGTTTTTCTCACTGGCCGCTATAGCGGGTTCTCACGCTATATCATTCCAATCCCACCTCATTTATCATGCATTCCCAGGAGACACACCGTTTTGATGGTGGGTGGGCTCTCATTCACATGACACGCCATCACCTCGCTGCTTCCTCATGCCAGGCGCCATGTTTAAAGTGCAGCCATGCACACGCCTCTCAGTGCTTCCAGCCCAGGACTGCTGCACAGAAGAAGTGGCCCCAAAAGGCAACATGACTGGCAGGTGTCCTGCTTACATTCTCCCCGTCAGTATTCATGCAAGTCAAGCTGGCATACAACAAGAGGGAGAAGTTGCAGACTGGTTGAGAGATGACTGAAATCAAAGTCCTCGTGGACTTTGAAAATAGAGTCATCCAGGTGGCCGGTGATGATCTGGACTGTTCCTGTGCTGATGGTGAGGTCAGCGGTGCTCAACCAAGTGAGGATCCAGCAGTGCAACAGCCATCAGACAACCATGCTGTGAGCGAGTTCCCCTGTTCTACACTGCCATGCATTAACTGTCTCCCCTTGCTTTCGCAGGCATATCTGGGAAATAGCTGACAGAGTCCACGACCCTGGGCTTCCAATCAAACCCCGGAGAAACCTCTGAAGAGGAATCTGAAGGCACCGTCATTGAAATCTTGTCACAATGCTCACCCACACCATCCACTAGCACACACCTTGATGGGTCCTAGCTTTAGAATAGGCTCGGGATCACAGTCTGGTGAGCACATGGCACTGTCTGATCCACAGCAGGTGGCAGCAGGTTCTTCCAGGTGTCCAGAACACGGAGGACTGCTGGAGACCAGAAATCTGCTGAGTCCGGATCAGATGGTGAGAATCTGGACTCAGTATTACCTCAGTTGCTGCAGCAGCAATGGCAAGCTCGGGTACATTAGGAAGGGATGTCCGCTGCACTCCTCAGATTGCAAGATACGATGGGGGAGCCCATCTGTCTTTAGTCTGAGGTGATAGTGCCGGAATACCAATGCACTGAGGTCAACACAAGTGGAATGGCAGCCGCAATGGAGACATTGGTCCAGGACATCGGTCGGTCCTGCCCTGCTGCTTGGGCTGAAATCCATCGCTGATGCCATTGTTGGCCTGCAACAGTGTGTTCCTGAGAGAGCCATGGGGCAGCTCGATCTCACTCCAGCTTCTTCTTCTCCTTAAGGAGTCAGCCAGGGGCCTTCGGGCACCCATAGGGATGAGGACCAGCAGCCTGGGGCCATCCATCCAGGTGATTCCAGGAATGTCCGGCACATCCGAATCCCCTCTTCCTGTGACTCCAGCAGCTCCAGCTCCACAGGCTGAGGAGGATGCCACTGCCACACAGCAGGACCCCGAAAGCAGTTCTGGGGCCTTCTAGGACTTGGCCCTCCAGAGGACACCCAGAAAGCCCATCACAGACAGGACGTAGCAGTCGGCAGGCTGCCTCCATCTCCACTCTGGATGTTGGGAGAGCATCAAAATGTAGTGGCAGGGTTAGGAAGGTTCAGAAGATGTAACTCTTTCGAGTACAAACCCGTTTCCATCTGTTTCAGAGGAAGTTACATTGTTTCATAGTTTGCCATTGTGAGATTTGAACTTTTGATCTTAGGGTTATAAACCCAGTACCATAACCACTTGGCTATTTAGGCCAAGCATCAGAAGATGTAGTTGCACCACCTGGACCTGAGTGTTAATCACTTGTACATAATGTTCACAATTGTAAATGAACTCCCAAGAATGTCTCCCTGCTTCTTGTTCTGATGAGCAGTGTTTGTGTCACTCAGATGTAAAACCTTCATTCCTGCACAAGATAAAGGCAGGTGTTTCAGTCCAGGGCCTCATCCCTGTGCTTTGTGCAGCCTTCAGACCACAGTGATGGTCTGGCCTCACACCCCCTGGAAACATTACTGATGCCTGCACCCCAGTGGTGCATGTCATTGCTGCCAGAAAGTAGTCGGCAGGTGTCACAGAGTTTCGTCATTCTCTCCGTGTGCTCTCAGCACCTTTAAGGTGGGGCTGGCTCCCATCTCGTCTGCATCTGTGACAAGTGATGCTGTGCTCCTGAGGGGTCAGGTGCTGAAGGCTGACAAAGCATCAGGTGCATTTAAAGTTTCATAGCTGTGTCTCTATGATATGACCCTGATCACAGAGCACAAGCGAGCTGCCCTTGGCCAGACATGAGTCAGACATTCACAGAGGCAATGTGAAGATCTATGGAGTGTTTTCACTGCATGTCTCCCTCATCCTCCTGGAATCCAGCGACTATTAGGGACTCCACTCCGTCTCCATGACAGGAGCATTATCACTGAGGATATGTGCATTGCTGTCAGCCAGACTGGAGTCAAACATTCACAGATGCGATGTGAGGATATATGGTGTCTCCTCACTGCATGTTGTCATCACCCTGCACAAATCTAGCAGTGATGAGGGCCTCACAAAAGCACCTGCTTCGCCTGGCCAGTGCGATGGCCTCTTCGCCTTCATCGTCGCCTTCGAGGATCTCCTCACCCTCATTCCCATCATCCTCCTCCTCATTGGGGGAGACATCCAGCTCCTCCATTTCCTCCTCTGCCAGCTCCTCTCCCCATTGCAGTGCCAGGTTGTAAAGAGTGTGTGACATTCTCTGTGGACTATATTGCAGGGCTCCACCGGACTGGTGCAGGCACCAGAACATCATTTTCAGCATCCCGATGGTTTGCTCCAACAAGGTGCGAGTTGCAGCATGAGCCTTGATCTCCCTCCATTCTGCTGCAGTCTGAGGCCAACGCATGGGTGTCATCAACCATGTCCTCTGCAGGTAGCCCTTCTCCTCAAGGAGCCATCCCTGCAGCCTCTGTGGACCCTGGAAGACATCAGGGATCTATGACTGATTGAAAATGTAGGTGTCATGCAAACTCCCTGGAAACCATGCACAGACCTGCAGGATGTATTCGTGGTGGTCACACACCAGCTGAAGATTCAGCCAGTGGAAGCCCTTGCGGTTGACATAGTTGACCGCTTGTTGTGAAGGAGATCTGAGCACCACGTGAGTGCAATCAATGGCATCCTGCACCTATGGGAAACCTGAGATCTGGGCAAATCGCAGTGCTTTTGCATCCTGGTATTCCTGGTCCTGGGCAAATTGCACAAGGTTGTGTGCCTTCGCGAAGAGGTTTCCATGACCTCATGGATGCATTTATGGGTGGAGATTTGCAATATCCCACAGGGCTCCCTGTAAGGAGCCAGTGGCATAAAACTTGAGCACCACAGTTACAGTCATGTGCACTGACAGTGGATGCCCTCCATGTCCCAGTGGCACCAAATCCTGCAGCAGCTGGCAGATGCGATCGACCAGTTCCCTAGACATGTGCAGCCATCCTGGTCATCTGCAGGAATGAAAGGCGGTGTCTATAGATCCTGGGTCCAGCTAGGCACCATGCAATGTCAGCTCACTGTGGCTCTTCAGCAGCTTGTGCAGGAGCCCCAGCCACCCCTTCTTCCTGAGGGAGCTGCTCCATTCTCTTCCCAGGCAAGTACCTCTGTCGATTTCTTCTCTGTCTCCGCTCTCTATGCCAGGAGGTCACCAGGCACCATGCTCCTGATGTACTCTACCTGCAGGATGAAAGAGAGAGACGCATGGGTTAGCATGGGTGTACTAAGAACCTCCCTTCATTAAGTCAGAAGGCTTCTTAATGCAGCCCAGAGACTGCTGGCCACCACTTGGCTGGCCAATGTTTAGCGCGCTGCATGGCTGCCCAAAACCCCACCCACCTCCGCCACACTTACCTGACTGAGTGGCAGCAGCTTTGCTCAGTGGACTGCATGCCGTGATCTCGGCTCAGACGCAGGCATTCTGCTACTCCAAGTTGCAAGGCTGCACTGTTAGCCTGAGCCAAGGGGGAGACTGGTCCAAACCTGAATGATGACATTTCAAGAGGCTGTGAGCATCTCCACCAGTGACTGCTCCATGACCAGCTTTAGCAAGGAAATTGTTCAATGTGCCCAGTCGTCCAACTGTTCCAAAACTAAAATGCTCATCGTTTGCAGCCTGTGCCCGAGGGGTGAAAAGTTCAGGAGCATTTGGTGGCACTTTCATGCCACTGCATTGCTTGAGTTGGCAGACAAGCTAGAGGCCCGACTCCAAGCATGTCAATATGGCTGCGCCTGAACTGTCTCAGGTGTGGAGGAATGGTCACTTTATACAAGGTCCTCACCCTAATGTCCTCACCCCAATCCTGCACATGCTTGTGCATTACCATCCCCCGACTCGCCTCGACTGCAGTGCAGCCCTTGACCCTCCGCAACTTGCCTCAACTGCTGTGCAGCCATTGACTCGCCCCACCAAGTCGCCTCAACTGCATAGCAGCCCTTGCCCCCTCCCAAGTTGCCTCAACCTTGAAGTCCTACAGGTGACTCTGGCAAACGTTGCATTAACCTCTGAAATTCAGCCCGCCAACTGCACGCCTCATATATGGTGTTGTGAAATATGTTGGCATGATTGCTTGTACGATCCAGCATGGGAGGGGCTTGATTCCAGGTCTATAATGAGATGCAGATGCATTACAACAAAGTTCCCGATGTCTGACAGCAGGAAACGCGGCCCCCCTATTTGATGTGCGGAGCACACAATTGCAAACTGGTTTCCTAATGTTGTGAGACCGATTTTTGGCCTTCTCGCCATGTTGTCCGATCACACCGCTGAACAGATGCGACACCAGCGGGCATGGAAAATTCCGCCCCAGGTGAATGTACAATACCACCTCTTCTCGGTGAGAAGAATAAGCAATTCAGTAGCTTGGTTATTCAATGAGATTGTGGCTGACCACCAGCCACTTTACCCCCTTTTCTCCATCGTGCTTGATATTCTTACTTAGCAAGAATCTATCTCAGTGTTATAAGCGCCAATTGCCCTTAAATGCATGACTTGTTATGAGATAGAGTCCCAGACTCATGTGAAAAGATCCTGCGAGGCCCAGCTCTAATTTTATGTCCACTTGTTCTTAATACCCCAAGCAGAGGAAATGGCTTCTTCGTGCGGAATTTTCAATTTTTGAAACAAAGTGCAGTGGCAGGCGGGTCTCACAGCGCATAGATGGCTTGAGAAAGCAACCAGCCTCACCTGTCCAGCCTGAGAAGCCTTCACAAGGCAGGTCAACGCAGCTGGCCATCGCACCTGGAACGTGACCCAGAGCAGGAAGAGGATGAATGATCTCACCTGCTTCGCCAGGGTAAGTCAGCCTTCAACTGCTTCCAATATCAAACTCTCATCATGACATCATGCAATTGAAGGGCTACTCTCTTCAGGGGTCCCACACAACATCATTAGTAGGAGCCAAACATCAGCACTGATTCTCGTGGATACATTCACATCACAACCATTTCATCTACCAAGCTGCATCCGCTCCATCCTCAGCCCTTTCTGGAGAGGGCTCACCACAAGCATGCACGTTTCCCAAACTCTGCTCTATCCTTCTCATCACATTCCTTTCCTTTGCCTTGATGCAGCCCAAGCTTGCCCACAGCCGAAGGGAATGATCCCAGGCTGGAGGAGGGACGGCCAACATCGCACTCCTCACCAAATTTGAGGAGGATGCCGCCAAGCTGGCTGGGCAGGACAGGAATCGCTCCTGTGGGGAAGGGGAGATTGGCCTATCCCACCAACCTAGTAGGGATCAGACCTCCATGAGTTGATCACATCCTGACATTCACAGTGAATGACATGCAATCTTGTGTTATGCCTGCTCATGAACTAAAACTACCTTGTCTCTCTTATAGGCATCAGCAGATCAAGGTACAGGCAGAAGGTCAACATAAGCCCCAGCCCCCAGACCACCTCAGATGAGGAAGAAGATGGAGCCACCATAGAAGAACCATCACTGTGTTCACATGCAGCCTCCACCAGTGCAGGCACACACCATGTTGGGTAATAGCTCTAGATTAGGCTTGGGGTCACCGACTGGAGAACACCTCGCTGACACGTCTCCGCAGCAGTCAGAGGTAGTGACGACCCATATCTCTGGCATTCGGAGGACGCCTGGAGATCAGCCACCCACTGAGTCTGAGTTCAGATGATGAGCCTCTGTGAGAGACCGCTAAGACAATGCTGAAGATGCAATGACAGGCTGCAGAACATCAGGCAGAGACGCAAGAGTCATTCAGTAGACTAGAGCGAAGGATGGAGGAGCCTGTCTGATATCATGGCTCTGACGTGAACGCCTTGAGTCACCATGGGAAGGTTGGTGGCTGCCATGGAAACCTTGGACCAGAAGGTTTTGCTGGATTTGCACTTGGTCCTGAAGTCCATGGCCAGACCTTGCTGGGATCTATCAGTGGCTAGGTGAGAGGGGAGGGGGGCACCTTGGCCTCCCTCCAGGTGCCCCTTCTCCTCAAAGAGTCAAAGAGGAGCCATTAGGCACTCAGAGGGGGGATAAGCATCAGTCAGACCTGGGGCCTCCACTCAGGGCACTTTCAAGTGTGTCCAGCCGCACTGAATCCCCTCTGCCTGTGACCTCCGTCATCTCTAGCTGCTCAGGTCAAGGAAGGTGCATCTGCCCTTGCGCAGGAGACCCTTATCAGGCCAAGGCCCTCCAGACCTCAGGCCACCAGAGGACATCTGCTAAGGTCATCACAGACATCAGGACGTAACAGTCAACAGATTGCCTCCACCTCTGCTCTGGTGTAGTGGCAGGCTTGAGAAGATTAAGAAATATTGAAATCACCTTTGGGTCACGGGTGTGCAACCACTGTGAAAATATTGCACTTTTGTTAATATACTTGATATTAATGCGAGTGGCTTGGCCAACTGAAGGCATTGTCATTATTTACCGAAGTATCATCTTATTGTGAGGTTTAGTCATCCTCCCACTCAGTTATAGTCTCCCTTTGTGAGATTCACATTCATGTGACATCAATCTCACTGAAGATAGTTTCCGCACCCTTGTGTGATGTCGGGGAGATGTGCTAAAATCTTTATTGGAAGTCTGTGCTAAAAGTATTTATAATCCTTTTTGCTCACAATGCACCTTTGTATGAGGGCAGCTCAGCAGCTGTGAGGGATTAATGGCAGTTGTGTCTCCTCAATGGTAGTGCCAAAGGAGAAGACCTGGATGAGAGAATGATCTTCCCCAACCACGTCCTCATCTGACAGGCTGCTGTAGTTTCTCAATGTTGTGGTGATAACTACATCAAGTTAGTTGATGCAATGTTCTCACTGTTGTGTCAATTTTCACTTCCCAGAGCGAGTGCATGCAGGGTGCACCACTGTCCTTCTTAGAGATCAAGGTCTGTTGAATCATGAAGCTAGAAGGTGCAAATCCGAATGCCGAACTTGCTCTTGATGTGACTGCTTGGACATCCCTTTCAATGCAGTGGAATGGCATTAAGGGACAGGAGGAATATGGCTTCCTCCCATTGCCTTCACTTCATTCCTCCTGGAATCTGCTGGCAATTAAATTGGCATGGGCATGTCTTCCAAGTTCAGATTCCTCAATGGCATCGTCCCCTGGAAGCTGACCCTCACCTCCCTCATCAGGTTCCTGGCCCTCCTGCTCCTCATCCTCAGAGGATCTCACATCCTCCTCCATTTCTCCCTCTGGCAAGGGATTACCTCTTTGAAGCACCAGGTTGTGAAGGGTGCAACATACAGCAGTGAAGCGGGAGTCTCTATCTGGAGAGTACTGCAGAGCCCCACCTGATTGGTCTAAACTTCGGAAGCGCATCTTCAGGATGCCGATAGTCCACTTGATTATGGACTGTGTGGAGCTATGAGCTGTGTTGCCCCTTCTCTCCGAGGCCCTCTGAGGCCAATGCATGGGTGTCATGAGCCATCCTTTGAGTATATACCTTTTCTCCCCAAGCAGCCATCCTTCTACATGCTCAAGCCCTTCAAATGTTTGAGGCACCTGGCAGTATCTGTGTAGTATAACCCTGATTTAAACTTCATTACTTCCTCCCTTACTCCGACGCCACCTATTAACTTACTATTCTCTATTCTAGTGCTACCTGTCTCTCCTAATATTTTGCGCACCCTGGTATCTCTAATATCCTCTCCTGGTTTCCACACCCCTGCCGAGCTAATTTAAACCCTCCCCAACAGCAAAGCAAGGAACTCAGTCCCGGCTCTGTTCAGGTGCAGCCTGTCCAGCTTGTACAGGTGCAATCTTCCCCAGAGCCAGTCCCAGTGTCCCAGAAATCTGAAGCCCTCTCTCCTTCGCCATCTCTCCAGCTACACATTCATCTGCCTTATCCTCCTATTTCTGTGCTCACTAGCACGTAGCGCTAGGAGTAATACGGAGATTACTATTTTTGAGGTCCTGCTTGCAAATTTTCTACCTAGCTCCCTAAATTATGTCCGTAGTACCACATCCCTCTTCCTACCTAAGTTATTGGTACCGATGTGGACCATAGTCACTGGCTGTTCACCCTCCCCAGAAGAATGCCCTGCACCCGCTCTTGGCATCCTTGACCCAGGCACCAGGGAGGCAACATATCAGCCTGGAGTCACATCTATGGCCACAGAATGCCTGTCTGTTCCCCTAACTATTGAATCCCCAATCACTATTGCTCTTCCTTTCTTCTTCCTTCCCTCCTGTGCAGTGGTGCCACTCATGGTGCCACACACTTGGCTTTGACTGCACTCTTCTGTGGAACCAATGT
This sequence comes from Carcharodon carcharias, assembly GCF_017639515.1. Classification (NCBI taxonomy): domain Eukaryota; kingdom Metazoa; phylum Chordata; class Chondrichthyes; order Lamniformes; family Lamnidae; genus Carcharodon; species Carcharodon carcharias. The sequence continues at coordinate 134,508,432 of NC_054474.1, read as the reverse complement.
CCTCACCAGTATCCAAAATGGAAAACTGATTAGCGAGTTGACCACGGAATGCGCAGGTTTCTTCGTTAAACAGCAAAATGATTAGTTTATTATAAAACCAGGCTTGTCAAGTAGGAGGCAAAACTTATTAATATACAGTTCGGAATATGAAAGTATAATAATTACTCTTTCTAAATACCCTAACTCCCTCTCTCACACACACACGTACACAAACACACACACACACACACACACACACACATAGACATAAAAAAAAAGGAATTCTACCGAAAGGTTAAAAGTCAATTGTTCAAAGGAAAAGGATAGATGATGGAATCCTTGAAACAGTGTTGGAGTTAACGTTTGGTCTCTCAGCACTGGATTGTGGTACAATTGATGACGCTTGCAATACTTTTCAGGCACACACTTCGCAGAAACTTGCAGTCAGTCATTTTCAAAAGGTAGAGCAACTTCAGAGCAACTTCCATTCACTTTTTGCTTTCGACTGGGTCTGAAGCTTCTAGAGCTGTTGTCTTCTTTACCAGGCTGCTGATCCTTCTTGTTTTTTCCCCAAAAGCAAAACCAGCCTACCAACTTTTAAAACACAGTTTTCCAGGCACTTTTTTTTTCAAAGCCATCGACCTCCATGTGACCCTTTTGTGAACAGTCCAACAGGGTCAAGAGGCTTCCAACTTCTTTAAAATGGCTTAATTATCTTTTCTTGTAAAATGCTGTCTTTTCCAAGAACATCAGTAACCAGAGGCCTTACATTAACCCTTTAAGGGACAGTGTCTTTTAAAAAAAAATTCTTACAGAATGTTCTTAGTGCTGAAGATAAACGATTTTCTGTGATTAAACTTGTTTATGACACTATTAAAAGGACAAAATAGATCATCTTATAATAATAATGTATAGATGCTTTTTTAACGTATGAACACTTAAAATGTTTCCTGTCATACATGACTAGATTCTCCAAATTAAAACCAATTTAATGTAAAGTTTTAAGTATTCACTTTTAGCTATTAATTAAATAATCAGATGAATGCAGCAACTCTATTTATTGTCATTGGCTACACATAGACTTCATATATTAAGGGTGACCTGGAAGGTGAATCAGACACAGCACCTAGCACACCAAATTTTGCACTCCGCATAGCCAACCTGTTGACTCTAGATAAACACAAGAAAGAGAAAGAGGAAGAGAAGAAGATCAAGAGAAATTACAGAGAGAGAACAAGGAAGAGATAGTGAGTGAGTAAGAGAGAGAGAAAGAGAAAGCAAGAGAGATAGGAAGTGAGCACATGTTTACTTCAGTCAGAAGAATATGTCTTCTTTGCATATAGGAATTATAAGAATGGATTGGTCTGGAAAAGACAATATTGGTCCAGCTGGCCAACCACAGAGCTGAAAAAAACCCACAGTTTTGTATCGATATCTTTCTTTGCCCGCCTTGATAAATTTAGTATCTGTTTCATTGGAATTAAATTTTGAGTTATTCATTGGCCAAATTTTAATTAAAATTTTAGTCTTGATGAAGGCTCTACTGCCTTCAATTAACAATGCCATGAAAACCTTGTCAGGTAGCTTATTTGCCTTTTAACAAATGCTATCAAACAAATTTGAGCAGAAATCATCATGATTGGCATCTGTTACACTGGTAAAAACTAAAAGGAAAAAGTTGCCAACTGTGAAATGGAATATTACTATTATGAAGTTTCAAGTTTAACTCCTTTAATGCTGTGCTGTTCTGACACAGATCATAACCCAATACTCCCTATTTGTGATGAGCACCTAGACGTTTACATTATCCTTCACCAACCTAGAAATGGAAAACTTTATTGGTTCAGAATATGATTCCCAAATGTATTTTGCCAGGTTTTCACATCTAGGAAGTGAGTAAAGAGTTAATGCACTACCACAAATTCTATTTTATATTTCTATTGATGGCTAACCCCTCGTTCACTGATTTAAAATATGGCACACAATTTGAACCAAATTATGGATTGGAATAAAACTCTCGACACAAGTGAATATTTTTATTCACAGCCGTGGCTGATTGTGTAGTGTATTTGATTTCATTTGCTATGGTGAATACATTAATATCGGGCAACCTAATAAAATGGTATCCCCTACTAATATCCTTTCTTGCTCTCATTTTCCTTCTCTCTTTAAGGAAAGAAACACATGAGAGAAATTCCACCTCATCAGCTTTAGGCTTTGCATCAAAGTGGATTCCATGTTTTGACAGCAAATCTGTGAAGCCTCATATTGATTTTAGAATCAATAAATCACCATTGTTTAAGACCTATTGAGGGGAGGTTACCTGATGTACAGAGAACATTTGCTGCCATTGTGATTGACAATAATTGTTTGAGTATTGCTGAAAAAGACTTTTTAGTTGAAGCTTTTCATCTTGCACTCATCAGGACAAGAAAATGCCTATGTCAGAGGAAACAAATTTATATTGTATGAGAAGAAAGTGCTGATTGGTTGGCATGTGGACTCTGGTAGAGGCATTGCCATGGAGAATGCACCAGTTGATGGTGACTGATAGTTAACTGCCAAACATTGTAAACCAGGCAACCTGACTCTGGTCAAAACATTGCCCTGGGGAATGAACCAGTGAATGGTTATCACTTATTTTGTTTGGTTAACATTTGTAGATTTTGGTTATCTTGGATCGCTATTTAACACCTACCTTGCTGGAAAATTAACAGTGCAAACTTGGCATTTGTCTATTCCTAAGCAAGGATGTACTTCTTTTGAAAGGTTATTAGTCTGTTTGTATCCTCACTAATGCACATTTATACTTTCAGCATTCAGATACATCTCATTAATTGCTTCATTGACTCTAAGCTCATGGTTTGAAAGTACCTTAATTCCCTTTCTGCATACTCCATCGCTTGCTATACCGCATGGCACAAGAGTAAATAACTGCAGTGAATAGACAGGATAGCAGAGACAGAAAACCTATTTCAAGTTACAGTATGTGAAACCTGATTAATTAGGAGGATGCTAAACATGCTGGCAAGGTATCTGATGTACACTGCTTGGCTGACTGGTTTTTGCAGCATTTTTGTTAAACAAAATATGCAAATAGACTTTTGATTATTGTCACTTCTTAGAAAATATCTAACTCATGCATCTTGAGTATTTTCAGGTAACTTTGATCAAGATTACACAATCAGACCAAAGAATGTTTTCCCTTCTACTTGTTGGATCTCAGAATGGAGACGAGTGAGAAGAAGAGAAAAAGGATTGAATAAAATAGAATTTCTCTCTGGCTGCCTTGTAGTGGAGTGAAGGAGGTTGGGATTCAATTTAATTTTACCCCTCCAGTGTTCCTTTCATTATCGATCTTTCAAAATAATATTTTTTCTTATATGAAACCACTGCTTGGAACATTTTCTATAAAATTGTACTGAATATCAAAGGAAAATCTTTTCTGATCAGGAACGAAAATTGTCTAGCTCAAATATAAGATATGTTTTTTTCATATAACAGAATATAAAAGGTCAGAATTCCAAATCTCAATTGCATGCACCAGATGGAGGCCATGAATTTCAGGGCAAGAGAGAAGGGAAAAGCTGAAGTCCAATCATTATTTCAGTGCCACTTTTAGAGTACAAACAATTTGACCTCCAGTGAATTGAATGTAGATATTACAATGAGAGGTGGTGGTGTAGTGGTAATGTCACTGTGCTATTAAGCCAGACGTCCAGGCCAAAACAAGGGGGGACATGGGTTCAAATCCCACCACAGCAGCTGCTGGAATTTAAACTCAATTAATACATAAGGGATTAAATGCTAGTCACAGTGACATCAATCAATTGTTGCAAAAACTCATCAGGTTCAGTAATGCACTAAGGGGAGGAAATCTGCCATCCTTACCTGGTCTGTTTGACATGTGGCTCCAGATCCACAACAATGTGGTTGAGTCTTAATTGCCCTCTGAAATGGCCCACAAGCTACTTAGTTGTGTCAAACTGCTGCAAAGCACAAAACAAATTAAATCTGACAGACCAACTGACAATGACCTAGGTACTGGAAATTTGAATGGCACACCCAACTGTACCAGTCTTGCAAAGTCCTCCTTAGTAACAGTTGGGGGCTTGTGCCAAAATTTGGAGAGCTGTCCCACAGACTACTCATGTAACAAGCTTACATAGTCATACTCATGGAATCATACCTTACAGACAGTATCCCAGACCCAGTAGAGGTGGCAACACATGATATACACTTGGGTGGGAGTTGCCCTGGGAGTCCCCAATTGACTCTGGTCTCCATGATGTTGCATGGCATCAGGCCAAACATGGTCAAGGAAACCTCCTGCTGGCTACCACCTACTGCTTCCCCCCAACACCCCCCCACCCCACCCCATAGCTGATGAATCAGTGCTCCTCTATGTTGAACACCACTTGGAAGAAGCACTGGGGAGGTGGCAAGAACTGGGGAGGTGGCTGGGGGACTTCAATGTCCGTTACCGAGAGTGGCTCAGGAGAAACATGACTGATTGAACTGACCATGTCCTGAGGGACAAAGCTGTGAGACTGGGTCTGTGGCTGGTGGTGAGGGAACCAACATGAGGGAAAAACCTATTTGACCTCACCTTCATCAATCTACCTGTCAGAGATGCATCTTTCCATGAAAGTATTGGTAGGAGTGACCACAATACTTGTGGACATAAAGTCCCATCTTCACATTGAGGATACCCTCCATCGTGTTGTGTTGCACTACCACCGCACTAAATGGGGTAGATTTTGATTAGATTTGCAACTCAATATAGGGCATCCATAAGGTGCTGGGAGGCCATCAGCAGCAGAATTGTATACAACCACAATCTGTAACGTCATGGCCTGGCATATCCCCCACTCTACCATTATAATCAAGCTGGGTGATCAACCCTGGTTCAATGAAGAGTGAAGGAGGGCATGCCAGGAACAGCACCAGGCACACCTAAAAATGAGGTGTCAACCTGGGGAAGCAACAACACAGGACTACTTGCATGCCAAACAGTGGAAGAAGCATGCGATAGATAGAGCCAAGCGATCCTATAACCAACGGATCAGCTCTGCAGTCCTGCCATATCCAGTCGTGAATGGTGGTGGACAATTAAACAACTCACTGGAAGTGGCGACTCCACAAATATTCACATCCTCAATGATGGGGGAGCCCAGCATATCAGCCCAGCAAAAGTCAAGACTGAAGGATTTGCAACTAGCTTTAGCCAGGAGTGCCAAATGGATGATCCATCTTGGCCTCCTCTGGAGGTCCCCAGCATCACAGATGCCAGTCTTCAGTCAATTTGATTCACTCCACATGAAATCAAGAACTGACTGAAGGCACCGGATATTGCAAAGTCCAAAGCCCTGACAACATTCGGGCTGTAGAGCTTGCCGCGCCCCTAGCCAAGTTGGTCCAGTTCAGCTACAACACTGGCATCTACCCGATAATGTGGAGAATTGTCCACAAAAAACAGGTCAAATCCAAATGGGCAAATTACTGCCCCATCCGTCTACTCTCAATTATCAGCAAAGTGAGCAAAGGGTTCATCAACAGTGCTAATAAGTGAAAATTACTCAAAAACTGCTCACTGATGCCTATTTTGGGTTCCAGTAGTGCTACTCAGCTCCTGACCTCATTACAGCCTTGGTCCAAACATTGACAAAGGAGCTGAACTCCCAAGGGGAGATGAGAGTGACTGCCCTTGATATCAAGGCAGCTTTTGACCAAGTGTGGCATCAAGGAGCCTTAGCAAAACTGAAGTCAATGGGAATCAGGGGAAAACTCTCCACTGGTTGGAGTCATACCTAGCACAAAGAAAGATGGTTGTGCTTGTTGGATGTCAATCATCTCAGTTCTAGGACACCACTGCAGGAGTTCTTCAGGGTAGTGTCCGAGGCCCAATCATCTTCATCTGCTTCATCAATGACTTTCCCTCCATCATAAGATCAGAAGTGGGGATGATCGCTGATGATTCCACAATGTTCAGCATCATCCCTTATTCCTCAGATTCTGAAGTGGTCCGTGACCATATGCAGCAATTGCCTGGATCACATTCGGGTTTGGGCTGCTAAGTAAAAAGTTACAATTGTGCCATTTAAGTGCCCGGCAATGACCATCTCCAACAAGAGAGAATCTAACCATCTCCCCCTGACATTCAATAACATTATTATCTCTCAGTTGTCCACGATCAACATCCAGGGGGTTAACATTGACTAGAAGCTGAAATGGATCAGCCATATAAACGTTTGGCTGCAAGAGCAGGTCAGAGGCTGGGAATTCTGTGGCCCATAACTCATCTCCCCACTCCCCAAAGCCAGTTCACCATCTACAAGGCACAACTCAGGATTCTGATGGAATACTCCCCAGTTGCCTGGAGAGGTGCAGCTCCAGCAACACTCAAGAAGCTCAACACCATCCAGGACAAAGCAGCCCATTTGACTGGCATCCCATCCACCACCATAAGTATTCACTCCTTCCACCACCAGTGCACAGTGGCAGCAGTATGTACCATCTACTAGATCCACTGCAGCAATTCACCAATGTTCCTTCAACAGCATCTTCCAAACCCACAACTTTATCCACCTAGAAGGGAAAGGACAGCTGATGTTTGGGAACCCCGCCACTTGCAAGTCTGCCTTCAAACCACCCACCATCCTGACTTGGAACTATATTGCTGTTCATACACTGTCACTGGGTCTAAACCCTTCCTGACAGCACTATGGATGTGCCTACACCACATGGCCTACAGAGTTTCAAGGAGGCAGCTCACCAACACCTTCACAAGGGCATCTTGAATGGGCAATAAGTGCTGGCCTAGCCAGTGATGCCCACACCCATGAAAGAATAAGTGTAAAAAAATTATGATTGATGTCAGGAAGATAGAAGAATGTCTATAATGTTATTGGAAATTATTTTAAAATAGAGTTTAGTAGTGTCTCTGTCTATGTGTGTGTGTGTGTGTGTGTGTGTCTTCATTGGGTTAAAGCCAGCTAGTCTAGAGGCTTTCATGTATAGAAGAGAAGTAGGTTTGAAATGGTAATTAGGTAAATACAGGAGCATTACAAGGTAAAGCGAAAAGGGGGCAATTTGCATTTTTTACTAAACCATTCAAAAGGATGGGTGAAATGTTAAATCCAGCCAGAAGAAGCCAAACAATGTGTTCACTTTTTCCAAAGCTACTAATAAAAATGGTGTTATGAAAGAGTTTTATTGTTAGAAGAGGTAAAGTTAAAAAAAAACCTAGTGATACAATGAGAATTTGCATTCAAAGAGGGAAATATGTGTAAAAGAAGAGAAGGCTGTTGATAAAAGGAGAGTGATTCTAAGATCTAAAGCCTCCAGCATGTAAGCATCAAGCCACTGTCTACAAGGTCTCAGAGCTGAAAGAAACTCATTTTGAATTTGATTGCCCAGGGTGTGCTTTGCCAGGGGTCTGTTTAAATCTGTGCTTTATTGTTGCCTTAAAGGAGATTTAACTGAGAGTCAGATTAATTATGGGATTTCTGTAGTTATTATAGTAATACTTTGTAGACATATGTATGTGCTTACAATCTTTCTTGTATTAATAAATGTTTAATTTAGTTATTAAAAAAACTCTTGAGACTCAGTGGTCTTATTACTACTGAATTCAAGCCTGTATCTCGAAACATACAAATTTCAAAAATCGGATATGACGGTTGTTTCAAGTTTCCCTCTGGGATTTGAACAACTCAGCATTCGTCATTAGCTGTGTCATAATACTGAATGTGGCAGGAGTGCAGAACTTTGATCTGATCCATTGGTTGTGAGATTGCTTAGCTTTGCCAATTGCATGTTACTTCCCTGTTTAGCATGCACGTAGTTGTGTCTTCACCAGGTTGGCATCGCATTCTTAGGAATGCCTGATGCTGCTCCTAGCATGTTGTCCTACACTCCTCATGGAACAATGATTGATCCCTCTTGTTGGTTCTCTCACCACCTGTCTCGGGCCCAGTCTGTCTGATATGTCCTTCAGAGTTCAGTCAGTCATGGTGCTACCGAGCCACTCTTGATGATAGGCATTGACGTCCTCCACCCAGAGAGTACAGTCTTGCTACCCTTAGTGCTTCTTCCAAATGATGTTCAACATGGAGGAATACAGATTCATCAGCTGAGGAACTGTACTTGTTAGCTGATAATCAACAGGTTTCCTGGCCTATGTTTGACCTGAAGCCAAGAGACTTTATGGGATCGGGACTTGGTGTTGAGAACTGGCAGAACCACTTCTTCCCGATCCTACACTACAGTTCCATGACTTATGGTGGATCAGCCCTGCCAGTGCAACAGGGCATTGCATACCCATGGAGATGGGGAATTCTGAGACATTGGCTGTAAGGAATGATTTGTTGCGCATGACTACGTCAGGCTGTTGCTTGACTAGTTTGTGGAATAGCTCTCCTAATTTTGATACACGCCTCCAAATGTTAATGCATTTGCAGGGTATGCTGGGCAGGGTGTTCCTTTGTCATTTCTGGTACCTAGATCAAAGCCAAGTGGTATGCTCAGTTTTATTATTATTCAATTTTTCTGTAGTGGCTAGCAACAACTGAATGTCTTGCAAGGCCATTTTAAAAAAAACACAGATAAGAGTAAACCACATTGCTGTGGGTCTGGAGTCACAAATAGGCCAGGAAAAGATGGCAAAATTTCCTTCCCTAAAGTACATTAGTGATCCAGATGGATTTGCACAGCAATCCGGTAGTTTCATGATCAATATTATTGAGACTAGCTTTTAATTCCAGACTTATTAATTCACTGAATATATATTTCCCCAGCTGTGTGATGGGATTTTAATTCATATCTTCAGAGTATTTGTCCAGGACTCTGGATTATTATTCTAGTAAATAATGGAGAGACAGTGCCGTAGTCATAATATCACTGGACTCGTAATCCAGAGGCTCAAGTGTTCAAATCTCACCAAGACAACTGGTGGAGCTTAAATCCAATTAATAAGGCCTGGAACTGAAAAGCTAGCCTCAGTAATGGTGACCATGAAACCATTGTCAATTGCTGTAAAGACCCATCTGGTTTGTTAAGGGCCTTTAGAGAAGGAAATCTGCTGTCCTTACCTGGTCTGGCCTACATGTGACTCTTGGGGGAGGTGATTGCGCAGTGGTATTGTCACTGGATCAGTAATCCAGAGACCCAGGCTAATGCTGTGGGGACCTGGGTGGAATTTGAATTCAATTAAGATCTGCAATTAAAAGTCAAATGATGGCCATGATGACCATGAAACCATTGTCGGTTGTTATAAAAACACACCTGGATCATCCTTCCCTGGTCTGGCGTACATGTGACTCCAGACCCACAGCAGTGTAGTTGACTCTTAAATGCCCTTTGAAATGGCCTAGCAAGCCACTCAGTTGTTACAAACTCACAAAAAAGGAATGAAACCAGATAGAACACCTGGCATCGACCTAGGCATCAGAAACGACAATGGCAAACTCAGCCCTGCCATCTTGCAAAATCCTCCTTACTAGCATCTGGGGGCTAGTGCCAAAGTTGGGACAACTATCTCACAGGCTAGTCAAGCACAGCCTGATGTAGTCATCCTCATGGAATCATATTTTACAGATAATGTCCCAGTCACCACCATCACCATCACCATCACCATCCCTGACTATGTCCTGTCCCACCAGCAGGACAGGCCCAGCAGAAGTGGAGGCACAGTGGTGTACACTTGGGAGGGAGTTAAATTGGGAGTCCTCAACATCAACTCCAGACCAATGAAGTCTCATGGCATCAGGTCAAACTTGGGCAAGGAAGCCTCCTGCTGATTACCACCTGGCGCCACACCTCAGCTGATGAATCAGTGCTCCTTCATGTTGAACATGGAGGAAGCACTGAGGGTGGCAAGGGCACAGAATGTACTCTGGGTGGGGGACTTCAATATCCATCACCAAGAGTGGCTCGGTAGCACCACTACTGACCGACCTGGCTGAGTCCTAAATGACATAGTTGCTAGACTGGGTCTGCGCAGATGGTGAGGGAACCAACAAGAGGGGAAAACATATTTGAACCCACCACCCTGCCTGCCTCTGATGCATCTGTCTATGACAGTATCGGTAGGAGTGACCAATGCACAATCATTGTGGAGCCGAAGTCCTGCCTTCACATTGAGGATACCATCCATCGTGTTGTGTAGCACTACCACCATGCTAAATGGAGTAGATTTTGAATGGATTTAGCAACTCAAGACTGGGCATCCATGAGGCACTGTGGGCCATCAGCAGCAGCAGAATTATACTCGAACACAATCTGTAACCCTAAGGCCTGGCATATCCTCCACTCTACCATTACCATCAAGCCAGGGGATCAACCTTGGTTCAATGAAGAGTGCAGGAGAGCATGCCAAGAGCAGCACCAAGTATATCTAAAAATGAGGTGTCAACCTCGTGAAATTATAAGACAGGACTAATTACATGCCAGAGAGCATAAGCAGCAAGTGATAGACAGAACTAAGCCATCCTACAACCAACAGATCAGATCTAAGCTCTGCAGTCTTGCCACATCCAGCCATGAATGGTGGTAGACAATTAAACAACTCCCTGGAGGAGGATGCTCCACAAATATCCCCATCCTCAATGACAGAGGGGCCCAACACATCAGTGCAAAAGACAAGGCTGAAGCATTTGCAACAATCTTCAGCCAGAAGTGCCGAGTGCATAATCCATCTCGGCCTCCACCAGAGGTCCCTAGCATCACAGATGCCAGTTTTCAGCCAATTCAATTCACTCCACATGATATCAAGAAACGGCTGAAGGCATTGGATACTGCAAAGGCTATTGGCCCTGACAATATTCCAGTGATAGTACTGAAGACTTGTACTCCAGAACTTGCTGTGCCCCAAGCCAAGCTGTTCCAGTACAGCTACAACACTGGCTATGTGGAAAGTTCCCAGGTATGTCTTACACACAAGAATCAGGGCAAATCCAAACCGGCCAATTACCACCTCATCAGTCTACTCTCGATCATCAGTAAAGTAATGGAAGGGGTCATCAAAGGTGCTATCAAGCAGTACTTGCTTAGCAAGAACCTGCTCACTGACACCCAGTTTGGGTTCCGCCAGGGTCACTCAGTTCCTGAACTCATTACAGCCTTCAAACATGGACAAGGGAGCTGAACTCCAGAGGTGAGGTGGGAGTGACTGCCCTTGATATCAAGGCCGCATTTGACAGAGTGTGGCATCAAGAAGTCCTTGCAAAAATTGAGTCAATGAGAACCAGGGAGAAAGCTCTCCACTGGTTGGGGTCATACCTCGCACAAAGGAAGATGGTTGTGGCTGTAGGAGGTCAGTCATCTTAGCTCCAGGATATCACCACAGGAGTTCCAGAGGGTAGTGTCCTCAGCCCAACCATCTTCAGCTACTTCATCAAAGACCTTCCTTCCATCATAAGCTCAGAAGTGGGGGTGTTTGCTGATGATTGCACAATGTTCAGCACCATTCACGACTCCTCAGATACTGAAGCAGTCCATGTCCAAATATGGCAAAACTTGAATAATATCAGGGCTTGGGCTGACAAGTGGCAAGTAACCTTCGTGCCACACAAGTGTCAGGCAATGATAATCTCAAACAAGAGAGAATCCAATCATCGCACTTTGATGTTCAATGTCATTATCATTGCTGAATCCCCCACTGTCAACATCCTGATGGTTACCATTGACCAGAAACTGAACTGGGCTAGTCATATAAATACTGTGGCTACAGGAGCAGGTCAGAGGTTAGGAATCGTGCAACTTCCTGACTCCCCAAAGCTTGTCCACCATCTATAGGTTCAAGTCAGGAGTGTGATGGAATACTCCCCAATTGCATGGGTGAGTGCTGCTCCAGCAACACTCAAGAAGCTTGACATTGTCCAGGGCAAAGCAGTCCACATGATTGGCACCACATCCACAAACATTCACTCCCTCCATCGCCGATGCACAGTAGCAGCAGTGTGTACCATCTAAAAGATGCACTGCAGGAATTCACCAATGCTCCTGAGACATCACCCTCTAAACCCACAACCACTACCATCTAGAAGGACAAGGGCAGCAGATAGATGAGAACACCACCACCTGGAAGTTCCCTTCCATGTCACTCGCCATCCTGACTTGGAATTATATCATCGTTCCTTCACTGTCGCTGGGTCAAAATCCTGCAACTCCCTTCTTAACAGCACTGTAGGTGTACCTACGCCACTTGGAGTGCAGCAATTCAAGAAGGCAGCTCACCACCACCTTTTCAAGGGCAATTAGGGATGGGCAATAAAATGCTGGCCCAGTCAGCGAAGCCCACCTCCATGAATGAATAAAAAAAAAACCCACAGCAAAGTGGTTGACTCTTAACTGCCCTCTGAAAGAGCCTAGCAAGCCATTCAGTTCAAGGGCAATTGGAGGTGGGCAACAAATGCTGGCCTTGCTAGCGATGCCCATATCCCATGAAAAAATAAAGAAAAATGTTAACACTCTGTGACCATTCCCTGTGAAAACAAATCCATCTTTGTTTATTGGACAAGTGAAAATTGCTACTTTTTACCATTTCAAAACAAACTGTCATTTGTTTTCACAGAACTTGGTACAAGTTTTGTTTGAATGAAAGGCCTAAAGTTTCAGATTAATAAATTTGACAAAACAATGGGGAAATAAACACTTTACTAACATCTACACCAATAATCATGTCAGCGCAAAGTGTGCAACAGACCAGCTTTGCCAATCAATATTATTCTATTATATGCTGCGTTGTTCATTAAAGGTGCAGGTGGAAGTATAAAGACCATGTCATGAAACACCAATAAGCAATTACTCGTCTGTTTCCAGATAAATGGGAACCATCACTTACCTCAGGAGCCCTTAAAGAAACAGAAGCTGAATTAAATGTAGCCCGAATGTATACTTGCCTTTTTGGAGTGAAATTATCAGTAGGATAATCAGCCAAGCATGAATGTACTCACCCATTAAGCATTCACTTTTCTCAAAATCATTCACAAGAGTGACTGATTCCTTGACATTTTTATTCAAGCCTGATATTGAAAGAGATGTTGGTAAAAAAATGATTGAACAAAGTAACAAATAGCTCAAAGTAAGCTCAAACGTGACTGCTTCATGACATGTACAAGATGTACAGAAAGCCTTCAGGCTCACTAGCTAGTTAAGGAGGGATAACTAAAGCTCTTTCTGAAGTGAAAATCCAATATCTAAATTCAGTGGAATCGATGAAAGAAACGCAAGTTAATAAAACACATTTACAGTGCCACTGCACCACTTTCTATTCTCTCCACTGAAGTAATATTAGTCACTAGTCATTAGTCAAGTACGTATTACATGATCAGTTCTGTACTAAGTAACACATATTCGGGTCTCCATTTCTTGACATCTCAATAATTGAATGCTGGGAGTGCAGGCTCCATGTCCTAATTTTGGATTTCAGGTGGGTTAAATTGAGTAACCCTCAAAAACAGGTACATGGATGGTGGTACTCAATTAATATTGCAGGCAACACATTAAATTCATGTAGGCTGTTGCTTTACAAGATAGCTATGTGCAGCCTGCACTGCTTAAACAGGTGGTGCATTGCAGCTGTGGAAAATGGTGTGAAGCACGGAAGACGGAACCTGTGTCTGATACTTTGAGGAATGGTTGAAAATGCAAGAGAGCAAGAACCAATGTTTTCAGACAGCACCACTGCAGGTCTTGGCAAGTGAGATGTAAAGAAGGGGAAGCAACCAGTCTTCATGTTATTCAGATATCTACACTGGGTATATTTCTAAGCCACGATAGAGGACGGACCTACACATGGTGAGATACTGGGCACAGTTGTAGAGAAGGCAGCCAAGGGAAAAGGATAGTTCTGATGCCAGTTTGCTGGAGAGCGAGACTGAACACTAGTTCCACTGGAGAGCAATTAGGTGAGAACATCGATGAGCTCGGCTACAGAGGAAGGCAGCTGCATTAACAAATATTTTCTGTATTGGAAGTCCTTCCAGGGAGCCTCTGCTGAATGCCAAGGAGCATGGTAGAGTTCAGCACCAACTTGGCAAAAAGCTTGGAGCCCATCCTTTCCAAATTGGAATGGCTGGTTACCTCCAGCAATGCACTTGTGGAACCCACCATGATGTCACAGTGGAAGCAGTGAAAGATCAGATTGCTGCCATCATGGCTTTGACAACCACTGTTCAAAGGGGCATTCGGTCCATTACAACAATCTATCAATGTATTTTCCAACAAATCAGTAGGTTTGCGGAGGTGCTGCCCCATAGGCGTGTCTGTGGCTTTGCAGAACATAAGCCTCCAAATAAAAGGTGTGGCTATGTGTACCCACATGGGCCCCAGTTATGCCCACCTCTTCATGGGGTATGTGGAACATTCCTCGTTCCAGTCCTACTCCGGCCCCCTCCCACAACTCTTTCTCCGATACATGGATGATTGCATCGGTGCTGCTCCATGCTCTCGTCTGGACCTGGAAAAATTTATTAATTTTGCTTCCAATTTTTACCCCTCCATCATTTTCACATGGTCTATCTTTGACACTTCCCTTCCCTTCCTTGACCTCTCTGTCTTAATTTCTGTGATAGACTGTCCACCAATATTCATTACAAGCCTACCAACTCCCACAGCTACCTCAACTACAGCTCCTCACATCCCGCTTCTTGTAAGGACTCCATCCCATTCTCTCAGTTCCTTTGCCTCCGTCGCATCTGTTCTGATGATTCCACTTTCAAAAACAGTTCCTCTGACATGTCCTCCTTCCTTAACCGAGGTTATCCACCCACGGTGGTTGACAGGGCCCTCAGCCGTGTCTGGCCCATCTCCCACGCATCCGCCCTCACACCTTCCTCTCCCTCCCAGAAACATGATAGGGTCCCCCTTGTCCTCACTTATCACCCCACCAGCCCCCGCATTCAAAGGATCATCCTCCACCATTTCTGCAAACTCGAGCATGATGCCACCACCAAACACATCTTCCCTTCACCCCACCCCCCTGGCGGCATCCCGCAGGGATCATTTCTTCCAGGACACCCTGGTCCACCCCTCCATCACTCCCTACATCTCAACACCCTCCCATGGCACCTTCCCATGCAACCGCAGAAGGTGCAACATGTGCCCCATTACTTCCCCTCTCCTCACCGTCCAAGGGCCCAAACACTCATTTCAAGTGAAGCAACATTTCACTTGCACTTCCCTCAATTTAGCCTACTGCATTCGCTGCTCCCAATGTGGTTTACTCTACATTGAAGAGACCAAACGCAGACTGGGTGACCATTTTGCAGAACACCTTCAGTCTGCCTGCAAGCATGACCCAGATCTCCCTGTCGCTTGCCATTTCAACACTCCACCCTGCTCTCATGCCCACATGTCCGTCCTTGGCCTGTTGCATTGTTCCAGTGAAGCTCAACGCAAACTGGAGGAATAGTGCCTTGTCTTCTGGCAAGGCACTTTACAGCCTTCTGGACTGAATATTGAGTTCAACAACTTTAGATCATAAACTCTGTCTTCCATCCCCACCCCCTTTCTGATCCCCCTTTTTTCCAATAATTTATATAGATTTTTCTTTTCCCACCTATTTCCATTATTTTTAAATGTATTTCCATCCATTGTTTTATCTCTACCTTTTAGCCTATTTAGATTTCTTCCCCCCAACCCACTCCCACTAGGACTATCTGTCCCTTGCTCGCCCTGCTTTCTACCCTTATGTCACCTATTAGCACATTCCTTAGATAATATCACCACCTTCAACACCTTTTTGTCCTTTTGTCTCTGACATCTTTTGGCTATCTCCACCTATCACTGGCCCTCTATCCAGCTCTACCTGCCCCACCCCCCACCTTCGAGTCATACGGACTCGAAGCGTTAACTGTGCTCCTCTCCACAGATGCTGTCAGATCTGCTGAGTTTTTCCAGGTATTTTTATTTTTGTTTTGGAATTCCAGCATCTGCAGTTTTTTGCTTTTATGAACCTACTGTTGTCTCTCAGGATGACAGCATCTGTGCTCCCGGCTATTCTGCTAGTGCCTGGGGGTTGCCTCTCAGCCAGCCCAGATTTCTGCCTCCCATGCAGAAATGGTGCAGTCTGAAGCTGGGCCTTTCAAGCCCAGAGCTGCTCAGGTCATCTGCAGTACCTTCAACTGGAGGTCAGCAACATTCCACCAACCGTGCTAAGGTCACTAGGGAAGAAGCTTGTAGGAGCACCAGGAGAGACAAAGGCGGGGGAAGGCAGGCAGTAAGGGAAATCACAAGAGCAATCAATTTATTTTTGTATCCATTGTGCCTTGCTTGAATTTATAAATTGGAAAGCATGTTTTCTGGTGGTTTTTATTTATACGACAACAGAAAGAGGATGATATGATGACCAGTGACAGAGAAAAGGTAAGGAATATGGGGCAGATTGTGAATGGGAGGTGTGTCTTAGGCAACTGATATCGTTCATTATTGGTTTCAGCATATGAGGCCTGGCAGAAATGAGCTATTTATGTCCTGACCTCCCTTCTTTTTCCTTTTCATCTGCTTGCTGCCATATTTCATCCTCTTCCACTTCCTCCTCCTCTTGCTTGCATTCATGTTTGGCCTCTTGCCTGCTAAGTGTTCACAAGAGCCATTCCTTCATCATGGCCATTTATATTCTCAAAAATCTTGATAGCCATTCAGTTGAGTAGTGCAGGGCTTCTTCACAGTAGGCAGTGCAGTGGAAGATCTGCTGAAGAATGCGAATGGTGTGCTTTATCATGATCCTTGTGGCACCTTGTCCACAATAACAGGAATAAATCCAGCCTTCCCCCATTAGGCTACTCTTGATCACCAGTAAAGTGATGGAACAGGTTGTTGATAGTGCTATGAAATGGAACTTACTCAGCAATAACCTGCTCATTATAAGTCAGTTTGGGTTCCACCAGAGCCACTCAACATCTGACCTCATTACAATGTTGATCCAAACATGGACAGAAGAGCTTCACTCCAGAGGTGAGGTGAGAGTGACTGCACTTGACATCAAGGCAGCATTTGACCAAGTGCAGCATCAGGGAGCCCTAGAAAAACTGAAGATGATGCGAATCAGGGGGAAAACTCTCCGCTGGTTGGAGTCATACGTAGCACAAAGGAAGATGGTTGTGCTTGTTGGAGGTCAATCACCTCAGTTCCAGGACATTGCTGAGGAATTCCTCAAGGTAATGCCTTCAGCCCAACCATCTTCAGCTGCATTATCAATGACCTTCCTTCCATCATAAGGTCAAAAGCTGGGATATTCGCTGATGATTGCACAATGTTCATCACCATTCATGACTTTCCGGAAACTGAGTGAGTCCATATCCAAATGCAGCAAGACCTGGACAATATCCAGGTTTGGGCTGATAAGTGGCAAGCAACATTCGCGTCACACAAGTGCCAGGCAATGGCCATCTCCAGCAAGAGGGAATGTAACCATCTTCCCCTCACATTCAATGGCATAGCCATCACTGAATCACCCATTATCAACATCCTGGGGGCTACCATTGACCATTAACTGAACTGGATTAGCCATATAAATACTGTAGCTACAAGAGCAGGTCAGAAGGTGGGAATTCTGCAGTGAGTAACTCACCTCCTAATTTCCCAAAGCCTGTCCACCATCTACAAGGCACAGGTCAGGAGTGTGATGAATGCTCTCCAGTAGCCTGGATGAGTGCAGCTCCAACAACAGTCAAGGAGCTTGACACCATCCAGGACAAAGCAGCCTGCTGGATTAGCACATCATTCACCACTCCCTCCACAACTGACGAACAGCGGTTGCGGTGTGTACTATCTAAAAGTTGTTCTGCAATGACTCATCAAGGCTCCTTCGACAGCGCCTTCCACACCCATGACCTCCACCATCGAGAAGGACAAGGGCAGCAGACACATAGGAACACCACCAACTGAAAGTTCCCCTCCAAGTCACTCATCATCCTGACTTGGAACTATATTGTCATTCCTTCACTGTCGCTGGGTCAAAATCCTGGAACTCCCTTCCGAACAGCACTGTGGGGGTACCTACACCACATTGACTGCAGTGGTTTAAGAAAGTGGCTCACCAACACCTTCCCAAGGGCAATAAGGGATGGTCAATAAATGCTGGCCGAACCATCATTCTCCACACACCAAGAATAAACAAATAAAATTATGGCTTTCATTTTAGGCCTGCTATGCAGAAGTTCATGCTTTCTGGACTGGAGTCATGAGCCATGCAATGAGTGGGTAGCCCTTGTCACCCAGTAGCCAATCTTTGATTTGCCATTGTGGGTCAAACACAGATATCACTGGGGACTGCTGAAGAATGTAGGAATTGTGGCTACTACCAGGATAATGGACATTCACTTGAATGACGCATTGCCTGTGGTCATACACCAAATGTATATTTAAGGAGTGGAATCTCTTTTAATTACTGCAAATTGCCAACTTCACAAGAAGCGCAAAGCAAGTTAATATTCGAGTAGTTAATAGCGCCTTGCACTATAGGGACGTCTGCTACCATGCAAACCCTTTTTCCCACTTGGCTAGTTGAATTTGGCGAGAAGGGATGAGTCTTTCTGAGTACAGAGAGCATCAGTGACCTCTTTTATGCAGCAATGTGCTGCAAACAGTGCGATGTTGCTTGTATCTCTAGCAACAGCCTAGTAGAGGTTAGATGAATAAAAGCTAAGAACAATGGAAATGTAGTCCTAATTCTCTTCTGCAGTTGCAGTTGTGACTGCAGAAGTTGGCAAATTTTAGACTTACCTCTATAGTGAAGTGAAGGCAACTGAGGCTTTGGGCCCCAAGGTGAAATAAGAGAATTGTTTACTAAAGGTGGATCTGGGCCGCGTTGAGAATTCTTCCTCTCTCCTGCTTGTCCTGCACTATGTGACCTCTCTCCATTCTCCCAGCCATGTTCAATTTCCAGGGGAAGACCTACCAGGTTTGTTTCAGCAAAACTTTTTAAATGAAGATTAAAGTGCTTCAGCACTAGCCAGACCGTTCCCTGTTGACTTTTGGAACTTTGGACAGGTGTAGGAAAGCTCCAAGAATATGTTCAATTGCACCAAAAGCCATGGGAAATAATCCAGCAACTAACCTATAAATAGTTCAGAATGCCTTTAAGTAAGGATTAAATAGGAAAGGGGTCTACTATGCTATTTAACATCGCGTTCAGCTGTGTGAGGTTATGACAGGGTAATAGCTAGAGTGGTTTGAAAATAATAGCATTAGCATCAAATCATCATTGCCCAATGACTGACATTGTAGTCTTCCTCCACATTATGTGGTTGGTGGATGTTGGATGAAAGCACCCAAACCGCTTTAACAAGACTGGCACCCTTGGAAAGTGTGTGCATGCATCTCAGACCCCACATTCCACTGTGAGAGGCTGCATAGCGACTGAAAAAACACCCATTATAGAGCCCAATTTCTCCATCTAGTTTTTATTACAGTATTAAAAACCTATTTCTTTTAACTGCAAGTCTGCTTTGGGGTGGGGGTGGCGGGGGCTGGTGGTGTGGCTGGGGTGCGGAAGATTATGAGGGGAGAGCATGCTTTGTCTTCGAATTCTTTCGTGACTTTGTCAAGCCTAAAAAAGTGTATTGCTGACAACAGCTGACAGATGCATCTTGCTAACACCACTTCTTCAATGGAATAATTGATTGCAAAGAAAATGCTAAGCTGAGTGAAGAGAACCGATTAGCAGTAAAAAGTGTTTCTGTGAAACTCATCGTATGATGTAGATAAGCAATTTAGACTATTGATTTTTTGCATAATACAGGAGAAGTAAGAAAATTCCCTAATGGTGACAATGAGGACATGCATTCAAGTGCCTTGGAGGGCAGTGGGATAGTCAATGTAGCTGAATGTAAAGGACATATTCAGACATCAGCCAAATACATATGGCTATTAACTTTTGGGCAAAACTGGGGGCATTCTATTCACTCCAGCCAGAATCCATTTTTTCAGCTTCTTTTTGGATGGATGTGGAGGTTATCTATACAGCAAATTATTATCCACCGAAACACTGATTCACTTAAGTGTTCCCCATCCCCAATAATGATCATGACCACATTGTTCAGCCAGTGTTGGTGATGACTTTGTGCTCAATATTAGTTTCTGCTTCAGGTAAATGAATTCACTTTGCTTAATATTGCAGTGAATACTCGGAAAGAAATGTTACAGATCAGAATTCCTCTTTGTTAAACTCTCCTATTACTGTATCAAAAAAATAGAATTTTCTGCATTGCCATTAATCGCAGAGAACTATAGTCACGGCAAATTTTAACTGCTCTATTGACCATATTTTGAAGCTATCAACTATTGCCATTATCCATTGTTATCGCTCCAAGCAGTAATAATCTTATTCTAGCAGTGCAGATCCTAAAATATCTGTTTCATTCAGCAAGCTGAACCATTAGGATCTTTGCTCTGTAGCTTTATGATGCTTCCAGCAATCAGAACTACTTACTTCCATCTTAGTTCTCTATGGCTGGTCCTACCGCTAGAGACCTGGGGCTGGATTTCATGATTTCCGGCGGGGTGATGAAGGTGGAATGGGAAGTACAGGGTTCGCTTGCTGCCATCCTTGCTGTTTCAGCACAGCGAAACAAGCTGGCCAATTAGCCACTGCCAGGTGGGAAGCCAGCCAATTAACAATGGCAAGGGGGTCTCTGCACCCAATTGGGCATGTAGGGTGGGGCATCCTGCGGGAATGGAGTTAGGCTGCGAACCGGAAGTCAGTCATGGCCACCCATTTGAAGGCATGCTGGGGCATCAGGTTGGGAGATGTTTGAGAAGAAATCCACGTTTGGGAACAGCACTCTGAAAAAAGGCAGCGTCCATGGTAAACACTGAAACAGTGGAGCAGCAGCAGCTGTAAGCATGTTTTTCCATTCTGTGGACTAGAGTTCCAGTAGTATCTCATTCAGGACCCTTGCCAGGGAGGAAACAACAACCGAGCACACTTGTCTTGTTTCCCTTCTGAATAATAAGTGTTTTTGAAAACAGTCTTCTTCTACCTTTTAACTTAGTTTGTCTCTCCACAGAGGCTTAAAGACTACCTAACTATTTCCAGCACTTTCTACTTTGAAGTTTCATCATCTCTTGTAGCTGCCAGTTTTGTATGGTGCAATAGAGCATGACAATTAGTAAGACACAAGTCAGAGAATACTGCAGGGAGCCACTGCACAGTCTAAGCATCAAAATCTAATTTTCAGCAGGCCACTGGTCTGCTGAATGATGGCCATGGTAGATGAGTGGCTCTCATTGTATCACATCTCAGTCTCTGTCCATGGATTTCTCACCAGAGTCATGAGCCATCTCCTCAGTAGGTATTCCATGTCTCCAAGAACCCAACCCTCCAATGGCTCTGGTTGAAAGGACATCTGCGGCATCTGGGAATGCCTAAGGATGTCAGAATCGTTACTACTCCCAGATAGCAGGCTTCTTCCTTTGATGATGGTCACACACAAGTTGGACATTGATGGAATGAAAACCTTTACAATTGACAAATGCCCCTGGTTGGCCTGATGAGCTTTGATGGCAACATGCATACAATCTACTACACCTTAAACTGGGGGATCCAGCGAAGTCTCTGGTTCTCTTGGACTGACTAACATCATCAGTGATGAAGAAGATGAAGTTATTTGCTCACCTGAACATTGTATCTATGACTACCTTTATGCGATGTTGAGCTGAAGCTTGAGAAATGCTGCTAAGGTCTCTGGCTGGTGACTGGAATGACCTCGATGCAGGAAAGTTCAAGGCTACTGTCATGTTGAGAGTGACAGGCAGAGGGTGGCCATCAACACAATCTGAACTGATCTCTCCAGCCAGCAATTCACAAAGGGAAGTCATTGTCTCCCTGGAGAGACAGTTTGCAAAGACACTGTTGCTCTGAGAGCTGAAGGTAATTCATCCTTTGCCTGTAAACTCTGTGCAGCATTATGTCTTCTCCTATCATGGGCTAACTGTTGTTGTTGTGTGTCTTCTTCTGGCCCATGCACAGCAACAGGACCCTCATCTTCCTGGACCACAGGAAGCATCTATTCCTGGTTAGCTGGCTTCCTCTGTCTCCTCTTCCTTTCTTCCTCACAGGAGAAGCCTCCTCCAGAGTGCACAATCCCTAGCAATTTCTGGATGCTCTGCTGCAGTTCTCACCCTTCAGGATAGTCCTGTCTCTGGGCCCCTTTCCTTCTCACTCTCCCTGATTTGTAATGTCAGCCTATGAAAAACGGAAGAAATACAGTCTACAACAGCCAACTGCTGAATGCTTCAGCTGCAGACGCTGCTGCTCTATGCAGCCATGCTCCCAGTTACAGGCATTTTCCTTCAGCCTTGTTCCACCTCCTCATGCCTGACGTAAATCACTCACAACGTGTTTCCAATGTGACTACTGGAAAATGGAGCAGACAACATAAAATTGCAGTCAATCGCCTCTTTAACAAACTCAATAGCCTGCTAATTGTTTTTTCTTTAAATGACAGATGGGCTTCAGGTTTCAACGTCTGCTTGCCATTAGATTGCTGATCCGACGTAGTTTATGGAAGTGCGGGGGGGGGTTGGGGGGGAGGGGTGTGTGGTGTGGTGGATGGGTGGAGTTGTAGCTAGCCTGATTTGCAGCTGTTACGGGAAATACAGTAAGAATTTGTTGAAAGGGAATGAATTAACAATTAATAGCAATTAACAGTTAATGGTTACCAGATGAACCTTGGGGCTTGCAAACTACTGAAAGCCCTTGGGAGCCGGACTGGATTCAGAGGATGACAACAATATGGATTAAGTGTGCTCTTCAACAGATAAGGAAAGGACAGATGGCCCCAGCCTGGATAGGGGGAGAGGTCTCTGCTGGCATCATAGAGCATGCATGATGTAACCTGTATGCTGACAAGATTTGAAATTGAATATTGTTCTTGTACGTGATCAGTAGTGTATAAAATAAGCTGTATGCTTGTAGTTTGGCAGAGTGCTATCTCAAGCTACCTTGAGATGGTTGTCTCCTTGCAATTGCTTGAATAAACAATCGTGACCTGTACCTGAGCCTCCTGTTGTCCGTTTGTCAAAGATACCACAACACAGCCAGAAAATCCAGTCCCAGATTTCAATACTATTCTGTATCAGGCGGCTTTCGTCCATATGGTCTGAATGTTGGCCATGAATCTTCTAAAAGCAAACATGTGTCAGTTCAATGCTACTGAATGCATCTTTTTAATTTATCTAGCTACAAAAGAAAATGCAGAGTTAATTTATTTTGCGTCAGTGTGACCTTTCAAATGGATAAGTCATGATGATAATAAATGAATCATTTTGCATTTCTATGGCATCATATCATGTCCTCAAGACATCGCAAAGCATTTCACAGACAATAGCTTACTTTAGCAGTGCAGTCATTTTTGTTATGTAGACATATTTGAAGTCAATGTTCACACAGTGAGCTAATACATGTTCAGATAACTTGTTTTTAGCGGTGTTAATTGAAAGAGGAATAGTCGTTTGGTAGTACAGAACTTGAGTATTGCTGAAAAAGCTTTTTGCCTTGCACTCATCAGGACAATTCACTAAAAAATACTAATGCCAGGAGAAACAACATATTTATACTGTGTGAGGAAACAGTGCAGATTGGTTGGCAAGTGGACTCTGATTGCTAGAGGAGTTGCCATAGAGAATGAACCAGTTGATAGTGACTGATAATTAACTGTCAAGCATTGTTTGAAATGTAGACCAGGCAGCTTGACTCTGATTGGTCAAGGCATTGCCCTGGGGAATGAACCAACAAATGGCTATCACTTATTTTGTTTAGCTGCAACAAGTGCAATGTGTATGTTCTTTCTATCTGCAAAGAACAGAGCCCTATGTATTAATACATGTAGCTCCCAGTACACACAAATGTGCCACATTGCGAGCCCGACTGGCAACCTTAAATTGGTTGTCAGCATAATTCTTTGCACATTGAGGATTGTTTAGCCAATATTGTCCAATTGTCAGCATCTAATGTTGAACACTGTGTTTTGGGTTTTGCAAGCACGGGCTTGCAACGGATACGGTTCATACCTTCTCATTGTGAATAGCAGAAGGGACATGCTGTTTGATATGAACCGCCAGTCTTTGGGATGTACGGCCTACATACCTAGCATCACACTGGCACTGAAATTTGTATACCACGTTACTCATTTGTGTAACAGGCAGAATGTCTTTTTGGCTTGAAGGCAGCATCTTCTTAGTGGTGAATACCACTCATGTTGCTACTACATAGTAGCAGCCTGAAACAGCTAGCTTCACCTGTTGCTCAAATCTTTGAGTTACCTTGCCCTTCCAGGGTAATCTGACACTTTTCAGGGCCAAACATGATGACCTTAGGCCCGTTCATGAGTTTGCACGATATGCAGCACAAAATGGTCTGATCAGCGTTGCCATTATCCTGCAGGATGCCTTTGATGTGCCCTATTTCAGCATCAAACTTGCATGGTGAACAAAGGACTTGGGCCCTATTTCCGAGGTTGCCGATAAGGCCAATCGTATAGCGTGTGGAACTGTAAGAATCCCAGCGCAAGTATTAACCAGTGAAGGTAGGCTTCCGGTAGACCATGGTAGAGACCCCCTTGGCAGATTTCTTGACTACTACGTCAGGGAAAGGGAGTTCATTTGACTGCTCCATTTCATATGTGAATTTGAGTGCAAGATGGAGCCCATTGAGATACGCAAGGAAATTATTACATTCACCTGCGGATTTAAATGTAGCAAAGGTATCATCCAATGTCAGAAATATGTGAGGGATAGGAGGTTGGGTGTCATTCCATCGAAGACACATTTCTCATGGAACCCAACAAAGAAGTTTGCTAGAGCTGGGCCTAGAGGGGATCCTATGGCAACACCATCTATTCGGGCATACATGGTGTTGTTAAAACTGAACTCAACTGGATTCATAAGCTCAATGAATATTGGTTGACGCTATTGTGGCGGGTCTGGATCGCTATGATATAGTACTGCAGCACAAATATCTATGGCTTCCTTAAGTGGAACATTGGTGAACAAGCTAGCAATGCCAAATGAGCACATGGGCACAGCATTGTTATTGATGTGCAAGTCCTGTATGGTCTTTGCAAATGTGAAGGAATCTTTCACTGTGTTTCTGGAAAACTTGCTCAAAACTGGTGGTAACAATTCACCCAACCATTTGGCCAATTCATGCTGTGTGAACTGGTCAAGTTGCCTGGTTTAAACTTCAAACATTCCTTGGCAGTTAATTGTCAGTCACCACCAATTGGTGCATTCTCCATGGCAATGCCTCTACCAATCAGAGTCCACTTGCCAATCATATAGTATAAATACAGTACGTTTCCCCTGACATTGGTATTTTCTTGTGAATTGTCCTGATGAGTGCAAGACTTTGCACTCTTTTTCAGCAATACTGAAAGAGGAATATTGGTCAGAAGACAAAACAAACAGCCTGCTCTTATTCAAATAGCACCAGGGCATTTTTGACATCCATCTGGTCTGGAAGATAGAGCTTTGGGTTTACATTTCACCTGAAATATAGAGGCTCTGACAATGCAGTATTCCCTCAGTACTGCACGAGGGTCAGCCTTGATTGCTGGTCCTGATTTGTAGTTTGTGTGTGCATTTTTCTGACTTAGAGGAAAAAGGAGCCAAAGTGATGTTTACATTCCAACTAAATGATAATGGGCCATAACTTCTATGGAGTGACAATCACAGTTATATTGCCACTCCACTCCTATTTCTTACCATAAAACGCAGCCGCACCTTTCTCACCTGACCTTCCGGCTCGGGTCGGACAAGAATAGTGTAGTGCAGCCTTCAGTTGACTGCAGGAGGGTTGGGGAAAGAAGATCTTTTTTTCCACATCAGCTCCCAACCTTCCGCTGCATTTGTGCCAGCAGACCACTCACCAAACATACAGTTTTGGATGGGCTGCAATTTCCTCCCACAAAACATCAGTAAGACCAAAGCCATTATTGTCGTCAACTGTCACAAGTTCCATTGCTTTGCCAGTGACACCAACCAACCCCGACTCCACCTCACTCCCCACTGCCCCCTTCTGGCTACTATCTCGAGCTGAAGCTGACTGTTCACAACATCAGAGGAAAATAGGAACAGGAGCCGACCATTCATGCCCTTGAGCCTGTCTTGCCATTCAGTTATGTCATTGTTGATTTGTATCTTAATTCTATTTGCTCTCCTTGGTTTTATAGCTATTAATACCCCTGTCTATCAAAAATCTTTCACTCTCAGTTCTGAAATTTTCAAATGAGTAAACCTCAACACCGTTTTGAAGGAGAGATCTCTAAATTTCCACCACCCTTTTTGTAAAAGGTGCTTTCTGACATCACTCCTGAATGATTAAGTCTAATTTTAAGATTATGTTTCCTTGTTCTGGATTCTCTCACCAGTGGAAATATTTGGCCAAATCAAATCCTTTAATCCCCTTAAACATCTCAGTTAGATCATCCCTAAGAGGGACCTTCCAGAGGAACCTCTGACATGCTTTTTTTGCTGCCAGACAAATCCAAGAAAAATGTCGAGAACAACACCAGGAACTCTTTATTGCATTCATTGACCAAACCAAAACATTTGACTCAGTAAATCGTGAGGCCCAAAGATTTCAATGTCCAAGAAACTTCATCACAGTCCTGCAACTGCTTCATGACAATATGACTGCAAATACCTTGACTGGGAGATCTGAAACAGATGTCTTCATAATATGGACTGGTGTCAAACAAGACTGTGTGTTTGCCTTCATACTATTTACAATCTAACTAATGGTGGCTATTTACATCGTCAAAGATCAACTGCCCTCTGGTGTATTAAATACTGCCTAGATGGAAAACTCTTTAACTTCAGTTGCCAGAACTAAACAGACTGCCATAGTATATATGATTTACAATAAGCATATGACCACAATGTCATTGCCTATTCTGCACCAGATTTGTAAGCCACTCTCAATCTCTTCAATTCTGCACACAAGAAACTTGGCCTGTCTTTGAATGTTGCCAAAAAACACCTCAGATATCAACCCATACCTGCTCAGCCAAATATTCCACCTCCCAAATATGTTGAAGGAGAGACTCAGGAGTAGGTTGAGCATGTCCCATACCTTGGCAGCCACCTTTCTCAAAAGGCCAACGTTGATGAGGAGATCCAATGCTGAATGAGCTGCACCAGCTTTCCCTCCTGTAAACAATGGCACCGGATGTTTGACAACAAATACTCCACAAGTCCACAGAAGTCCTAATGCATAGAGCAGTTAGCATCACTGCACTGCAGTGAGACCTGGGCCAGAATTTTTAGCTTGTCGGACGGGTGCGTGCCTGACCTGCCTGACCATAAAATAAACGCGGTGACGAATTTGTGAATTCGCGCAATATTTTGGAGGGTGGGTGCCCGCAAGAGTCGGCAGCGCACCTGCTGACAATTAAGAGGCTTATTAAAGGGTCATTATAAAGGTAATTAAAAGGAATTTTTTGCTGCCCGTCCAACCTTACAGTTGGCGGACAGGCGAAAAGGCCAAGCGGCCTTGGTCTTTTTTTGGAAACATTATCCACGGGCGGGATGAGGTTTCCAACAGCAAATAAAAATAAAATAAACATTTTTAAATTTCATTTATAACATGTCCCTGCTTATGTGACAGAGTCACATGTGGGGATATGTTTTATAATATTTTTAAAATCTTTATTTTTGCTGTTTTAACCTGTTCACCGGCCTGATGTAGCTCTGTGCCTCAGGGAACTTTTCCTGCGCGCACCCGCATGCATACGCGAAGTTCGCACTCGCCCTCCTCACGCACCACCCCCTCCCCCCCCCCCCCCCACCTCCCTCCCCCCCCCCACCACACAGGCAGCGCTGAGCACTACCCCTCATATTTCATGCTGGGTGGTCCTTAATTGGCCCGCCAGTGTGAAATGGTGGTCTGGCCCCAATGGCGGCTGGCAGTTAGCTTCTTGACCACCCCCACCTGCCCCCGTTGAGCCCACCTGGTAAGGGAAAAATCCTCCCCCTGGACTCTGTATCAGTGACACATAAGAGAAATTCCATCAACAATGCCTCTGAACTTAATGGGAGGATCATCGCACAAATGCTAGTCTCCTTTTTGAAGCCAGCTCCACAAGGCACTCAGGCAAAACCCTGACAAAATCAGCTGTGATGGACTGGACACTGTATCCCAATGGCTGAAAAACATCTTTCCCACCATGTCTTGCTTCCTCAACTCTCAAATGGCCAGTGTTCTGGGGACGACAAAGGAAATGCTTCAAAGACATTCTGAAGCTCTCCTTGTAGTATGGCAGTATTGACATTAATGACTGATACCAACTGTTCAAAATGGCAACAACTTGTCTGTCAAGCTGCATCACACTTTGAGTCACAATGTCTTAATAATGAGGCAGAGCAGTGGCAGAGAAGGAAAGAAAGGAAGCAAATCCTGCACTCTGGATCCCACTAATCTATCCACTTGTCCCATGTGCTGAAAGATCTGTGGGTGGACAATTAATCTGTTTAGTCACATGAAAGCCTGGGGCAGAATCTCGTGACCCTGAGTGGACATCATCCTCGAATCAAGGGACAGCTGACGATGACAAGATCATCTTTTAATCTTTTATATTCAATGAAGTAAAAATGTAATCTGTACAACATATTCTCATAACTTAACCCTTTTACCCCTGATGGGTCTGTGATGCATCCTCTCCAAGGAAAATATTTCCTTCCTAAAAGAAAGACTTACATTTATACAGTGCCTATTGTGACCTCAGGTGACGTCAGGGCTTCACACACAACTTTACAGCCTATGATTTACTTTTGAAGTGTTTTAATGTAGGAACTGCAACAGCCAGTTTGCACACAGTAATCCCTTACAATCAACAATGTGATAATGAACGATGTTTTAGTGACATTGACCCTGTGTAGAGACAAAGACTAACATTCAAGAACTGCAGGTGGACCAGGATCATCAGTCAGAGAGTTGATAAAATGAAAGAGGAACAACTGAACTCCACAGAGAAAAACAGGATGACGCCAGAAAGTAGAGTATAGAAGGGGCACAAAGTGCAAATGGTAGAGATAGAGTGGAATATAGAACCGGGACGAAGAGTATATTTTTTGTTTGTGTCCACTAGTTTCTACTGATTTCTGTGCTTTTACCCCCAAAGTTCCCTGCCCATCCTTAGTTTCTAGCTTTCTACAGTTTAGGAAATACTCTGATGTACAGTTTGTGGGTACAAAATGCAAGAACTCACATTTTCCCACACTGAACTCCATCCATCAAAGTTTTGCTCATTTAGTTAACCTATCAATGTCACTTTGCAACTTTCTGTCTCAAGCTACACTATTTACCATGCCAACTAACTTAAGTTTGTCAGCAAAACTGGATATACTGATCCTCATTGTTTAATTTCAGTCATTGACAGATGGCAGCTGAGCAACACCCACATCAGCAGCTCAGAATCAATGCTGGTGCTGTAGATTCACAGCTCCTAATAAACTCAAAGATACTGGCCAGCTGGGAAGAAAAGCAAACAGAAAAACAGTACTGAAGCAGTCTCTCAAGACTGGCTCTGAGCAGACAGACTTCTCAAGCTCTTACACACACGAGGAAGTGGACAGTGCCCTGAGAGTAACCAAGTCAGGTAAAGCAGCAGGAGCTGATGGGATTTACATGCACCAGGATAATAGCAACCCTGAAAAACATCAGATCACAGGGAAGGAAGTGACAAGTAAAGCTGTTTACCAACATCTACAGAACAGGTACCATTCCAAACATCTGGCTTCAATCTAAGATAATGGCCACTTCCAAGCCAAGGAAACCACTCGGCGACCCACACAGCTACTGCCCCATTCCCCTGCTCTCAATAACATAAAAGGTCCTGAAATGCCTCCTGCTAACGAGGTTCCCATTCCCGGAAACAACAATGCCACTTCCCCACTAACAGGTTTTTGCACAGACATTAACTGCTCTGAGTTGCATGCTTTGGGGTATCTGAGGTATAAAACACTTTAAAGAATTAATTGAGAATTAATAAAATTCTTCCCTGGTCTTCAAATTGTTCAGGTGGAAGGCTGAAATGACAGACTTGGCAGTGTTTGGTCAAAGTCTTCATTCTTAAAAATAGACTTCCAGGAAACATAGATCTTCAGTGAGTGGCTAATTGGGGGGAGTGGTAGTGGTGGGATTGGGGGGGGGAGGTGTCAGGGTGGAAGTTTAGTGCTCAGCAGTTTAGTGGAAGTAAGGTCAAGGGAGCAGAATATGGTTCTCATGGATGAGTTCGGAGAAGGAATGAATGGAGAAAGGAGGGAAACTATAGGAAGATACAAATTCAGGGCTGGGGTGGCGGGGGGGCTTTAGAGGTGGGCTCATGGAAAGAAAAAACATGGCCGAGGCAGCTGATCAGGTTGTTTCAATCTTAGTGATAAAGAAGTCCATGAGCTCCTCACACTTTCTGTTGGGGGTGAGGGTGGATGGTACAGGGGAGGGGAGATTAAGAAGATGGTCTGCAGTAGAGAATAGAGCCCGAGGATTATCTTTGCATTCCAGGATGATCCCGGTTTGGTGAGCAGCTTTAACAGATGAAAGAATTCAGGTTTGCCTCTCTCCCTTGTCCGTAACAGTAGAGACTGAGGGAGGAAATCTGTGAAGATATCTCAGTGAGAAAATGTTTATCATACTTAGAAGGGGAGTAGTGAACAATGATTTTGAACGAAGGGTGGAACAAGGTGAGATGCTCAAAGGATGAGAAAGTTCCAGAGGAGAAGAGGGATCAGGCCAAGGTATGATCTTCTGAGAAGTGCTACGCTGCCAACTCGGCAATCTTGATGGGGCAAGTGGTGCAAGGTATAGCCAGATGGAGAGGGTTGATTTAGGAGGAAGGTGTCATCGTCCCTCAGCCATGTCTCTTTCAAGGCCTTGATGTTGATGCAATTGTCCACACTAAGTTCATGGATAGCAAGGGTTTTGTTCACAAGTGAATGGACATTCTGGAGAGAGATGTGTAAAAGGGTGGTGAGAGCTGACCCACTGGCAGAGTCCACAGGGTCAGCAGTGGGATGGATGAATTGAACAGGAAGGAGATTGGCAAGATCAGCCCCCAGCAGGCATAATGGAGGAGAAGGTTGATGAAAAAGTGAGCTGGGGCAATTGGGATTGCTGTTGATAATGAGGCAGTTCTGGGTGCCTCGATGAACCCTTCAGGGGATGTCAAGAGGGGAACAGAGGGAGACTTTAGGCTTAGTTAAAAGGGATTCAAGCCTGGGGCGGTGGCGAGAGAGCAGGAAGGTTGATGAACTCTGTAGGCTTGGGCTGGGAAATTGAGAGAGCAGAGTACCTGAGAGGGGAGAAGTGAAAGGAAACAAGGTGATAGGAGTTTGGTATTTTGGATGAGTAAAGAAAAAAAGTAAAAAGAGAGTAAAAATGGAAATAGACCTGGAGCAGCAGCTAAAATGCATACTTTTGAACTAAAATTCAGGATTTACGAATCAAAGAGTTCCAATTAACCCCAGTCTAAATGTAAATCCAATTGGCATTTATCTCTGGTACCAATCATACCAAAGCTCATATTGACAATGCTCTTTGTCAAAGAAACATCTGGTGTTTAAGAAGAAATAATTTGGATATATTTCACGGGTTAGAGCCTGCAACTTATTTTTAGTGTGATAATGACATTCACAGTTTTCAGGTCAGCTTCCATTGTTTGACTATAATTGACCTCAACCAACTGTGTCCAACATTAAATGACCTTTTGGCAGATCAATCGCTGATTAAATCCTTGCAGTACTGAATCCAAGTTGTCCAACCATGAAATGGGTCTGAAATGGATCAATCATTGCCATATCAAACCAAGAAATTATACTACTGCTTCACCTCCACAGGATTTTGCACAAAAGCATAATTTGCTGCCAAGGCTGTACATCATTCAATAAGAAACAATTTCACTGCTTTTCTCAATCTCATTTCATAATTGGTGTAATTTACTTTACGTTGTGTGTGACTTTGATTTTAACTTCATCAAGGATCACCAGGCACTTCCAGATCTGGGAAAATATTCAACTTTTGAGCCTTGGCCTGACAGAGATAACTGGCTTTTCAACAATGTAATATGCAATTGAAGACCACGTAATGTAAATACAACTAGGAAACACCAATATAATTGACATTTGACAACATGATTTACCTTGGGAAGCAATTTAAAATGTTATGCATTTTCCCTTTATATATTATGAAATGATATAAGAAAACAGGTCCGACAGCAAGTCTGTTGAAAATGTAATACCAGAAAACATGTTGGACAAACAGGTCCTTCACAAAGCAAACCTTGTTATATGAAGGTTCAGATTCAAAGCTGTATCTGAGGAATAATGTTCTGTAATTTCAATTGTGCGCAAATCTATGTTTATAACAAAAGGATGTCCTTAACCATGAATGATTCAACTTGTGTTTGAATTCCTTAATTATAACTGCATGATGCATCATTCAAAATGTTTTGATAGCACATCCTAACTTGTTCCATGACTGAAATAGATTGATATAAAATTTGTTCCATTTATTTGCATACAACTTCATGGGCCTGAGCATGACCAAGTTTACAGCCAATTGCTGTACAGTAACTTATGACTTCAGCTGTAGTAATGCAAAAGACTGCCTCGCAATTTCAAACAATCAATTGAAGCAATATATTCAGCAATATTACCCTTAGAGAAAAGGAAATGGAGGGAAATTTATTTCCTTCAAAATGTGATTACTTTGAGGATGCTTGTGCTTGATTCTTGATTCAGTGGGAACACCATTAAGATAAATCATTTCTTTTTATTTATGATGATCCCCCCCATAACTTATGTTGATGAATATGTTGGTTAAATCTGCAGCAATGTGAAGGAAGTTATAATAGCTCCCTTGGAGTGAAGGAATTTTTTTAGAATTACCTGAAAAAACTCAGCAGGTCTGGCAGCATCGGCGTAGAAGAGCAAAGTTGACATTTCGAGTCCTCATGACCCTTCAACAGAACAGGGTTCTGTTGAAGGGTCATGAGGACTCGAAACGTCAACTTTGCTCTTCTCCGCCGATGCTGCCAGACCTGTTGAGTTTTTCCAGGTAATTCTGTTTTTGTTTTGGATTTCCAGCATCCGCAGTTTTTTGTTTTTATCTCTGAATTTTTTTAGCGTCCAATGAAAAAGACCTTCAATTTTGACAGATCACAGGTCTCTTAAAATGATAATGTCC
Organism: Carcharodon carcharias; assembly: GCF_017639515.1. Classification (NCBI taxonomy): domain Eukaryota; kingdom Metazoa; phylum Chordata; class Chondrichthyes; order Lamniformes; family Lamnidae; genus Carcharodon; species Carcharodon carcharias. Next base: position 134,475,266 of record NC_054474.1, on the reverse strand, counting down.
TTATAAGAATCACAATAATTGATGTGTATCTCCCATTTCATGCTGAAATTTAACATTGATGGATTGTAACACTGATGGTCCACGGATTGAAACCCAGGCCTTGCTCAACACAGTATTGATTTTAACACATTCATTTAAAATAATTGGAGCAAAAGGAGTTAAGATGTTTGAAACCTCTGAAGGTTGGTTCAAATTTTTTTTTTAAATTGTTGGTTAATTTTGACTTATAACACTAGCAAAAAGTAATCAGTGTCAGATCGGCAATCACTTCATTACTATTGAAATCAGTCAGTAAGTAATTCAACTTAGGTCCACTTTATACATACTCCCAAAGTTATAATGAGTCTATGATTCAGAGCTTATCGTAACAGCATGACAGGACACTTAAAAAAAGAAATGCAAATTTAATTCAAGCTGTCCATCAGCTCATTCACATCAGAATAAATTTATAAAAGTCCTTTAAGTTTCTGTCTTCCATCTATGCATCTTAGATTTCAGGAGTAGCATACTCATAGAAGCAAAGGACTTAGGAGCAGGAGTGATCCATTCAACTCTTAGAGACTGCTCTGCCATAAGATCATTGCTAATCTGGTTGTGGTCTCAACTTCACTTTACTGTGTGCCACCCATAACCCTTGACTCCATTGTCTATCAAAAATATGTCCAACTTGCTTTGAATAAATTCAATGACCCAGCCTCTCCTGCTTTCTATCAGAGAATTCCACATCCTATCTACTCTCTGAGAGCAAATATTTCACCACATCTCTGTCTTAAAAGGAAGACCTCTTATTCTTAAACTGTGCCCTCTAGTTCTAATCGCCTCTCAAGTGGAAACATCCTCCTGGTATCTACCCTATCAAGTCCCCTCAGGATTTTATATGTTTCAGTAAGATGACGTCTCATTCTTCTAAACTCCAATGATGATAGACCCAAACTGTTCAACATTTAGAGATGACGGAAATTTATTTTAAATTGAGAAAATTAAAGGAAAACCAAGGTCTAGAGTTCAGGGCAGCACTAAAGTTATAATAATATTATGTGAAAACTTGGCAAGCATGACCATTAAACTGGATACCCATTACATTCTTCAGGAAAACAATCATGTTTTCTATTAGTGCATATTTTGCAGCTCCAATTCTCAATTACAGTGCTGCCAAGTTTGATTTTCTGACTATCAGTAATTAAACAAAAGCCTTGTTTTAGGCTTTCTGTAACTGACTTCAGTTGAATAATGCCTCCAACAGCAGAAGGCAAATCATGCCGCATAATTCCTTCATTCCTTCCAAGCGTGCAAATGGACTGCAAATGTTATTGTCGACTTCAGCCACAAAATCCTTATGCACTCTGTGATTTGAAAAGAAAGTTAAGGCATTGGTATAAGTATAGGGAATTTTTGTAGTTCTTCTTGAAATTTGATATTCTATGGGCTGTAACTTCCGAGCTCCAAGGCATCATATTGGGCGGGTACCCCAAATGTGCTCTGGGAAATCCCCTTCGGAAGTTCACAGGTAAGGGTTTGCACGGCAATTGTCCAGAATGCAAACTTTCCCTGAGCAATTGCCCTGCACTGAGAACCATCTGAAAATTCAATTTAAATCACTAACCCCTGAAGATTCTGACTGGGTTGTATCAACTGTTACCCAGGAAAAGTTAGAAGAAGTAAAAGCACTCCTAACTTCTAAGCAACTATTGTACAGACCCACAGGACACCCCAACACCCCTGCCTATTCCCCACATGGGACTTCCCCACCTCCCTGACCCCCTAGGTGTCTCCCCACAACTGCCATCCCCCCTCCCTCTGACCTCCTGACCCCTGAACCCCTGACCTCTGACCTCCATCATCCTTATCTTCCACCTCCACTGTCCTCATCCTCTTGACCTCCTACCCTGTCTTCCTCCCCCGTCCTCCTACCCCCCGCCACCACCTGCGCCCCTACCCCCCCAAATCCTACCCACATACCTTACACACTTACCTGTCCCTGATCTTTCAAGGATCTTTAAAGCTCAATGGACTTTTAACTTACCAACTTTACGGCACTAGTGCCGTAAGAAAGGGGGCGTGGCCTCCTTCCCTTCAAAAGAGCTGGCCTTTGACCCTAGGCCTCGGGGACGCACTGCACTGCCTGGATCTTGCCCGCCTGAGTTGGAAGGTTGAGTGAGACAGGCTGGACCTATCTAATTTCCCCTTTAATACATCCAAGCTTTTTGCTTCTGGTGGATATTTCTATACTGCAGGAGGCCTGTGCAAACAACAACCCATAGGCAACAATGTCCATTGCATTACTCCAACAACAGATGGAGGTTGTACAATTCAAATTCAATATTAGTTTATGTTACAGTTATTATGACAAATTAAATACGGGCAATTTGAACATTTCAAGGATGATCAGTGTTATTTTTTAGAAAGAAATACAAGCAAAGACATTAAGTAAAGGATGACTGATAATGTAAAGTGACCACTTTCTGGAAAATTCCTATGTGGATTATACTTGACCAACTGGTCCTGAGAGGACATGGAATGTCGCACCTGAAAGGTGTCATGGCCTTCTTCAAATAGAAGCACTTGAAAGGGAGATAGGAAAGGTGCAAAGGATTGAACTGTAATACCCTGTGGTTTCAGAAACAAAAGACAAATTTGCAAGTCTCAGCAGACATCCGAAATCCATCTCCTGTTGATTTATATCTCAGAATATGTAAATAGTCTGAGATGAAAGGAACATGGACTCTGGCAGAATTTTGAGTTCGGCGGGCAAGAGCGGTTGGCGGGCCTGGGAGCGGCTGGGAAAAGGGGTGCCCGGGATTGGCCCCCGACCACGATTTCACACAGGCGGGCCAACTAAGGACGGCCCAGCATGAAACGTGGCTCCCCATTGGTCAGGAAGGGCTGAGTGGAGGTGGGGACCTGCAGCCGGTTAAAAAACAGCCCAGGCAGCCCCTGGAAAGCTGTTACAGAAGAACACCTGTTCTGCATTAGCAAAGTGGTGTAGTCAAGTGCGCCTGGAGACGCTTGGCAGGAGAGCAGGTCTGATGGGCTCTCAGCTCCCCGCTTTTCGGATGAGTGCCTTGCGGAACTCCTGGAGGAGGGGGTTGCCAGGAGGGAGACACTTGTCCCCAGAGACGGGAGGATGTGGCCACCACACCTCACAAGGAGGGCATGGGAGAAGGTGACAGCACTGGTGAGCAGCCATGACATGGTGTGGCACACATGGGTGCAGTGCCAGAAAAAGTTCAATAACCTGCTCCGCACAGGAAGGGTGAGATCTGCGTTGGCATGGGTCAGTGTGCAGATGTGTGAAGGCCTGGCCATTCCCCTGTGGACCTGAGGGGTGCTAGAGTCTGAGTGCCAACTGTCAATGACGCCAGAGCTGGCCAAGGGGGTGAGTCCTGGCTGCTTGGTCTGAGTACATTGCAGCTCAAGGGCCACAACTCAGATGGGTCCTGCAAGATGATTGTCAGCTGGAGTTGGCCAGGCTGCAATGGCACTGCAGGTTGAGAGTGAACTAATCAATGCTTCTCTGTCCTTTCAGGAGAAAACAAGCAATAACCAATCAGAGCGGTCATGGACAGATGGAGACTTGCCCAACCTGCTGCTGCTGACCAGGTTTGAGCAGGACATCTTTGAGCTGGAGAGCTGGCACACTCTCCGTGCAACTGGGCGTGGAAAGGTGGAGGTGCTAGATGATGCCAGAGTGTAGTGCACAGAAGTGAGAGTTTTGAATTCTAGTACAGTCTCCTCATTGATATGAGCCTCAAATCTGGGGTCCCTATTGATCATTGAAAGATGATGGCACCATGATGCCGATTTCCATTGTCTCACCAGGGTACCTGGCATGCACAGTGACAGTGTGATGACTTTAACTACTGAGATGTTCTTGTTCACCCTTTTAGATTTGCCAGCACGCACTTGCTCTTTGGAACCCGTAGGGCCATCCCTGCCACCAGAGGACCACCGAGATTCATTTGCACCTGCTTCACACCCACTGTTAGGGAGGGAATTCCAAAATATTGACCCTGCGACAGTGAAGGAACAGCGAAATATTTCCAAGTAGGATGGTGTGTGACTTGGAGGGCACTTCCAGGTGGTAGTGTTCTAATCTATCTACTGGCCTTGCCCTTCTAGATGGTGGTGGTCATGATTTTGAAAGATGTGGTCTATGGAGCCTTGGTGACTTCCCACAGTGCATCTTGTAGATGGTACACACTGCTACCACTTTGTGTCAGTGGTGAACAGAGTGAATGTTTGTGGATGTGGTGCAAATCAAATGGATTGCTTTGTCATGGCTGGTGTCGAGTTTCTTGAGTGTTGTTGACACTGCACTCACCCAAGCAAGTGGAGAGTATTCCATCACACTCCTGACTTATGACTTGCAGATGGTGGACAAGCTGTGGGGAATCAGGAGGTGAGTTACTCACCATAGGATTCCTGGTCCCTGACCTGCTCTTGTAGCCAAAGCATTTACAAGGCTAGTCCTGTTCAGTTTCTGGTCAATGGTAACCCACAGGATGTTGATAGTGGAGGTTTCAGTGATGGTAATGCCATTGCATGTCAAGGACCAATGGTTAAAATCTCTCTAGTAGATGACGGCCATTGCCTGGCAAGCTGTGTGACACAAATGTTACTTGCCATTCGTCAGCCCAAGCCTGGATATTGTCCAGGTCTTGCTGTATTTGGATATGGACTGCTTCAGTGTCTGAAGAGTTGCCAATTGAGCTGAACCTTGTGCAATCATCAGCAAACATCTCTCCTTCTGACTTTATGATGGAAGGAAGGTCATTGATGAAACAGCTGAAGATGGTTGGGCTGAGGACACTCCACCGAGGAACTCCAGCAGTGATGCACTGGAACTGAGATGATTGACCCCCAACAACCACAACATCTTCCTTTGTGCTAGATATGACTCCAACCAGCAGCGCGTTTTCCCCTGACTTCCACTGACTCAAGTTTTGCTAGGACTTATTGATGCCACACCTGGTCAAATGCTGCCTTGATGTCAAGGGCAGTCAGTCTCACTTCACCTTGGGAGTTCAACTCCTTTGTACTTTTTTGAACCAAGGCTGTAATGAGGTCAAGAGTTAAGTGGCTCTGGCAGAAACTAAACTGGGCCTCAGTGAGCAGGTTATTTAGAAAAAATTCTTATATGAGATATGGGCGTCACTGGCTAGACCAGCAATTATTGCCCATCCTTTATTACAGAGTAAGTACCGCTTGATAGCACTTTTGATGACCCCTTCCATCAATTTGTTGATGATCGAGAGTAGACTGATAGGGCAGTAATTGGCCCAGTTGGATTTGCCCTGCTTTACGTGTACAGGACATACCTAGGCAATTCTCCACATTGCCGCATAGATGGAGGTGTTGTAGCTGTACTGGAACAGCTTGGCTAGTGGCACAGCTTGTTCTGGAGCACGTCTTCAGTACTATTGCCATGATATTGTCCAGGCCCATAGCTTTTGCCATTGCTTGATATCAGGTGGATTGAATCAAATTAGCTGAAGACTGGAATCTGTGCCACTGGGGATCCCCTGAGGAGGCCGAGATGGATCATCCACTTGGTACTTCAGGCTGATGACTGTTGCAAATGCTTTAGCTTTATCTATTGCACTTCTGTGCTGGGCTCCCCCATCACTGAGGATGGATATACTTATGGAGACTTCTCCTCCAGTGAGTTGTCCATCACCATTCATGACTAGATGTGGCAGGGCTGCAGAGCTTAGATCTGATCTGTTGGTTGTGGAATCACTTAGCTCTGTCTATCACATATTGCTTATGCTGTTTGGCATGCAAGTATCCTGAGTTGTAGCTTCACTGGGTTGACACCTCAATTTTATGCATGCCTGGTGTTACTCCTGGCATGCCCTCTTGCACTCTTCATTGAACCAGGGTTGATCCCCTAGCTGGTGGTAGTGGTAGAATAAGGGATATGCAGGGCCATGAGATTAGAGATTGTGTTTGAGTACAATTCTGCTGCTGTTGATGGCCCACACAGCGCCTCATGATTGCCTAGTCTTGAGTTGCGAGATCTGTTCAAAATCTATTCTATTTAACACAGTGATAGTGACACACAATACGATGGAGGGAATGTGAACACAGGACTTTGTGCATTGGTCACTCCTACTGACAATGTCATGGGCAGATGCATCTGCAGCAGGCAGAGTGTTGAGGATAAGGTCAAGTATGCTTTTCCCTCTTGTTGGCTACCTCACCATCTGCCGCAGAACCAGTCTAGCTGCTATGTCATTAAGGACTCAGCCAGCTCGGTCTGTAGTGGTGCTACCGAGCCACTCTTGGTGACGGACACTGAAGTCCCCACCCAGAGTACATTTCATATGCTTGCCATCCTATGTGCTTCCTCCAAGTGATGTTCAACATGGAGGAGTACTAATTATTCAGCTCAGTGAGGGTGTGTGAGGTTGGTGGGGTGGGGGTTATGTGTTAACCAGCAGGAGGTTTTGTTGGCCATGCTTGACTTGATGCCATGAGCTCTCGTGGGCACTGGAGTCAATGTTGAGGGCTCCCAGAGCAACTCCCCCCCCGCTCTATACCACTGAGCTGCCACCTATGGTGATGGTGGTGTCTGGGGCATCACCTGTAAGGTATGATTCCAACAGTACAACTATGTCAGGTTATTACTTGACTAGTGTGTGTGGATAGCTCTCCCATTTTTGGCAAAAGTCCCTAGATGTTAGTAAGGAGGACGTTGCGGGGTCAACAGGGCTGAGTTTGCCATTGCTGTTTTGGGTGCCTAAGTCGATGCCAGGTGGTCCACCTGGTTTCATTCCTTATAGGCTTTCTAGCAGCCTGATATGACTAAGTGGCTTGTTAGGCTGTTTCAGTCAATATGTAGGTCAGTTCAGCTAAGGACAGCACATTAGTGAACCAGCTGGGTTTTTATGACAATCGACAATGGTTTCATAGTATTTAGGCTTTTGGTCATTAAACTTTTAATTCCAGATTTTTATCTGCTGTGTTGGGATTTGAACATGGGCCCCCAGAGCATTACCCCGCATTTCTGGATTACTAGTCCAGCTACAATACCACCACCACCAATATACCACCACCTCTCCTTAATACATTTAGGGCGGAATTCTCCCATCTGGGACTAAGTCCCGTGGCGGGGGTGGGGACAGTAAGTGTTTCCCACTGTGGAGGCCAATGGGAAAATCCCGCAGTATCTCCTAGCCCCAACATAATTAATTATGCATCCAGGGATTTTGCACGTCCTCTTTAGTGGGGCGAGCTTGATGGCATGCAACCCGCTCTCATATACGGCTGCCATATTTAAAAGGCACCAAGACATCCACAATGTCAAACCAAAACCAAAATGTAAGGTCATCCACTGGCCCAGCTCCGAAATTTAGTGATGCCTCCCTGCGTGTCCTGCTGGACCATGTTGAGGTGTGCTGCAATGTACTCTACTCACTTGATGGGAGGAGTAGGTCAAGCAGGGAGACCAATGCTGCATGGGCACAGGTGGCCGATGCTGTCAGTGCCCAGGTGGTGCACAAGAAGTCGGCAACACAGTGCTGGAAGAGGATATGCGACCATATTTGCTCCACCAGGGTAAGTCTCATCAGGTGGTCGAATAAACCACAAAGACTACAATATGTCAGGGTCCAAGGCCCAATGGCAATGGCATGTCCTGCCTCACAGTCCCATTTCAGTGCATCCACACTGTGTTAGAGTGACCACTATGCCTCCTTCACCCTTCAGCAGACATGAACACTGCATGGAAGGCTTAGCTAAGTGGAAATGGCTTAGGAGCAGAGGGAACCAGCATCCTCTGCAAATCACATGCCTGTCTGAGCCTTCCCCTTGCATGTTGATGTACTCAGTGCTCTAGAGGGAGCTCTAGGGAGCTGGTCCACAATCCTTCAACTCAATTCACACCAGTGATGATCTGCCACAAAAGTGGGCTATCTTACAAGGGGAGGTACGATAAATGAACCAATTTTCACTGCTCCAATCCTTGCAACTTGCAGCTCCTCTCAAACATTCTGTCCTCTTTGAGCAGGAAAAGATCCAACTCAACCAAAGAGAGTGTGAGAAGACGGGGGTGGGGGTGTGCCAATTTCTCAGGTCTCTCACAGAGATCGTGGAGAGGGCACCTAAGCTCTCAAGAGTGAATTTGGACTTGGGCATCCACCTAGGAAGGATTCAGCCATTCAATGCAAACCTGAGGGTTGAATGTGCCTCGATGTTTGAGGCAGCTGCGCCTGTCACTTGCACTCTCCTCTCTCACTTACAGGTGCCTCCAGGAAGAGACCAATGCCCATGGAGAAGGAGGGCTCCCTGTCAGGCCTCAGCCACAGCCCCAGCCTAGAGATGAGCCAGGAGGGAGCAGAAGAGGAGAGTTCCACGCCTGTAGAGGCATCACTACGGTAACTTGAACCCTCCACCAGCTCAGAAACACACCTCAGTGTGTATTAGAACTAGTTTAGGAAGGGGCTTACAATCTGGTGGTCACCACAAGGACACATGTCTGCAGCAGGAGGAAGCAGCTTCAGCCGAGCTTCCCAGCACTCAAAGGACTGCTGGAGAAGAGGCACCTGTGAGGTCTGAGTCAGATGACGAACCTCTGGATTTGGCCTTCCAACTCATCGTGGAGAGTCAGCAAGAGGCAGGGAAACATCACGCAGAGCTGTTGGAAGCCCTAAACAGTGAGGTGCACGAATCAGAGTAGTCAATCCGCCTGCTCTCTGATGAAGTGGTGCCCACGTGCGCACGTGGAACTCTCCATGGGGAGGAAGGCAGATACCATGGAGACCCTGGTCCAGCAGAACACTGCCAGAGATTCATGCAGACCTGTACTCCATAACGGTAGCCATGAATGAGTTCCTGCAGTGGCAACGTGAGAGGGAAACTGGGCACTTTGAACTCCCTCCAGGTGCTCCTTCCCCTCAAGGAGTCAGGCCGGGGCTCTTGGGTATCCAAAGTGAGGAGGAGCAGCAGCTGGCCACCCCTAGGTCATCCACTCAGAAACCTCAGAGGCTGTCCGCACCCTCCAAACCCCTTTTGCCTGTGACCCCCTTCAACCTTGTCCTCTATCACTGAAGAGGAGGTCGCTGCCCACAGGAGGACAGTCAAAGGAAGCCAGGGCCTTCTGGGCCTCGGCTCTCCAGAGGATGACCGCTAAAGTCATCAAAGGCAACAGGGCAAACTCCATAGGCTATCTCCACCCCCTACTGCAGATATTAGGACTACATCTAAAAGGAGCGGCAGGCAACAAAAAAAAAATCACAAAATTGTGGACTGCATGGGCGAACACAATGTTGTCACTGATTAACCTGCAAATAAATTTACCTTCACTGTACAATGTCTAGTGTTTTGTTTCAGCATCATGATATAGGCTTTGCGAGGCCCCCTCTCCACTGCAGTTCAGCTACACACAGCCAGACCATGAGTCTTGTCTGTGGCGGGGCCTTTCAGAGCCTTGTGCAAACATCTCCCACACATGCAGAGCCTTCATCCATCACACTCATCTCACTGCTCCTGAACATTTTCAGTGCTGCCTGCTGGGGTTGATCTGAGCTGACCTGCATTTCCGTCCACCTCCTGAATGCACTCCCATGCAGCACCTGTGCCTGTCCAACAGGAGGCTCCGCTCACTTTCAGTTTGACTGCCATTGTAGTCGTGACATTCTTCATGAGCTTCCCCACCATTTCCCCTCCACCAGTCACCCATGTCTTTTCCCCCATAACCATCAACGCCCCTGGCATCACATTCAACCTCCGCACCATCACCTTCCAGCCCGAATCCTTTGCATTCCGAATGTCTAGGTGAATGTGCATTTTCTCTTCCCCTCAGAGAATCGCATCCCCATCCACATTGACCTCTCCGACCTCCTCCTTCCCAACCTCCTTGTGATACTCTGTGTCCCCACCAACAACTCCTGCCACCCCTTCTACCGATACTATCATACTTTCACCCTCCCACACTCCTGGATCCCTCTGTCGTCTGTTTTCCTAACCATCCCATCTACCATGACTGCCCAGAGTTTGCTCCCCAGGAGCCAGCTATTGATTCCAGCAACCCTTTTCTGTGAGCACCTAGACACTCCCTCACTTCAGACCTAGATATTCCCCCTGTTCTCTTTTATCACTCATCTGTACCTCCCCTTGACGATGTCCCGGGAAGAATGTTGGCGTCTATGTCGAGGTCCCAGGAAGAATGCTGGAGTCCATGCCGAAGTCCCAGGAAGAATGCTGGAGTCCATGCTGAAATCCCTGGAAGAATGCTGGAGTCCATGCCGAAGTCCCTGGAAGAATGCTGGAGTCGGTGCCGAAGTCCCGGTAAGAATCCTGGAGTCGGTGCCGAAATCCTGGGAAGAATGCTGGAGTCCATGCCGAAGTCCCTGGAAGAATGCTGGAGTCCATGCCGAATTCTGGTAAGAATGCTGGAGTCCATGCCGAAATCCCGGTAAGAATGCTGGAGTCCATGCTGAAGTCCCTGGAAGAATGCTGGAGTCTATGCCGAAGTCCCTGGAAGAAAGCTGGGGTCCATGCCGAAGTCCCGGCAAGAATGCTGGAGTCCATGCCGAAGTTCTGGGAAGAATGCTGGAGTCAGTGCTGAAGTGCCGGTAAGAATGCTGGAGTCCATGCCGAAGTTCCGGGAAGAATGCTGGAGTCCATGCCGAAGTCCCGGTAAGAATGCTGGAGTCCATGTTAACATCCTGGGAAGAATGCTGGAGTCCATGCCGAAGTCCCGGTAAGAATGCTGGAGTCCATGCTGAAGTCCCAGGAAGAATGCTGGTGTCCATGCCGAAGTCCCGGGAAGAATGCTGGAGTCAGTGCTGAAGTCCCAGGAAGAATGCTGGAGTCCATGCTGAAGTCCCTGGAAGTCTGAAGCCTCAGTGAAGTTGAAGTTGCGGTGTGAATATCACCCACCTACTGAAAGCGGCTTTGCAGAGGAGACAAGTGAATGAAGCTCCACCTACCACACGACGTGTGTGTTCCTCCAGGGTCCGGAAGCGATAGACCTCCATCATCTTCTTCTCCTCAAATGTCTGCGAGCTGAGCAAGGCCATAAAAGTAAGTCCTGACTTTTGCACGTCATGCTGGTCCAGATGTGTTCTAAACCGACGTGTTTTCCAGCTGGCGTAACAGAGGATGAGGTTAATCCATTAGTAGGATGCAAGTGGGTTTCATGCCGGCCTGCAGCAGGATTCCTGATCCGCCATGGTGGGCAGCGTCGAAAGACCCTGCTGTAATTTCACGCTGGCGTGAAATCAAGTTTTGGACCTCTTGCTAAGTTCTGCACCACCCCCCCCACCCCAGCCCCCACTCCCCCGGCCCCCCACCCACCATTGATCCCATTGACGGGGACATGGAGGAATTCTGCCCTTCATGCCTCAATAGTGGACTTTTGTGAAGTTTGCTTCTGTTGTACCACTAACAACACAATGAAGAAGAATTGGAATCTTTTCTTGATATATCCTTGAAAACTATATAAATTCATTGGGATTCCTGTAGAATTTCGCTGCAGAGAAAAAAGGTACAAAGTACCTTCCCCTTCTCATGCTTCCCTGGAGCCAGCTTCAGAAGGTGGCAACCCAAATTGTAGCATGAATGTTATAATTCACCATGAAAATTCCTTTCATCCTGCATTTTGTGTTGTAATTATTTTTATATGACAGTGCAATGCTGTGTTTTATAGACCAGTGGGCCCATAAAATGAAAGGTTTAGCCTTGCCTTGCCCTGTAAGAATCCATCTCAAACACCTCCTCATAATTTATAACATGTTAAATTGTGCCTTTCCCCCAAAAGTGTCTTTCAGATTCATCCATTTCCATCAAATCTTAAAAAGGAGGTTAAATTGCACCAAAACAAATGCTGCCAAGTGCATTCAATTTGATCATCGAACTGCTTTCAAATTAAAGGCTCATAGCTTCTTATGAATGCATTACTAGGTTCAACTACTACTGCAGATTTTAGTCCATTAATCTTTAACCTCAGCAATGAAATTAGCCAACTGGGGGAAAAAAAATTTGTATTGACATGACGTGTTAAGGCACATTAGTCGTTGTTGTAAGTTATTAACTTCCTGCTGGAATATTATTACTCTGTTTAACTACATCCTTGCGATTGTGGAGGTATTAAATTTTCTCATTTGTGGCTGTTAATTTTGAATCTTGCAGCTGGTTATTATATGACTGGAGAATACATTACAAATCTAAAACACTGAAATTTGTATATTTGCCTCTTCTCTCATGGAATAGATGATTCAAGCTGATACCCAGGTCCACAAGTGACAGCACCTTCCCAATTCAGCCAAAAAGCTATCATTCAAATGCAATTGTAGGCAGTGAATATTAGCTGTTGTTGCAAATATCCAGTTCATGGTTCACGTGTTTTGAATATAATTGTTATTTTAGAAATTAAAGTTTTAACTGTAGAAAACCAGGGGAAAACCTAATTTAAAACTGGTGAACATCTGATGCGAATGCAACATAAATAAGCTGGGAGGTTATTCCATTTAAAAGGTTAGAATGGAGGAGACAGAGCCATAAAACAGCGAGTGGACCTACTTAGCTAAAGAACTAGGGATGTAATGTCTGCAATCCTTGCAAGAAGGGGAGGTTAGAGAGGTGTTTTTGTTTTGGGAGGCAGAGCTCAACTAGTTTAAAAGCATTTGGTGAACCCTGAAATCTTGTAAAACCCACTTTATCAGATCAAAGAAAAAATTGTAAATGAGGGATAATTAAGCTTAAGGTCAGCCCAGAGCAGGCCATGTCATTATGGAGATGGATGGAACTTGTTGAAGTTCTCTGGTTTCAATTTATCTGGGTGTTTGCTGAGAGAGTTGATTACAGTTTGGACCTCATGTGGTTTACAGCTCACTGAGAGAAGATAGCCAAAGTAAATGACAGTTAGATACACCTACACTGTAAGCAGAGTAAAAGCCCAACTTCATCATTGACCATGTATTGCAGAACAAGGGACTAAGGCATCCACAGTCAAGAGAGGGTAAATGAAAATTTTACCTCTGAGAAGAGCTGGAGCTGAAAGGAATTAAAGATAGTTTCTCAAGGACTGTGGTATACCTATGAGCGGTCCCTACAAGAAGTAAATAACATCAATATTGATGTGGCTTATAAGAGAAATCTTGAGGGAAGTAAAAAGTAAACCTGAGTGTATAACATACACAGTTATAAACTAAAACAAAAACAAAAACAGAATTACCTGGAAAAACTCAGCAGGTCTGGCAGCATCGGCGGAGAAGAAAAGAGTTGATGTTTTGAGTCCTCATGACCCTTCGACAGAACTTGAGATCGAGTCCAAGAAAGAGTTGAAATATTTCAACTCTTTCTTGGACTCAAACTCAAGTTCTGTCGAAGGGTCATGAGGACTCGAAACATCAACTCTTTTCTTCTCCGCCGATGCTGCCAGACCTGCTGAGTTTTTCCAGGTAATTCTGTTTTTGTTTTTGTTTTGGATTTCCAGTATCCGCAGTTTTTTTGTTTTTATTACAGTTATAAACTATATTGTTAAGTAAATAGTGCTTGTTTTACATAACTTTTATAAGCAATAACATTTGTTTTTTGCTTAAAAGAAGTAAAACCTTTTAATTGGTTAAAACAAGGTGTTCAGATTTTCCTTCAAATGTTAATGGTCCCTAACTGGGTCATAACACTGGCAATGCATTCAGCTCGATGTTCACACTGAAGTAAAGGCACATACACCTGGAACCTCTCCTCATTTTCTCCTCCCCAATCCAGTCTTATTAAGACCTTAAACACCCCATGGCTGAGGTCAATCAATGCAGTGAGATAAAGGGTTGAATTTTTGGCCTTCATGGTTTGGAGCAACAAAAATGTCACCTTTACTGGGTGAGCCACTAGGACACCTAATGAAGTTGGAATGTAAATATACTTTTGCTTTAAATGGGCCCTTCCTTTGTCTGTACATCTGTGTAAACATGCCTTACACACCGTAGAATCACCTACTATTGTTGCTTTCAAAGGTACCAAAACTTGAAGATCCAGCAGGCACTGTCAAAAAAGTTTTCCACTTACTGGAGGGTCTCCAAAGGCCCTCTGTTCTCAATGGGGTGCCAACGCAAGGCTTATCACCAGATTTATTTGGGTGAACTGGGTGGCAACGTCAAAAACTCCAGGTGACAGGCTGGGAACATTGAGCCTGTGCCTATTGCAGGTGTTACTTCCCCGCCAGAAAATTTTGACTTTGATTCTGCATTCAATTGCTCTCCGAAGAGTATGGGGGAAATCCTGGAGATGCAGAGAAGTGCTCTTCACTGCTGTTTTTCTGACATTTTCCCCAGAGAAATAGATTTTTTGAAAGCAAAGGTTAGGAAAATTATGGAATATTGGTTAAATATTTCAGGTCCTCTTACTCCTTCATGGGGTATATTCCCAGGCTTCATGTTCCTTCTTTTAGAGAAAGCTAACTGATCAAGAATGAACCACCCATATTCTCACTCACATTCTTCTTCCCTGTTCTCCTGAAGGTGTTTATTCTTCCTTGGTTAGAAACCTGTAGTAACTATAGTTTTGATAAACGTAGGACTGTAGCTTTAAGAATAATCCTGTGTTGTAAGCTCACATGATCTGTGTAAACCAATCAGTATGTAGAGTGGGTAACCTCTCGGAGGGAGTTCTTTAGCTATGAAATCAGATGCACACATGTAGCTGCTGCTGTCTTGTAAATAAAGTTCAATGTTTCCGCCAAGTAAAGTTGTCTGGAAAATCAACTCTATAACTAATTTGTGACAAGGATAAATCAGATCTGGCACTGTCCCTCACCCAGTGATTGAGAGTATCTAAGATAATTAAAAAGAAAGGAAGATATGCTCATCCGAGATGCCACAGTGCAGAATCAATCCCTTTGAGCCAGCCACAGACAACTGGTCTCAGTATATAGAACATCTTGGGTTCTACTTTCAAGCCAACAAAATCACAGGGGAGGAAAAGAGGAGAGCAATTCTCCTAAGTGTTTGTGGGAGCAAGCCCTAAAGTTTAATTCAAAGCTTGATGTCCCCCAGTGCCCCTGACTCAAAGACCTTCAGTGAATTAATAGATCTTGTTAAGGGACATTTTCAACCCAAGCCCTCAGTCACAATGCAGAGGTCCAGGTTCAATTCATGGAATATGGCCCTGGGGGAGACCTTTGCTACATACATGGCTACATACGGACTATTGTGATTTCAGTGAAACCCTGAATGATATGCTCAGGGGTCGGGTGGTCTGTGATAAGCAAGATGATGCTATTCAGCGAAGATTGTTGGCTGACGTGGACCTTGATTTTAAGAAAGCATTTGAAATAGTGCTTGTGATGGAAAACTCTGTAAGGGATTCACAAGTGATTCAAGGTGCACAAAATGGTGCCATTTTCCTAGTTGGGCATGAATGGTCAGCTGAAAATGGCGTGAAAAGCTGGGACTCCACCGCAAAGTGGGAAACAGGGCCCACTATCTGAAAATTTAGAGGAAACAGCTCAGCAGCAAATTCGAAAGCTAATTGTTGTCGGCTTGGAAACAATCATATTCCTAATGATTACCAATTTAAAGAGGTGGAGTGTTATTTTTGTCACAAAAGAGGGCACATATTAAAACAGGCTTCCAGGCAACAAATGAAGTCAAACAAAATATAAAATGTGGAAGAATCAGAAACAACCAATTCTCACATTTATCCCTTATTCAACATGAAAGTGCGGAAGAAAGAGCCAAACACTGGGTCTTTACAGGTGGATGGAAAACCCCTTAAAAATAAAGTAGACACTGCTTCTTCTACCACTGTATTAGCTCAACACATTTTCAGATATTTAAATAAAGGTGCTCAATAATTAAATTTGGAACAGACTTCTGCCAAGTTAAAAACATACAGAGGTGAACAAATCCAAGTAGAGGGTATTACCAGTGTGCCTGTTTATTATAGACACCAAACAGCACAACTACCAGTGAGGTAGAAGGTGAAGGACCAAGCCTTCTAGGGTGTGATTGGTTGGAAGAGATTAAATTAAACTGGTCCAAAATCTTCCAGTTGTGAGTAGGAGGACTGCTAGAGCTGCTAAATGGATGAACTGAGGAAAATCAAAAGCTGACAGGCCAAGATTTACATGGACTCAGAGGCAACTCCTCGGTTCTTGAAAGCAAGACCGGTGCCACGTGCTTTGACAGAGAAGATTGACGCTGAGTTAAACCGGCTAGAGAGGCTGGGTGTCATTATAGCAGTTCAGTTCTCAGAGTGGGCAGCACCCATAGTCCCTGTCCTAAAATGGGAGCAGACCATCCGCATATATGGGCACTCTAAGCTAACAGTCAACAAAGCAGCCAAACTGAACAGGCACATATAGATTGAAGACCTCTATGCCAAACTAGCAGGAGGGACAAAGTATACAAAGCTTGATATGAGTCATGCATATCAGCAACTGGAACTAGATGGTGCCTCCAGATAATTTGTGACCATAAACACCCACAAAAGATTATATCAATACACACGCTTGCTCTTTGGGGTTTCTTCAGCCTGTGCCATTTTCGATGGAGATGGACGATGGAGAGCTTACTACAGGGACTACCTCAAATTGTGGTCAACCTGACAATGTACTAATAACTGGATTCATGGAAATGGAACAATTGCATAATCTGGAGGAAGTCTTGAAATGATTTTTAGAAGCAGGAGTGCGCCTAAAGAAGGAAAAATGTACCTTTCAGGCAAATGAATTTTTATTTGGGCCACAGGTGCCCAAGGATAACACCCTATTGAAGAGAAGGTTAAAACAATCAGAGAGGCACCTGCCCCTAAGAACACCTCTGAACTTAAATCATTTTTTAGGGATGGTAAACTATTATGGTCTATTCCTACCAAAATTATCAATAATCCTAGCCCCTCCACACTCACTCTTAAAAAAAACATTAGGTTTGGAAGTCATCCCAGTAAGAAGCCTTCATGAAAGTCAGACAACTCTTGCACTCTTCAAATTGTTAGTGTACAATGACCCGACTAAGAAATTGATGCTAACCTGCGAAACGGCCCCCTATGGAGTGGGAGTGGTACTATCTCACAAGATGGATGACAGTGCAGAGAGGCCGATAGGCTATGTATCCAGGGCACTTACCACAGTCGTAAAAGGATACTCTCAAATCAAAAAGGAAGGTCTGTTGATTATTTTTGGTGTAAAAAATTCCACTAACATGTGCATGGGCAAAGCTTCACAATACTTTCAGACCACAAACTACTTTTGGGTTTGTTTAGTGAAGAAAAGGCTAATCCTTCCATAGCTTCTGCACAAATTAAAAGATGGGCCCTAATTTTAGCGGCATACAAATATACTTTTGTGCATAGACCAGGGACTCATATAGCAAATGCCGATGCCCTAATTCGCCATCCTTTGCAAGAGAACAATGAACATGTCCCAATTCCCCAAGAGATCATATTGCTGATGAACTTCTTGGATTCCTCACCAGTCTGTGCAAGGCAGATAAGAAAATGGATGAATTGTGATCCTATCCTATCTCGAAAGAGAGACCAAGCATTAAATGTATGCTCCCAAGAACCAGTCCCTGATGAATTGAAGCCATTTTTCAACCCAAGACACAAAATGAGCAGTCAAGATGGTATCCTATTATGGGGTGCACAAAAAGTAGTTCCTTCACAAGGAAGGGAACTGCTCTTAGTAGAGCTACACAGTGCCCATCCGGGAATCTCAAGAATGAAGATGATAGCATGAATTTATCTTTGGTGGCCAGGAAGAGATAGCGATATTGAGAAGGTGGTTAAACACTGTATGCAATGCCAATAGCTAAAGATGTTGCCTGTGACAGCCCTATTACACCCATGGGAATGGCCTGGTAGGCCCTGGGTGAGATTGCACAAAGATTATGTTGGTCCTTTCCTTGGAACCATGCTTCTACTGATTATAGATGCTCATTCCAAGTGGTGAGACATTTATGAGGTTAAGTCGTCAACTTCAGGTGCTGCTATAGAAGAACTACAACAAAGATTTTCTATCCATGGATTGCCAGAAGTAATCATCTCAAATAATGGTACTGCATTTACTAGCGCTAAATTTCAAAGATTTGTCAGCCTCAATGGAATCAACCACATGAAGACTGCGCCAACCATCTGTCATCTAACCGACTGGCGGGAAGAACAGTAGAAACTTATAAAGCGGGAATGAAAAAGTTAACAGGTGACTTGTTGGAAATTAAACTTGCTCTTTTCCTATTTCACTACAGAACAATCCCCCACACTATGACAGGAGCTACACCTGCAGAGTTACTAATGAGGCGTTGTCTTCGAACAGGACTAAGCCCGATACTTCCCAATTTGGAGGGGAAGATGGAGAAAAGTCAAGGGAACAAAAAAGCGATTCATGATTTGCATAGTCATGAGCAAGGATTTACTGTTGGAGACGCAGTATATGTAAGGAATTTTGGTGAAGGACCGAAGTGGTTAAAGCAAACTGGTAAAGCAAACTCTGTAACTGGACTATTGTCGTACCACATAGAAGCAGGGGGCTGGATTACCCGTAAGCACATGGATCATTTAAGATGAAGGTAGATATCCTCAAAAAAATGATGTTCCACCTGTATTTATTGTTAAACCTGAGGTCCCTTTTGAAGGTGTTCAACCAAGGATAGACATGCCAGATGGATCTGTCAGGGTGGATGACACTGTGCCTACGAGGTACCTGGTGTTACTGCGGTTCCAGAGAATGTGGTTCCTGCAAAAGATTTCGGAAGTTGTGGAGCTATGACGTTCCACATGGGAATTCCACCAGGAATCCGCCTGAAAGACTGAACTTATAATTTCATGACTTGTGTAAATATTGTCAATGTCATGAGATAAATATTGTTGTAAATACAAAATGGACAGAAAAGTTAAAGGGGGAGGGATGTTGTAATTATTGTTTTGATAAATGCAGAACTGTAGCTTTTAAGAAAAATCCCGTGTTGTAAGATCACATGATCTGTGTAGACCAATCAGTTGGTAGAGCAGGGAACCTCCAGGAGGGAGTTCTTCTTCAGTGATAGAGTTAGGTACACACATGTAGCTGTTGCTGCTGTCTTGTAAACAAAGTTCAATGTTTCCACCAAGAAAAGTTGCCTGTAAAATCAACTCTATAACAAAGTCAAAATAAAAGCAAAATACTGTGGATGCTGGAAATCTGAAACAAAAACAAAAATAAAAATAGTTGGAAAAACTCAGCAGGTCTGACAGCATCTGTGGAGAGGAAGACAGAGTTAACATTTCGAGTCCGTATGACTCTTCATTGGAACTGTTCCTCCAGTTTGCGTTGAGCTTCAATGTTCCAGTGAAGCTCAGCACAAACTGGAGGAACAGCACCTCATCTTCCAATTAGGCACTTTGCAGCCTTCCGGACTTAACATTGAGTTCAACAACTTCAGACCATGAACTCTCTCCTCCACCCCCACCCTCTTTCCGATCCCCCGTTTTCCTAATAATTTATATATTTTTCAACATATTTTTTCTTTTCCTACCTATTTCTATTACTATTTTTAAATTTATTTCCATCCATTGTTTTATCTCCACCTTTTAGCCTATTTTGATCCCTTTCCCCTACCCCACCCCCACTAGGGCCATCTGTCACTTGCTCATCCTGCTTTCCACCCTTAATGTCACCTTTAGCACATCCTAATTAGCTAATATCACCACCATCAACACCCCTTTGTTCTTTTGTCCATGACATCTTTGGCAATCTCTTCTTTGCCTTCCCCTATCAATGGCCCTCTATCCAGTTCCAACTGTCCCATCCCCCTCTAACAGCTTATATTTCACCTCATGTCTATTTTTCTTTAGTTGCGATGAAGTGTCATATTTTTTCGAAACATTAACTCTGTTTTCCTCTCCGCAGATGCTGTCAGGCCTGCTGAGTTTTTCCAGCTATTTTTGTTTTTGTTTTTGTCTATTACAAAGTCCATGGATGCCAACAGTGCTCATCAAAGTAGCCCTCTTTCATGTAAGGACACAGATATGAATCATCAGTCAGCAGTTTCATTCTGGTCAATCCACAAGTGGACTCTCCAGCAGGGCTCAAACAGATCATAATCAAGAGGAGGGCGCCAGTATGCTTTCTTATGGGGACACAGATGTAAGTGGCTGAGGCCACTTTACAATGCTCCAAGTGTTTCCCTGGCTGTGATCAACCATGTCAGCAGAAAACAAACACCACGTATGGGACTTGCCTATACAGTTTAGTCTTACTTTGACACTGGACACAAAGAATCACTGAGCCGTTTGCTGTTTATGGAATTCTTACTCATCGTACTCTTGTTCTCTACAGCTAGAAAATTGTGCCATTTAATATTACTTTAACACTATTAAAATTGCAGACCAAGCATTTTTATGTGAATGCATTAAGCATTCACACAGAAATATTGCAAAGCATAATTCCTGGCCGACACTTTTATGAGCACAGGGCTTGTAAAAAGTAACTAAAGCAATAGCTACTAAGTTGAGTCCAAGTGCTATCCAAAGAAGTGAGCAACTTGTTAAAAAATGGAAGTAATTCAGACAATAAATCGCTTGCCGTTCAAATATTAATTGAATGGTATTTCTATTGTAGATTGTTCATTTTTAAAGAAAGGTAATATGCCGAGGCCTTACAATTTTATGGAATAGAGATTTCCAGATAGTGAAATGCACTTCGATATTTGAAGAGTTACCAGGCAGACAGAAGCACATCCTATTCATGGCAAATTCATTGGGAGTTCATCAGAAAGAGCAAACAGTGTTCATCAAAGTTCGATCTTCTGTTTGGGGAAATGAATGGTGACAAGTGGAATCTTGAAGTGGTCTGATTCAAATTTTGTGGCCTGAACACCAATTATGAAAGATGGGGGAAAAAAAAGAACTTTGGCTTATATTGTGACATTTTCTGCAAACAACGTTACAGGCTGAACAGTGTACAGATGTTGACAGCATTCAAAGGACACAAGCCGAGTAAAGAATTATATGGTAGATGTCATTGAGATAGTTCCAGGAGATATTAGGTGGCCTACTTAAGTAGCTGTATTTTCATGGATACATCCCTGTGTGAACTCTTTACCTGTGAGACTGTTAGATCCATGCAGCTTCTTTAACTATCTCCTTGGAGCCTGTTTCTGGGAGCTTGACCTTTTCTATGACACACAAAAAGATACATGATTGATTTTATTTTGTTGTCAGTAGAATGTCAAGAAATGTGAATACTTATCTCAAACAGATTGCCACTAATTCTAGAGTCTTCCTGCCCTTCAGAGATTTAGGCAAGGAGCTCTGTGAATGTCTATATAAAGTTACTGCTGGGGACTTTGCTTCAGGTCCTATCATCAAGTTCCATTGTAAATGTGACTATTTGTTATTCTCTATATACTGAGCAAGTAAAGTTCTGTACACAACTGCAAGACTGTTTATCCTTGCTATGATTTTGTTAACTATTTATTATGTTAACTGGTATGTTCTGTAGTTCATGGCATAAGCTACAGACTGTGGGAGTGTTGGCTGCGCCATTTTCTGAAGTCAAGCACATCATTATACGGATATCTGCGAGATACAGTGACATGGGTTTCTGTTATCACTGGGCTTACTAAAATTACCCGGATACAGGCTGTGTAAAGGTGCACTACAGTTCACGGACAGTGTGGTCATTTTTTTGTCTGAATCAATGAAGTAATATTGGGCTGCTCCAAAGAGAGCAGAGGTTCACTTAAGGATATGTTCTTTGCCAATGAGCACAAAGGGAGTGTCAGAAGGTGAAAGTTATGAAATGTGATTGCTGCACATTAGCTACGTGAAGATGTGCCTTGAGAAGCTAAATGGTCTGCGACTCTCAATAAAAGTTATCAACTAATTTCCCAGGATTAAAAAAAAAGACTAAGGGCAGAATAGTGCCAGATTTGAACTAGGTGCGGGTTTTCAAGCCGAATCGTCTCAAACCCACCTCATTAATTATGCATTCCCAGAGAATATGGATGTTGCACTGCTGGATCCTCACTTGACAGAGCAGCGCCAATTTCACCGTCAGCACAGGAATGGTCCAGATCCTTGCCGGCCAGTTGGATGGCTCTGTTTTTAAAGACTGTGAAGACCTTGATTTCAGGCATTCCTCCACCAGACTCTGACCTCTCCCCCTTGTTGTGTGCCAGCTTGTCCTGCATGAATAGAGATGGAGAGAGTGTAAGCAGGACACCTTCCAGGCCGGATGAAGAAGAGTCATACAGGCTCGGAACGTTAACTCTATTTCTCTCACCATAGATGCTGCCAGACCTGCTGAGTTTTTCCAGCATTTTCTGTTTTTATTTCAAATGAATAGTATGCCTGGCCTGTGTAGGTGGTGAGCGGCCCCATGGACAGGATGAGGACAATGAAGTTGTGTGTGAGAGAGCGAACTGTGATGTCCCCTGAACTGGCAGTGAGCGAGGGCCCTGTGGATGTGTGCTGGGTTAGTGAGTGGGCGGGCTCTCATTCAGCCGCCATGCCATCGCCTTGCTGCTTCCTCATGGTGGGCACCATATTTAAAGTGCAACCATGCACACACCTCTCAGTGCTTCCATCCCACAACTGCTGCACAAGAGGGCACTGCCCTGAAAGGCAAGAAGACTCCAGCCCCCAGGTTCAATTATGTGCCCCTTGAGTGCCTTTTTGACACAGTGGAGGTCCGCTGTGATGTCCTCTATCCTAGCTCTGGCCACAGGATGAGCAGCAACATCACTTAGCCAGCTTGGGAGGTGGTGGCAGCAGTGGTCAGCACCAATGCCTTGCAAAAGAGGACAGCCACCCAGTGCCACAAGAGGATGAATGATCTCCTGCATTCCGCCAGGGTAAGTCACTCTTGTCATTACTTTCAACTCATACACTCACTAACCCAGCACACATCCACAGGGCCCTCGCTCACTGCCAGTTCAAGGGACATCACAGTTCGCTCTCTCACACACAACTTCATTGTCCTCATCCTGTCCATGGGGCCGCTCACCACCTACACAGGCCAGGCATACTATTCATTTGAAATAAAAACAGAAAATGCTGGAAAAACTCAGCAGGTCTGGTAGCATCTATGGTGAGAGAAATAGAGTTAACGTTCCGAGCCCATATGACTCTTCTTCATCCGGCCTGGAAGGTGTCCTGCTTACACTCTCTCCATCTCTATTCATGCAGGACAAGCTGGCACACAACAAGGGGGAGAGGTCAGAGTCTGGTGGAGGAATGCCTGAAATCAAGGTCCTCACAGTCTTTAAAAACAGAGCCATCCAACTGGCCGGCAAGGATCTGGACCATTCCTGTGCTGACGGTGAAATTGGCGCTGCTCAATCAAGTGAGGATCCAGCAGTGCAACATCCATCAGACAACCATGCTGTGACTGTTTCCTGTTTCACAGGCTACCACCAAGCACTAATTATCGCCCCTTGCTTTTGTAGGCACGTCTGGAGAACAACCAAGACAGTCCATGACCCAGGGCCTCCAGTCAGAAGCTCAGAAGAGGAATCTGCTCAAACCCTCCCTGAAGACCCATCACAGCGCTCACCCACACCCTCCACCAGTGCAGAGACACACACCTCAGTGGAACATTGCTTTAGAGTGGTCTTGGGATCAGAAGCTATTGAGCACATCGCTCTTTCTGATTCATAGCTGGTGGCGGCAGGGACTTCCCAGGTCCCACGTACTCAGAGGACTGCTGGTGGCCAGAAATTTGCTGAGTCCAAGGTCAGATGACGAGCCTCTGGGCTTGGTCATGTCACAGCTGCAGGAGCTGCAAAGGCAAGTTCAGGAAGGTCAGGAAGGGATGTCTGCTGCACTCCTCAGATTGTAAGACGTGATGGAGGAGTCCCTCCACCTTCAGTCTGAGGTGATAGCACCGGCATGCCAACGCACACCGAGGTCACCATTGGCATGTACAATTTGTTTTTTTTTTAAGCAGTTGAAGAGTTCCACAATATAACTGGTCAAAATATTCAACAACAATGCAATAAAAAATCCAGGTGTAATTAGCATTGTGCTTCATCCAGTAGATGACTCCCAATGTAGTGAGCATACAACTAATGTGTAGTCAGACATTTTAAGATTCACGTTAGCTATGCAAAAGGACAAGGAGCAATTAAGAGTGAAAATACTTAATTGCAACCTGGCCAATTTCAGTGGGATGAGAACACATCTGT
Source organism: Carcharodon carcharias (assembly GCF_017639515.1). NCBI lineage: Eukaryota > Metazoa > Chordata > Chondrichthyes > Lamniformes > Lamnidae > Carcharodon > Carcharodon carcharias. Next base: position 134,451,156 of record NC_054474.1, on the reverse strand, counting down.
CGCATGTAAATTGGAATAAAAGATTGGTGGGCAAAACTGTCAAGGAATATTGAGCTGTCTTTCAACAGGAGATGGTTCAGGTACAGCCATGGTACATTTTCACAAAGGGGAAAGGTAGGACATCCAAAGCCAGAGATCCCTGGAAGTCAAAAAAGATAGGTTGAAGCAGAGAAAAGGGCACGTGTGACAAATTTCAGATTGATAATACAATGAGAACTGAGCTGAAAATAGAAAGTTCTGAGAGGAAGTGAAAAATAAAGTAAAAGAGACAAAGAGTGTGTATAAGAAGATAAGAAATAGGAGCAGGGATAGGCCATTCGGTCCATTGAGCCTGCTGCACCATTCGATAAGATCATGGTTACCTGATAGTAGCCTTAACTCCACTTTCCAGCACGCCACTCCCCCCACCCCACCCCCCACCAACCCCCCCCCGCCCCCGCAAACCCCCCCGCCACCCTGCACCACCACCCCCCAAAAACACTTGACAGTAAACTAAAGATCTAAGGAGCGAATATCAGCTAACACAAAAGGGAGTCCAAAGTCTTCTATAGGCATATGAATAGAAAAGTGGAGGCAAGATTAAGCATGAGACTGATTAGGGACCAAAAAGTGGATCTACACATGATAGCAGAGGACATGGCTGAGGTAGTAAATGAGCATTTGCAGTTGTCCTTACCAAGGAAGAAGCTGCTGGCAAAATTATAATGAAAGATGAGGCAGTGGAGATACTCGATGGGTTAAAAATTGATAAAGAGGAGGAATTGGCAAGGCTGGCTGTGTTTAAAGTTGTTCAGTCACCAGGTCCAGATGGGATACATCCAAGGATATTGAAGGAGGTAAGGTTGGAAATTCCAGAGTTACTGGTGATAATATTTAAAATCCTCCTTAGATACAGGGATGGTGCGAGAGCAGTGGAGAAATGCAAATGTTACACTTTTTTTTTTCAAAGGAAAGGGTGCCAGGATAAACTAGCAACTACAGACCGATTAGCTTAACCATGATGGTGGGAAAGCTTTTAGAAACAATAATCCGGGACAGAATGAATAGCCATTTGGACAAGTGTAGATTAATTAAGGAAATCTAGTATGGATCTATTAAGGGAAACTCATGCTTAACTATGTTGATTGAGCTATTGATGAGGTAACTGAGAGAATTGATTTGGAAAATGAGGATAATCTGGTTGATGTCGTGTGCATGGGCTTCCAAAAAGTGTTTGATGCAGTGACATATAATAGGCTTGGCTGCAAAGTTGAAGCCCATGGAATAAAAGGGACAGTGGCAGCTTGCATATGTAGTTAGCTGGTTGAGAGGAAACAGGGAGTACTGATGAATGTTTGTTTTTCAGACCGGAGGAAGGTACAGGGTAGGGTTCCCCAGCAGTCTGTTTTAGGACCACTGCTTTTCTTGAGAGTATACTAATGTCCTAGACTTGGGTGTACAAGGCACAATTTCAAAATTTGCAGAAAACACAAAATGTGGAAGTATTGTGAACCTTGATGAGGAAAGTGATAGACATCAAGAGGACATAGACTGGTGGAATTGCTGGACACATAGCAGATGAAATCTAATGCATAAAATATGAAATGAGATATTTTAGTAGAAAAATTGAGGAGAGACAATACAAAAGAAATAGTACAATTGTAAAGAGAGTGCAGGAATAGAAAGACCTGATGGTATAGGCGCACAAATCTTTGGAGGTTGCAGGGCAAGTTGAGAATATGATTAAAAAGGCATATGGGATTCTGGGCTTTATCAGCAGAGGCATAGATTACAAAAGCAAGGAAATTATGAGGAACCTTAATAAAACACTGGTTTGGCCTCAACTGGATTTTGGGTTCAGTTCTAAGAAACATACTTTGGGAAGGATATGAAGGTTTTAGAGAGGGTGCAGAAAAGATTTATGAGAATCCAGGGATGAGGGGCTTCATAAATTGGAGAGGTTGGGGTTGTTCTCCTTTGAGAAGAAAAGCTTGAGAGGAGATTTATTATGTGTTCAAAATCATCAGGAGTGTAGACAGGGTAGATGGGGAGGAACTGCTCCCATCGGCAGAAGGATTGAGAACTAGAGGACACCATTTTAAAGTAATTGACAAAAGAGGTAAAGGCACTATGAGGTAAAACGTTTTTTACGTAGCATGTAGTTAGGGTCTGGAATGCACTGCCTGAGAGTGTGGTGGAGGCAGATTCGATGGCGGCTTTCAAAAGGGGATTGCATAAGCACCTGAAGAGAAAGATTTGCAGGGCTAGGGGAGAAGGGCAGGGTGTGGGACTAGGTAATTATTGTTACAGAGAGCTAGCATGGGCATGATGGGCTGAATGACCTCCTTCTGCACTGTAACCATTTGATGATTCTATGACTTTAGCAAGAGAATATCGAATAATATTAGGTTATTTCACATCTTTGAACAATTTGTAAGATGATACATTTGTACATTATGTAGCTCAGAAGGTGTGGCTGATATCCTTGTCATTTTTATTTCCTTTTTTAAAATTTGTGGGATTGTTAGTAATATAAAGTGTGAGCAAGTCAAAATTTAGTGTTTGCTAGTGATGAAGAATTAACATTAGGTTTGCTTTGCCAATCAAAAGGTATTATTTAATACCCGCTTAATTGCAAAAGACATTGTATTATTAATATTGGAGATGGATTCTAATGCTTAACAAAAATATTTGTACTGCGGTGACAGGGATGAAAATAGCTGCATCACAAGCATCAAGTGGCAGCAGAAAATTACTCTGTACATATAAAGAATGCTGATTTTTGATCTATGACCTGCACATAGCAAGAGAATGCATGTTTGTTCTGCGATGTGCTTTCTTTTGATCGAAAACAAGAGGCCATCTACTGGAATCGTTTTACACAAGACCGCAAGGAATATTTTTGGAGACAAACAGAATTAAACACTTGTAATAAATGACAGATTACTCTCCATTTTTTTTAACACCTTGAAGAGGGGTAAGCAATAAAATCAATGGGCGGATAGGGGCAGCTTAGAAGGTTTTATGGTGAAACTTCCTTTTCCAAGAAAAATAGGAGAATGCCTCTTTTCCAGTGTAATTAACAGACCACTAACAAAATAGTAGTATGGAAAACTCTGAAATGTCAAGATTTCCAGAAACAAGTCAATTATTTATTACAGAATCATAAAGCAATTCAGCTATTTAAAAATTCCACCCCTATAGGCAGCATTTGAATTTGTTTCACCAAATGAACAACCTTAATTAAGGATTATATGTCCTGGGTCAATTAGGTAATTGTCCCTTTCTCCTTCTGTCTGAATTTGCTAAGCAGAACTATTCCTGCTCATCATGTCTCATTCTGATGATCAACTCTTCATTTTTCCCGGTTACATTACTTCAAAAGATGCAAAATCAATGAAAAGTGAACACAAATTAAGTGTATGAAGCAGTTCAATTCTGATAAATATGCAATTAGGTTATCAGTAAAGATTGCTTTCCTTAATTGCTTTCCTTATGAAGTACAAAATAAGTTTGGAAATTTGTGATTGGTATCTTTGCATTGACAAACGTTCTCATATCAAAGTCATTTTGCAAAAAAAGCAGAATTTTACATCTGTACCAAAATTGCTGTCATGCGAAATATTAGCTTTTTTTCATAATGTTTACTATTATCGACTTCTCAAGTTCTTACCTATCACTTTGCAGGCATATAGGGAGAGTGGTGGTGCATAATGCCTTTAGCCACTTCCAGCGCAGCAACTCATGCTGAGGGGGATACTTGTGTGGTTGTCAAAGCCTCCCAACTGGTGCTGTCACAATGTCAAACAGCCACCAGCAGCTTTGAAGCCTCACTTATAAATTTAGACCACACAGATCCATTCAAAGTATTTGCTTGTCACTCACCAAAGAAAAAAGGGTCCAGCATTAGCAGTTCATTGGCATTAGCAAATGGACTGTAAAAGCTTCTATAGGTATGTAAAAAGGAAACGCTTGGCTAAGACAAATATGGGACCATTGCAGGCCAAGTCAGGAGAATTTATAATGGGGAATAGAGAAACAGCAGAGAAGCTAAATGGTTACTTTGTGTCTGTATTCACTGAGGAAGATACAAGAAATCTCCCATAATTAGAGATCCAAGGGATTGGGGAGAATGAGGAATTGAAGGAAATCACTATTAATAAGAAGGTTGTGTTGGAGAAATTAATGGGTTGAAGGTTGATAAGTGCCCTGGACTTGATATTCTACATCCCAGAATGTTGAAAGATGTAGCTATGGAGATAGTGGATGCATTGGTGATCATTTTCCAAAATTCAATAGATTCTGGAATGGTTCCTGCCGATTGGAGGGTAGCAAATGCCACCCTACGATGTAAGAAGGGACGGAGGGAGAAAACGGGGAATTTCAGACCTGTTAGCCTTACATCAGTAATAGGGAAAATGCTAGAATCTATTATAAAGGATGTGCTAAATGGACACTTGAATATCAATGATCTCATTGGGCATAGTCAGCATGGATTTGCAAATGGGAAATCATGTTTGAAAAACTGTTGAAGTTTTTTGAGGATGTTACTAACAGGAATGATAAAGGGGAGCCAGTATACGTAGTATACTTGGATTTTCAGAAGGATTTTGGTAAAGTCCCCCACAGGAGTTGGTTTGCAAAATCAAAGCACGTGGATTAAGAATTGGCTAACAGACGACAGAGAGTAAGGCAGGCTGTGACTAGTGGGGTACTACAAGGATCAGTAATTCACAATGTATATGTAAATGATTTGGATGTGAGGACCAAATGTCATCTTTCCAAGTTTGTGGATGACACAAAGCTAGGTGGGAATGTATATAATGAGGAAGATGCAAAGTGGTTTCAAGAGGAGTTGCACATATTTAGTAAGTGGGCAAGAACTTGGCAGATAGAATATAATGTAGAAAATGTGAGCTTATTGGCTTTGGTAGGAAATGCAGATGTGCAGAGCGTTTCTTAAAGGGTACGAGGTTAGAAAGGGATGTACAAAGGGTGTCCTATCTATATCTATCTAAAGGGTGTCCTCATCAATAAGTCACTGAAGGCTAGCATGCAGGTGCAGCAAGCAATCAAGAGAGCTAATGGAATGTTAGACTTCTTTCACGTCACTACGGAGGTGTGGTTACAAGGAGATCAAAGCTTGGAACTAAACATTCAGGGGTATGTGGCTTTTTTGAAAGGACAGGCAGGAAGGAAAGGGTGGTGGGTAGCTTCGTTAGTATGAAATGGAATAAGTACAATAGCAAGAAATGATCTTGGATCAGAAGATGTAGAATCCATAAGGGTGGAGGTAAGAAATAACAAGGGGAAGGAGACACTGGTGGGAGTAGTCTATAGAGAGCCCCAACAGTAGCTATACCATAGGACAGAGAATAAATCAAGAGATAATGAAGGCATGTAAAAAAAAGTGACTACATTAATCATGGGTGACTTTAAGCTTCATGTAGATTGGGTAAATCAAATTGGCAGAGGTAGCCATGACTAAGAATTCATAGAGTGTATTTAGAACAGTTTCCTAGAACAATGTGTTGTGGATGCAACTAGGGTCAGGCTATTTTGAATCTGGTAATGTATAATGAGGCAGGTTTAATAAATGATCTCAGAATAAAAGATTCCCTAGGTAACAGTGACCATTACGTAGTACAATTTAGCATTCAGTCTGACAATGAGAAACTTGGGTCAGAAACAACTGTGCTAAACTTAATTAAGGGTAATTACAAAGGAATGAAAGCAGAGTTGGCTGTAGTGGACTGGGAAAGGAGTTTAGTAGAAAAGACGTTTGATGAACAGACATTTAATAAAATAGTTCATGACTCACAACAAAGATATATCCCAGTGAGGAAGAAGGATTGGACAAAGGGGATAAACCAGCCATGGTTAACCAAGGAAGTTAAGGATAGTATTAAAGTGAAAGAAAAAACATACCATGTGGCAAAGATTAGTGGTAATCCAGAGCATTGGGAAAGATTTAAAAATCAACAAAAGAGGACCAAAAAAATTAATAAATAAACTTTGAGGGTAAACTAGCAAGTAATATAAAAATTGACACTAAGAGCTTTTTTTAAATGTATAAAATGGAAGAGAGAGGCCAAAGTGAACAAGGCCCCTTAGAGAATGAGGCTGGGAAAATAATAATGGGGAACCTGGAAATGGCAGAGGAGTTGGATAAATAATTTGCATCAGCCTTAATGGTAAAAGACACTAACAGCATTCCAAAAATACTAAATAATCAAGGGGAAGAAGTGGTGTGGATGGGGGAGGGGAAGGAAATAAATACTATAACTATCACTAGATAAAAAGTACTAGGGAAACTAATGGGGCTAAAGGCCGATAAGTCCCCTGGACCTGATGGGTTGCATCCTTGAATATTAAAGGAAGCAGTTACAAAGATAATGAATGCACTGGTATTAACCTTCCAAGAATCCTTAGATTCTGGAAAAGTACCAGAGGATTGGAAAACTGCCAAAACTATTCAAAAAGGGACAGTGACAAAAAAACAGGTAACTATAGATCAGTTAGCTGAACATCTGTCATTGGGAAAATGTTAGAGTCTATTGTAAAGGATTTAATAGTACAGCATTTAGAAATACATAACATAATCAAGCAGGATCAACATAGCTTCATGAAGGGAAAATCATGCCTGACAAATTTTTAGAATTCTTTGAGGAGGTACAAGCAGGACAGATAAAGGGGAACCAGTAGATGTAATATATTTGGATTTCAAAAAAGTGTTTGATAAGGTATTGCATATAAGGCTACTTAATAAGATAAGAGCCCATGGCGTTGGGGGTAGTATATTAGCATGGATAGGGGATTGCTAACTAATAGAAGACATTATCACGCACTCGTGCGTTATTTTGGCCACTGGGCATGTGGGGGAGTTGACAGCATGCCTGTCAACAATTAAAAGGCCTATTAAGGCCATTAAAGTTATAATTGAAAATTTTTCTCTGCCCATCCAACCTTATGCATTTTTTAGGAAACCTCGTCCACATGCTGGATGAGGTTTCCAACAACAAATAAAAATTAAATCAAAATGTGAACGTTTCATAAAGAACATGTCACTGTTTGTGTGACAGAGTCACATGAAGGGGACTTTTTTAACAATTTAAAATCATTTAATTTTATTCTTAAAATTTTCATCTTTCTGAGGAAGCTCTGTGCCTCAGGGAGCTTTTCCAGTGTGCACCCACGCACATGTGTGAGGTCGCACACTTTCCCCCACCCCCCACCACCACCCCGGCCACCACAAAGGCAGTGCTGCTGCACGTGTATCACGCTGGGTGGGCCTCAATTGGCCTGCCAGTGTGAAATCACAGTCTGGCCCCAATCGCGGGTAATGGTCGGCTTTCCAACTGCTCCTGCCCACTCTTGCCGAGCTGCCCAACGAAGGTAAAATCCTGGCCAAAAGATTCTTAGGAGGTTGTTTCCCCCTGTGTGATAGTCTAGGACCAGAGGGCATAATCTCAGAGTAAGGAGCTGTCCATATAAGACAGAGATGAGGAGGAATTTCTTCTCTCAGAGGGTAGTGAATCTACGGAATTCTTTACCACAGATAGCTGTAGAGGCTGGATCATTAAGTTTGTTCAAGGCTGAGGTAGACAGACTTTTACTCAGTAAGTGAATCAAGGGTTATGGGGGGGGGAAAAGCAGGAAAGTGGAATTGAGGATTATCAGATCAGCCATGATCTCATTGAATGGTGGAGCAGACTTGATGAGCCGAATAGCCTATTTCTGCTTCTGCATCTTATGGTCTTATCACAATATGATTTGAGTACAGAAGTAGCAAAGTTTTGCTTCAATTGTATGAAACCTTGTTTAGACTGCACCTGGAGTACTTTGTGCAGTTTTGGTCAACTTACCTAAGGAAGGATATTATTGCCAAGAGTGTGTGCAACAAAGATTTATCAGACTTGTTCCCATGATGGCAGGCTGTCTTATGAAGAGAGAAATTGGATTCTCTAGAGTTTCGAAGAATGAGAGGTGATCTTATTGCAACTTACCAAATACTTAAAGAGATAGACAGGGTAGATGCAGATAAGATGTTTCCCCTGGTTGGGGAGTCTAGAACCAGGGGACACAATTTCAAAATAAGTGGGAAGCCATTTAGGACTGAGATGAGAAGAAATTATTTTACTCAGAGGGTTGTGAATCTTTGGAATTCTCTACCCCAGAGGGCTGTGGAAGCTCAGTCATTGAGTATGTTTAAAGTACAGATTGACAGATTTCTAAATGCCAATGGCATGAAGGGATATGGTGGGAAATAGTGTGGGAAAAAGACACTGAAGTGGATGATCAGCCATGATTGTATTGAATGGAAGAGCAGGCTTGACAGGCTGAATGGCCTACTCGTGCTAAAATGTTCCTATGTTGCTATGTCTCAAAGGATCAGACACCCAGCTTTCAGGTAAGATCATTTAGAATGGCTTCTGCTATTGTAAGGTCTCTGGAAGCACTGTGGAATTTTCTTAGACCCGTTGTGGTGAGGTCCTGTGTTTAGCAGGAGGTGCTGCTGCAGCCTCACATGGAGAGCAGATGATTTGGTGAATTGTCCACATAAAGGCTTTAACAGGTATGGGGGCTGCAGTTGCATTGCCTCTGCTTCTGTAATATGACAGGGAGATGGAGCAGAGGCTACAGAAAGGGGAGGCTCTGCCTGATGCCCTCTGCCAAACTGGAGCCAGACTCCTCCATACTTTTTGATGGTTTCAGGAGGCTGTCTGGCAGACACCTCTATTGCACTCAGCATCTCAGTGTGGATACTCACCAGTAAAGATGATCATTCACGTTATTAAAATCATTCACATCATCACAACCCTGCTTGCTGCTCCATTGAGATCCTTATCTGACTCCTGTGTAGCAGGACTGGTGTGTGACCTTGTTCTCTGGAGAGCCGGCTCACAAACTATTCTTTCCCCTTGGCTTGGCTGCAGGCCACTCATGGCCAGATTACTCACCATGTGCAGACCCCAACTCTATACATGCTTATAAGGTATTTGCAGTGCCAGTATATGAGCTGGAGGCTGTGAGTGCCAAATCAAATAACAGGACATCTTTATTAGTGCTTCTTTTTATTCATTCACGGGATGCTGGCTTCACTGGCTGGGCCAGCATTTATTGCCCATCCCTAGGTGCCCTTGAGAAGGTGGTGGTGAGCTGTCTTCTTGAACCGCTGCAGTCTATGTGGTGTAGGCACACCCACAGTGCTGTTAGGAAGGGAGCTCCAGGAATTTGACCCAGTGACAGTGAAGGGACGGTGATATGTCTCCAAGTCAGGGTGGTGAGTGGCTCGGGGGTGAACCTCTAATCGGTGGGTGTTCTCATGTGCCTGCTGCCCTTGTCCTTCTAGATAGTAGTGGTCTTGGGTTTGGAAGGTGCTATCTATGGAGCCTTGGTAGCTTCCTGCATGTATCTTGTAGATGGCACTCACTGCTGCCACTGTGCGTCGGTGGTGGAAAGAATGAATGTTTGTGGATGTGGTGCCAATCAAGCAGGCTGCTTTGTTCTGGATGGATTCAAGCTTCTTGAGTGTTGTGGGGTTTGCACGCATCTAGTGGGGAGTATTCAATCACACTCCTGACTTGTGCCTTGCAGATGCCTTGGATAGGCTTTGGGGAGTCAGAAGGTGAGTTACTTGTCGCAGGATTCCTAGCCTCTGGCCTGCTCTTGTAGCCACAGTATTTATATGGTTAGTCCAGTTCAATTTCTGGTTAATGGGAACACACAGGACGTTGATAGTTGGGGACTCAGTTATGGTAATGCCATTGAACATCAAGGGGCGATGGTTATTGATAAGCAAGTGCCTCTTGAAATCACTGTTGATGACCCCTTCCATTATTTTACTGATGATTGACAGTAGACTGATGGGGCGGTAATTGGCCGAGTTGGATTTGTCCTGCTTTTTGTGTACAGGACATACCTGGGCAATTTTTCGCAGTCAGGTAGATGCCAGTATTGTATCTGTACTGGAACAGTTTGGCTAGGGTGCGGCCAGCTCGGCCAGTAGTGGTGCTACTGAGCCACTCTTGGTAATGGACATTGAAGTCCCACACTCAGAGTACATTCTCCACCCTTGCCATCCTCAGTGCTTCCTCCAAGATGCGTTCAACATAGAGGAGCACTGATTCATCAGTTGAGGGAGGGCGGTATGTGGTAATCAGCAGGAGGTTTCCTTGCCCATGTTTAATCTGATGCCATGAAACTTCATGGGGTCCAGAGTCGATGTTGAGAACTCCCATGGCAACTCCCTCCCGACTGTATACCACTGTACCGCCACCTCTGATGTGTCTATCCTGCTGGTGGGACAGGACACACCCAGGCATGGTGAGGTGGTGTCTGGGACATTATCTGTAAGGTATGATTCCGTGAGGATGACTATGTCAGGCTGTTGCTTCACTAGTCCCTGAGACAGCTCCCCTAATTTTGGCACTAGCTCCCAGATGTTAAAAGGAGGGCTTTGCAGGCTCAACAGGGCTGCGATTGCAGTATCATTTCTGGTGCCTAGTTCAATGCCAGGTTGTCCACCCGTCATTCCTTTTTTGAGACTTTGTAGCAGTTTGATACAACTGAGTGGCTTGCTAGGCCATTTAAAAGCCAAGCACACTGTTGTGGGCCAGACCAGGTAAGGATGGCAGATTTCCTTCCCTAAAGGACATTAGTGAACCAGATGGGTTTTTAACAACAATTGACAATGGTTTCATGGTCATCATTAGTCTTTTAATTCCAGATTTTTATTGAATTCCAATTCCACCATCTGCCGTGGTGGGATTCAAACCCGGGTCCCCAGAGCATTACCCTGAGTCCCTGGATTACTAGACCAGCAACAATATCACTAGGCCATCGCCTTTCTCTATTGTGCTCTTTCCTCCTGCTGAGTGTGCTGTGGCTAGGTGGAAGATCTTGGGTGACCGAAAACAGGAAATCATAAAAGGAAAGGTCGGGGTGAGGGAGTGTCAGAGAGGTTGAAAGCAAAACGTCCATGGTCACGCCATATGCAGCTTGATCTTCATGCCAAATAGCAGAATGATGTTGTGTTGGGAGCTGAGAAGGAGCATGAGACAGGAACACACTATCATCCTCAATGTACTCAGTGGCATCTAATGCTACAAGTTCTGTTGTCATCAACCCCATAATAAGAGAGACATCTCCTTGTGGCTCAGGAAATGCAAGTGTCCATCTCCCTCATTCAGTTTAGCACTGCTTCGATCTATTGTGTATCCTACAAGAGGGAGGGATGAATGTCAGTGACTGTGTTGCTTTGTGTTTGGATGATGTGCCAGCCACAGTTGAATAGCTGGATATATGGGGAAATAGTGAAAGCTGGGCTTGAAGAGAACATCACTGGAATGGGTGTGAGGGTGTGCTGGAGTATCTGGATGTTAGGCTCAAGTCCTGAGTGCTAGGGATTGCTACTGGGTGAATGAATAGGGTGTGGTAAATTGAGCACTTTGAGAGTTTAGTGGAATGGTCAGTAAGAAACATAGGTGAAAATTTAATTAGCTCCCTTAATGTAATAAAGCATCCCAGATGCTTCACAAAAACATTGTTACACAAAATTAGATCGGGTTCCATCAAGCAATATTAAGGCAGGTGGTCAAAAGATTGGTCCAAGCAATAGGCTTTAAAGGGTATCTTAAGGGGAGGAGGAGAGGTAGAGAGGTGCAGTGAGGGAATTTGAGAGCTTAGGCTCTGGTTATTGGAAACGCGACCACCAATCATAGAACAGTTACAGCACAGAAGGAAGCCATTTGGCCCTATCTGCCAGATCTTTGTAAGAGCAATTCAGCGAGACCCACTCCCCTGCCTTTTTCCCATGGCCCTGTAAATCTTTTCCCTTCAGATAGTTATCCAATTCCCTTTTGAAAGCCATGACTGAATCTGTCTCCACTACACCCTCAGGTAAGGATTTCCATCCCAACTACTTGCAGCATAAAAAAAAATGGAGCAATGAAAATTGGGAATGTTCATGAAACTAAAAATAGATGAGTGAAGATATCTTGAAGATTTGTGGATTTGCAGAGGTTTACAGGGGACTACTTTTTAAAAATATTAAAACATATTTGATTTACTAAGATACCGACTAGCATGCACACAGGAAACTGGTAAACGATTCAGAGATCGGGAGAGATGAGGGCAAGGATCATTAGAAATCAAGGATGAAGATTTTAAAATCAAGGTGTGGCTTGACTGAAGCCCATGTAGGTCAGTGAGCATACAGGTGATAGATTAACCAGACTTTGTGCAAAAAAGGATGCTGGCAGTAAAGTTGTGGATGACCTTGAGTTTAGGAGGGTGAAATGTAAGTGCCCAGCCAGGGGTATGTTGTAATGGTCAAGGTTCGGGGTAACAAAGGCACTAATGAGGGTTTAAGCAGCAGATGAGCTGAGGTGGGGTGAAGTTTGTCATTATTGTGAAGGTGGAAATGGGTGATTTTAATGATGGTGCGGCAATGTGGTTGGAAGTTCATCGCAGGGTCAGTCTGGCTCAGCTTCAGACAGTTGCCAGGGAAGACAATGGAGTTGGTAGATAGGGAACCAAGCTTGGAGTTGGTGGTGGTGGGATGGGGTGGGCGGGGGGGTGGGTGGGGGGGGTGTGGGGGGGTGGGTGGGGGGTGAAGCGAGGACAATGACCTCAGTTTCCCAAAAGGAAGAACAAAAGAAATAAGTATCTGGTCCTGTTCCGCAGCGGCTGGCACAAAGTCACAGGTGGAAGGCAACCTTTGAAAGATAAAAGCTGTGTGTGTCTAATCGGAGGCTGCCTGCCAGTGAAGTGGCATGTACCCTGGGAATGCATGATTAACAAGGTGGGATTGGGACATTACAGTGTGGAAACCTACTATTATGGCCGGTGCATAAAACATTCTTTTTCCTGGCTGTCACCACACTTAGTGCAAATCTGGGATGATTCTGCCCAATGGCTCAAATCCTCTGATTAGAGTCAGAACCCCTATTTCCAATCCTGATCAAACAAAAAGATACCCACTTACCTTCTTCTGAATTTTCTGGTCAATCTCCAATGGAGGATGCTGCAGATCCTGTGGAAACTTGAACCATATTGTCACAACGGAAAACAATGCAATTACAAGTACAATTTACAGACAGTCTGTCAATTGCACCTAAAGCTAAACTTATCAACAAATTTTGTGTTAACTGGTAAAGTATTCTTGATCTTTAGTAATGTATCTTCCAATTTACCATGAGCATTGGCACAAGACTGCTGCTAATTTTGCAAATACCTCTAAAATGACTCATCCCTGGAACCCATAGCTCTCTGTGTAATATAGATTTTAAATATTCTCCATAAAAATTCCCACACAAGTTTGTGCTTTACTTGACCTTTACTGATGCCACCTTGTGCAATTTGCATTGCTGAAATATCTCCAAGCAGCTATTAACAGCTACTTGTTAGACTATTTACCCGCACTGAACACACAAAGGTGATAGCACAGCAGAACCTTTAAGTTATTCAGTGCATGAAGCAGTATATTAAGTTAGAGGAACAAGCTGAATAATTCTGCCTTCCGTAATGAGAAACAATATGCTTATGTACCAAAAGGGATTCATATTTGAGAAGACTGATGAGCATAGAACATTTTGAAATATTTCTAAGATAATTTGACCTTTGAAAATAGACATGGTTGAAGTGGATAGGAGAATTTAAATAATGCAGTACATTGAGCTCAGGAGGAAGTGTTATGGTCATGAGGCACCTCCTGAAGATTCATTTTATTGTCACAAGTATTGGGAGTAGATAATGCATTTTTTATTTCTGGCAATTACGTGAAGTCGTGGAAGATTATTTGGATCTCTTTGCGTTTTTCAGACTAATTTCTCTTGTGTCCTCTGAAACAATTTTATCAAATGTATATAGAACCATAGAAAAGTTGCAGCACAGAAGGAGGCCATTCAGCCCATCTTGTCCATGCCAGCCCGAGGACACCCAGGTACCCTTTCTAATCCCACCTTCCTGCACCCGGCCCATAGCCCTGCAGTTTACAGCACTTTAGGTACAGATCCAGGTATTTTTTAAAAGAGTTTAGAGTTTCTGCCTCTACCACCAACTTGGGCAGCGAATTCCAGACACCCACTATCCTCTGCATAAAAAAAGTTCTTCCTCATGTCCCCCCTTGGCCTTCTGTCACTTATCTTGAATCTATGTCCCCTGGTTCTATAATTCTCCACCAAGGGAAACAATTTTATCCTGTCCACTCTATCTATTTCTCTCATAATTTTGTACACCTCAATCAAGTCACCTCTCAGCCTTCTTTGTCCGAAGGAAAATAACCCCAACCTATCCAATCTCTCCTCATAGCTATACTTTTCTAACTCTGGCAATATTCTTGTAAACCTCCTCTGCACTCTCTCCAGAGCTATTACGTCCTTCCTGTAATGTGGTGACCAGAACTGCACACAATACTCCAGTTGTGGCCTCACCAGTGTTTTTTTACAATTCCAACATTATATCCTTACATTTATATTCTATACCTCTGCCAATGAAGGAGAGCATTCCATATGCCTTCGTTACAACCTTGTCTACTTGAACTGCTGCCTTCAGGGACCTGTGTACTTGTACGCCAAGATCTCTCACTTCATCTACCCCTCTTAGTATATTCCCATTTATTGTGTAATCCTTGTAACTGTTTGACCTCCCTAAATGTATGCCCTCACACTTCTCTACGTTAAAATCCATCTGCCACTTTACCGCCCACTCCACCAACCCATCTATATCATTTTGGAGATTATGGCTATCCTCTGCACTATCCACTACTCAGCCAATCTTTGTGTCATCTGCAAATTTCCCAAATGTGCCTCCCACATTCACATCCAAATCGTTACTATGTAACACAAACAGCAAGGATCCCAACACCAAGCCCTGTGGAACATCACTTGAGACAACTTTCCATTCGCAAGGGCATCCATCAACCATTACCTTTTGTTTCCTATTACAAGGCCAACCTTTTATCCAGTTTGCCACTTTACCCTGGATCCCTTGGGCTTTTACTTGCCTGACCATTCTGCCATGTGGGACCTTGTCAAATGCCTTGCTAAAATCCATGTACACAACATCACTGCACTACCTTCATCAACCCTTCTTGTCACTTCATCAAAGAATTCAATCAAATTTGTGAGGCAAGACCTTCCTTTAACAAATCCATGCTGCCCATCCCTGACTAATCCATGCCTTTTCACAAGACTGTTAATCCTATCTCTCAGGATTGATTCTACTAATTTGCTCACCACCGATGTAAGACTAACTGGCCTATAATTGTTTGGCATTTCCTTTGATCCCTTTTTAAACAATGGAACTATGTTTGCATTTCTCCAGTCCTCTGGTACCTCCCCCTGTATCTAGTAAAAATTGGAAAATCATCCTCAGATCATCTGCTATCTCCTCCCTGACTTCCTTCAGCAGCCTCAGAAACAATCCATTTGGCCCTGGTGATTTATCAACTTTCAAGGATTTCAACCCTGAGTACTTCCTCTCTCTTTATGACTATCCCATCCAATATCTCGCAGTGTTCCTCCTGGACTACTATATCTACATCCTCCCTTTCCTTTGTAAACACAGAGACAAAATATTCATTCAAAACCCTTCCCACAGTTGTTGCATCTACACACAAGTTTCCATCTTCATCTCTGATAGGTCCCACTTTTTCATTAACTAGCCTTTTAGCATTAATGTATTGTTAAAACATCTTTGGGTTATCTTTAACTTTACTTGATAGTCTTTTTTCATGCCCTCTCTTTGATTTCCTTATTTCCTTTATTACTTCATCCCTGCACTTCCTATATTCATCTAGGCTATCTGCAGGGCTTAGTTCTTCGTGCCTATCGTATGCTTTCTTTTTCTGTTTGATCTTCCCCTTTATTCCTCTAGACAACTAGGGGGGCCTAAATTTGGCAGTACCACCCTTATTTTTGTAGGGAAAATGTCTACTTAGTACAATTAGGATCTCACCTTTTAGTGCTTCTCACTGGTTTTCCATTGTTTTATCCTCCAGCACTGCTATCCAGTCCACCTTAGCCAAGTCCCTTCTCATTCCTGCAAAATTTGCCTCCCCCCAGTTCAAGACTTTTACTCCTGCCTTATCTCTGTCCTTTTCCATCGTAATGCTAAATCTAACTGAATTGTGATCACTATCCTCGATATGGTTGCCAAGTGTCACTTCACCCACTTGCCCTTCTTCGTCCCCCAAGGCTAGGTCTAGAATTGCATCTCCTCTTGTTGGGTTTGTCACTAATTGGTTGTAAAAAATTTCCTGGACACACTGCATGATTTTCTTCTCCCTCAGTGCCCCTTATATTGTTTGAATCCCAGTTGATATTCGGATAGTTGAAGTCTCCTATATTATTGCCCTCTTGTTCTTACAAGCAGAAATTTGCCTACATATTTGTTCTTCTATCTCCCTTTCACTATTTGGGGGTCTCCCAGTAGTGTGACTTCCCCTTTTTTATTTCTAAACTAAATCCGTAAAGCCTTGTTTGTTGTCCCATTTAGTATATCATCCCTTCTCACAACTGGAATTGATTCTTTAACCATTAGTGCTACCACCACCCTCCCACTTCCTTTTTTTTATCTCCTACTCTATCGTGTCTGAAGACTTTATAACCAGGGATATTAAGCTGCCAGTTTTGTCCCTCCTTTAGCCAGATATCTGTCATAGCAATGACTACCTGCTGCCATGTGTCTACCTGTGCCCTTAACTCATCTATATAAAAACAAAAAACTGCGGATGCTAGAAATCCAAAACAAAAACAGAATTACCTGGAAAAACTCAGCAGGTCTGGCAGTATCGGCAGAGAAGAAAAGAGTTGACGTTTCGAGTCCTCATGACCCTTCAACAGAGTGAGGGTCATGAGGACTCGAAACGTCAACTCTTTTCTTCTCCGCCGATGCTGCCAGACCTGCTGAGTTTTTCCAGGTAATTCTGTTTTTGTTTTTCCCTTAACTCATCTGCCTTGTTTGTAATACTCCTTGCATTGAAGTATAAACAGTTTAACCCCGTCAATTTCCCTTGCCGGACACTTTTTAAACTTTGCTTCTCCTGTAACTCCATGTCTGTCACAACGTCCCTAGCTAATGTTCTACCTCCTTTTTTCTGATCTGAGTCTTACTTATCTGATCCTGGGATCCCATCCCCCGTCACACTAGTTTAAATACTCCCCAACAAAACTAGCAAAAGCCCCTGCAAGGACAGTGGTCCCAGCTCTGTCTGGGTGCAGCCCATCCGGTTTATACAGGTCCTACCTTCCCCAGAACAGGTCCCAGTGCCTCAAGAGTCTGAATCCCTCCCGGCTACACCATCTCTCCAGCAATGTGTTCATTTGGTCTATCCTCTTATTCCTGCTCTTGCTAGCACGTGGAACTGGGAGTAATCCTGAGATTACTACATTTGAGGTCCTGCATTTTAACTTATCTCCTAACTTCCTGTATTGAGCTTGCAGGTCCTCATCCCTTAGTTTACCTATGTCATTGGTACCAATGTGTACCATGACCACTGGCTGTTTACCTTCCCTCCCTCTGATGTTTAAAACATCACTTGTCAATTTAAATAAAATATTTCAGTTATTTAGCAAAGTTAACATTTGATATACACATTTATCAAAATATTGTGACATTAGGTGTGAGGTATTTCCCTGGGTTTCTTTGGTTCAGTTTGTAAATTCTCTATTTACATACAGCCAAATGTAATGTCAATAAAGCAAAATGCACTTGACCATGATTGGCAAACTCAGCAACAACCTCAAATGCAAATTGTTATTGAGATGTAATTTTACTTCTGACATATTCAATAACTGTCAGTTCTGATGAAGGATGAGCATTCTGATTTCAGACTCGGGTCAGTTCAATTTGATTTAAGTCCATTCTGAGGCCCTTATTCAGACAGATACAAATCCAGTTATATCTAACCTTATTCATCCTCATTGATTGCAAAAGACAGAATTCCGAATGATGAATAAAATAATATCAATGTATAATTTCCATATTATTCCGGCATTAGAAATTTTCTCGCTTTGCTTTCTTCATCCCTTTTCCAAACCCACTTGCATATTCAGCTATTTCCTATGCAGGTACATTTTTTAGTCAGTTTTGGTGAATTTTAATGTTAGTTGTGATGAGGAATGACAGTACGTGTAATGGACCTCTCCTCCACTTTGGAGGTCCAATGTTGCCAATAAGCCCTCAAAGCTGTTCGTCTTGCACTCAGCAGGATAGCTCACAAGAGTTTACCAACTGTAACAGGAGAACAACGATTTATATATCATGGGAAGAGAGTGCTGAAAGGTTAACCAATGGACTCTAATTGGTTGAGGCATTGCCATGGAGAATGCAGAATGGAAGAGTTAACTGTCCAGTTTTATTCAAACTCAAACAGGAAGAGCCAGCCTTGATTGATCAAGGCACTGCCCTGTGGAATTAATCAGGTATTAACTGTTCCCTGATCTTTTGTTTAGTCGAAAAAGATGCAAAGTGTGGACATGTTCCCCCTGTCTGCAAATGACAGGACCCTGTATGTGGCTTCTAGCATGCCTAAGTGAGCCACACTGATAGCTCAATTGACAATCTTATATTGGTTTTCAGTGTAATCTTAGCACAATCAGGATTGTTTAGCAGGTGTTGTCCAATTGCAGAATCACATCTAATGTTGGACACTATGGCTGGGATTTTCCAGCCCTGCTCACAGCAGGCATCATGGTGGGTGGGAGTGGAGAATAGC
The DNA here is from genome assembly GCF_017639515.1 of Carcharodon carcharias. Classification (NCBI taxonomy): domain Eukaryota; kingdom Metazoa; phylum Chordata; class Chondrichthyes; order Lamniformes; family Lamnidae; genus Carcharodon; species Carcharodon carcharias. Next base: position 134,432,456 of record NC_054474.1, on the reverse strand, counting down.
GGGAGATTGCAAAAATCAGTGTCATGTCATCGTAAAACCAGTTTATGATTGTCCACTCCATCCATCAATGATGGGCCACGTTTCCCGCTGCCATACATCAGGAACCTAATTTCAATGCATTAGCACTTCATTATAAGCCCTGCTTGCTGGAATCATCCCCTGTCCCCCAACACTGGATCATCCAGGCACATCAGCGTGCAATCATGCCAATGTGTTTCATAACATGACCAATGTGCGCCTGATGACCTGCGTTCTACTTGTGACTTTGAGGTTCATTTGCCTAGCTTGCTTCAGACAGCACACACAGTCATCGTGCCAGACTTCACAGACAGCACCACATCACTTTTAGGGAGGCTTATGGACAGGTCTCTACTTACCAGACCAGCAGTAAGGCGGGGGTGGCTTCTCAACAGTTGGAGGGCTAGGGGGCTTGCTTTGGAAAGGGGAAGTGAGGGAAGTGGCCTCAGGCAAGAGAAGAGGCTGCAGGGCTGGGGCTGTACTGCGGAAGGAGGTATCCCAGGGTATGCGTGGGAGCACATGTTGAACTGTGCAAATGGCCTCAAGATGGTGAGGGCTGAGATGCACACAGGGCAAAGGCACCTCCACCTCAGAATGTCCATGGGCTAACAAATAGATATCCACCACAAAAACAATGGGATCAAAGGATACAGGGGGAGGACTGAGAAGTTTTTAAGGGAGAGTAATCTTAACGTTAACTTCCTTGGCAACAATGTGGAGGGGTTGGGGTGGGGGTTCCATATTTGCACAGGGTGGGATCAAACTGGTTTGGAACTGAGAGCTCAGCATCACCATATTCAAAAATCAGTGATTGCGTGGTACACAATGTAAATGAGAATAGGCCCTACTGGTGAGGGCTATGCAGGCAGTTTGGTGGCCAGCTGAACACAGTGGGGTTGGGGGAAAGCCAACTGAACAGTGCATTCCCACATGAGCAGAGAGGCACACCTGAGGTATGTTATAGCCTCTCAATGACATTGCAAGAATCATCAAAGTGAAGCAATGACTAATCATACAAAGTGGCTCTAATCTTTGGTTTAGCCCTTTGTTCACAGCATGGAAATTCCTTAGATCAATAAAGTATTTCAGAGCAGTTAGGCAACTGGACAAGCTTCAGAAGTGTCTTTCAAAGGTGGGGCTGGACAGTTCACAGCACAGAAGCCTCAGGCCCCCCTCAAAATATCTCACAGACTGACTAAATATTGACGCTCATGTATATTCCAAAGGCTCTGGTATTACAGTGCTGTGTATGAGGATGCCAGTGCCTGGGCTGAAAGCAGCACATCCAGGTGCCTGGCCAAAGCAATCTCAAAGCAGTCGCTTATGTGAAGGGGGTTGAGGGGTGGGGGAGGACCTTGATACACACCCCGTACTCCCATCCTTTCAGAGGTGAGTAATTGCTGCCTCTTTGCCACTGACTCTGAAAGTAACGTCAACTTCTACACCAGTGGCTTCTTTCCCGGCTCAAATGGGGACCTCTGTGGGATCTCTCTAGTGTTCACATGCAAATGCAGGCATGAAGTCACTGGCACCCTTTTTTACCAAGGCCCACAATTACATCAACGTTGACAGGGATGAAGCACACGCGGGGTGCCTGGGCTTTGTTGAGATTTCACAGGCGCAGGGTATCATTGACTGCACTCATATGGCTATCAAATCTCCCTGGAAACAGGCAGTCCATGGACAGAAAAGGCTTCCACTCCCAGGAGAAAAAAACAATAAAAATTGGGAAATAAGAATACAGGTCCAAACTGGGCTCGTATACCTTAAAATGGAACACCAGTAAAAACTGGGAAATAAGAGCACTGGTCTGAACTGTTTGATCCTTCTGGGTGTACAACTGGTGTGTAACCATAACAACAATCCTGCAGGCTTGTGCCCAGGAAACGTCCATGACTCATGTATCTTGAGTAGATCGCATCTTCAGGGAATATCACAGGATTCAGTGCCAGCTCATCGGTGATAAAGGATACCTGTAAAGGAAGTGGCTGATGAAACCCCTGCAGCAGCCACAGACCCCTGAAGAGACAAAGTATAATGAGGCTAATGGGAAACAAAGCAACAGGTTAGCACGTGGGGGGTTGGATTCAACTTCATGGAAAATTATGAAAAAACTGAAAAGAAAGGAGAGCCCAGGAGAGGCTATTAAAGTCTCTAGAACACAAAAATAGGACAGAGTGTTTGGAAAGGGCTAGGAATCTAACTTCAAGCACATTAGATAAAGGGACGACAATGAGAAGGGGGTCGGGAAATAAAGGACTGAAGATGTTGTAGCTGAATGCACGCAGTATAAGAAATAAGGTAAATGAGCTTGTGGCACAGATTGAAATTGGCAGGTATGATGTGGTGGGCATCACGGATTCATGGCTGCAAGGGCATCAGGACTGGGAGCTAAATATCCAAAGATAAATATCCTATCGAAAAGATAGGCAGGTTGGCAGAGGGGGTGAGGTTGCTTTGTTAGCAAGAAATGAAATTAAATCAACAGCAAGAAACTACGTAGGGTCAGATGATGTAGAATCTGTGTGGGTAGAGTTGAGGATGTCAAAGGTAAAAAAAAAAACATAATGGGAGTTGTGTACAGGCCTCCGAACAGTAGTCAGGATGTGGGGCACAAGATACACCAGGAGATAGAAAAGGTATGTAAGAAAGGCAAGGTTATAGTGATCATGGGGGATTTCAATATGCAGGTAGACTGGGAAAATCAGGTTGGTAGTGGATCCCAAGAAAAGAAATTTGTGGAATGTCTACGTGATGGCTTTTTGGAGCAGCTTGTGGTGGAGCCCACTAGGGAACAGGCAATTCTAGATTTAGTGATGTGTAATGAGGCAGATTTGAAAAGGGAGCTTAAGGTGAGGGAAGCCTTAGGAGGAAGTGACCATAATATGTTAGAATTTACCCTGCAATTTGAGAGGAAAAAGCTGGAATCAGATGTAACGATATTACAGTTGAATAAAGGCAACTACAGGGGCATGAGGGAGTTGCTGGCCAGAATTGACTGGGAGATGAGCCTAGCAGGAAAGACATTGGAACAGCAATGGCAGAAGTTTCTGGGAGTAATTTGGGAGACACAGCAAAAATTCATCCCTAGGAAGAAGAAGCATACTACAGGGAGGATGAGGCAACCATGGCTGACAAGGGAAGTCAGGGACAGCATAAAAACTAAAGAGAAAGCATATAATGCGGCAAAGAGCAGAGAGAAGCCAGGGGATTGGGAAGCCTACAAAGACCAACAAAGGACAACTAAAAAAGAAATAAGGAGGGAGTAGATTAAATATGAGGGTAAGCTAGCCAGTAATATAAAAGAAGATTGCAAGAGTTTTTTTTAGATATATAAAGGGTAAGAGAAAGGCAAAAGTAGAAACTGGCCATTACCAAGGAGAAGGTGCTAGGAAAACTGAAAGGTCTGAAGGTGGATAAATCACCTAGACCAGATGGATTACACCCCAGATTTCTGAAGGAGATAGCTGAAAGATCAGGAATCACTGGAGTCAGGAAGATTCCCAGAGGACTGGAAAATCACTCATGTATCCCCCCTGTTTAAGAAGGGAGTGAGGCAAAAAACGGGAAATTACAGGCCGATTAGCCTGACCTCGGTCATTAGTAAGATTTTAGAGTCCATTATTAAGGATGAGATTTCAGGATACTTGGAGGATCATGGTAAAATCGGGCAAAGTCAGCATGGTTTCATCAAGGGGAGGTCATGCCTGACAAATCTGTTAGAATTCTTTGAGGAGGTAACGAGCAGATTTGACAAAGGAGAGCCAATGGATGTTATCTACTTGGACTTCCAGAAGGCCTTTGACAAGGTACCATACAGGAGGCTGCTCAGTAAGGTAAGAGCCCATGGTGTTAGAGGCAAGGTACTAGCATGGATAGAAGATTGGCTGTCTGGCAGGAGGCAGAGAGTGGGGATAAGGGGGTCCTTCTCAGGATGGCAGCCAGTGACTAGTGGGGTTTCGCAGGGGTCAATGTTGGGACCACAACATTTCACTTTATACATCAATGATCTAGATGAAGGAACGGAGGGCATCCTGGCTAAGTTTGCAGATGATACAAAGATAGGTGTAGGGACAGGTAGTATTGAGAAGGTGGGGAGGCTGCAGAAGGATTTAGACAGGTTAGGAGAATGGGCAAAGAAGTGGCAGATGGAATACAATGTGGGGAAGTGTGAAATCATGCACTTTGGTAGGAAGAATAGAGGCATAGACTATTTTCTAAATGGGGAGAGAATTCAGAAATCTGGTGTGCAAACAGACTTGGGAGTCCTAGTCCAGGATCTTCTTAAGGTTAATTTGCAGGTTGAGTTGGTAGTTAGGAAGGCAAATGCAATGTTGACATTTATTTTGAGAGGACTAGAATATAAAAGCAGGGATGTGCTGCTGAGGCTTTATAAGGCTCTGGTCAGATCACATTTAGAATATTGTGAGCAAATTTGGGCCCCGTATCTCAGGAAGAATGTGCTAGCCCTGGAGAAGTCTCCAGAGGAGGTTCACGAGAATGATCCCAGGAATGAAAGGCTTAACATATGAGGAACGTTTGAGGACTTTGGGTCTATACTCGATGGAGTTTAAAAGGATGAAGGGGGATCTGACTGAAACTTACAGAATACTGAAAGGCCTGGATAGAGTGGACATAGGGAAGATGTTTCCATTAGTAGGAGAGACTAGGACCCGAAGGCACAATTTCAGAGTAAAGGGAAGACTTTTTAGGACAGAGATGAGGAGAAACTTCTTTAGCCAGAGAGTGGTGAATCTATGGAATTCATTGTCACAGAAGGCTGTGGAGGCCAGGTCATTGAGTGTACTTAAGACTGAGATAAATAGGTTCTTGATTGGTAAGGGGATCAAAGGTTATGGGGAGAAGGCGGGAGAATGGGGTTGAGAAACTTATCAGCCATGATTGAATGGCGGAGCAAACTCGATGGGCCAAATGGCCTAATTTCTGCTCCTATGTCTTATAGTCTTATGGTCTTATGGCTCATGGCGCTAGCCGAGCACTGGTGGAGTACACCATAGAGATCTTAAAGATATAATTCCGATGCTTGGACAGATCTGGTGGAGCACTCCAGTATACTCCCCAGAGGCACTCACGTATCATTGTAGCTTGCTGTGCGCTGCACAACCTGGTGTTGCAAGTTGGAGAGGATCTGTCAGATATTGACGTGGAGGAGCTGCATGTCTCCTCTGATGAGGAGGAGCTTGAAGGGGTTGAGGACAATGAGTTTGAGGAAGCCGAGGTTGCAGGAGAAGAGGCCATAGCACTAGTCAGATAAGGCAGGCATGTACATGAGGCCCTCTTAGACACCAGATTCCTGGAGGAGGATGATGAGTTGCTGTAAGTACCCACTTTTACAAGTGCCCTGCAACATGGGCCAACATGAACAGCAACTTTGCTATTACTCTCTTTTCGAAAATTCACTTAAAATGGTAGTGAGTAGTTCAAAATCCTCTGATCCTTTGAAAGATGATGAAGCCTCGGCAGCATGCGTCCTTGCTGAGATGAGGCGTTGATTGGAGGGGTGCTAACTCCCATCAGACATCGGGAGGTGCTGACTCTTCAAGCATCTCTCCAGCATCCTAGTCACAATGCAACCTACAAGAGGCAGGAGCTGTTCCACTATCCTATGTGGGCTCATATGTGGTAGTCTTTAATGGGACAACAGTCCTCATCGAGGTCCATCTCCAGCAACGGGAAAATGCATTCTGAGTAACCTCGATGGTGAAACTGATAGGTGACACTTGGGCCAAGGCAGCTAAGGATGTTCCACATGTCTCAATCCATTTAGAGATAAGTCAATCCTCTGTGTCGCCTTCTTCTCAATCTCATTGATCTCCGGCACTTTTGGCCAGGGATGGTTGCCTTTATTTATCCTCCCCTAACTCTGGATGTGGACCACCTGAGGTTTACAATGTTCAACCAATTGCCTGCCAAACATTACAATGCCTCCTCTTTAACACAGACATTGTGCCCCCATGGCCAGCCTTGCCCCTGAAAAGCTGAAAAATGCTGAGAGACTATAAAGCCCTCAAGGACACACATCATTTTTAATAAAGTGCACACTTCCAATTCTCTACATCTTTGCTGTTATTCCATTGTTTCCCTCAGCATTGTGTGAAGCAACAAGCTGTGCATCCAGAGCATGCTCAAAGGCTCAATTGCCCACCAGATATTACCATATGGAATTAGCATCTATGTTCTTGGCCAGTGTTCATGTGAGGGGAGGCATAATGCTGCAGCCGTGCATTGAGATGAGAGTCTTGTGGCTGCAACATAGTCAACTACACAGCGAGAGATGCTCAGGGCTATAGGTTCAAGCATCAGGATAATAGTAAGTGTTTTGTCAACTCGAGGTGGCAATGAGCTCACACTTATTGGTCAGCTTATTAGATATACAGTCTGAAAGTCACAAATGCAGTTGCCATACAGGATTGCACATGAGCTTTGAGAATGGGCTCATAGCATGAAAGCCCTGGCAGATGACAGAGTACATGGAGTTCCAGGGCATATGACCCTTCTCCATGCGTTAACACCTCTGTCCTAAGATACTACACCTTCACCTTTCAATCATGCAGACAAGATGGGAAAACGCATTTTGCCTCCATGTTACACAGCCAAGAGTGAATATGACAAGACCCTGCAAAGCATGTGAAGGTCGAGGAACCACTGACATTGGAAATAATCTGCAAACAGCCAGACACTGTGGTGAAATGGAAGCCCATGATAGCGACAGTTGCATTAAGTGGGGGGAGGGACCATGGCATGTCACCTGATTGGCTGCAATACATCTCATCATGAAAAGGAAGCTTATACAAAAGGAGATGTGGAATGGGTGATATTCTATTAACAGTTGTGCACATTATATTCATGTTGTGAACATTTGTGCCACTGATGTGCTGCTAATGGCATTTGGCTTCCCTAAGTCTAACACTACATCCGGATGCAGCCCCAACAGCCACAGCAGAGGTGGAGGCACCCTGCTGACTGCGACGCCCTGATGTCTGTGATGACCTTGGCAGGCGTTCTCTGGAGGGCTGAGACCTGGAGGGCTGAGGCCCGGTTTGGGTGTTCTGCTATGCGGCAGGTGTACCCTCCTCGATCTGTGGAACTGGTTCACAGAATCACAGAATCACAATGCAGAAGAGGCCCTTCAGCACATCGAGTCTGCACCGACATGTGAGAAACAACTGACCCACCTACCTAATCCCATTTACCAGCACTTGGCCCATAGCCTTGAATGTTATGACATGCCAAGTGCTCATCCAGGTAGTTTTTTAAAGGATGTGAGGCAACCCGCCTCCATCACCGTCCCAGGCAGTACCTTCCAGACCGTCACCACCCTCTGGGTAAAAAGGTTTTTCTACACATCCCCCTTAAACCTCCTGCCCCTCACCTTGAACTTATGCCCCCTTGTGACTGACCCTTCAACTAAGGGGAACAGCTGTTCCCTATTCACCCTGTCCATGCCCTTCCTAATCTTGTACACCTCGATCAGATCACCCCTCAGTCTTCTCTGCTCCAATGAAAACAACCCAAGTCTATCCAACCTCTTTTCATAACTTAAATGTTTCATCCCAGGCAACATCCTGGTGAATATCCTCTGCACCTCCTCCAGTGCAATCACATCCTTCCTGTAATATGGCAACCAGAACCGCACACAGTACTCCAGCTGTGGCCTCACCAAGGTTCTATACATCTCCAACATGACCTCCCTACCTTTGTAATCTATGTCTCGATTGATAAAGGCAAGTGTCCCATAAGCCTTTTTCACCACCCCACTAACATGCCCCTCCACCTTCAGAGATCTATGGACACACACACCAAGGTCCCTTTGTTCCTCAGAACTTCGTAGTGCCATGCCATTCATTGAATACTTCCTTGTCAAATTACTCCTTCCAAAGTGTATCACCTCACACTTTTCAGGGTTAAATTCCATCTGCCACTTATCTGCCCATTTGACCATCCCATCTATATCTTCCCGTAGCCCAAGACACTCAACTTCACTGTTAATCACCCAGCCAATCTTTGTGTCATCTGTAATGGAGATGATAGGGTCACAGGGAGAGGGGACGTGGATCAGCCAGACACTCCTGGGGTCACCTGGGTGAATAGTTCCTGGATGTCCAGCCCCTTTCCCTCCTCCCTATGGGTGTCCGAGGGACCCGAGGTGACTCCTTGAGGAGAAGGGGCAGCTGGAGTAAGATTTAGCTTCCCCGCAGCCGTCTCATGTTGACACTGCTGCAAGTCACCAATGGCTACAGCAATGGAGTGCAGCTCCCACAGCAGTGCAGGACCAATGTCCTGGGCCAAGGTCTTCATGGCAGCCCCCATCTTGCCAGTGTTGACCTCAGTGTGTTGGTATGCTGGTGCTATCACTTCGGACTGAAGGCAGACTGTCTCCTCCATCATGCCTTACAATCTGAGTTGTGCAGCTTGACATCCCTCCCTGTGTCCCATGCTTGTTGCTGCAGCTCCACCAACTGATTTATGACTGAGTCCAGAGGCTCGTCATCTGACTCGGACTCAGCAGATTCCTTGCCTACCAGTCCTTCGAGTGCTGGATATTCCTGCCTTTGTCTGCAGTGGACCAGATTGTGCACTGTGCTCCCCAGATTGTGACCCCGATGCTGCTCTAGATCTAAGTCCCACCGAGGTGTGTGTCTCTGCGCTGGTGGAGAGTGTGGGTGAGTGCTGTGATTGGTCTTCAAGGCTGCTTATTTCTAATTCCTCATCTGAGGTGTCCACTTTGCTGGAGCTGAGGGCCTGACTGGCCGAGGCATCGGACGTTTGGGAGAGCTGCCATTGAAAGAACATGGACATAAATAGTGCATGGCAGTTGAAGAAAACAACAGGAGAGAGCACTCACAGTAGCATTGAGTGAGGGATGATCTGGTGCAGGTATCTCATGTGGGTGTTTGTCGCTGACCTCACTGTCACCGCAGGGGCGATCCACTTCCTCTCTGACCAGCTCAATAGTGCAATTTTCAAAGGCAGTGAAGATCGTTTTGTCCAGCACTCTGCCATCAGTCTGGGAAATCTCTCTTTTATCCTACATGATCTTGTCTTGCATAAATACAGATGGAGAAAGTGTGAACAAAGTGCATGCCAGGGCAGATGAGAAGGATGCCAGGCATGTGTTCATGTGTTGAGTGGAGCCATGGATGGGATGAGGGAGAGATCTCCAGAGGAGATGAGGCAGATGGAGATGTGAGGGTGTGTGTGAGTGAATGAGTGGTGATGTCCCTTGAGCTGGCAGTGAGCGAGATGCCAGTGAATGTGTGATGTGTGAGTTTAGAATGATGAGATGGTTACCTTACCCTGGCGGCATGGATTAGATCATTCATCCTCTTTCTGCACTGGATGGCCAACCTCTTCTATGCAGCGTTGGCACTGACCACCACTGCCACCAGCTCCCAAGCCAGAGCAGTTAGATTGCTGAACCTCCTGTGGCCAGAGCAGGGGTAGAGGACATCACGGCGGGCCTCCACAGCATTCAAAAGCCCTTCCAGGGACATTTCATTGGATCTGGAGGCTGCAGTCTTTTTGGCTTTCGGGGCCATGTCTCCACCATAGCCGTCCTAGGCTGCAAACATTGAGAACTGTGCCCATGGCTGCAGTTTAAGTATGGCGCCCGGGGTGAGGAAGCAGTGAGCTCACAGTGGGGCAGGTGAATCAAAGGCCACCCCCCAGGAATATGGCATGTTACCCGTGCCTACAAAATTAAAGAGGCAGGAAGCAGATGGTACGTGTGAGAACCCGCCATTGTGGCTGATGGGAAAATGGCTGATTTTCACGCCACTACCACACTTAGTGCAATTCTGGGAAAATTCCATCCTATGTTTTGAGTTTTTCAAGCACGGGCTGGTTGGGCACGGTTAGTATTTGCCTGTTGCAAACAGCTGAAGGGACGCAATTGTTGGAAAGTAGAGCCTGTATGTGTGGGATAAAAAGGCCTCATAGCTTGGCTATTTTTTCAGCAATAGTTGATTATGTTTAGCTGAATGGAAAGGCACCACCTCTGTCCTCATATTGCACCTTCAACTACCTGATCCATTGGTGGTGCCACCTCTTGTAAAGAAGCTTGTAATATATTAATTCAGTCATCATTGCAGAAGGACCTTAGGAGGAAGCACATAAACAGCCAGGAGAAATGTTACATTGGTATTGGGGATGTGTTGAATTAAAACAAATTATGAATAAATCACTTCACATTTGCAGTTTCTCTAAAATTCTAGCTTTTTTGTGTTCCAGCTGAATAGAGAATTGTGCAATGATATCAAAGAAATATCTCTGACAATATCTGCACCATCTTAATCGGCAAGAGGAAAGGACAGAGCACTTCACGTGTGATAGGGGACCCACAAATACATCCTGTTTGAATGTAATCTGTGAATTCAACCTATTCATTTTAAAATTGGATGCAAAGAACATGCACACATTTGGCAGGGATGACAGAAACATTCTCTTGTGATCTTTCTTCACTTTTTATGATAGTCTTTAAAAACATGGGCAAAATTTTTAGCTCAGCGTACCGGTGCATACCCACATGCTCGAGCATAAAAGGACATGCTTTGATGTCGGCTGAACACCCCAAGGTCAATGCGTGTTATTTCGGTCGGCGGGCACGCTGCCGACTCTGGCACTCGCCCACCAACAATTAAAAGGCCTGTTAAGGCCAGTAACAAGGTTATTAAGTTACATTTTTTGCTGCCCGTCTAATCTTATGGTTGGCGGGCAGGCGAAAAGGCCAAGCGGCCTTTGGACTTTTTTGGAAACCTCATCCATGGGCGGGGGTTTCCTAAAGCAAATAAAAAAAATAAAAGTTTTAAAATGTAATTAATAACGTGTCCCTGCTCATGTGTCACATGAGGGGACATGTTTTATTACATTTCTTAATTCTGTTTGTTTGAAAATTCTTCATGGCCCTGAGGCAGCTTTGTGCCTCAGGGAGATTCTGAAGCGCACACTCATGCGTGTGCATGAAGCTCGCGCTCTCCCTCCTCCCCCCCGTCCGCACAGGCAGCGTTGCCACTCGCGTTTCATGCTGGGCGGGCCTTAATTGGTCCGCCAGCTTGAAACCGCCTTCCGGCCTCGATCGCGGGCGGCGATCGGCTTCCTGAATGCTCCCATCAGCCCCTGCCCAGCCTGCCCGACAAGGGCAAGATCCTGCCCCATGTTATTTACCCAAACTGCTCAACTAGTCCACAGCACTTGGAAAGTTACCGCATCAAGGCACATATTTAATTACACTCAAAAACATGGATGAGCAACATTGTTTGTTTCGTAGAAATGCACGAATTATAAACAAACACTCAACAATTTCTTCAAGTATGTCAGATTCAATAATTTGCAATATAGTATACGAAGACGCAGCTTGCCGTGATATGCCTTTAAGGGATAGCAGCATGACACATCTCTTCTGGTGATGTCATGCTGCTATCCCTTAAAGGCGTATTGCAACATTGCTCTGAGCTAAGACAATACAGCCTGTGCACCCAATAAAAGAAAAAAGTTGCAGTTACATAATGCATTCCACAACTTCATTAGATCCCAAAATGCTTTACAACCAAGGAAGTACTTTAATACATAGTGGCTGTTGTAAATGTAGGAAATAAAACTGCTCAGCAGGCACTGATGTTTTACTCACCGGCCGCGATGACAGTTTTCACCAAGTATCATCCTAAACCTTCCACATTATTTATGCATTGCCGAGAAACACGAGTTCTCATGGCGGGAGGGCTCTCATTCGCCAGTCACACCATCAACTCGCTGCTTCATCACGCCAGGCACCACAGTTAAAGTACAGCTGCACTCAGTGCTTCCAGCCCAGGACTGCAGCAAAGAAGACATGGCCCCAAAAGGCAAGAAAACTGCAGCCCTCGAGTGTCTTTCAGATGCCATGTAGGCCTACTGTGGTGTCCTCTACCCCCGCTCTGGCTGCAGGAGGGGCAGCAACATTACCACTCTGGTTTGGTAGATGATAGCAGTGGTGATCGGCACCAATGCTACACAGAAGACGTTGGCCATCCAATGCAGATAGAGGATGAATAATCTCATCTGTGTAGCCAGGGTATGACAACCATCTCATCACTTTAAACTCACACACTCACAAGCCCATCACACATTCCCAGGCATTTCACTCACTGCCAGCTCAAGGGACATCACCACCCATTCTCACACACACCCTCACATGTCCATCTGGCCTCATCTCCTCTGGAGACTGCCTCCTCAGTCCTCATCATTTTGAAGCCACTTGCACAGATCAACTTGTGCCCCCACACACACCCAAGGTTACCCTGCTTCCCCAGTACAGCCCTCACCCAGCAGCCTCTTCCCTTGCCTGAAGCCACTTCTCCCCCTTCCTCAAGTAAGACCTTGCCCTGCAGCCATTGAAAAGCCACCCACATATATCTGATCTGGTAGGTAGAGATATACCCGTGAACTGCCCTAAAAGTGATGTGGTGCTGTTTGTGAAGCCTGGCACTGATGACTGAGTACTGCCCAGAGCAAGATGGGCAAAAAAACCTCGAAGTCCCGAGTGAAGTGCAACCCATCTGATGCATGTCACTTATGTGCTGTTGTTAAACATGTCGGCATGTTTTCCCACCTATATGGGCGGACAATCCTGTGGGTGGAGGGGGGAGGGGGGGTGGGCGGGGAATGAGACCAATGGGCTGGCCTTTTAATGAGATGCTGATGTATTAAAATGAGGTTCCTGACGTCTGATGGTGGGAAATGCGGCCTGCCATCAGCGGGCTGAGCAGATGATCGCAAGCTGGTTTGATGCTGTTGTGAAGCCGATCGCGCTATATTGTCCGCTCACGCCACCGAACATGCCCGACGTCGACGAGCACAGAAAATCCCGGTAAGGTGTCCACACTGCTTGCAAAGAAATGCAGCCCAGAGGGCTGTTTTGTTTTGGAAGTTGGAGCTACAAGTAATTTAAAAGCATTCAGAGAGCACTGGAAGTCTATGTCATCATGGAGATGGGTGGAGCTTAAGAAAGTTCTGGGATTTTAATTTATTGTGTGTTTGCTGGGGGAGTGAGCGCTCTGTAGCAGGGAAAGGGCCATACTGAAAGGGTACTGCTATTAGCAGGCTCCAGGCAAAAGTGTTGCTGTTAGTTGGCTCTGTGTAGTTGAGGCCCAGGAGTCCCAGGAGCTGTTAGCTGGCTCTGTGCAGTTAGGGCTCAGGAGAAGTCCTGGGGAGCTGAGAAGGTGGCAGAAGTTCACTGGCTCCACACTGGAAAGAGTTGGGGCTCAGAAGAAGCCCTGGGGGCCATTTATAGCTTGGTGTAGCTGAGGAGATTGGAGCTTGGTGAAATCCAGCGGCAGTGCTGCACCAGTGAAGCTAGCCAGCCACTAAAATGCTGACATTGTACCAATAAGTAGAGGCTGGAGTGCAGGCTCAGAAGCCCTGTGGAACAGAGTCTTGGGAGACAAGATTGAAACCCTGGGAGCTGTGCAGTCATTGAAGCAGCCCAAGTTGGAGCAGCTGTGAAGGAATGCAGAGGCTTGATTTTCAAAGGTGAAAAGTTTGGGGCCCTCCGTGAGGGCAACAGACTTTCAACAAGATTGGCTGACTCAAAGCGTTTACTGATGTCTGGGTAGGCTGCTGAGAAAGCTAAGGTATCTGTCTTAGTCACATTTGCTATTTATTGTACAGCGTGGGGTGTTTGACCACAGTTTGCCTGTTAATTCACTTGTGCTTCATATTAACCCAGAACATTAGAATATAAGATAGATATTGTAATTGCTTTAGCTTTTTGATCTTGTATAGAAAAGGTTATTTTTGTTTGTTCAAAAACTATGGAATGTTGTGCCTTTATTCTCTTAGCTAGTGTCTTGAATCTCAATCTCTGTCTACTTTAAGTTAGAAGTTACTGGTTCCCTACTGGGTCACACCAAAAATCGGGGATCTGGTCCAGGATCATAACACTAAACATGAATGTTTGCAATATAATTTGATAGAACCAACAGAATCACAAGCTCTTGTTCAGTGTATTTTTGCCACTTGATAATCTCGGTTTCTATTAAAAACATTATACCTGTGTTCAAGTTGATTTTGGAAAAGAGACTGCATAAGCATTCAACTTCAGAATTCCCTTTAAATGTGTTTAGTGATCACGGTGATTAAATGCTCAACTAAATAACTCATTGTTGAAGTACATCCTATCTGACGCTTGCAGTTCTCAATCAAAATTCTGTTGTATTTCAGAGTCTCAAAGCTCCACACTCAACCAGTAGTTTTGAGACCAGCTCAGCTGAGCAACTGGGTTATAAATACAAAGCATTAAAGGTCTCATGAATAATGAGATTTCTATGTACCAATTAGCTTTCGAAATAATCACACAGAGTAGATTATTATCAGTCCTTTGGGGCTGATTGAAAAATAGGCAAGGTCAACAGGGTTTGAACTTATATGGATCAGCTAATTTGTCTGGGGTGTTTCTTGTTAATCAATGCCAACAAGGCAGCCAGGCCGCCTCCACACTGCCAATGAATAATTTGTGCAGGTCAATTGCATCTCATTGTCATTCACATCATCAGTGTCATCACCTTTTGTATCTTTTCAATTTTGCATCATTATATTTTTGAAAGGGAAAATAAACATTGCATTTATATCATACCTTCCATGTCCTCCAGGCATCCCAAAGCACTTTACAGCAAACAAATGACTTTAGTTACTGTTGTAATGTCCACCAGCAAATTTCCACAAACAGCAATTGATATTGATCAGATAATCTGTTTTTGTTAAATTGACTGAGGGATAAATATTAGCCAGGGCACTGGCGAAAATTCTCCTACTCTTTGAAATAGTCAAAAGATCTTCAACATTTACCTGAGAAGGCAGCTAGGGTCTCCGTTTAATGTCTTACGTGGAAGGTAGCAACACTGCAGCACTCCCTTAGAACTGAGTGTCATCCTAGATTGTTGCATTCACAACCCACGATCTTCTGACTTAGAGGCAAGAGTGCTACCAACTGAGCCATAGCTGACAGAATTTTTTTAATACGAGTTCATTAGCTCTTTATAAATAGCTTACCCTATCAGCAATTATTTTCTATTCAATCTGGTTCAATCGGCATAGCTCCCTTCTGAAGATAACTTTTTCCACCCAAACTGCTTCACTGGAAAATGTAAGGACATTGTACAACATGAATAGGATCAGCTTATGCGCTAGATTATTTTTTTTTCTGTTTCTGTTTTTATTTAATCTGAATTTTGAACATAGAGTGAAAATTCTAAGTTTATTTATGTTCAGAGTTCCTTGAATGTTTTATAAAATACCTTTGGTTTTCGAATATTGCTGCACACAGGGAGAAAGGCCAAGTTCACTATTGAGGTCAAGTGGAATTAAAGAGCAGAGGCAAAAAGAAAAGAAAATGGAGAAGGGAAAGTGGGCAAGGAGAACCGGGGAGAAGAGAAGGAGAGCAGGGAAGAAGAAGAAAATATGTGAGAAATGATGACAGTAGATGAAAGAATAGGATAGGCACAGTGAGAGGGCAAGGAGGGAGATGAAAGGAATTGCCAAAATAGACAGTGAGTGAGGAAAAAAAGGGGGTGGGGAGCTGGAGAGGCCAAGAGAGGATTGGGCAAGAGGAGAGCAGGAGAGAGAATCTATGGCCAGATTGCTGCTTCACATGGGTTGTTTCCAAACATTTTGCTGCTGAATGGATAAATTGGCATATATAATCAATGTGCAGCAGCAATCTGCACAGACAAAACTCACCTTCTCCATCCAGCTGCCTCTCTGCTTCTTTCTCACTCTTTATTTTACTTCCACTGTCCCTGTCTAGCTGATAACCTGTTTTGCTGACTTCTTAATTTCTTTCTCTCCCTCTTACTGCAAGTCTCTCCAGCTCTTATATAAACCTCCATTTGCATAGCTGTCACAGATGTTTTATTTTTCCTGCAACTATTTCTTACCTTCTAAAGGCCTCAGATATTCAGGAAATGGGAATCTGTTCTTTGAATGTTTAAGTCTACCTTCATATAGGGTCCTCTCCAACAAATATTGAACTGAGTCAATAAATACCAGCCAAAATTATCCAATATAAATTTTCAGGACTGAAGTGCTTCTGTTGTCCTCAAATATAGTCACACTGAAATAGAAAGAGTTATTCTTTCTTTTCCTTCATGTATTTTTTTTTTTTTGCCTGAGACACCTCTCACATGTCTTTCTACCTAGCTTCCTTCATTTCATGAACACTCATTATCCTTTCTTACCATCCACCTAATTTGTCTCTGATATTTTTCACCTTTGTTGGCTGGTTTTGGAATACTTAGGTTGAGTCAACAGGTCAGAGAGGCCAAGAAGAACAAAGGCTTAATAACAAGTCTTGGCATGATCTGTGAACTGCTGCTCCTGCAGTTGATCAGGCAGATTTCTATCTATATTACTAAACTAAATAAATTGTCTAGACTAAACCTTGCAGCAAAATTCTGTGGTGTGTTAACAGCACCATCCAAAGGGCCATGCATAATCTTCATAACTGTTTTTATTATCTGACACCATCAACAATTAACCTACTCTCAGTCAATAAAAAAGATGCTACTCCCATTCTAATCACTTTTCAAAATGAATGTCTTTTGAAGTCCATCCCTTGAATTGTTTTACTCAAAATCAAACTAGGTGAAACAGAAACTTCAAAAGCCCTTTGGAGTGAAGGAATTACAGAATTGTCATTTCATGCTTATTTTAAAACCAGATTTAGATGTTTAATTGCTCAAAGCTATAAGGAAACAGCCATACATTGGAAATTCACCTTTAACTAGTCAACTAAAGACACTCACAAACAACATAGATGTGGTTTAAGTCATGCTCCCCCTCCATTGGTCTCACATAAACAAAGAAAGCAAAAAACCGATCAAACCTCAATCATATTTCCAAACTCCTATGAAAAGTCATCATAGTACTCAGTGCCATTTTCTTCTCCTTTGTTGGCATTGGCAAAATAGAAGTTAATCACATGTCACCTAGTGCATCTGCAATGGGCCAGTTTTGAATTTCCTATAATTTCCATCTGACACAAGTTGAGACCTCAGCTGCTTTTCCTCTTATTCTTTGAACAAGGTGACCAAGACTATTTTGTCCATTCTACTCGAGTGACCAAATTATGCAACTTCTACAAATATCAGTCACAGCATTCTCTACTTTTAATTCTCATCCTTTTGGTTTAGAAGTTAATGTTGCCACTTTAAATTTTGTCATTGGCAGCTTTACAGAATTTAAAATGACTCTGAGCCTTATTTTCTGTCTTACATCACTGTGTCTCAATACCAGAGAAATGGCATTGAAGACTTGACAATCTACAGCCATTAACACATTCTTTTCCATGGTGTTACCAGCATTCCAAACTGTCTTCAGATTAGCAGAAGCTGTTTTCAGTTTGTGTCTAGTGTTTAGAAACTATACAGTTGTTGAACATTTGATAACTGTGCAGTTAATTAATGAAGTGAATGTAACTTTTTGCAATACTCAGTTCCCTAAGGGTTTACTTGAACAGGAGTTGTATAAGAAATCAAAGCTTTTCCCTATGGAAAAGTGGAATGCATTGAAATCTGCACAGTAATTAAATTAAAGACAACAATTTAGAAATCCAATAGCTGTAAGAAACATTGAAGGCACACATAACGCATTTTATTGAGTTAAAAATAAACTGCATTAAAAATTTAATTGATAAAAGATAGCAATATGTTTAATCATCGATTTAATATAAATTTATCATGCGAACCAAAGCTGTCAGTTCAAGAAGACTGCTCTGACAACAGTGGTGATATCTCTTGTAGACTTGCATGCTCTACTTGATACATGTATTGTACTTTTTGTTATGTACTGTGGATAAGGCAGAAGACCAGCATATTTCGAACTGTTCATTTCACAAGGCTAAGTATTTTTGTTGCATCATCTGGCCTTCTCCGCAGTTACCAACTTGGTTGTGTGTTTTTTTATTGTTGGGTGCCAGCAGTTTGCTGGGGAAAAGAATGTAGAGGTCAGCAAAGACCCCAAAAAAGAATCTTTCCTTGTTGGAAATGCTTTATATTTCTCTTATGGTAGAAAAGAAAGTGCCAGGGTTATAATGAAGCAGCAAAAGAACACAAAGTAATCCACAACCAATATAGATATTTTGAGGACTACATGTCAAAAGTGGTCAAGAATAGTCCCATTTGTACAAGTTCAAATAGTTCAGCACATAAACTGTCAAAATACATTTTCATGAATACAGATAAAATGTGAATTCAAAGCTTTAGAACAGTGAGGCAATTATGCCAACACTATTATGACAGTGCTATTAATGATTCCCTAATAAAGTTTTCCCAGGAGCACTGAAATTAGCAGCAACCTCGATATAAATAGGGAAATAGTTGGAACATTTTATTGGTTAGTTCAGTAAATAATGGGAAACATTGAAAACACTGATTAAAATGTATTTCATACTGCAGTGCTGCCTATACCCAGAGGCAAGGCACCATTACCGATTACTGGACAACATTTGCTGAAATAAATGTTTAACGTCTTCTTCATTTAGTTAGCAGACTTGACTTAGAAATTTCACAGGGCTGAACCTCTTGGTTGTAAAACTTGAAACCTTGGCCCCACTACACTAAGCAAATTAGTACATGCTTATAGTTCAAATCATAATATGTATTTCCTGGTACAGTTCTTTTTTCCAAACTGATTTGAGCCATTAAATGCTCAAAATATTTGATCATTGGAAAATGAAAATTATTTTATGAACCTAAGGATTGGAAGCTCTGATGAAATATGGCACACTTCCCAGACTTCCAATATTAGCACCAATGGCATAAATAGATGTAAATTGTATTTTCCTGGAGAATAAGTGATAAAGAAACATTAGGACCATACTATGGGATAATTCCAAGATCAAGTCTAAAACTAAAACTAGGTGTCATTAAGTAGTTTGTTTTCCATGTGGCCATTTCCTTTTTTTTGGTTTTATTTTATTATATTTAAAAAAGTAAACCAAGGAAGTTTTAATGACATTTAACAAAAATGAACTATAAAACTTGGTCCTAGTTTAATTTCATCCTGATGGCTTCTCTGAAGTAGATTGAAAAATCAGCAACTCACTTCTGCTTGGCTAAAGATAAAATTGATGTCATTAAGAAATATGTGTCATTGCCAATTGATGATAGAGATACACCATTTAACATAGATGTACAGCACATGAGTTCAACTCCACGCTCCTATCTGAAAAAATACACATATAATGATAAGTTCCATATAAAAATTAGCCCATTATAAAATGACATGCTGCCTACTTGTCAGTAGTTGTCTCAGCACTGTTCAAACCTTTCTCCATGGCAGGCACATTAAGCCTGTCACTTCTTCTGATGCAGTTGACACCTTGCATTTTGAGACCTGTCTGTCTTTGCCTTTTAGACTTCTAAGGGGTTTCAACTAATTGTATGTTAGAGTGATTTTACAAAGTCTGCTAAGAATGCTTAAATGTTCAAATTGGTCAATGGAATAGTTCTGACTTTGTGCCAGCTGAGCGTTCCAAGAATTACAAGATGAAAATACAATATAGGGCACATTCAATCTGCATCACCCACTCTGCATTAGTTTGCTGTCACTCCTTGCGTGAACATTCTAATCAATTCTCATTTTAAATTGGTATATTGTGCTGGAATGGAAGAAATAGACAGCTCAGCAAACAAAGTCCTTGGCAAGCAAGAAGAGTGGCTTTTAAACGTTCCATACTCCAGGCTGGCACTAAGAATTAGAAATGGAATGCAATCAATTTCACGAAACTGTTTCTGACTTCAAATCATCATGCAACATTTGAAACCACCTTATCGCCACTTAATGTAAAAACAAAGCACTGCTGATGCTGGAAATCTGAAATAAAAACAGAAAATCCTGGAAAAACTCAGCAGGTCTGGCAGCACCTGTGGAGAGAGAAACAGAGTTAACGTTTTGAGTCTGTATGACTCTCCTTCAGAGCTAAAAAGTACTTTAAGTACTTCTTGAAATGTTAACTCTGTTCTTCTCTCCACAGATGCTGCCAGACCTGTCGGGTTTTTTCCAGCATTTTCTGTTTTTATCACCAATTAATGCTTTGGACATATAATCCAGCAGATAAGAAGACTAACGGAAAGAAAATCACTGATGTGGTGCTATAGATGCCAAAAAACAAATGCAGACAATGACAACAGTAGCAATGGGTTTGTACAACAAAAACAGGGCTGCAGTCATTTTTTTTCCACTTCCTCAACCTATGAAATGATGTCGATCTCATGTGGCAACAAAAAGACTTGTCTACAATTGATTGTGAGCTGAGAGTTACCTGGAGAAATATACTTTCCCTGTAATATACAAGAATCCCACAGAAAATCCATACTCAGTTGTGTGATGGCAAGGAATTCATGTCTTCCTTCCTCACTCTCAAATTAGGTCGCCATGGAAAACAGGCATTTTTCTCCTCTAAGTTGGTACCTCCACCAAACTCCTCCACAGCGGCACATCTTCTGTACATTGTCCATGGCAGTCCAATTATATGGGTAGAAAATGAAAGTCATCAAATCCATAACAATGAAGCAATTTCAATAGTTGGGTGAAAGCCTTGCAGCATATCCTGTGCAAAATAAGGGATAATTTTGAATTCCTTTTCTCTTCACAATAGACCACAAATATAAGCTCTCCATGGTTTTGGGTAATAAGAATTATGATAGTTGGAAAATACTTTGAAATTTTAAATTCATATTCCAACCTTAAAGCAAGCTGAATTTTCATTCCCAATTCAAATGTTTTCTTTCACTATTTACATGCTCATTTTCGTTTCTTATTGTTTCCAGAAAAGAACAGTCAACACAATAGTCCCTATAAAACCAAACTTTAAGGCTCTTTAACTTATGATTATCTGTGGCAACCTAAATTTCATTTACATTCTTAGTGCCACGGACTCCTCTGCGGTGTTCAATATATCTCTTGTGTCACTGACAAGACATTAAGCTCAATGTTGTTTTGCATTGGCAGAAGTGTATTGTCTATGCACATTATTATTCTGCTGCGAAGTTTCTTTGAAATTCAGAAAGCCTATTTCGTGTCAAGTAAACAGAAGGCGAGGTCAGAATTTCATGAAGTATTCTTCAGATTGCAAGTCCTGTCTGGATTTCAAACACCCAGCATTAAGTGTTCTTTTAAAAATATATTATTTTGGAATCAACCATCCACAGCAGGATTGGAGTATTATGTCAGCCAAGGCAGGTAGTGATGACATTTATCTCCTCAAACGGACATTAGTGAACCAGTTGGGTTTTCACAACAAACCAACAGCTTTTAAGGTCAATTTATCAGGTGATCTTTTCACAAATCACCAAATTTATTGAACTGAGTTTCACAGTTTGCTATTTGATTTTATGACCTCTTCTTTGCTTTTCTACACCATAACGAGTGCACTCTTGTACCCATTATGTCAAATGCTAATATGTATTTGCTGCCAACATCCAGTTCTTAATGTTGTATAGAATAATTGCAACCTATACATGATTTGAGAAGCCACCTCTGAATTACTTATATTAATTATCTCCTGACATTAGTGTGCAGAGTTTGGTTCTGCACCATTTATTTTTTAAGAGACAGAGTTTCTTTTATTTACATAGCTACACTTGGTTACCAGTGTAAAACAGCAGCATAATTACGTTTACTGACAAATATTGCCATTGTACTTTTTGAATACCTGCACACTTTTAGTCAGAGATGTATACCTTCTCGAAAAGTTTGCGATAAGGGATAATTCAATATTCAGATAGCGACACTGAGGTAATACCAATACCTTTTACTGTATTTGCCAAAATACTGCAGCCTGACTGAATGCACTGTGAACAATTACAAAGCATTCATCTGTACAATTCTCTCAGTACAAAATCTATCTTTAAAAAGGCCAAACATCAAATGGGAGCCTGGAATTTATAAGGTATTACAACTGCCAAAAGAATGACCTCAGCCGTTTTGAACCGCTGATGATTTTCTGGATTTTTATTTACAACAAAAGCCTTAAAGATATAGAACCTAGCAGCAAATGCTTGTCCACAACACCAGAACAATGGCATGGGGAATAGATGAGCCTTCATAATTTATGAAAAGACTTTTTCGGTTATTACTTCAGTGGGTGTTTGTTTAAAGGGGGGAGAAATTCAGCCATCAGTAAATTTGATTATTTTCATTTTTATCCAATTGAATTTCCAATTTTCCAGTTGTCCAACACTGCGCTTACCATGCAGGCCAGTTTGAAAGTCCCCCAATAATGTATCACCTACATACTTTAGGAATAGAACCCTTTCTATTGCACCACCATGATGCGAAAATTTCCCACACATTCTGTGGATTAGACTGGTGAGTTACTACGAGTTTCAGTTAAATTCTGTGGTGGGACAGTTTATGATGCTCAAAAAAAGAGGAAAAAAACAGGCTATCTCGTATCCTGTCTAATTTCAAAACAAATTCAAAATATTCAATTCATGGTGCCAGCAGGGTCATTATCATATTTCTGCTTGTAAGACAATCCTGTGTGTAAATGAGTTACTGCATTCCTACTTTTAAAAATTCTTAATTGGCTACAAAGCACTTCGGAATGCCCTGAGGTCATGAAAAGTACTCCATAAGTGCAAACCTTTCTTTTACTGAATTCCAAAACTGTAATTTAGCACTAATTATACTTAACTTCCATCACACTGACAGTATCGAAGGGAGATGTTAACAATTAACTATTCCTATACCTTCTAACATAAAAAGTAACTGGGGCTAAATGCAATAGCCTCCAAAAATGGTGTGAGGACTGCAATCCGTGATTAACCCATGCCCGATGCTTTTGATGCAGGTAGCATGCCAACTTTCTGCTGCCTGCCAATTAAGATGAATGCAGTGTACAGTCAATGCTAAGGGTGCTGTTGCACACCTCAGCAGGGGGCCCAAAATTGTGAAAGGTGAGCACCACTTAAAGCTAGGCTGCATCTCCTAAAGGGACTGTGCATCGAGGGTGGAACAGATGGTGGGAATCATTATCAAATTCCTTATGACTGGGGAGAAGACATAGAATCGTCCATGCCTGCTGGCATCAGACGTGCTTGGCAGCATGAGTGAACAGTATGGCGAGAAGGCCAAAAATCAGTTTCACAACGTTGTGAAACCAGGTTGCGATTGTCCACTCAGCCCGTCAATGGCAGGACATGTTTCCCGCCATCGGCCGTCGGGAACCTTTTTGTAATGTATCTGCATATCATTATAAGGCTAGCCCACCAGACTCATTCCCCAAACTGGATCGTCTGCCCACCACACCGACATGTTTCACAACTGCACATAAGTGACGTGCACCTGGCGAGCCGCACTTCCTTCGGGATTTCAAGGTTTGTTTGCCTATCTTGCTCTGGGCAGCACTCACAGTCACCAGCGCCAGGTTTCACAGACAGCACCGCAGCACATTTAGGGGAGCTCACTGGCAGGACTGTACTTACCAGACTAGCCAAAATGAGGGGGTGGCTATGTATGGCTGCAGGGCTAGGGCCTTCTTGGGGAAGGTGGAGAAGTGGCCACAGGCAAGGGAAGAGGCTGCAGGACAGGGGCGGTACTGAGGAAGTGGGGGTATCCTAGATTTGTGTGGGGCACAAGTTGATCTGTGCAAGTGGCTTCAAGATGGCAAGGGCTGAGGAAGCAGTCTCCAGAGCAGATGAGGCCAGATGGAGATTTGAGTAAGAAAGTGAGTGGTGATGTCCCCTGAGCTGGCAGTGAGTGAGATGCCAGTGAATGTGTGATGGGCTTGAGTGTGTGAGTTTAGAATGATGAGATGGTTGCCTTACTCTGGTGGCATGGATGAGATCATTCATCCTCTATCTGCATTGGATGGCCAACCTCTTCTGTGCAACATTGGCACTGATCGCCATTGCCATCTCCTACCAAGCCGGAGGGGTAATATTGCTGCCCCTCCTGTGGCCAGAGCTGGGGTAGAGAACCTCCCAGTGGGCCTCCACGTGTCCAAAAAGTGCATGTGGCTGTACTTTAAATGTGGCACTCGGTGTGATAAAGTGGTGAGGTGACAGCATGGCGAGCAAATCGGAGCCCACTTGCCATGGAAATGGTGTGCCTCCCGGGAATGCATAATTAATGCGGCGGGTTTGGGATGATACAACGTGAGAAGCCGCCATTGCGGCTGGCGGGTAAAATGTTGTTTTACCTGCCCACTACCGCACTTAGTGCAAATCTGGGATGATTCTGCCCATAATAACAGCACAATCTGGGAGAGACAGGAAGTTCCAAGATTTTCCGGCACTGCAGTGGAGGCTTTGATCAAGGAGAAGAAGTGTGCTCGTTCCAAAGGGGGAAGGAGGCCCTGCAGGCAAACCCTGATAGTCGTGACAGTCAATGCCAGTAGACAAGCCTGAAGACCTGAATGCAGTGCTGCAAGGGTTTGATGACCTCACGTCAGTGAACAAGGTCAGTGAGTTCATCTTCAAATGTCATACCCCATCAATGGCACCACCACAAGCCTCAGCAACTGCTCAATACATCAACTCCCCCATCGTTCACCTTCCAACAATATCTGGAATCAGGACTCATTTCTAACAGTTAAAGCCTTACCTCAGCCTCATTCACTTCACACTGCCACAAACTTCATCCCAAGTTCTTACAGCTTGCACACACTGTCAGCTAATCAACCTTGACAGCCACATCACTCAAAAACATGGCCACCACACTCACTGACATATTTCCTCTCTCTTGCAGGGCAGAGTGTAAAACAACTGAAGGTGGCAGAAGCTAACTGTTAGGTAACTGGTGTGTCCTTATCCCAGGCAAGGAGACGGTACTGGCCATCACTGGAGTTGCTATAACCAAGGCCATGGCCAATGGTGGGTCTGAAACAACGGAGCTTAATGATATCCTCATACCTGATCCCTCTCCTCACATCCCACCCCACCCTCATCTCACCTATTCTCCTGATTTACAAGCTGCAGATGATGTAAGCATACACCTCTTACTTTACACTTCACCCCTCATCACAACCCTGCCCTTCTTCCTTTCACCTTTCAGATACTCAAGAACTGTTACCTGGTCAAGCAGTGACAGAAGATCAACAGGTAAAAAAGCAAGAAGAAAGTGATGATGATCATGCAGCTATTAATGTATATAATATTTTGGGAAAACAAACCCTTTAAAATAGAGGTTTAATCTCCGGGTGTGTCTTAACTGGATTAAAACCAGTTAGTCTGGGTGCTTTGATGTGTACTAGTTTTGATATGTAAGACAGATAGAGTGCATTTGCATTGTTTGAATTGAGCATTTAAGAAGTGTGGTGAAAACTGACACCCATCTAGCAGCTACCAAGCAACATGTTTATATTACTAATAAAATTGGTACTATGAAAGCGGTTTCATTGTTAAAAGGTGAAGCTCAAAGGGGCTGGTGAGACAATGAGAATTTGAATTCAATCAATGGTTATAGGTGTAACTTCAGTAGTTTTTGGGTGTGCATAGCAGAGGCAATGTGAAATCAAAAGGCAGCCACAAGCCTCCAACTGGCTCCACAGTGAAAAGAATCTCATTTTGAATTTGTACGGTGAAAATGCTTTGCCTGGTGTTTAGTTATGTTTATGGATTGCTGTTGCCTTAATGAAGATTAGTTTGGGAATTTGTTAAAAGTGATGATTGAAGTAATTTGTAGCCAGTGTATATATATTATAATATCCATTGTAAATGAGTAAAACATTTCACTTAGTTTAATGTAAAACCTTGGGAACTGATGGTCTGATTCCTGAATTTAGTGTCTCAAACATAACTATTAAAATTATAGGTTATGACAGTTGTTTAAAGTTTCCCTCTGGGGTTGTTAAATAACTCCACTTTACCAACTGCATCAGTCATAACAACTGGGGGCTCGTCCGAGATAAATTATATTTCTAATTCTATTCCTAATTGGTTAGGAATTGGTGAATCTTAAGCTTACGAGTATGAGAGGCACTTTGAATTCAGGATTTGGTAAGGTATTTTAAAAGTGGTGAGATGGAAAGATGGCTTTGGTAATTGCTAAGACTTGTCTGGGAGTAGAAGAGATAACTCTAATTGAGTTGAAGAGAATAACCAAAAGTAAGTTAACAGAGTTGGCAGATAAGTTAAAATTAGGGTTACCTCTAGGGGCTAGGAAATCAGATACAGTTAAAAGTATAACACAGCATATGCAGTTGGAAGTGAAACCTGACAGTAGTGAGTCACAGCTGGAGATAGTGAGACTTCAGTTGCAAATGAAAAAGCTTGAATTTGAACAAGCAAAGGAATTAGAAATTGTGAAGATAGAGAAGAAGAAGAAAAGAGAAAGAGAGAATTCCAACTGAAAATGTTGGCAGTTAAAAAAGGGATGACAGTGGGTGGGGAAGGATTTGTCTCCAGATTAGAACCTAGTGGGGATGTTTAAATTTGTACAAGCTCTTCCAAAGTTTGCGGAAACAGATATTGAAGCATTATTTATTTCATTTGAGAAGCTAGCTAAATAGATGAAATGGCCACAGGAAAATTGGACATTATTATTACAGTCTAAGTTGTTAGATACGGGGCTTGAGGTGTATGCTTTGCTTTCAGAAGAAATGTTGGTGAATCATGATGTGATGAATAAAACTATTTTGAGTGCATATGAGTTGGTTCCTGAATCATACAGACAGAAATTTAGGAATATGAGAAAACAGCCTGGGCAAATTTATACTGAGCTTGAAAGAATAAAACAAAGTAATTTTGACCGGTGGATATTGGTGTTGAAAATAGAGACAGCCTATGCAGCTCTTAGGGGAATCATTCATTTGGAAGAATTTAAAGATTCAATCCCTTCAGTAGTGAGAACTTGTGGAGGAATAGGGGGTTGATCCTGTAAGACAAGCAGCAAAGATAGATGATGATTATGAGTTAGTTCATAGAGCTAAGCCTTTTTTTCCATCACCCTTTCCAATTGGAAAGGGATAAAAAGTGGGAAGGTGAAAGGGCAGTAGGTAGCCAGGGAAGAGAAGAAGTGCCTGGAGGTTCCCAGGAAGTTTTCTCTCAGAATAAAAAGGAAGGTGCTGAAAGTAGAAGTAACATTCGAAAATTGAAGTGTTTTCATTGCATTAAAGTGGGACACATTAAGTCAGTGTGTTGGAGGTTGCAGGGAAAATCTGTAGGAATTATTAGGGTCCAGAAAATCTCTGGAAGTAGAGGTATTATGGGTTCTGAGGTTCAGGCACAGGAAAAAACAATGGTTTATGTATACGTGAAACAGGGAGAATCAGTGAAAGTTAAAGAAGTGAGAATGTGTTCACAGTTTACTCAAAAGAATTCTGAGAAGCAGGATGCAGGAATGTAAAAGACTTTGTATGTGAAGGGAAAGTCTTCCCATGTGTACAGGGTGGAGTAGGTAAAGATGTTAAAATTTTAAGAGATACGGGGGCTATTCAATCCTTAATGTTGTGGGATAATGATATTTGTTGTTCAGAGGGAGTGTTACAGGAGAAGGTAATAATAAGTGGGGTTCATGGAAATGCTAAATCTATTCCGCATTTCCAGAAGACGGGTGAAGTTATAGTTGGAGTGGTGGAAAAATTGTCCATTGCCGGAGTTCAATTTATTCTAGGTAATAATATAGCTGGATTGCAAATGTGGGTGATGCCTGTGGTAGTTGATTAGCCTGTAGAAGTGTTTTCAACAGAAGTGAAACAGAAGGAACATCCTGGATTGTTTCCAGATTGTGTTATAATGAGATCAAAGACCCATAGGGAAGAACAAAATAAGCAAGATAAACAGGCAGTTCAAAGGCAAGAAGAAGGTGTCACAGACCAATTAGCTGGCAATGTATTGATAACATTGTTCAGGAGGAAGGAATGCCGGACAGCTCAGTTGCAGTGTTTAACTCAAAGAGGTTAGCGGAGTGACAGAAAAATCATTTGCAATTAGAACAGTTATATCAGAAAGCTTATTCAGAAACCAAAGCAAGATGTATTCCACTATGTTATTATCTTCGGGAAAGTGTTTTAATGAGAAAGTGGTAGTCGGATCATGTCTCAGCAAATGAAAGCTGGAGGGAGGTGCATCAGATTGTTATCTCATTAGGGTATAGAAATGAAATTCTGAGGATTACTCATGAAATTCCAATGGGGGACATTTAGGAATTAGGAAAACACAGAGAAAAATACAGAGGTATTTATTTTGGCCAGGATTGCAGAGGGATGTAGTCAAATTCTTTAAAACCTGTCATATATATCAAGCAGCAGGAAAAACACAAGCAGTGATTAAGCTGGCACATTTAATCCCAATATCAGCATTTGAAGAACATTTTATCGGGGTTATGATTGATTGTGTAGGACCCCTCCCTAATATTAAAAGTGGGAATCAGTATTTATTGACAATAATGGATGTGTCTACCAGGTTTCCTGAAGCAATACCTTTAAGAAATATTACAACTAAGAGGATTGTGGAGGAGTTAATGAAATTTTTTGCAAGGTATGGTTCACCTAAAGAAATACAATCAGATCAGGGGTCAAATTTCATGTCACAGCTGTTTAAGAAAGCAATGAACAGTTTGGGAATAAAACAGTTTAAGTCAATAGCTTATCATCTGGAGGCACAAGGAGCTTTGGAAAGATGGCATCAAACCTTAAAAACTATGATAAGAGCATACTGTTTTGATTATGCACAGGATTGGGATACAGGAGTTCAATTTTTGTTATTTGCTATTAGAAGTGCTCCTAATGCATCAACTGGTTTTAGCCCTTTTGAATTAGTTTATGGTTATGATGTAAGGGGACCACTGAAATTGATTCATGAGAAATTGTTGGGTTAAAATTCAGAAACTACTCTACTGGATTACATACCAAATTTCAGGGAAAAATTGAACAGAATGTGTGAGTTGGCTAGGGAACATTTGAAGATATCACAAAAAGTGATTAAAGTGAAGGTAGATAAGAAGGCTAACATTTATAGTTTTGTTTCTAGAGAGAAAGTACTAGTTTTGTTACCAGTTCTAGGTGATTCATTAAATGCAAGATTTAGTGGGCCTTACAGGATTGAAAATAAGTTGACTGAAGTCAATTCTTTAATAAATACTCAGGATAGAAGAAAGAAGTAGAGGGTGTGTCATGCAGGTATGCTTAAAAAGTACTTTGACAGGGAGGAGGCGCAGAAAGAAGTATTAGTGATGGTGGATTATGAGAAAGAGGTAGAAGTGCAGGACTCTGAAACTGATTTTCCTCTAATCAAACTGGATAATGAGAGGGTGCTTGAAAATGTAAATGCAATATTGAGTTACTTCCCAAGTAAGTGTCAAAATGATTTAGAAAAGCTATTGCAGTCACACAAACCTATTTGTGGAAATAAGTTGGGAAAGACACATTTAGCTTAACATGATGTATGTATAGAAATATCATCATTTTATTGGTTAAATCTGACAGTTATCACAAGTACAAAAGGAAATTGATTTCATGTTTCAAAATGATATCATTGAGTCTAGTTGCAGTAACTGGAGTTTGCCTATTGTAACTCTTTTTGGAGTTAAAACAATTAAACTAAATTAAGTTTGTCTATTGTACTGATACCAAAACCAAATGGAACACAAAGACTGTGTGTTGACTATCAAAAGGTGAATGTGGTGACAAAAGCAGATTCATATCCCATACCACGGTTGGAGGGCATTGAGAAAATGGGACAATTGACATTTATCACAAAGATTGATTTGCTTAAAGGATATTGGCAGGCACTGTTGTCGGAGAGGGCAAAGGAGATATCAGCTTTCATAAAGCCAAGTGAACTATGTCGGTTTAAAGTCATGCCATTTGGTATGAAGAATGCACCTGTGGCATTTCAAAGACTGACAAACAAAGTAATTGCGGGTCTAAGCAATTGTGCGGTTTATACTGATGATCTAATTGTTTTCAGTCAGACATGGTAGAAGCATTTACAGCATCTGGAAGAATTATTTATTTGAATACAAGAAGCTAATTTGGTGATGAACTTGGCTAAAAGTGAATTTGCAAAAGCGCAAGTTACATATCAAGGCCATACCATTGGGCATGGTAAGGTGGCTCAGAGAGATGCGAAAGTCAATGCTTTCATAGATTTCCCAGTGCCTACAACAAAACAAGAAATTTTGAGATTTCTGGGCATGAGCAGGTTTTACTGGAAATTTGTACCAAATTTTAGCTAAGTGGTTGCTCCACTGACTGAACTATTAAAAAAAACAAGAAATTTCAATGGACACTGGAGTGTCAGAAGTCATTCGATAGTTTGAAAACTGTATTAACTACGATACCAGTGTTGGCAGTATTCAATTATGCCAAGCAATTCAAGTTGACCATTGATGCAAGTGATAAAGGCATTGCGGTTGTACTGTTACAAGGAGATGACACCGGAATTGAAAAGCCGATAGGGTATTTTTCACAGAAGCTGAATGTACAACAGAGAAGATATTCACTGATCGAAAAAGAGACTTTGAGCTTGGTGTTAGTATCGCAGCATTTTGGAATTTATGTTGCAAACAATTCATCAGAAACAATCGTTTATATGGACCATAGTCCTTTGAAGTTTTTGGACAAATTTTGAGACAAAAGTGCGAGGCTTTTCAGATGGAATCTATTATCACAACCATTTAATCTACGTATTATTCATATTGCTGGAAGAGAAAATCTGTTCGCAGATGCATTATCAAGAGTTTGAAGCTTAAAAGAAATTGGGACATTTAAATAAAATCCTGGACACTATATATAGCCTCTGGTAATGTAATAGTATAATAAGTATAGGAGATAGTGTGAGATGGATTATTAAAATGAAGTTAGAATTATGACGGTTCAATTTTCGATAAGAAGGGGTATGTCATGAAGCTATTAATGTATATAATATTTTGGAAAAATATTTTTCTTTTAAAATAGAAGTTTAGTCTGCGGGTGTGTCTTACTTGGATTAAAGACAGTTAGTCTGGGTGCTTTGATGCGTACTAGTTTTAAAATGTAAGAGAGGTAGTGTGTATTTGCATTTTTTTTGAATAGAGCATTCAAGAAGTGGGGTGAAAACTGATGCCCATCTAGCAGCTACCAAGCAATATGTTTATATTACCAACAAAATTGGTACTATGAAAGGGGTTTCATTGTTAAAAGGTGAAGTTCAAAGAGGCTGGTGAGACAATGAGAATTTGAATTCAATCAGTGGTGATAGATATAACTTCAATTTTTGGGTGTGCAGAACAGAGGCAATGTGAGATCAAAAGGCTGCAAGCCTCCAACTGGCTCCACAGTGAAAAGAACGTCATTTGAATTTGTAAGGTGAGAATGTTTTGCCTGGTGCTTGGTTAAATTTATGTGTTGCTGTTGCCTTAATGGAGATTGGGAATTTGTTATAAGTGATGATAGCAGTAATTTGTAGCCTTGTGTATATATATTTTAACTTGTGTAAATTAATAAAATGTTTCACTTAGTTTAATGTAAAACCTCGAGAACTGATGATCTGATTCCTGAATTTAGAGTCGCATCTCAAACATAGCACTTTAAATTATAGGTTATGATGGTTGTTTCTGGGATTTTTAAATTACTTTACTTTACCAACTGCATCAGTCATGACAATCTCATACTCACAGTCACCAGTCCAGGCACTAACACTGTATGCAATTTAGAGGATAGCTTAGAGGTGGAACCTGCACAGGATGAGGCACTGGGCATGGGTGGCCAAGGCCGGGGGAAAGAGTCACACTGGAACCACATCACCAAAGGGTGAGATCACACATGGGGTGGGATTTCCTGGTCCTTCACACCACAGGGACGAAAACTCCAGCCCGAAGTCAATGGACTCTTTGCCGGTCCAACAAATTTTCTGTCCTGCCCTTGATAATTCCAATGGTGGGCGGGGCTGGAAAATTTAGGCCATACATTCTGCTACAGACAAATCAGTTAAGCACTTTGGTGAGGAGGGATTCAGAAGAAGGCTGTTGCACATGCACAAAGAAATGCTTAGTGCATTGGCAGGTCTGCCGGAAAATCTGCATGCAACGTTAAAGAGCATGGAGGAGTCCAGCATCAACTGTTCACAGGGCTTTGCAGAGAGCTTAGAAAATGTTTTTTTTTCTTCCCCAACATAGAAATGGTGGTCAACTCCATGAGCACAGTTATGGACCGGACAGTGATGCAGCATCTGTTGGCTGATTTCACAGCTCCCACAGCAGCACAAGCACAAACCACCCAAAGTCTGGGGCTTCCAGCTGCCAAGCAAGCTCAGGCTGCTGCCATCATGGCTGCAATACTAGTTCTCAAATAGTTTTTGCAGACTGTTGCAGCAGTCTAGCAATTTGTTCTCCATCATTTTATGATGACTGCTGAGGCCCCATCTCAGGGGAGTGACTTCATGATTCATGAACCTGCTGTTCTCTCTCAGGATGACAGCATTCATGCTCTCACCACTTCCAGCCTGCTGTGCCTTCGCTGTTGCCCATCAGCCGGTCAGCCCAGACTGCTGCCTCCCATGCTGGGGTCCTGCAGTCTGCAGCTGGGTCCTCAAGACCAAATGCTGTTCAAGGTTGTCCTGCAAGATCATCTGCAGCTTCTGCCAACTGACAGTCAGCAATTTTCCGCCAGTCAAGTTGTAGCCATTGCGTAGAGATGCTAGAACAAGTGAAGACACTGGGAAAGCAGGAGCTAAGGGAATGCGCAAAGGTGATTAGTTGACATTTGTCTGCAATATGGCATGATTTAATTTATAGCATTGAGCTGGAATGTTTATTTCGTGTTACCTTTAATTTTGCACTGAGCCGTGTTGCTATGTCAGTAACAGTAGAAGATAAGATGTGGATTGTTGACGAATGGGGAATTGGGGTTGTATTTTCTCTGGTATCCTGGTCTGATAAGTTGTTATGGACAGAAAGGGACTGTATTCCTTGCCACTTCCCTTCCCTTCCTCATCCTTTCCCTTTTCTTCCTCCTGCTCCTCAGCTTCTCACTGTATAGTTGGTAGCAAAGGCTTTCACCGCTTGAAGGCGAGATTGTATAGCATGCAGCAAACCACCATGAATCTTGACACTCACTCTGCCAAGTCCTGCAGGGCTCCTCCTGAGGGCTCCCATTCAGTGGAAGCATTGTTTCAGCATGCTAGTGATCTGTTCTATTGTATCTTGTGTGGCAACATGGTTTTCATTCAGTGCAAGCTGCCCAGTTGTGGGTGGCTTGCTCACCAGAGTCAGGAGCCATGTCACCAGCAGAATGTCTTGTCACCGAGGAGCTGCCCTTTGGTTTGGCATACAGTCATAGAAGTCACAGGCACAGAAGGAGGCTATTTGGTTCATTGAGTCCATGCCAGCCTTGTCATGATGGTTCAAGTGTAGAAATCACAGGGGACTGCCACAGAATGAAGCCATCATGACTCTTATTAAAATATTGGGCATTGACCTGCCTGATGTGTTGCGTATGGTCACAGGTTGGCTGGACAGCCAGTTTGTGATACAGAGTGCCACCAACAGCATGGGTTCAATTCCCGTAATGGCTGAGGTCATCCATGAAGGCCCTACCTTCCCAACCTCGTCCCTTGTCTGAGGTGTGGTGACTCTCAGGCTAAAGTCTAATGAGAGAGCAGCCTGTGGTCCTCTGGGACTATGGTGACTTTCATTTGCATGTTGAAATGCAGCATCCACAAAACTAAGTGCGTGCAGTCAATGGCATCCTCTGCCATCCTTGCCAAGCCATGTGCTCAGTCTACCTGCTGCTCTCTGGCAAGAGAGAATGAAATGTAGCCAGTTCTCTTTGAATAGAGCAGTCAATGACCTCCCTTAGGCAACAGTGGAGGACAAACTGCAGTGTGTTGCAAATATCTCCAGCTCCAGCATGTAAGGAGCCCAATACAAAGTTTATGGCGATGGTCACCTTTATAGCCATTGCCATTGTGTTCCTTGCCCTGCTCTGAGACTGTAGTTGTGGCTGCTGCAGGCAGCAGATTTCATTAGGACATTCTTGCTGAAGTGCAGACACTTGCCACACAGACTGAATTCTGCCAGTCCTATGGAATTGTGTTTGGCGTCGGGACTGGGAGAAAAATTACAGGTTCTCACGTTTGAACAGCTCACTAACATGTTCCCATTTCTGAACTATCTTGCCAGGGGAGCAGAATGACCAGCCCTGATCACACATCTGACAGTGATGGATAATGAATTATGGTCAATTCAGTGCCCACTTTGTGGCCAATTGTTGATGTTGGCGGGATCGTCCTGATGGTGATCTCCAGATTAAGGCTGAATCCCAGCCGTTGCTGGAGGTGGCCTCCCAGTGGTAGGTCAGGGGACCATCAATGCCTCCTCTAAATCCCTCCTACCTCCTTTTCAATTCCTTCCTCCTCTTAGAGATGCGGCTACAAGCCTTCCTGTGGAGATGTTCCTGATGCACAATGATGGCCTGCAGCTTTGGCCAAACTTATTTTTTACAATTTTATTTCTTCAGAGGGCATCTACGTCTTGAGGTCTCTCGTGGTCTGTTGTCTGCCTCAGCAGCATTCACCTCCATAGTGGGGCTGACGGAAGACTACAGACTCTCCTGCTAGGTTTCCCATTATCCTAGAGTGGATGGGACACCTAAAGGTAGCTTCTTAGCTGCCCGCCCACGAGATGTTCATGATCACGGCTACTTCTCAGCTCCAGATTCAGAATTGAAGCCTTCGATGGGATTGTGACTCAGTCAGGAAAATTCAGCTCATTGTCTGTCACTGAGATTCAAACAGAATTGCTCTCTCAGCACCCTGGGCATATATGGTCTCTGGCTGAAAACTCTTCTCCCACTCCTCCTCCCTATTCCAGGAGCTTGTCTGTCTCTCTCTGGCCTCTTTACATTCTCCAGTCATTTTATATTCCAAAGAGAATTCCTACTATAGTGTCCAAGTCTGAAAACAAATGGCTTGTGCAGAAGCCTTCACGTTAGAAGCAAGTCCTTCAGCACCTGCCACAATACTCCATGCAGACTTGAGGAGCTTTACTCTAAAAAGCAGCAAACACTTGTACAAAGGTGGCAAAAGCCAATAGACATCAATCAATCAACAACTAACCTGAAAGAAGTTGATGAACATTTTAAATAGCACTGGTGAGGGATCGTTCTTACTGCTAATGTATGTTCAGCTATGTCGGATTAAGAGGCGGCGTTAGCTGGAGCTCCATTATGGCAACACTGGCATAAATTCATGTTGATTGGCATCATTACCTGCCTAGCCTGCACACTTCTGTTGAATGCTTACTCTGCACATGCTGACACCCTCGACAATACAGCATCCAGTGCAAGTGGCACGAGAAATGTGCACACTCACAGTGGACACTATTCAAAGTGCTCAGAAAACATGTGCTGAGAACCCCAATTTTGTGCCATACTTTTTTACAATACAGCAGAATTTCATAGCTACATTAAAATCATGTCTATTGATTTTGATTAGTTGCTGACATCAAACTATTTGAAGTTATGTTTAAAAGCAGCTGACCAATCTGGAAGTATCTTGCTATCTGCTCTGGGGGATTTGAGTTGTGCTTGGCAATTGGTCAACAACTGAAATGAAAGCTTTTTCCAATGCATTTTTTATGTATTTTACAAGCGGTAAGTATTTCAGCAGTTTAATCTTTTAAATGTCACAAGGGAAAAACAGTTTATTTTCTTATTTTCCATAAAATCAATTGGAGACTTGGCTGCATGAACCATGTTAAAATCAGATAAAATTATGAGGGAATTAAAATGCAAACCAGAAGCCAGATGCAAAATCAGTTTATTTGTTTATTTAAAAAAGCTTAATCTTATCTTGTGCAATGACACTCCCAGGCAGACTGCAATATAAAAATAAGCTTGTATATTAAGAGTGAAATTGAAGGAGAAAAACTAGGTACTTAAACTGGTGATAAAATCGTCTTAGATCTGAACATTAAATGGAATGGGTGGTGAAATTATAATTGCTGCAACCAGTTTATCAGTTGTCAAGAAGAGAAAAAAACATCGTTATATGATTTCAACACAAGGAAGATACAGTTTACCTTTCAAATTACTTTGGATATCAACCGCATCATCTTCAACAGTAAAGGAAACTCTCCCCACTAACTTTTAAAAATGTCTTTGAGAAATGCACAAGCAACAAGGGCATTTCATTAAACTACTTCAACTTAAACCCATGTTTATTAAGATAAAAACAAATTACTAAGGCTAAGGTTCAACAATACAATCCCCAGTTTATCAATTCAGAAAAGTAAAGGCACTTTTTTTTTGGTATAACCAAATTCAATTGGTGTGTTGCTGGCAAATTGATGTAAGGCTCTAGCCTCACTGTCCTATCTCCCTTCAAGCCAGCCTTTTAAGAGATATGCCAACAAACTTAAGTTCATCTCAGACAATTTTTTATATGTCATTAATTAGATTTTTCAAGACACTATTAGCTTGGGCTTCACTCCACAACCTCCAACTTCACAATCTGCCAAACCAGCACAGGCCGCTTTGACCTTCTTCCCAAGATTCACAAACAGAACTGCTCTGGTGAACCCATTGTATCAGCCTGCTCTTTCCCCCATAGGGCAGGGTTAATCTAATGCAACTCTACTTTTTCAACCCTTGTCCAGTCTCTTCCTATCTATTTCCGCAACTCTTCTGACGCCTTCTATCACTTTGACAGTTTGCATCTTCCTTACCCAAACTGTTTCCTTGTCATAATGCATGCCTAAAACCTTGACATCTTCGTCCTCCGCCAGGATGGCCTGAGAGGTCTCCACTTCTTCAATGAATGGAGGCTTAACCAGTCCCCATGCACCATCATCCTCCTCTGCCTGATTGAACTAGATTTCACACTGAACAAATTCTGCTATGACAACACTCACTTCCTCCAAAGTTAAGGCATTGTTACGGGAACCCATAGCATTCTAGCTATGCCTGTCTTTTTGTGGGAGAGATGAAGAATGTTTTGGTTCAGCCGCACTCAGGTCACACCCTCACTTCTTTTTTGGAACATTGATGACTGTATCAGTGCTGTCTGCTCTAGGACTGAACTGAACATTCTTATCCACTTCGCTTCCAATTTCCAGCCTTCCCTCAACTTCACGTTGTCTTTCTCCAATTCTCATTATCTTCCTCAACTTCTCCATCTACATTTTGATAGTTTCCCTTGTGGATTTGGTCCAACTGGCACACACCATCTGCCATGTCATAAGAAATTGGGCTGCTTTGCAGGATATTTGAAATTCCTTAATTTCTTATTCCTTGGTTTGGAGTTGGTGAACCTTCAGGTTTGAGTATGAGAAGCTCATTGAAATCAGGAGCTGGTGTGAGGGTTTTTTAAAGTGATAAGACTGCAAAAATGGCTGTATCCATGGCTAAAACTTTATTGGCAGCAGAAGAATGAGTTACAAAAAGTATCAATGGGTAAGTTACCAGAATTGGTGGATAAGCTGCCATTGAGGTTATCTTTAGGGGCAAAGAAAGAAGACATAATTGAAGTGATAGCACAGCATTTAAAGTTGGGAGTGATACCCGACACTAGTGAGTCACAGCTGAAGATAGTGAGACTTCAGTTAGAAATAAAGAAGCTTAAATTTGAACAAGGAATGAAAATGAAAAGAAAACTTGAACGAGAGGCAACAGAAAAAGAGAAAAAAAAGAGTATATCAAAGAGAAATGGAAAAGTGACAACTTGACCTCCAGAGGGAAAATTTAGAAATAAAGGAGAGGGAGAAGGAAAGAGAAAGAGAATACTGGCTTAAAAAGCTGTATTTTAAAAAAGAGACCTCAGATACTGAGGAAGGTTCTGATGATGAGAAAACCTTCAACCTAAAACCCAGTGGGGAGATATTTAAATTTGTGCAAGCTCTTCTGAAGTTTGAAGAAAGAGATGTAGAGGCATTCTTTATTTTATCTGAGAAGTTGGCTAAACAGATGAAATCACCACAAGAAAACTGGACATTGCTTTTACAGTCTAGCTTAATGGGCAGAGCTCATAAGGTTTATGCTTCACCGTCAGAAGAAGTGTCGGAAGATTATGATGCAGTAAAAAAGGCTACTTTGAGTGCATTTGAGTCGGTTCCTGAGGTGCACAGGCAGAAATTTAGGAATATAAAGAAATAGCCTGGGTAAACTTATATTGAGTTTGAGAGAGTAAAATAAAGTAATTTTGGATATGGGCATTAAAGGTAGAGACAACATACGCAGCTCTTAGTGAAGTAATTATTTTGGAAGAATTTAAAGATTCAATTCCTTCGGTAACTCATGTGGAGGAACAAAGGGTTAAAATGGTAAGACAAGCAGCAGAGATAACTGATGATTATGAGTCAGTTCCTAGATCTAAATCTTTTTCTCGTTACCCTTTTAAATCAGAGAAGGATAAAAAGTGGGATGGTGAAAGGAAGGTGGGTGGTGAGGGAAGAGGGGTAGATGGAAATTCCCAGGAAGTTTTTTTTCATACTAGAAAGGAAGCTCCTGAGGGTAGAAGTGACACTCGAAAATTGAGGTGTTTTCATTGTAATAAAGTTGGGCACACTAATTCAATGTGTTGGAAGTTACAGGGAAAATCTATTGCAATAATTGGGATGCAAAAAAGTAAAAGCACTGTGGATTCTGAGATCCAGGCACAGCAAAAACTGATGGTTTGTGTACAGGTAAAACAGGAAGAATCAGTGATAGGTAAAGAAGGAGGAATGTTCCATCAATTTACCCAAGGGAATTCTGAAGAGCAGGTTGCAGAAATGTTTAAAGATTTTGTATGTGAAGGGGAAGTCTATCCTTGGGCTGAATTTTCTGGCTGGCGGGGGGGATGGAGCAGGAGCGGGCACGGACCCAATCACCACCCATGATTGGGTTCACGGCGCCATTTTTCACGGGCGGGCCAATTAAGGCCCGCCCAGCATACTTCACGACTGCAGTGTGTAGCGTGAGTAGACAGGCAGCGGCGGCCGTGCTCAGCCCGCCGGGTCCAATGGTGAGCCAGCGGCCTGTAAAAAGGAAGGCCTGGCAGCCTTGGAAAGGCTGTCTGCAATGGCTGAGTGAGGAGCTCTGCAGAGGGGCAATGGAGGTGACGCAAGTCCAGAGGGTAGGCCATCGGGGCAGGCTAGGCCGGAGGGTATGTCATTGCGGCAGGCCAGGCCTGGGGGTATACCATCGGGGCGGGGCAGG
Organism: Carcharodon carcharias; assembly: GCF_017639515.1. NCBI lineage: Eukaryota > Metazoa > Chordata > Chondrichthyes > Lamniformes > Lamnidae > Carcharodon > Carcharodon carcharias. The sequence continues at coordinate 134,393,326 of NC_054474.1, read as the reverse complement.
CCAGGCCGGAGGGTAGGTCATTGCGGCAGGCCAGGCCTGGGGGTAGGCCATCGGGGCAGGTCAGGCTGGAGGGTAGGTCATTGCGGCAGGCCAGGCCAGTGGGTAGCCATCAGGGCAGGCCAGGCCGGAGGGTAGGTCATCACAGCAGGCCAGGCCAGAGGGTAGGTGATCTCGGCAGGCCAGGCCAGAGGATAGGGTGGGGGACCAGTGTGATCCTTGTTTTTCTGATGACTTCCTTGCTGCCCTCCTCGAGCAGGTGGCAGCATGGTGGGAAGTACTGGTTCCTCAGGACGGGAGGAGGAGGGCTCGCTACATGACAAAACGTGCCTGGGAGGAGGTGGCTGAGGTGGTGAGCTCCCGTGGCATGGTGCAGCACACCTAGATCCAGTGTCGCAAGTGCTTCAATGACTTGTTGCACTCTGGAAGGGTGAGGACAATGTTGGCATTGGTCACGTAACCCAACAGTTCGGCTTTCCCCACTGCTGCCCCTCCCCACCCCCAAATCTGAGCGTAGTGACTGCATTGAATCATTGATGGCATGTGTCCTTTGCTGGGTGGGCCAGCAGATATTCACAGAATCACAGTGCAGAAGAGGCCCTTCGGCCCATCGAGTCAGCACCGATGTGTGAGGAACATCTGACCTACCTACCTAATCTCATTTACCAGCACTTGGCCCATAGCCTTGAATGTTATGATGTGCCAAGTGCTCATCCAGGTACTTTTTAAAGGATATGAGGCAACCTGCCTCCACCACCCTACCAGGCAGTGCATTCCAGACCGTCACCACCCTCTGGGTAAAAAGGTTTTTCCACAAATCTCCCCTAAACCTCCTGCCCCTCATCTTGAACTTATGCCCCCTTGTGACTGACCCTTCAACTATGGGGAACAGCTGCTCCCTATCCACCCTCTCCATACCCCTCCTAATCTTGTACACCTTGATCAGGTCGCCCCCTCAGCCTTCTTTGCTCCAACAAAAACAACCCAAGTCTATCCAACCTCTCTTCATAACTTAAATGTTTCATCCCAGGCAACATCCTGGTGAATCTCCTCTGTACCCTCTCCAGTGCAATCACATCCTTCCTATAATGTGGTGACCAGAACTACACATAATACTCCAGCTATGGCCTCGCCAAGGTTCTATACAACTCCAACATGACCTCCCTACTTTTGTAATCTATGCCTCGATTGATAAAGGTAATTGTCCTATATATCTTTTTCACCACCCCACTAACATACCCCTTCGCCTTCAGAGATATATGGACACACACGCCAAGGTCCCTTTGTTCCTCAAAACTTCCATGCCGTTCACTGAATACTTCCTTGTCAAATTACTCCTTCCAAAGTGTATCACCTCACACTTTTCAGGGTTTAACTCCATCTGCCACGTATCTGCCCATTTGACCATCCCGTCTATATCTTCCTGTAGCCCAAGACACTCAACCTCACTGTTAACCACCCGGCCAATCTATGTCTCATCCGCAAACTTACTAATCCTACTCCAAACATAGTCATCTATGTCATTATATAAATGACAAATAACAGGAGACCATGCACAGATCCCTGTGGTACGCTAGTGGACACTGGCTTCCAGTCACTAAAGCATCCTTCTGTCATTACCCTCTGCCTCCTACAACTAAGCCAATTTTGAATCCACATTATCAAATTACCCTGTATCCCATGTGCCTTTCCTTCTTTATAAGACTCCCATGTGGGACCTTGTCAAAGGCTTTGCTGAAATCCAAATAAACTACATCAACTGCACTACCCTCATCTACACACTGATCATCCCCTCAAAAACTTCAGTCAAATTTGTTAGGCATGACCTCCCTCTGACAAAGCCATGCTGATTATCCCTGATCAAACCTTGCCTCTCCAAGTGGAGATAGATATTCTCCTTTAGAAATTTCTCCAATAGTTTCCCTACCACTGACGTGAGACTCACTGGCATGTAGTTTATCTCTACAACCCTTCTTAAATAGCAGAACCACATTATTTGTTCTCCAGTCCTCTGGCACCTTCCCTGTGACCAGAGAGGAATTAAAAATTTGGCTCAGAGCCCTTGCGATCTCGTCCCTTGCCTCCCTCAGCAGTTTGGGACACAAATCATCCAGACCTGGAGATATGTCCATTTTTAAGCCTGCCAACACCTCCAATACCTTGTCACTCCCTATATCAATTTGCTTAAGAACCTCACAGTCTCTCTCCCGAGTTTGATACCTTCATCCTCATTCTCTTGGGTGAAGTCGGATGTGAAGTATTCATTCAACACTATAGCGATGTCCTCTGGCTCCACCCATAGATTGCCCCCTTGGTCCCTTATGGGTCCTACTCTTTCCCTGGTTATCCAGGGAATTGATATACTTATAGAATATCTTGGGATTTTCCCTTCTCTTACCAGCCAGAGCTTTCTCATATTCCCTCTTTGCTCTCCTAATTGCTTTCTTAAGCTCCACACTGCACTGTCTGTACTCCACTAATGCCTCTGCTGATTTGCTTCCCTTGTACCTGCTAAAAGCCTCTCTTTTCCTTCTCACCATAACCTGAATATCTCTGGTCATCCATGGTTCTCTGGGCTTGTTACTCATTCCTAGTACCCTAGAGGGAACATGTTGAGCCTGTACCCTCTCCCTTTCCTTTTTGAACACCCCTCACTGTTCCTCTGTAGATTTCCTCTCAAGTAACTGTTCCCAGTCTACCTTGGCCAGATCCTGCCTTATTTTACTCAAATCCACTCTCCCCCAATCCAAAACATTTTTTTGCAACTTGTCAATTTCTTTGTCCATAACAAACTTAAACTGTACCATGTTGTGGTCCCTATCACTAAAATGCTCGCCCACCACCACCTCAGCCACTTGTCCAGCTTCATTCCCCAGAATTAGGTCCAGCAATGCACCGTCCCTTGTTGGACCCTTTACATATTGACCTAAAATGTTCTCCTGTATACATTTCAAGAAATCCACTCCATCCAAGCCCTTAACATTATGTCTATCCCAATTAATGTTGGAAAAGTTGAAATTACCTAATATAATTACCCTATCGTTATTGTTTTTATATACTTCCACAAATTGTGCACATACTTGCTCCTCAATTTCTCACTGACTATCTGGGGCTCTATAATAAACACCTAATAATGTGGTTGCCCCTTTTTCATTCCTAAGTTCTACCCACGAAGCTTCATTCGATGCCCCCTCCAAGATATCATCTCTCCTTACCACAGTAACAGACTCCTTAACTAATAATGCAATGCCTCCTCCTTTTTTACCCCCCTCCCCTGTCTCGCCTGAAGATTCTTTATCTCGGAATGTTGAGCTGCCAATCCTGCCCTTCCCTCAACCATGTCTCAGTGATTGCTACTATATCACAATTTCACGTGTCAATCCTCACCGTTAACTCATCCGTTTTACCTGTAATACTCCTGGCATTAAAGTAGAGGCCATCCAGCCTTGCCTTAGTCCCTTGAAGCTTAATGCAGCTGTACTCACTCTGACTTGATTGTTTTACTGTATAATGATGTTTCCCTATTCTGCTAACAATCTGTGTCCTCTCCCCCTGCTGAATCAGTTTAAACTCCTCCCAACAGCACTAGCAAACACGCCTGCAAGGATGTTAGTCCTGCTCTCATTCAGATGTAGACCATCCCGCTTATACAGGTCCCACCTTCCCCATAAACAGTCCCAGTGACCCAGGAATCTAAAACCCTCCCTCATGCATCAACTCTTAAGCCATGTATTCATCTGCGCTATTCTCCTATTTCTGAGCTCGCTAGCACGTGACACTGGGAGTAATCCAGAGATTACAGCCCAAGAGGTCTTGCTTTTTAGTCTACTGCCTAAGTCCCTGAATTCTTGAGACCTCATCCCTCTTTCTACCTATGTCATTGGTACCAACATGTACAATGACCTCTGCCTTATCACCCTCCCCCTTCAGGATGCCCTATAGCTGTTCAGTGACATCCCGGACCATGGCACCAGGGAGGCAACACACCATCCTGGATTCATGTTGACAGCCATAGTAGCGCCTATCTGTTTCCCTGACCACAGAATCACCTATTACTAATGCTCTTCCTCCCTCCCTCCCCTCCTGTACAGACAGGCTGCTTATGGTTCCGCACTCCCTGGAGGAACCAGCGCCCTCATCAGCCTCCAAAATGGAATACCGATTTGTGAGTGGGACCCCAAGGGACTCCTGAACTACCTGCTTGTTTCTCTTGGGCTGCCTGGTGGTCAGCCATTCCCTTCCTTCCTCAATTCCCTTCATCTGTGGTGTGACCACCTCTCTGAACGTGCTATCCACGATGCTCTCAGACTCGCGGATGCTCCACAGTGTCCCCAGCCGCCGTTCCAGCTCTGAAACCCGAGCTTCCAGGAGCTGCAGCGGGGCACACTTCCTGCACACATGCTGATGCTGGGCATTAGAAATGTCCCCGACTTCCCACATGCAGCACAAGGAGCACACCACTGCTTTGAGTGCTCCTGCCATGACTTATCCCTTTAAATTAAACCTTTTAAGTCAATTACTCTAGGGCCCTTCTTTCCTAATCCTCGTTACTACAGAGTATACAAACTGTAAACCACAAAAAGAACTTAAACTATAAGCGATTAAAGTAGTAAATACCTTGCCTACTACTTACCAGTGATTCCTTTCCCTTGCAGCCTCTACTGCTGCAGCACGTACTGAAGGTTTAAGAAGTAAAAAGCAAGGAAAGAATGCAAAGAGCACCTCATCCCCAATGCACTGAATTCTCGCTTTGCACCAAATTCAGAATACCCATTCTGGCTGTGCCCTGCTCAGGATATGCTCGCTCTCCTGTTTGTGCGCAAGCACACTGTAGCGTGCTTCCAGATAGTCCCTTTCTTAAATCGAGCTGACTTGACTCACCACTAGTTTATCTTCAAATAGTAATTAACCCCGATTCAGGCATTAATCAGGCTTTAGGTGGTTGACAGTTAACTGTCGCACAGTCAGCTGAGTCAGCTACCTTACCAACTTTTTAACTAGACTACTGAACTTACAAAAATTAAAGAGAAATTAAAGAGAAAGACTTACCAATTCAATTCCCGTTTTGCACCAAATTCCGAATATCCATTCTGGCTGTGCCTTCCTCAGGATGTACTAGCTCTCCTGTTCATGTGCAAGCACACATAGCCCTTGCCGAGGTCAGCTTGAGACGGTGGTGAAGAGATGGGTTCTGCATCTGCAGCATGTGGTACACTGAGACCCACATTACTGTTTTGGGGGCAACCTGGAAGAGCTGCACCTAGACGCAGTGCTTGAACTACAGGACATGTCCAAGTCAGGGTGATGACACACTGGGGGAGGAGTTTCAAGATGACATGGCAACGAATCATCTGCTGCCCTCTGCATGCCACGTGCTTGCGCCTCCTTGCTATGGACGGATGTACCGTGTGGTGCCTGTGGCCAAGGGCCGGGGTGTCGGGGTGGGGGGGCGGTGGGGAACAGGCCTGGCACCTTTGTGTGAATGTTCGGCAGCAGCGGGGTGAGGAGGCGCTGGAGCCCTGATATGTCCCACTCTGGTTGGGGTGGGCCGTGCACGAAGAGAGTCCACGTAGAATTTGTACAAATCAATGCTCTTCTCTCATTTTCAGGAGAAGAATGCTCATAACGCTGCACAGCGTGAGGACTGGCGGAGGCCAGGCACAGTTAGCCATTCTCAGCTGGTTTGAGCAGGAGGCCCTGGATTTTGAGAGGCGCCACAACCGCTGGTGTCGGTGAGGCTGGGGTGCCATAGCCAGGCACTTATGCCCAACAGTGAGGTCAGCATTGTTCTCCCAACAGCCATAGCACTGCTGAGTGTTCAGTGATTTAATTTTGTTACATGGCTTGACCATTGCTTATGGAAGAATGAGTGCATAATTATCCGGGGGACGGGGATGCACTTCCTCATTGTCTCCACGTTAACTGATCCAATGTCCTTGTTCTTCCTTTCAGCATCTGTGGAGTAGGGCTGGGAGGAGGAACAGCAGAGGCCTCCCCTCTCACACCTGAGGGCCCTGAAGCCTCACCAGCATCCCACTGTGTTTGTCAGGCAGGCACCAGCGCAAATAATAGCACCTCAGTGGGAATTCAAACAACGGCTAGTGTCCCAGGGCACAACGGTGAAGGGACTTCACAGTTGCTGGAGGAGCTGGCAGAGACAGAGAGTGTCCATGGTGCCAGCAGTCGGAGGATGCAGGGGACCAGGCACAAGCTCAGTCAGTGCCTGCTGATGTGCCTCTGGAGTCGTCCATGACACATCAGCGGCAGGAAATGCGGCCGAGTGTGCGAGCATCTGGGGGAGATACATGAGGCTATGCTTGGTGAAGGAGTCTACGTGGACGATCGCTGAAGCAATGAGCCACATGTCCGAGTGCCATGTGTCCTCCATGGAGAGAGTGGCGACTCTCGTGGAGAGCCTACTCCAGGAGACCTATCAGGTCTTCCTGGGGATGCGTTTTGACCAGCAAGCCGTCACATTGGCATTGACCTTAGCTGGTTAGTGCCACTGTGAGAGATGGTCTGGGCACTGAGTTTCACAGCTCGGTGCCCATTCATTCACGGTGAGCAGGGAGGTCCAAAGTGACCTTATGTCAATGCAACAGCTGCCTGTTGCCACTGTGGACACCTCTCAGGGCGGCAGCTCTTCTGCCCCTCTCCCAGTGACCGTAGCATCCGGTGAGGCTGCGACGACTGGGGAGATGCCATCTGTGGAACAGGTGCTTCCTCCCAGGTGGAGCCAGCACAGGGCCAGTGGACAACCACCAAGGTCATCGAGGCCAACAGGACAGCAGAGTCAGCAGGCTGTCTCAGATGCCACTCTCAATGATGGGGCAGCACCAAGACATAACACCCGGAAACATAAACATAAGGCACCTTAGGCGGACCACGGGTTTATCACTGGTGCTTTTGTGTTGACTGGAGATGAGATCTTTATGACTTGCTTTGAATTAGAATACCATTGTCATTTTTTGGGCTTAAGTTTCTTTGCTTGTGATATTAAACTCAGACATGTGGCCAAGGCTGAGGGTGCCTATTTTCTTCTGCATGAGCATGGTTCCCAAAAAATCTGTGGGAAATTCAGCTTTATAAACAAGGCACTTAGCTACTGTTCCTAACCTGGCAGATTTGGCACTTAGGCATCGAGTGTGGAGCGTACTTGCCCAGGCTTGTCCTGGTGATCCATCTGTGGTGTGCTAGCTGAAGGATCATTGGATCAAAGCCACCCGGGTGTCCCTGCCTCCCTGGAGTGTGCCCGGATCAGCGTCTACCCTCTCAGCATTTCCCTGTGCAGACAGACTGCTGGACTCATCGTGTGCAGCCACAGACACTGCGTCGATGACTTCATCACCCGCTGCATCCACCCTTTCCAACGCAAGATTGTGGAGAGCGCGGCATGCAACCACTATCATCGACACACGATCTTGGGGGTATTGGAGTGCTCCCCCTTGAGCAGTCCAGGCATCAGAAGCACATCTTGAGAAGACCGATAGTTCTCTCCACCACAGCCCTTGTGGAGGCGTGGCTCCTATTGTAATGATGCGTAGCTTCTGTTCATGGATGGTGGAAAGGCGTCATGAGTCACATTCTGCAGGGATAGCCCTTGTCACCCAGTAGCCATCCATCAAGCCAGGCCGGAGCACTGAAGAGCCCTGGGCCCTGGGAGTGTCTGAGGATGTAGGCATCGTGGGAGCTGCCTGGGTACCTCACACAGACTTGTCAAATCAGCATCCTGTGGTCACACACTATCTGCACGTTCAGGGAGTGGAAGCCCTTCCTGTTGGAACAAGGCACCAGGCTCACCTGCTGGCACCTTGCTGGCCACATGTGTACAGTCTATTGCACCCTGGATGCAGGGGAAGCCAGCAATGGCCGCGAAGCCTCTGGTTCGCTGTGTCTGGCTTGCCAGGTCCCAATGGAAGTGGATGAAGGTCAATGCCCGTCTGAATAGAGCGTCTGTAACCTGCTTGACACAAGTGTGGACAGCTGATTGGGAGACACCGCAAAGATCACCCACTGACCCCTGGAAGGAGCCAGAGGCATAGAAGCTGACAGCAGCTGTGACCTTTAGAGCCACTGGCATGGGGTGTCCACCCACACAGTTAGCGGAGATTTCAGGCCCAATCATCTGACAGATATAGTTGACTGTCTCCCTTGAGAGATTGCGCCTCCTTCAGCACTGCACCTCAGACATATTGAGGTAGCTGCTTCGCCGCCTGTATACCCTGGCAGCAGGATAGTGGCGTCTTCTGCGGCTCCTTTCGCCTTGGACTACCTCTTGGCCCTGCGCCCCTTGTGCCTGCACCTGTCCTCTCAAAGGTGGCTTCCCTGGAGGCTGATCGTGCACTCCTGGACTCCTCCCCTTGCTAGACCTCTCTTCCTCAGAGGAGGAGGTGCCTCCTAGTGGATAGTTCAGCTCCCATTCCCAGGCTAAGGGAAGGCTTCCTGAAACCTGCAAGCCCAAAAACGATTCCTCACTGCAGAGTGCTGGCCTGAAGGTTAAGAGTTCAGACAAAGCAACTGGTATATGTTTTGAACTATTGCAGATCACACAGGCAAGTTTCACTAACTTTGAAAAATCAATACTTGAGAGAGCACTCTTGCGACCCCTGTGAGCCCGCTTATCCCGCGTGGGGATGAGGTTTATACAAATGTGTCCTACCCGCCTGCCCATTGCGCCTGTGTGCCGACCCAAAGATTGCGAGGGCGCTGAAAAATCTGCATCGTTTGGTGAGTCAAGGGCCTTAAATGGCCTATTAATTAATGGCAGGCATGCAGCGGATATCATCATGCATCCGCCCAATGAAATATCGCAATGGGGTGCGGTGATGTTGGGGATGCTCACCCAACATCACTGCACATCTTTTCACGCGCAGACATGAGGGGCCCACCCCCGGACGTTAATGGGAAAATCCTGCCCTGTGTGTACAGGGAGGAGAAGGTAAAGATATTAAAATTTTAAGCGACACAGGGGCTAGTCAATCCTTAATGTTATGGGATAGTGATATTTGTTGTTCAAAGGGACTATTGCAGGAGCAGGTGATAATAAGTAGGGTTCATGGAAATGCTTAACCTATTCCATTGTGGAAGGTACATTTAAAAAGCAAGTGGGAAACAGGTGAAGTGCTGGTTGGAGTAGTGGAAAAATTGCCCATTGTAGGGATTCAATTTATTTTAGCTAATGATATAGCTGCATCACAGATGTGGGTAATGCCTACAGTAGTTGAACAACCTGTAGAAGTGCTTTCAACAGAAGTGTTGCAGAAAAAGCATCCTGGATTGTTTCCAGATTGTAGTAAAAAGATCACAAACTCACAGGTTGAAACAGGGAGAAGAGAAAGTTAAAAGGCAAGGAAAAGCTGTTGAAGTTCAATTACCTGATACTATATTGATAAGAATTTTCAGGAAGAAACAATGGAAGATAATGCAGTTGAAGTATTTAGCTCAAGGCAATTGGTAGAGCTACAACAAAAGGATCCAAATAAAGCAGTTATATCAGACAGCTTACTCAGAAACAGACGCAGAATGTATTCCAGAATGTTATTACCTTAAGGTAATGTATTAATGAGCAAGTGGCAATTGTATCAAATTTCAGCAGATGAAAAATGGATGGAAGTACATCAGATTGTTATACCATCGGCATATAGAAATGAGCTACTGTGACTGGCTCATGAAATTCAAATAGAGGGGCATTTAGAAATTAGAAAGACACGGGCAAAAATACAAAACATTTTTATTGGCCTGGATTGCATAGAGATGTAGTAAAATTCTGTAGAACATGACATACATGTCAGGTGATAGGGAAACCATAAGCAATGATTAAGCCAGCACCTTTAATTCCAATTCAAGCATTTGAGGAACCCTTTACTAGGGTTTTGGTTGATTGTGTAGGTCCCCTCCCTAGGACTAAAAGTGGAAATCAGTACTTGCTGGCAAAATGGATGTAACTACAAGGTTTCCAGAAGCAGTACTTTGACAAATATTACAGCAAAATGAATTGTGGAAGAGTTGACTAAATTTTTTACAAGGTATGGCTTGCCAAAAGAAAGAAATATGATCAGATCAGGGTTCAAATTTCATATCACAGCTGTTTAAGGAAGTAATGAACAGTTTATGGATAGAACAGTTTAAGACAACAGCTTACCCTCCTGAATCACAAGGGGCTTTGGATCAAACTTTAAAAAATATGCTGAGGGCTTATAGCCAAGGCTATCTACGGGATTGGGATAGGGGAATTCCATTCTTGATATTTGTTATTAGGGATTCTCCTAAGACATCGACTGGGTTTAGTCCTTTTGAATTAGCCTATGCTCATGAGATAAGGGGACCACTAAAGTTAATTCATGAGAAATTGTTGGGTCAAAATTCAGAAACTACTCTCCTGGATTATGTATCAGACTTCAGAGAGAGATTGGACAGAGCATGTGAGTTAGCTAGGGAACATTTAATGATATCATAGCAAGTGATGAAAGTGAAGGCAGATAGGAGAGCCACACCTCATAGTTTTGTTGCTGAGGAAAAAATGTTAGTTTTGTTATCAGTACTGGGTGAATCGTTAAAGGCAAGGTTTAGTGGGCCTTATGGGATTAAAAAGAAATTGAGTGAAGTAAATTATTTACTCCATGTGGAAGAAAGGACAGGGTGCATCATGTAAATATGCTTAAAAAGTACTTTGACAGGGAAGAGGACCAAAAGGAGGTACTAGTGATGGTAGATAAGGAGAAAGAGGTAGCAATAAATGATTCAGAAACTGATTTTCCTCTAATCAAATTGGATAATGGGGGAGGGGAGGGGAGGGGGGCAGGTGCTTAAAAAAATAAATGTAATATTGACTTACATTCCAGGCAAGCGTAAAAGTTTTTTGGAGTAGCTGGTGCAGACACACTAAGCTATTTGTGGAATAAGCTGGGGAGGACAAATTTAGCTACACATGATGTAAGTGTAGGAGATTCATCTTCAATAAGGCAACATCCTTATAGATTAAGTCCAGAAAAGCTATCACAAGTGCAGAAAGAAATTGGATTCATGCTTCAAAATGACATAATTGAGTCTAGCTGCAGCAACTGGAGTTTGCCTATTGTGATGGTACCATAACCAGATAGAACTCAAAGGCTGTGTGTGGACTATCAAAAGGTGAATGCATGACAAACCAGATTCATACCCTATACCATGGTTGGAAGATTGCATTGAGAAAGTGGGGCAATCAAAGTTTATCACAAAAATTGATTTGCTGAGAGGGTATTGGCAAGTACCGTTATTGGAGAGAGCAAAGGAGATATTGGCTTGGGTGATGCCAGATGGGCTATATCAGTTTACAGTCATGCCATTTGGTATGAAAAGTGCATCAGCAATATTTCAAAGACTGATGAACAAAGTATTTCCAGGACTGAGCAATTTTATACTGATTTAACATTACTTCATTGCTTTTGTACTCTATACTCCTATTGATAAAGCCTAAATGCTTATGCTTTGTTAACTGCTCTCTCAATCTGCCCTGCCACCTTCAGTGATACATGCTGATATACTATCAGTTGCCTTGGCTCCTTCATGCCCTCTGGAATTATACCTTTTATTTTACGTTGTCCCTCCATGTTTTTTCTACTAAAATGAATCACTTCACACTTCTATGCTTTGAATTTCATCTGCCATTTGTCTGCTCATTGCACCAGCCTGTCTACATCCTTTTGAAGTTCTACACTCTCCCCCTCACAGTTCACAATTTTTCCAATTTTTTTTATCCTCCACAGATTTTGAAATTCTATCCTGTACACCAAGTTCTGGTAATTTGCATATATTGGGAAGAGCAGTGGTCCTAAAATCGACCCCTGGGGCATCCACTATAAACTTTCCTCCAGTCCAAAAAATATCCATTGATCACTACTCCATTTCGTCTCACACTGTCAATTTTGTATCCCTGTTGCTACTGTCCCTTTTATTCCACATGTTCTAGCTTTCCTCACAAGTCTGTTGTATGGTACTTTATCAATGTCTTTTGGATGTCCATGTGCAGCACATCAACAGTATTACCTTCATCAACCCTTTCTATTACCTTGTCAAAAAGCTCAAGCAAGTTAGTTAAACATGATTTTCCTTTAATAAATCTGTGCTGGCATTCCTTAATTAACCCACACATGCCCAAGTGATTATTCATTTTGTACTGATTTATTGTTTCTAGAAATGTCCCCTCCATCCGATGGGCCTGTGGTTGCTGGGGTTTTCTTTACATCCTTTTTTTAACAAGGCTATAACATTCGCAATTCTCTAGTCCTCTGGCACCACTCCTGAAGCCTGGAAAATTATTGCCAGTGCCTCCACAATTTGTATCCTCAGTTCTCTCAGCATCTTTGGATGCATCAAACCGAGTGCTGAGGCCTTATCAACTTTCAGTATAGACACCCTTTCTAATAACTCCTCCTTATCAATTTTAAACCCTTCACATGTCTGAACTACTTCCTCTTGAATTATGACCTGCACAGCATCTTCTTCACTGGAAAAGACAGATGCAAAGTATTCATTTAATACTTTATCCATGTCTTCTGCCTCCAGGCCTAAATCCCTCTTTTGATCCTTAATCAGCTCCACTCCTCCTTTTACAACCCTTTTACTAATGACGTGCAACCTGCCTTTATACCTCCTCCCTCCCCAAAGCCTTAGGCCCCAAACAATCTTTCCAGGTGAAATAGTGTTGTGCTAATACTTCTTTCAGTTTATGTACTGTACTCATGGTTCACCATGTGACACTGGGAAGACCAAACACAGATTGGGTTTCCCCTTTGCAGAAAACCTTCATCCAGACAGCAAACCTGACCCTGATCTCCTGCTCACCTGTCATTTTAATTCTGCTCCCTATTCTCACTATGGCCTCTTTATCCTTGGTCTCCTATATGGTTCTAATGAAGGTCAATGTGCACTTGAGGAACAGCATGTGATCTTTCAATTTGACACTTTCTAGCCTTCTGGACTAAACATCGAATTCAACAATTTCAGATCATAGCCACTGTCCCTTTCCTTTCAGACGTTCAGCCACTGGTGATGATTCTGCTATTCCCATTGACACTGGCTTGAGACCTTTTTTTTTTGTTTTTTTTTCTCATTCCTTTACCATCTCCTTTTGCCCTGTACCATCTTCTCTTTTGTCATTTAATCTCTCCTTCCTTCCATCTTAACACTGACCTTCACTGTTGCTCTTTCCTCCCCTTTCCCAGTCTCTGTACTTGCTTAACACCTGTTCTATCAGTAAAATTTCCCACTTCTGTGGAAAGGTCATCAACCTGAAACGTTAACTCTCTTTCTCTCCACAGATGCTGTCCGACCTGCTGAGTATTTACAGCACTTTCTTTCTTGTATTCTGGAAATACATAGCCTTGTCTGAAGTTTCATGGTGAAGGAGGAATGAGACATATAGTTGGAAAGCCAACAAGAAAGAGGAAAACAATGGGCCCAGAGGAAAATGCACATTAACACTTTTGTACTAAATCAGATATGTTCGCAACTGTGCACTTTTTAGAATGCCAGACTGAAATTGTCAGTGTTCAATTTCCAGATCTTCTGAGAAGCACCAATCATCATGAGATTTCTGCTCCACTTGAACTTTTCCCTGCCTTGGCGCTGCTCTATATCTCATACCAAGTTTTCTGAGTCCAGCTTTCCCAGAAATGTGGAGCACAGCATCCATCAGGGAGCTCCATTAAAGCACAGCAGAGAAGGAGCAAAATAGGGCACACCTTTTTACAGCACTGGCTGCTGTACAGAAAGGTTAAGGGTCCATTTTGAATGTAGGTTGGCAGGGTGACTAGGTGGGTGAGTGGGTAGTGGTTAGGGTGGGTGAGGAGGTAGGTAGGTGATAGATGGGTAAGGTGGCAGGTATGTGAGGTGGTTGATGTGTGAATTAGTAAGCGGATAGGCTCACAGGTGGGTGAGGTGGTACGTGGGTAGAGTCACAGGTGGGCGAGTGGTAGGTGGTTTGAGTCACAGGTGGGTGAGGTGGTAGGTGGGTAGAGTCACAGGTGGGTGAGGTGGTAGGTGGGTAGGGTGGCAGTTGGGTGATCTGATAGGTGTTGTAGGGCATTGGATACCATTCAGTACATCTTAATAAAGTCTTCATAGTCTTAAATAGGTTAACTGTGTATATTTAATAACCTCAAGAACAATGTACATCGATACAATAAAGAGTTCAAGCTAGGAACTGTTGCCATGCTTTCCTGTGCACACGGCTCTATCCAATACTAGGCTGATCCCTAGATGTGGGTCGTGTTCTCTTACATCACTGTGCAGGTGATACTATACTCAGTCCCATGTTAACCCTATATAGAACAAAGAACAAAGAAAAGTACAGCACAGGAACAGGCCCTTCGGCCCTCCAAGCCAGCGTGGATCATATTGCCCGTCAACTAAAACATTTTGCACTTCTGGGGTCCGTATCCCTCTATTCCTATCCTATTCATGTATTTGTCAAGCTGCCTCTTAAACACCACTATCGTACCTGCTTCCACGGCCTCCTCTGGCAGCGAATTCCAGACACTCACTACCCTCTGTGTAAAAAACTTACCCCACACATCTCCTCTATAGTTTTCTCCTCTCACCTTAAATCTATGTCCCCTAGTAATTGACTCTTCCATCCTGGGAAAAAGCTTCTGACTATCTACTCTGTCCATGCCACTCATAATTTTGTTAACATCAAGTCGCCCCTCAATTTCCGTCGTTCTAGTGAGAACAATCTGAGTTTCTCCAACCTCTCCTCATAGCTAATAACCCCCAGCCCAGGCAGCATCCTGGTAAACCTCCTCTGCACCCTCTCCAATGCCTCCATATCCTTCTGGTAATGTTGTGACCAGAATTGCATGCAATATTCCAAGTGCGGCCTAACCAAGGTTCTATACAGCTGCAGCATGACTTCCCAGCTTTTGTACTCAATACTCCTGCCAATGAAGGCAAGCATGCCATATGCCTTCCTGACTACCTTATCCACCTGCATTGCCACTTTCAGTGACCTGTGGACCTGTACACCCAGATCCCTCTGCCCGGCGATGCACTTAAGGGTTCTGCCATTTACTGTATAATTCCTGCCTGTATTAGACCTTCCAAAATGCATTACCACGCATTTGTCCGGATTAAACTTCATCTGCCATTTCTCTGCCCAAGTCTCCAACCGATCTATATCCTGCTGTATCCTTTGACAATCGTCTTCACTATCTGCAACTCTTCCAACCTTAGAGTCATCTGCAAACTTACTTATTAGCCCAGTTACATTTTCCTCCAAATTATTTATGTATACTACAAACAGCAAAGGTCCCAGCACTGATTCCTGCAGAGCTCCACTAGTCACAGCTCTCCATTCAGAAAAGCACCCTTCCACTGCTACCCTCTGTCTTCGATAACCAAGCCAATTCAGTATCCATCTTGCCAGCTCACCTCTGATCCTATGCGACTTTACCTTCTGTACCAATCTGCCATGAGGAACCTTGTCAAAGGCCTTACTGAAATCCATGTATATAACATTCATAGCCCTTTCATCTTTGATCATCTTTGTCACTGCCTCGAAAAACTCGATCAAGTTAGTGAGACACGACCTCCCCTTCACAAAACCATGCTGCCTCCCACTTATAACCCCCAGACCAGGCAGATGCCTCCAAATGGTAGTAAATCCTGTCACAAAGAATCTTCTCCAATAATTTCCCTACCACTGACGTAAGGCTCACCAACCTGTAATTTCCTGGATTATCCCTGCTACCCTTCTTAAACAATGAAACAACATTGGCCATTCTCCAGTCCTCTGGGACCTCATCCATAGCCAGTGAGGTTACTAAGATTTCTGTCAAGGCCCCAGCAATCTCCTCCCTTGCCTCCCTCAGTACTCTGGGTAGATCCCATCTGGCACTGGGGACTTATCCACCTTAATATTCTTCAAGATGCCTAACACCTCCTCTTTTTTTATCTCAACATGATCCAGGCTATCTACACACTCTTCCCTAGATAAATCGACCGCTATTCATCTTTGGTGAATACGGATGAGAAGTATTCATTTAGTATCTCTCCCATTTCTTCTGGCTCCACACAAAGATTCCTACCTCTGTCCCTGAGTGGGCCTACCCTTTCCCTGACTACTCTCTTGCTTTTTACATATGTATAAAAGGCCTTGGGATTTTCCTTAATCCTGGTTGCCAGTGACTTTGCATGACCCCTTTTAGCCCTCCTGACTCCTTGCTCAAGTTTCTTCCTACTTTCTTTGTATTCTCCACGGGCTTCATCTGTTCCCAGCATTCTAGCCCTTACGAATGCTTCCCTTTTCATTTTGACTAATCTCACAATATCCTTCATTATCCAAGGTTCCTGAAACTTTCCATACTTATCCTTCATCCTAGCAGGAACATGCTGGTCCTGAATTCTTATCAACTGATGTTTGAAAGCCCCCCCACCATGTCAGCTATTGATTTGCCCTCAAACATCCACCTCCAGTCTAGATTCCTCAGTTCCTGCCTAATATTGTTATAATTAGCCCTCCCCCAATTAAGCACCTTAACCCGAGGACTCCTGTTATCCTTATCCACCAGTACCTTGACACTTACTGAATTATTTTTCCCGAAATGCTCTCCTACTGAAACTTCGACCTCTGGCCAGGTTCATTCCCTAATACCAGGTCCAGTATTGCCCCTTCCCTAGTTAGAATATCTACATATTGTCTCAGGAAGCCCTCCTGGATTCACCTTACAAATTCTGCACCATCCAAACCCATAGCACTAAGTGATTCCCAGTCAATATAGGGAAAGTTAAAATCACCCACCACAACAACCCCATTGCTTTTACATTTTTCCAAAATCTGCCTACATAACTGTTCCTCAATCTCCTGCCAGCAATTGGGAGGCCTATAGTAAGCCCCCAACATTGTGACTGCACCTTTCCTATTCTGGAGCTCTACCCATATTGCCTTGCTGCATGAGCCCTCCAAGGTGTCCTCCTGTCGTACAGCTGTGATATTCTCCTTAACAACCTCTTCTACATCTCTCTCTATCCTGCCTAAAACATCTAAATCCTGGAATGTTTATCTGCCAATCCTGTCCATTCTTCAACCAAGTCTCTGTAATAGTAATAACATCATAGTGCCAAGTACTAATCCAAGCTCTAAGCTCATCTGCCTTGCCTGTTATACTTCTCGCATTGAAACAAATGCATTTCAGATCCCCAGTCCCACTGTGTTCAGTAATTTCTCCCTGCCTGCCCTTCATCCTAGTCCTACTGGCCATAATCACTAGTTCCCAGTCATTTATTTCACCTGCTGACCTATTGCTCTGGTTCCCACCCAGCTGCCATACCAGTTTAAACCCTCCCGAGTGAGACTAGCAAACCTCACAGCCAGGATATTGGTGCCCCTCCAGTTTAGATGCAACCTGTCCTTCTTGTACAGGTCCCACCTGCCCCGGAAGAGTTCCCACTGATCCAGATATCAGAAACCCTCCCTGCTACACCATCTGTTCAGCCACATGTTCGGCTGCACTATCTTCCTATTTCTAGCCTCACTGGCACGTGGCACAGGGAGTAATCCTGAGATTACAACCCGAGAGGTCCTGGTTTTTAACTTTCTGCCTATCTCCCTGAACTCCCGCTGCAGGACCTCATCACTCTTCCTGCCTATGTCGTTAGTACCAATGTGTACCACGACCTCTGGCTGTTCTTCCTCCCCCTTCAGAATGCCTGGTACCCGATCAGAGACATCTTGGACCCTGGCACCAGGGAGGCAACATACCATCCTGGTGTCTCTTTCACGACCAGAAAAGCGCCTATCTGAGCCCCTGACTATAGAGACCCCTGTGACAATTGCTCTTCTGTGCTTTGACCCCCTTGCTGAACAACAAAGACAGCCGTGGTGCCACTGCTCTGGCTACTGCTGTTGCTTTCCCCTGATAGGCTATCGCCCCCAACAGTATCCAGAATGATATACCTGTTAGAGAGGGGGACAGCCACAGGGGATTTCTGCACAGACTGCCTGTGCCTTCTAGCGGTCACCCATCTATCTGTCTGTACCTTGGGTGTGACCCCCACATCTTCAAAATTTCTGTCAATGACACTTTCCACCACCTGAATGCTCGTAAGTGCATCCAACTGCTGCTCCAACCGATCCATGCGGTCTAACTGCAGCTGGGGACACTTCCTGCAGATGTAGCTGTCCAGGACACTTGAAGCATCACAGATTTCCCACATCCCACAAGCGAAGCACTTCACCCCAGCAACTGCCATTTGTGCTAGACAATCATACTACAGTAGGTGGGTAATGTGTTAGGTGGGTGAGGTGGTAGTTGAGTCAGGTCTATGGGATAGCTGTTTGGTTGGGCTGTAGTCAGATGGTCAAGGAGTAGTCAGGAGGGTAGTCAGGTGGTTGGAGAAGCAGCGTGGTCAGAGGGCTAGTTGGGTTGTGTTGGGCGTAGTTGGCAGGGGTAGCTGAAAGTAGTGGGGCATCAATGGGGGAGTCGGGGTATCAGTGTGAGTGATTGAGGGGTCAGTCTGGAATTACCGAGGGGTTATACTAGGATCATTTTGTCTGGCATTTCCTGGTTAACTATTCAGGTAAATACCATGGAACTGTCCAAAATCTCCAGCTCTAACTCAGAGTCAGAAACATTTGTGGAGGGTCCAGGGGAGTGGAGGAAATGACCAGGAGAAATTGAAACTTCCTAGGCAATTCCCATGCAGGTCAGTACATCAGGACTTCGACTGGTCCTGACGTGTATCTTACTATCTAGTTCGGAAAATCTGGAGACTGGAAACCGGAAGATTTGGGCCTATGTCTGCACAAGATTATTTCAAAAGATGACAAGAAAAATTAAAACAGAAAGGTAACTTTGACCTCAAAATCATCAATATACAATCACTGTTCTGCTTACTTCTTTACCTTAAGAACTGACGTTTACAATGGCAACAAGACACTGTGGCATCTTTATTGCAGTTTTTCATTACAATCCCAGCTTCAGTAATGATAGCCTGAAATGAAATACAACATCACTCCAAAAGACAGAGCAGGGTTGAAGCAAGAACACAGAATCATATCAAAGACAAAATTGCATCAATAACTTCTCATTTTTTATGCTTCTCAATTTCCTGTTGCTGAAACAAGATCAGTTGAACATAAGTGAATAGAAATTGCAAAAAAAAATGCAGTTCACAGCTCATTGGAGCTGAACGAATTTTGTGCATTTTATGTACAAGATGTGGAGCAGTTTACATAATGTCTGTAGCATATTTAAAGAGAAAATTAGTCTTAATAAGGGTATATTTCATTAAGTCTGTAACTATGCTTTAAAGCCACGTGTTGCCTGCTAAGTATTTCTTGTAATGAATAATAGAAAAATCAAGATGCAGGCATCAATAGCAAGGACGGCATTTGTTACAGTCCTCAGTTGCTCAAACAAGGTGATTGTGGCCCTTATTCTTTACAGCAGTTTAATATAATGAGTAGCTTCTTCGTCCATTTTGGAGAGCACTTAGGGATCAAATATGGAGCAGGATTTTGCATTTTGGGTCAGGACCCCGACGTCAGTGTCAAATGGGGTTCCTCCCCAGCACTGGCTGCAGCTGTGGCCAGATAGGCAGCGGTTGTGGAGGTGGGCGGGTGGAGATTCAACATCTGCCTGGAACACTGCCTTCTGGTCTGATTCCAGAGAGGCTGCCTCGATGCATCTATCATGATCCCAACACTGTGGGGGCCAGGAGAAAACTGGAAAATTCCTGGCGGCTTCTGACCCATGGTTATTTAATTAGTTTAATAAGTTACCTGCTTTCCGTAGGCAGGTAGCCAATCTACGCCCAATCCGGCTTCTTGAAAAATGGCTCAGGGCTGGGATGGTGGCATGAAATTACATGCCCACGTGCCTCTGTTCTCACCCACCTGTCAGGTCAAAAATCCTGCCTATGGCGTGGGACTGGAGTTATGTTTAGGGCTGACTGGATAAGGTCAGCAGATTGGTCTCCCAAAGGCCATTAATGAACAAATTCATTTTTCACACCAACTTGATAGATTCATGATCACATTTAGTTATGCCAGGATTATATTTTCAAATTCTTTGAACTGAAATCAAATGCTCAAATGGCCTTGATGGGATTTGAACTTGCATTGTTTTGATTATTAGCCCAGGTCTCCATTACAGCATTAACAGACCACACTATTGCACCATTTTGTTGAGACATTGGTTGTGGGGATTTTTTCCAGCAGTGTGCTGTTTCCAAGAGCCTAACTGGAACTTTGTGCTACTTCTGTTCTCTTGCTTTTTCCCATTTCCCAGGTTATTACGACTAAAGTTAAAGTTCCAGCGGCAGATATGGGAGGCAGGTGTGATCAGGTGGAGGAAGCTTTTCAGTGTTGAAACCCACCATCAGCTGACAATGCTGCAGCTATGGCCGGACTATAATGAGCTTCCTGATCAAACAGCGAGGCTCTGTATCACGGCCAAAACTCATTCGCCCAACTCCATTGTCATTAACATAAGACTATTGAGAGCACAAAGGTGGCACGGGTGTTTTGCAAAATTAATTTCCCTTGTAAGCATTTCTGATTACATTGGATTCACTTTGTTCACGTGTGCATCATTATTATTTGTTGAGACTAGCTTAGTCAGAGAGCTAATTGTACTGGCATGCTGCATGGTTGGCACGCATTGAAGGGAGTTAGGGACATTTCCTTTGTCCCTAAGAGAAACAATGTTTTTTTTTTGTTCACTCATTATTAAGTGTCCAGTGTTGTACTCACCACTCTGTGGGACATGACTGAACTTGCAGGCTCAGCTGGCCCTCCTTTCCATGCATCGTAGAGGACATTGTCCTCAAGCACTCTCAGCAGGGATATTTGAAATGTTGTAGGTGTAAGGCATTTTGATATTATGTGTATTTCTGTCATGCTGGAAGGCTTTTCTTTATTTCTTTTTGATATGTCTTACCTTTATGTTTGTGTTAAAATGTAACCAGTTGTGAGATGGACAAATGTCCTGAGCTCAAAACAGGGTGGTAGGAACATGGAATGCGGAGGACTTTGGGATGAAGGGAGAAGAATTCTGGCTGAAGACATCAACAGTGAGGCTTATATGGACCTTTCCAAAGTAAAGGCTGAACGAGGATGCACACACACAGACACAGACATGTCAGGACATGTCACTGTGGCGGTGGCTAATCACCAGACACCCTGTCGATAGAAACTGACCTAGACAATGGTCTCTCTCAGGTATGTGTGATTGGCTTTCATCCTGCCTTACCAAGATACAGAAATCACATCCATTGCTGGCAGGAAACTGGAGACAGCCCCTGTTGAGAGCTGGAAATGACCACAGGCAGGTTGACTTTGCATGGCCGAGGTGGGATTGATAACCCAATCAGATGACTGAGTTTAAGACATTAAAGCCACAGCTTTCAAGGACACCGCTGCTGCAGCCAGGAAGCGTAACTTGGTCAGTCACAGGTAGTCACATGGAAGAATTCATTCAGTGGTCCGACCAGCCGGGGGAAAGCTCCTGCACGCAGGTACTAGGCATCTGGTGTTGTAAGTTTATACCATTGCCTAGTGGTTAATAAAGGTTTTCCACATAAAGTGGAGATTGTTTCCATAGTTTGTTTTGTGTGAGGGGTGAGGACCTTAGAGAGTAGTGAAACCCCTGGGTTAAGAGTCTTACATAGGTGAACTCAAAAGTCCTGCAAGGGCTCTGCCAGCCAACATGCTGAGATGGGCACACATTTGTACAGCTCTGGCATCTCCTTTTAGGCCTCTCATTTTGTTACCTTGACTGACCGGTCCCACTATCCAGGATGCCAGGCTCATAACACTTTATTCCCCTGTGTCCTGACCCCACTCCAAACTCACCCACTCCCCCTCACCACTGACTGACCCTTGCTGGTCTCAAACCTCCTTACAAGCTGCCATTCTCCTACTCCTTTCTCTTGTGTCATAGAGTTAAACAAGGTGCTGATCTTACACACAATGGCACAAAGCTGACTGGTGCGGGCCACCTTTAAACAAACATGAGCTGGGCTCCACGAGATTCTCGTGCATCGCTGAGTTTATCTTGAATGTAGTACATAATTTTTAAAAAGTTCTATGCTAATGAGAATCCATGGCATGCAAATATATGAACACACCATAGGCCACCGTGAAGCTTGACACGCCACAAACACACCGCTGACTATCTCTGAACCTCGTCCCACTGTCAGGATATCAAGATTTTGCATCTCGCCTAATTAATTCACCCTGGAAGCCACATTTCCCGCTCTTGTGGGCTCCATAAAATCCACCCCTTTCAGTTTCGGTTTCATTCCTAAAATTATAAGGAATTGAAAAGGAAATATTATTTTGAGTTTATGAGTAAGTTCTAAGAGCAGCACAAAATTCTTAGCAAAATAGGCTACAACTTCTCTAAGCTGAGGGTATATAACTTTAACCAGGAGAAAAGGTATCCTTGTCAATATTCTTACCTGACTCTATTGCATATGGCACAATTACTGAGCTCAGTATCCTTCAATAGCACAGAATAGGGAATCCATGTATTCTGATAATACTTTTTAAGATGTTGTGATAGCGGGCAATAACTTTAACTGGTTCCACCGAAGGCTCGATGTCGGTGGAAATATGTATCGTTGACATGCATGGGTGACCAGTGAGCCTGCCATATGAATTTTATGGGTGACAGCTAATTAAGTAACTGCCAGTGGGATTACCATTTTATTCTGGATGGCAGCCTGCCCACAAGAGCTGCCGACCCAATCAGGGGGCTGGCAGCTCAGCAGCACTGCTGCCTCACAGGAAGGGGCACTACAGCTTTCAGCTGGTAATTTTTCCTGTTTTAAAACACTGAGGGCCGAGTGCTGAAGAGGAACCCCCTGAGGGGATATCATTGGGGCCGCAGGTACAGCTTTCCCTTCCCGCAGCACTTTATTGGTATAAAAGCCCTTCCACTCGGGCCTGCTACTGGAAGGCCACCTCCATTTAGGTAGCGGCCTCTCCATGCGGTGGGGGTTCAATCTGCCTTTGGCAAAATGCTGATTGCCTGGTAAAATAGCCTTTAAAAGGGCATTTACAGATTTAAACTGGCTGGAATCCAGTCCCATCGTCAATAAGATTCCCTGATGGCAGGAGGTTGATGGGGAGCTGATCCGCCACGTCTCCCTGTGATTTTAACACCTCCACGCAACCCCCACCGCCCAGCCCAACATGTCCATTCCCAACTCCTGGGGGCTGGTAAAATTCTGCCCAGTGATGACACCTTGGGTGTCATCAGCAGGCACAAATTGGTTTTGAGAAGAGGTTGTTTTTCTAATTTCCTCTCAAACTCATTTGATATTGCTGTAGCTAAAATCTATCTTTAAACAACGCAACTGGGTAGCAATTTAAAACAAAATTTATATTTAAAAAATGCTGCTTTAAAAAGTCCTTGACATATTTAACAATGATACTTGATGCAGTTTGATTAACACAACTAAAAATGGCTTTATTACAAACAATAAGCATTTTTAATCATGCATCAATCCACCATATGTGAATAAGTCTATTTTAAATAACTGAAAATTACTTTTAAAAAACTATAAAGAACTATTTAAGAGCTTTATTGGTTTACAATAATCAGTTCCTCAGTAATTGTTTTGTAAAAATTATTTTCAAAAGCTTTTAACACGTACCTATTAGTGCCATTGCTTCCAGAGGTAAAAAAACCTTTTAATTTTTAGAGCCTCCTTGACAGCCTGCAAATGGGTTCAATTAGTGAGAAACTCTTAATTTTGATTAATTCAATTTGGAGGTGTGGCCAGGATTGTGGGTAGGCCAGCTCCTACTTAGATGATATTTAAAGATTGATGAAGTAATTGAAGGTACGGCCTCTCCTATTGCCTATCGGGGTCTCATGATTGTTCTTGGCGGCTCCGACCAATGAGCCCTAAGTGTGGGTAATCTGGGGTGGGTGCGGGAGGGGGGTGTAGTGGTGCTTCTTGTTGAGGACCTGGTTCAAGCATGTAGCATCGAAAATCTCTCTGTAATAAAGTTATCCGTTTCTAGTTGGAACCTGTCCGGTACGTCAAGTCATTATATTTGGCGACGAGGGTGAAATAGCTCCGGCACTGCACCTCACCTTGTGAATGTGAGCACATCAAATCTTAAGAAAAAAGAAAAGTCTACTCACCAGTCATGCCACTCTTTGATTTTTATTTAGTAGTGAACAAAATTACTGCGGAGGAGAAGCAGAAAGCAATCCTTTTGAGCATATGTGGTAACAAGACATACAATCTCATCCACTGCCTGATGGCCCTGAATGCGCCCAATTCTAAGTCCTTCAACGAATTAGTGGACCTTGTGAAAACCCATTTCCAGCTGAAGCCATTCATAATAATTCTGCAGCTTAAGTTTAATTCCAGAGTTAGGGCCCCGGGAGAGGCCATCGCAACCTTTGTAGCGAAGCTGAAGCAGTTGACAGAACACTGTGGCTTTGGAGACACACCCATTGATATGCTGCGGGACCGATTAACTTGTGGAGTTCACATTGACACCACTTAGCACCGTTTTCTTGCAGACGTCAACATCAATTTGAAGCGTGCCACAGAAATAGCACTAGCCATGGCAAGTGCTGCGAGAGTCTCGCAGGCTTTACAATACATACAACAAGGTGCTGTTCTTCATTTAGGACAGGAACCTACCACCGGCCATGGTGTGAAAACCAGAGACACAGCAACGAAGTGAAAGGCATTGTCTGCTGCTAGAAACATGAACAGGCCCAGTAGAAACATTTTAGCAGTGACTCCAGTTACAGATGTGGGGCTGACCACATTTCGGACACCTGCAGAATCAAGGAGGCAGAATGTTGTTACTGACATAAGAAAAGTCAGGTAATAAAGCAATGCAGAGCAAAATCAAAACAGCCTATAAAGCAGCAAATTAATATGATTGAATTGAATAATACAGCAGAACCTGAAGCTGCCAATGCTGATGTCTATTCACTGTACAATGTCACCATGGTAAAAACCGAACCCATTACTGTCACAATCCGAGTGAATGGGAAGCCACTAATAATGGAGATAGATACAGGAGCCTCAACCTCAGTGGCAGGAGAGCACACATTTAAATACCTAAATGAAGGTACCCAGCCACTGAATCTGGACCAGACAACGGCTCAATTGAAGACATACACTTGAGAACCCATACAGGTAAAGGGCATCGCTACAGTACCTGTGTTCTGTAGGCAACAGGCAGCCCAGCTTCCAGTGATCATAGTGACAGGTGAAGGACCTAATCTTCTGGGCCGAGACTGGTTACAAAAAATCATGCTCAGCTAGTCTGAAATATTTTACTTGAGAACAGGATGAGTTCTTGAACTGCTAAGAAAATATGACAGTGTATTTCATGACGAATTAGGGAAGTTAAAAGGTTTGCAAGGAAAAATATATGTGGATGCTCAGGTAACATCCTGTTTCTTTAAGGCCAGACCTGTGCCTTATACTTCAAAGGAGAAAGTGGATGTAGAACTGTGCCAGCTAGAAAAGTTAGGCATCATCCAACCAATCCAGTTTTCGGAATGGGCAGCACCCATAGTCTCAGTGGTGAAACCTGACCAAACTGTATGCATTTGTGGGGATTATAAATTGACTGTGAACAAGGCAGCCAAACTAGACAAATATCCTATCCTGAGGGTAGATAACTTATATGAAAAGCTAGTTGAAGGCAAATCCTATACAAAACTGGACATAAACCATGCATACCAACAGTTAGAGTTGGATAGCATGTCTAGAGAGTATGTAACCATCAACAAGGGTCTGTTTCAATATACTCACCTACTCTTTGGAGTATTGTCTGCATGTGTAATCTTCCAAAGGACAATGGAGAGTATTTTGCAAAGACCTCCCTGAGTACTCATATAACTAGATGATGTTCTGATCACAGGGTCAACTGAAGCTGAACATTTGGCTAACCTGGAGGAGGTGCTAAGAAGACTCTTAGAAGCCAGTGTATGATTGGAGAAAGATAAATGCACATTCCAAGCACCAGAAGTTACTTACTGGGTCACAGGGTGGATGCCATGGGTTTAATCTGGTAGAAAAGAAAGTTAGGGCAATCAAAGATGCACCCTCTCCATCCAGTGTAACTGAACTCAAGACATTTCTGGGCATGATCAATTATTATAGCCGCTTCTTGCTACACTTGTCAACAGTGTTAGCATAATTACACTTGTTAAAAAAAAAAATCATTGTTAGTCATGGAATTCACAACAGGAAAAAGCCTTAGTGAAAGTTAAGAAGCTATTACATTCATCATGTTTATTGGTACTCTACGACCCATCGAAAGAATTGGCATTAACATGTGATGCGACTCCTTATGGTTTGGGAGCTGTGTTATTACATAGGATGGAAAATGGATCAGAAAGGTCAATTGATTATGTCTCCAGAACCCTCTCTACAGTGGAGAAGGGTTATTCCCAACTAGAAAAGGAAGGTTTATTCAGAGTGAAGAAATTCCACCAGTATCTACATGGACGACATTTCACCATTGTGTTAGACTATAAACCGTTAATGGGTTTATTCAATGAGAATAAAGCCATTATGTCAATATATCAGCAAGAATTCAACATTGGGCTTTGATATTATCTGTGTATGAGTACACCTTTATGCACCGTCCTGGCTTGTATATTTCAAATGCAGATGCACTCAGTCATCTCCTGTTACCAGATAGCATTGTACTTGCCCCAGTGCCACAAGAAGTTGTGCTTGTGCTGAATTCCTTGAATTCTTTGCCTGGGTGCACAAAGCATATTAGGAATTGGACTAACAGAGATCCAACTTTGTCACAAGTCAGAGACCTTGTATTGCAAGGGCGGTCAAATTTACTAGTGTCTGAAGAGATGAGAGCATTCCATGCCCGAATAAACAGAGTTAAGTTGTCAAGATGAAATCTTGTTGTGGGAATCAAGAGTTGTCGTCTGTCAGGAAATAGAGATAGTCTAAGTAAGTCATATCGGTATTTGTAGGTATTAGGAATGAGTTTTAGTTGTAAAGTTTGAGTTGGATTTGTATTCCTGTGTCAATGTGTTAAGAAAGGTCAAATTATGTTTTAGTTTCATTTTAAAAGGGTGCTTGCATTTCTAATGAGAGTTGTACAACCATAAGCTAAGGATAAGCAAACAAAAGTCGAGAAAAACAGGGCTGTTGCCTAGCAGCAGGGGTCCAGAGAGGCAGATCCCTCCCACAGGCACACACACAAAGGCTAGAAACAGCAGTTTTGATTTGGAAGCTGTTGGAGTTCAGCAGGTTTTGAAGATAGCTGTCAGGCAGGAGCAGCCTAAAAGGGACAGATACCAATGCCCAAGCTAAAGAAACACATGAAAAATCAGGGGAGTGGAAGAAGGGAAAGTCCCAAGCAGACCTTCTAGACAAAGGAAGGACAGGAATCTGATAAAGGTCCTGTTAAGTGAAGTTAAAAGTGAGAGGCAAAGAGAGGCTCCAAGCTTCAAGTTTAAAGCTTCAAGCTGCAGAAAGCAGAGTTAAAGTGAGAACAGCTTGCAAGAGGCAAGAAGATCCAAAGAGAAAACTGAAAATCTGTAATTTTTTGCTATGGACATGTGAAGCAGTGGTACTGTTGATGGCTGATTCAGTGAGAGCCAGCTTGGAAGACAGCTCGAATGGATGTTGTGACTCAAGGGAGAGGAACATCAGAAAGAGAGTTCGAAATCCTGAAGGTGAACCTCTGCGGAAGGTATCCGAGAGAAAATGTTGGTTTGGGAGAAGATTCCAAGGCGAGGTCTTGGAGGGTGGAGATTGGAAATCTTTGGGTGAAAGATAAAATACAATGGGCAGAATCTTCTGTTTGGCGTGCGGGGTTCATGCGTAAAACTAGTCGGGCGCGCACTCTGACATCACCACATGTCATTCTGATCTTCCGTTAGGAGGGCACGCACCGGAATCGGCTGCACAACCGCCGAACAGTCAAAGGCCTGTTAAGGCTATTAATAAAACAATTAACCCAGTTGAGAAAGCTGCCCGTCCAACCTTAAGGTGATGAGCCCAGGCGGCCTTTGCATTTTTCATGAAACCTCATCCTTGGGCGGGATGAGATTTCATGAAGGATTTATCAATTAAATTTTAAAAGATTATCAAAATTCATAAACATGTCCCAGTCACATGGATTCTCAATGAATAGAAATGAAAAATCTGTGAATAATTGGATGCTGCAAATAAAAAAGTGAATGATCTCTAGGAGAATGCTACTGTAACAATGACACGTTGCAGATGAAATTCAATGCAGAGAAATGTGGTGTGATACATTCTGGTAGGTGGAATGATAAGGGGCAGTACAAAATAAAGGATACAATTCTAAAAATATGTACAGGAGCTGAAGGACCTGGGAGTGTATGTGCACAGAATCATTGAAGGTGGCAGGGCAGGTTGACAATGCTGTTAATAAGGCATATGGGACCCTGAGCTTTACAAAGAGAGGCATCACGTATAAAAGCAAAGAAGTTATGATGAACTTTTAGAAATCACTGGTTGACCTGAACGAGGGTCTTGTATCCAATTCTAGGCATTAGACTTTAGGAAGGCTTTAGAGAGAATGAAGAAAAGATTTACGAGAATGAACTCTTCCCATCCCTGGAAATAGTTATATGGATAAATCAGAGAAGCTGGGGTTGTTCTCCTTACAGAAGAGAAGCTTTGAAGAAAGGAGATATGATAGAAATGTTTGAAGCATGGTCAAGGCGGAGTAGATAGGGAGAACCTATTTCCATTGGTGGAAGGGACAAGAACAAGAGGACACTGATTTAAGGTGAATAACAAAAGAACCAATGGGGACATGAACAATGTATTTTTTTCATATGAGTGGATAGGATCTAGAATGCACTGCCTGAGAGTGTGGTTGAGGCAGATTCAAACGTGGCTTTCAAAGGGAAATTGGATAATTATCTAAAGTGAAAAAAATTGCAGGGCTGCAGGGAAATGGGACTAGTTGCAGAGATCCAGCATAGACAAGACG
The DNA here is from genome assembly GCF_017639515.1 of Carcharodon carcharias. Classification (NCBI taxonomy): domain Eukaryota; kingdom Metazoa; phylum Chordata; class Chondrichthyes; order Lamniformes; family Lamnidae; genus Carcharodon; species Carcharodon carcharias. Next base: position 134,364,360 of record NC_054474.1, on the reverse strand, counting down.
GATTGGATATGCTTCCTACTGTGCTGTGGCCATTCTATGATTCTATGCGTGACAATGGCACCAAGTCCCACTGAGTTGTCCCTAACTGACTATCGACTTATCACTGATAAAATGGTGGGCCTTTTTCCAAGGCAGCAAAGACAAGACACGTGAAAGATTGTCCAGTCCTGTTGCCGCTGTTCATGGTGGGTATGTTGGGGTGGGGGGTGGGGGGGGGGGGGGGGTTGCCGGTGGGGGTGGTGGTGATGGGGAGGGGTTGGAGGGGGACGTGATGTGTGGGAAATTTGGCATCAGGGACAGAAATTGGTTTCACATCAGCCATGAAATTACAGCAGGATCATCCGATGGTGTCAACCATGGCAGAACGTGAATCCTGCTGGAAACCAGCGTGAACCTGATTTGCATCCTGATAATGGGATGCAAAGTAAGACTGGACCAGAATTGTCCCACATGCCCAATTTACCATAACACCAGTGGGAAACATGCCAGAACACACCTGGACAAGTGTGACATGCAGAAGCTGGGACTTACCGTTAGGGTCTTGCCCAGATTGCGGACATCTGAGGAGGGCAATATGCTGGAGTCCGACAGTTACTGGGCCCTGGAGGAACACGTCCATCGCATGCTGGGTGGATCCCAATGCACATGGCTCCGCCACAAAGCAGCTCTCGGAAGGTGGGAGGTCTTCATCGATGTCTTGTTTCTACTTCAGAACATCACGGTCTTGGCCATGGGCTGCTACAGATGATCAGTGAAGAGTGGGGGTGAAGGTGTACCAGGGTCGTGGGGTGAGGGGGAGGGGGGGCGGTGGTGAGATTAGGAGGGGAGGAAATGAAGATCTTGGGGGGTACGGTGTGATGTTGGTGGGTGGGTGGCGATGGAGGTGTCTGGGTGGTTGAGGTTGGAATGGGGGGGATGAAGGTGTTGGAGGGGTGACTTTGAGCAGGGCAGGAGGGAGTACAGGGGGTAGGAGAGTGTAACAGAGCAGAATGTAGCAAGTGGGGAGGCAAGTGAAGGGGAGGGAGTTCATGGGGGCCAGGGAGAAGGTGTCTGGGAGGAGGAGGGAGTAAGGGTTGAGGAGGGAATGTCCAGGTGAGTGTGCAAAGGGGGGGGTTGTGTAGTCAATGATTGTCTCCTGCGGGGTAAACTGAGGGTGGGTGTGGTAGGAGGGAATGGTGAGTCTCAGAGGGGGCAGAAAACTGGTAGGGCAGGAGTGCGAGGGTGCATCAGTACAGATAGAAGGGGCAGCTAGGTTGGTTGTGGGGGCTCGGAAGCAGACCCCTGGGAACGGGAAGGAGATGGTCAGGGAATTCAATGTGGATGGGGGTGGGATTGGCAGGAAGGTAGGGAATATGGACGTTCACCAGGACATCCTGGAAAGACAAGGGTTCGGGTTGGTGAGTGACAATGGGAAGGTAGAAGGTGATCTTCTACCAGGGGGAAAGGAAATAGTTGACAGGGGTAGGGGAAAGGACGAGGGAGCTGATCAAAAACTTCACTATGACCATGTTTGTCGGAATTGAAAGTGAGCGGAGCCTAGTGTTGGGAGGGCGCAGGTGCTGTATGGCAGTGTGATCAGTGTTTGGGTGGAGCTGCAGGTCAGCTCAGATGGACAACTGAAAACAAACCCCAACAGGCAGCATTGAAAATGCTCAGGACAGTAAGGTGAATGTGATAAAGAAAGTTTCTGCATGAGAGTGCTTGCACAAGGCTCCAAAAGGCCCTGCCACATATACTTCTCCCTCTGGAATCACTCGTGGTTCAACTGCATGTAGCAGAACTGCAAATGGGGGGGAGGAATGCAGTGAGAGGAATCGCAAAGCCTGTCAGTGAAACTGAAAGGCAACGTTACACATTGTTCAGTGAAAGGGAATATATTTTCAAGTAAAGTGACAAGATGCGTTCACCCATGCAACCACTTGTGATCAGAATTTCTTAACTTTTCTAGCCCTACCACTTCTTCCAGGTGCTGCCCTGACAGCTGCACCAGGGGTGGTGACAGCCTGTGCAATTATTGGCCCTGTTGACTTTGGCATGCGTCCTCTTGGGAGCTGAGCCCTTGAGGGCCACAGCTTGCTTTGGCTGCCTCCTGTGAGCCAGCTGTTCCCTCTGCGGTGACAGAGGATGAGGTTGAGGGGCTCACAGGTAAAAGGGACTCGGAGGGAGCGGACAGCCTCTGAAATTCCTGAGTGGATGACCCAGGGGTGTTCAGCTGCTGCTCCTCCTCCTTTCTAGTGCCTGAGGGCCCTGGCCTGATTCCTTGATGGGGAAGGAGCACCAGGAGGGACATCAAGGTGCCCCGTTTCCCTCTCACGTTGCCTGTGCAGGAACTTACCATTGGCTGTCATGATGGAGTACAGGTCTACGCATATCTACACCATCTGCTTGACCAGGGTCTCCATGGCGTCCGCCATCCTTCCCATGGAGACCTCCATTAACACACATGTGGGCACCACTTCATTAGAGAGCAGGCGGATGCACTCATGTGCCACTCTGTTGAGGGCTTCCAATAGCTCTGCGTGATGTTCCCCGCCTTCTGCTGACTCTCCAGTTTGAGTTGAAAGGCCGAATCCAGAGGCTCGTCATCTGCCATGGACCTCACTGTTGCCCCTTCCCCAGCAATCCTGAGTGCCTGAGAGCTTGGCTGAATCTGCATGCTTCTGCTGTGGACATGTGTCCATGCGGTGACCACCAGATGGTCAACCTGAGCCTACTCTAAATCTCGGTCCCACCAAGGTGTGTCTCTCTATGCTTGTGGAAGGTATGGGTAAGCACTGTGATCGGCCTTCCAGGCTGCTTATTTCCAGTTCTTTCCAGCTCTTGAGGAGGTGTCCTCTTTTTCTGGAGGTGAGGGCCTGGATGGAGCTGAGGGACTGGCTGGCTGCGGGTGTTGGTCGTTTGTCAGAGCTCCCTGTGAACCAAAGTAGTGATAATTAGTGCATGGCAGCAGAGTCAAAAGCAGGAGAGAGAGCACTCAGAGTTACGTTGAGAGAGGGATGATGTGGTACAGGATGGTAGTTCACCGCCGACCTCAATGTTGCCGCAGGCACAGTCCATGGCCTCACCAGTCAGTGTGATGGCACACTCCTCAAAGTGAGTGAGGGGCCTAATGTGGGCCACTCCACCCCGGTCTGGGACCTTTCACTGCTAATGTGAGCAGGCTTCTCCTGCATGGAAACAGGTGGAGAGATTGTGAGTAGGATGCATGGCACTGCATGGAATGTTTGTGTGGTGAGCAAAGCCATGAGTGGGATGAGGATGCGAGCTCCAGAGGATATGAGCCTGATGGAGATGTGAGGGTGTGTGTGAGAGTTATTGGTGTTGTCCCTTGAGGTGTGAAGACCCCTGTGGATGTGTGATGGGTTTGTGAGTTGAGAGTGATCAGGTAGTTGACTTACCTGCTCGGAACAGATGAGAGCATTCATCCTCTTCCCGCATTGGATGTCTTACCTCCTCTGCGCTCCACTGGCGCTGATCACCACTGCCCTCACCTCTCAGGCCAGACTGGTGGCTCTGGTGGACCTCCTGTGGCCAGAGCGGAGGTAGAGGACATCACAACGCTTTCCACTATGTCCAGCAGGCACCCCAGGGAGGCGCCACTAAATTTGGGGTTTGCAGTCTACTTTGCTTTCAGGGCCATCTGTTGTCTGGAGCAGTCCTGGTCTGGAGACATGAAGTAGGCTGTGCTCTGGTGTGCATTAAATATGGCGCCTGGAGCAAAGAAATGCTGAGGTCATGGCATGGCAGGCAAGTCCAAGCTCTCCCGCCAGCAATCCAGCGTGTTTCCCATGAATGCATTATTAATGAGATGGGACGCGCTAGGAAGAGGACGATATGGCACAAAAATCTGCTACTGCGGGCAGTGGTTAAAATGTTTTTTCTCATGCTCACTACCACTCAGTGTAAATCTGGGATGATTCCACCCAAAGCAAAAAAAAAACAGAAACGAGAAAGTGGATAGGAAAATGTGAATGAGTAAAGCAAATTTGCATTCATGCACCACCTTGCATGACCTCAGGACATCCAAAAGCACTTTACAGCCAATTAAGAGCTTTTTGACGTGTAGTCACTGTTGTTACTCTCTGAATCTATTTCATGTCCAGCCAGATTCTACAGATTCCAGCAGTGAAATAATAACTAGGTAACCTCTCTTTGGTTGAGGGATAAATATTGGGCAAGATGCTGTGGAGAACTCCCTGCTTTTCTTTAAATTAGTGCCATTGGGTCTTTAAGTCCACCTCAGAGGGCAGACTGGATTAAATGCTTCATCCAAAGGGCAACAATGCAACACTCCCTCTCAGCCTTGATTAAGCATTCAAGACTCTGGAGTGGGAGTGAGAACCCATAATCTTCTGATTCAGAAATGTGAGTGCTACCACTGAGCCAAAGCTGGGAGATAAAGAGTCAATAGCACAGGCTTTATTACATGCCTCCTCTACACTGGAGAGACCAAACGCAGGTTGTGTGACCGCTTTGCAGAACATCTCCAGTTTGTCCACAAGCATGACCCAGATCTTCTTGTCGCTTGCCATTTCAACACATCCTGCTCTCATGCCCACATGTCCGTCCTTAGCCTGCTGCAATGTTCCAGTGAAGCCCAAAGCAAACTGGAGGAACAGCACCTCATCTTCGAATTGGGCACTTTACAGCCTTCCGGACTTAACATTGAGTTCAACAACTTCAGACCATGAACTCTCTCCTCTATCCTCACCCCTTTTTTAATCCCCTTTTTTCTACATTCGTTTTTATTTTTTATCCATTTTATTTTTATTTTTATTCATTTATCCATGGTTTTACCCCCTTTTTATCTCCCCTTCTATCCCATTTTCTATCTCCCCAACCCATTCCCAAAAGGGCTGTCTGTTACTTGTTCCATGTTGTTCTTCCACACAATGCTACCCTTATTCTGCTATTATCACACTCTGCTTTCTTATCTATAGGCCACTATAAGCACCTTTTTTAGCCCTTACCACTATCATTAACACTACCTTTGTCCTTCAGTTCATGACATCTTTGCCAATCTCTCCTTTGTCCCCACCTATCGCTGGCCTTCTTTCCAGCTTCACCTGCTCCACCACCCTTAAACAGAATAAACTTCATCACATTTCCACTTCTCCTCAGCTCTGAAGGAGGATTGTACTGACTCAAAATGTTAACTCTGTTTCTCCCTCCACAGATGCTGCCAGACCTACTGGGTTTTCCAGCATTTTCTGTTTTTGTTTCAGATTTCCAGCATCCGCAGTATTTTGCTTTTATTTATTACGTGTTGCATTGGTTTTTGAAATTTACTTATTTCAGACATATGGTGAGCATTTCCACAACACCCAGTATAAAAAATTGAAATGGCTGTGACAATGCAATTTTTGACCAATATATTTTATTCTCCAATAGTAGAATCCAAAGGAGTAATTGCACAATAGAAGACAAAATCCTGATTGTCAATGACATTGCTAATGCTTTACAACCAGAGAAAGAGAGGGGCCAGGTGACTTTAAATACTAATTTAATAAGAAGAGGAAATCACTGAGGACTTATTTGGAACTGACACTCATCAGGAATGCAGCAATGAACAAACAAGCTCATGGGCAATGGAGAAAATGAAGGGAATATCAATGAAATTAAGAGACTAGAGAAGGATATTTGAATATTTGACAATTTCACTCAACCAGGATTAGTTCTGTTATCAGCAATTTGACTCAAATGTTGCCATAAACACTTTAATTATGAAACATGGTTCATCTGCATGGACTAAGAACATTATGGAAAATTGGTGCTTTTTAAAAGACACTGGGTGAAATTTTCCGTGCCCGCTGGCATGTTTGGTGGTGTGAATAGACAACATGGCGGGAATGCCAAAAATTGGTTTCACGACATTGCAAAACTTGGTTGCAATTGTCCACTCCACTGACGTTGGTGGGCTGCGTTTCTTGCCATTGTACATCGGGAACCTCGTTGCAATACATCAGCATATCATTATAAGCCCAGCCTGCCAGAATCATTCCCCCACACTGGATCATCCAAGCACGTCAGCGTGATTGCACACTGATATGTTTCACAGCAGCTTATATAAGGCGTGCACTTGGTGGACTGCACTTTGAGGGGAACTTGGAGGAGAGTTGGTCAGCACTCACCAGGGTTGCCTGTTGGACTTCAAGGTTGAGGCGACTTGGGGGGCGAGTAAAGGGTTGCACTGCGGTTGATAGTAGAGCACAAGCACGTGCAGGGTGAGAAGGAGATAAGTGGCCACACATCAGGGAAAGCTTGTATGAAGTGACCCACTCCTCAGCAGCTGAGACAGTTCAGCAGCCACATTGACATGCTTGGAGTTGGGTTTCTAGGTTATCTGTCTACTCAAGCAACGCAGAGGCATGAAAGTGCCACCAAATGCTCCTGAACTTTTCACCTCCTCGGCACAGGCTGCAAGTTAATTAGTATTTTAGTGGACTGCAGAACAGTTGGACAACTGCGCACATTGTACAATCTCCTTGCTAAAGCTGGCCATGGAGCAGCCACCGGTGGAGATGCTTACAGGCCCTTGCAAAGTCAGCATCCCAGTTAGGACCAGTCTCCCCTATGGTTCAAGCTAACAGTGCAGATTTTCAGTGTGGGTTAGGAGAATGCCTGTGCCTGAGCTGAGAGCACAACATGCAGTCCAGTGGCTCATGCTTCCATCAGTCAGTCAGGTGGAGTGGGGTGGATCTGGGTGGGGTTTCAGGCAGCCATGCAGTATCCAAGTGGTGACCAGCACTCATTAAGGGGCCTTCAGCTTAACCAAGACAGATTCTTAGTAAGCCCATGCTAATCCATGCATCTGTCTCTTCTATCCTACAGGAGAACATCAGGAGCATGGATCCCGGTGAACTGCCTGTATGCCTCGTGGCTTACAGAGAGCAGAGACAATGGAGAAGAGAGCGATGGAGGCACCTGGCTGGGCCGAGGGAAAAGCAGCACCCTCAGGAAGAAGGGGCAGATGGGGCTGCCACGAATGATGCAGAAGAAGAAGTGTCGCTTGTTGGCACCTAGCTAGACCCAGGGTCAAAAGACATCACCGTTCATTCCTACAGATGACCGAGAACAAGTGTCACTGAAGGCTACACATGACAAAGGATCTGGTCGGTCACATCTTTCAACTGCTTCAGGATTTGGCGACCCAGGGGCATGGAGGGCATCCACTGCCAGTGGCTGTGAAAGTGATTGTGGTCCTCAACATTGATGCCACTAGCTCCCTTTGGGGCTCCACAGGTGATCCCTGTAGGATAACGCAAGCCTCCACCCGCAAGTGCATCCCCGAGGTCATGGATGCCATCTTTGCGAGGGCACACAAATTTATGTATTTCGCCCAGGACCAGGAAGCCAGGATGCAAGAGTGCTGGGATTTGCCCAGATCTCCAGTTTCCACAGGTGCAGGGTGCCATTGACTGTACTCCATTAGTGCTCAGATCTCCGTCGCAACAAGGAGTCAACTATATCAACCGCAAGGCCTTCCACTCGCTGAATGTTCAGCTGGTGTGCGACCATCACAAATGCATCCTACAGATCTGTGCACTGTCCCCAAGGACTATCCATGACGCCTACATCTTTAACAAGTCTCAGATCCCTGACATCTTCCAGGTTCCACAGTGGCTGCAGGGATGGCTCCTTGGGGACAAGGGTCACCTTCAGAGGACGTGGCTGATGACACCCGTGCAGCGGCTTCAGACTTCAGCAGAGCGATGGTGTAACGGGGCTCATGCTGCAACTTGCACCTTGGTGGAGCAAACCATCGGGATGCTGAAAATGAGGTTTCCGTGACTAGACCAGTCTGGTGGAGCCCTGCAATACAGCCCGCAGAGGGTGTCACGTATCACCATCGTCTGCTGTGCCCTTTACAACCTGGTGATGCAACGTGGAGAGGAGCTGGCTGAGGGGGAGATTGAGGAGCTGGAGGTCTCCTCCGATGAGGAGGACAACGATGGTGATGAGGGCGAGGAGTTCCTGAAAGGCAACGATGAAGGCAAGGCAAGCCCTCATAGCTGCTAGATTTATGGATGATGATGACATGCAGTGAGGAGAAACCATAAATCCTCATATTGCATCTGTAAATATTTGACTCCAGTCTGGCTTATGACAGTGCAGATACCCTCTGAGAGAATGCTCCTGTCGTGGAGATAAATTGGAGGCCCTAATAGTTGCTCAATGCCAGGAGAATGATGATGACATGCAGTGAGAACACTCTGTAGATCTTCACATAGACTCTGAGAATGTCTGACTCCTGTCTGGCCGAGAGCAGTTTGCTTCTGCTCGTGATCAGGGTCGTATTGTGGAAATGCAGCCGCGAAACATTAAATGCAGCTGATCTTTTGTCAGCCTTCAGAAGCTGTCTCCTTCAGGAGCACAGCATCACTGGTCACAGATGCTGAAGAGATGGGAGCCAGCCCCACATTAAGGGTGCTGAGAGAATGATGGAACTCTGTGTCGCCTGCCCACGACATTCTGGCAGCAATGACAAGCACCATCGAGGTACAGGCATGACTTATGTGTCCAGGGAATGTGAGACCGGACCATCGCTGTGGTCTGAAGGCTGCACAAAGCACAGAGGTGAGGCCCTGGACTGAGACACCAGCGTTTATCTTGTACAGGAACTAAGGTTTCACATCTGAGTGACAGGAACACTGCTCATCAGAACAAGGAGCCATAGGCAGGGAGAAATTCTTGGGAGTTTATTTATAATAATGAACATTATGTACACGTGATTAACACCCAGGCCCAGGCTGTGCAACTACATTTTCTGAACCTTCCTAACCCTGCTGCTACATCTTGATGTTCTCCCAAAATCCACAGTGGAGATGGAGGCAGCCTGCTGACTGCTATGCCCTGTCTGTGATGGTCTTGGTGGGCGTCCACTCGAGGGCCGAGACCTGGAGGGCCCTGGCCTGCTTTTGGGGTCCTGCTGTGTGGCAGTGGCACCCTCCTAGGCTTGTGGAGCTGGAACTGCTGGGGATTTGGATGAGCCGGTCACTCCCAGAGTCACCTGGGTGGATAGCCCCAGTCTGTCGAGCTACTTGTCTCCCTCTGTATGGGTGCCCAACAGCCACTGGCTGACTCCTTGAGGAGAAGGGGTAGCTGGAGTGAGATCAATCTGCCCCATACCCCTCTCACATACACACTGTTGCAGCCAACTATGGCAGCAGCGATGGAGCTCAGCCTGTGCAGCAGAGCAGGATTGATGTCCTGGACCAAGGTTTCTATGGTGGTCATGTTGACCTCGGTGCATTGGCATGCTGATGCTATCACCTCAAACTGAAGGTGGATGGACTCCTCCATCAAGCCTTGCAACCTGAGGAGTGCAGCGGCCATCCCTTCCTGATGTTCCCGAGCTTGCCTTTGCAGCTCCAGCAACTGAAGTATTACTGAGTCCAGAGGCTCATCATCTGACTAGGACTCAGCAGATTTCTGGTCTCCAGCAGTCCTGGAGATCTGGGAAGTCCCTGCTAACACCTGCTGCGGATCTGCCAATGCGATGTGCTCACCAGATTGTGATCCTAAGGTTACTCTAAAGCCAGGTCTCACCAAGGTGTGTGTTTCTGCGCTGGTGGAGGGTGCGGGTGAGTGCTGTGAAGTGTCATCAATGAAGGGGCCTTCAGATTCCTCTTCAGAGGTATCTTTGGGGCTTGATTGGAGGCCCTGGGTTATGGACTCTGTCAGCTGTTTCCCAGATGTGTCTGCGAAAGCAAGGAGAGATAATTAGTGCATGGCAGGGGACTGCTGAACAGGGGAAGTGACTCAGAGCATGGTTGTCTGATGGATGTTGCACTGCTGGATCCTCACTTGGTACAGCACCGCTGACCTCACTGTGAGTACAGGAATGGTCCAAACCTTCACCGCCCAGCTAGATGGCTCTGTTTTCAAGGTGAGGACCTTGATTTCAAGCATTCCTCCACCGGTCTCGGACCTCTCCCTCTTGTTTTGTGCAGACTTGTCCTACATGAATACAGATGGGGAGAATGTAAGCAGGATGCCTACCAAGCCAGATGATAAGTATACCTGGCATGTGTGGGTAGTCCCACGGATGGGATGAGGACAATGAAAGTGTGTGGGAGAGAGTGAATGGTGATTTCGCTTGAACTGGCAGTGAGTGAGGGCCCTGTGGATGTGTAATAGGTTTGTGATTGCGTGAGTTCGAAGTGATGAGAAGGGTGACTTACCCTGGCAGAATGAAAGAGATCATTCATCCTCTTGCAGCAATAGGTGGCTGTCCTCTTTTAAAGGATGTTGGCACTGACCATGCTGCCACTGACTCCCAAGCCTGATTGGTGATGTTGCTGTCCCTTCTGTGGCCAGAGCGGGGTTAGAGGACATCACAGGGGGCCTCCATGGCTTCCAAAGGGCACTCTCGAGGGACAAGTCACAAAAACGGGGGGACTGCAGTGTTCTTGCCTTTTGCTGCCATGTCTTCTGTGCAGCAGTCCTAGGCTGGAAGCACTGAGCAGTTTATGCATGGCTGTGCTTTAAATATGACACCCGGCATGATGAAGCAGTGAGGTAATGATGGTGCGGCAGGTGCATAAGAGCCTGCCCGCCATCGAAACGGTATTTCCCAGGAATCCATGATTAATGAGGCGGGATTGAGATGATACGGCGTGAAATCTAACCATATCGACTGGCAGGACAGACAATCTTTTTTCCGCCTGGTAACTCACTTAATGCAAATTTGGGACAATTCCACCCACTATCCCTTAAAGAGTATTAATGCAAGGGCTCTGTTCCTGGAAAATACAGCATTTCACATGAAAAGATAATTAAGCAGTTTTAAAAAAGCTGGAAACTTCTTCACCCTGGTGGTCAGTTCCCAAAAGTGTCACATGGTGCTTGAAAAAAAAACATGTCTTTAAAGAACCCTAATGCAATGTAAATCTTGTTCACCAGTTAATTTCTGAAGAGAATTGAAATGACTCAAAAGCTGTTGGTTTCTTTGCACCATCCTACAACTGCAGCATGGATCGTGTTCATTGGCATATGAATAAGCAAATTAAAATAACCCATTGTGGTACTTGTGGGCTTTACAGTTGTCATGAGCAGTTTTTTTTTTCACACTGATACTTGTTTTGTTGTGTGGTCGGGTCTAAATGGGGGTTTTGGGGATTGTCTACTCTCCCAAAGAATGCTGCTCCAGTCTGTAGTTTCTCAAAAACATTACTCTTTATTTACAGCAAATGCTTACACATTTTGGGTCTATATACCAGGTTGGAGCTCCTCCTCCATCTAGGTCGCTCTTACTTCTTGGTCATGTGATCAATATCAGAGCATCATGTATGCTTCACTTATTAACCCTTTATTCTATATCTCCCCACCGACCCATCCACAAATCTTTATCCCTATCATGCTTAAACCCTCCTACAATATTCACATCTGAAACACACTTCTGCTGCCTCAGTTGTGGACAGTATCTTGCTTACTGCTCTATTTCACTCTGGTTTAATTCTCTCCTGGATTTATTTCTCCCTTATTAATTCATATTAGTTTAATTTTACTGCTCTCTTCTCTGTTAGCATTGGCTTCTGGTCACCCACCAGGAGCAACCTGCCAATCGGAGGGCTGGCAGCTCATCAATCTCAGCATTGCCATCGGGAAGGGTGGCCAATGCTGGGACTGCACCTAGAGGACATCATGGAAGGATGCCAACCTCCCAACCAGGTAACTGGAGCTTGGGGGCACCGGGACCAGTCAGGCAGGCCCCATTGAAGGGGGTGGAGTTGGTGAGGGTAGATGGTGTCATGGAGGTGGCACTCTTTGGAGGTGGCTCTATTGTCACTGTTGCTACCTGGGGGAGTGTCCTCTGTGCCCCAAAGAATGTCCGGATAGGAGGCCAGGCCCTACCCAGAGTCTACTGGGTAGTCTTCTCACATGGTGGAGGGCTTATCCACCAAGGATAAAATGCCAGTGATAGCGGGAAGGGGCTCTTAATTGTCCACTTGACTGGCTTGGTCTCTGGTTGGGAAGGATATACTTCACAATCCCACTGCTGGCAAAATGCCATGGCACTGGGGAGGACGTGAGTGTGCCGCTTCCCTCGCCATTTTACAGGCCCCCTGACTTCTAGTCTGTCTGCAGACTGTTGGTAAAATCTAGCCTTATGACTCTGTGTATTTTTATGAGTTAACCCCACACAATAAAACAAAGTGGAGTTTTTTTGAAAACTTTATAAAGAGAAACCTGAGTGTAATACCATTGTGGGAGCAAGGTATGGATTGGTTCAAAAACAAGAATAGATGGATAAAAGGCTAACTCCTCAGGCATACCAAGCTTGATCGTACAACCATCACTGTTGGTACCCCTGTGCCCCAACAGAGATTGGATACAATGAAGACAATGAAGAAATCAAGATCCTCATTAAGCAATGAGGATGATCACATGTGAGAGTACTTTCCTTTTGTCATTGACATCTTTAACAACTGGTGATTCAGTGTGTTTTCTACTCAACACCCTAATCTCCATGTTAAAATAGCATATTCTTGCTTTAGTTTGGTGCTGCCTTGCACTTTGCAAAGCTTCTTTCAAACTTCCTTGCAGCTCTGCAGTGCAATAACTTTGATGCAGCTGAAGATGTACAATTGTGACCTTTGAATTTGTTGCAAGTTTGTACACCTCTCTTTCATACAAAATTTTGATTTTTACTGAAACTTGAGTAATCTGTTTCTCCTGATCCTAGTCAGTGAAGGCAGCTTCCCTAAAACTTCACAGTTCAATTATTTTTTTCTACTCTCCACAGTTGAATATTAGAAATGACCCTCCATTACACCTGCAATTTTTCCAATGGTTTTAAAAGTTTCCTTGAAAGCACAACAAAAAAGTGCTGTCTTGACAATCTAATGCATTTAGAAAATTGCCATTACTGTTGTTTCACAAGGAAGTGAAGTGAGATGGATGACTGGATGTCTCCTGGGACTAGGCCAAAAGCCTGCATGAGAGGGACCCTGAACATCATGCTGCTGCAGCTTCAGAAGAACAACATTTCCTTTTCAGTACTTCAGCTGTAAACATAAAAGAGTTACTCAAATGTGGAGCCTGAAGCACAAAGGATTTTTGTCAAAATAATTAATTTGAGTTTGTATCTGAATAATAGAAGTCCAAGTGGAAAAGAAAATGCTTCAGTCTAACTGCTCCATACTACCAACAGCCCCAACTGATTTAAGCATCGTTAAATTTTGTAGGATCATATTTTATTGTAAACATTTGTAGACTACAATGATTTAGGTGGAATATCAACAGGGTTCTCTTGTAGGAAATTGATACCAGAGATGTTAGATTTCTATACTGCTGTGTCAAATGGTCTTTTAATATAAGAATCTGGATCTCTTGAGTGCAATCAATGAAAAATGCAGCTTATAGTACAGCTGTACAGATTTTTACAGGAACAGGATTGCACTATGAAAAGTTGGTAGCAGCAAATTTGGGTTTCTGTTCATTATATTCAAATGGCTCACAGGTCTTGCGGCCATTTTCTGTCTCATTTTTTAAAAGGTATTCTTTCTGGGGATGTGGGCACCACTGGCTAAGCCATCATTTGTTGACCATCCCTAATTGCTCCCGAGAAGGTGGAGGGAGTAAATGTTTAAGGTGTTGGATGGGGCGCCAATCAAGCAGGCAGCTTTGGTCTGGATGAATTTGAGCTTCTTGAGTGTTGTTAGAGTTGCATTCATCCAGGTAAGTGGAGAGTATTCCTTCATACTCCTGACTCACCTCAGAATTCCAAACCTCTGACCTCTTCTTGCAGCCATTGTATTTATATGGCTGGTCCAGTTAAGTTACTGGTCAATAATAACTTGCAGGATGTTGATTGTGGGAGATTCAACAATGGTAATTTGTTGAAAGTTAAAGTGAAATGGTTAGATTCTCTCTTGTTGGAGAAGGTCCTTGCCTGATAAATGGTGTGACATGAATAATGCTTGCCACTAATCAGCTCAAGCCTGAATATTGCCATGTCTTGTTGCAGATGGACACGGACTGTTTCAGTTTCATTTCTGCCCAGAAATGAGTGTAATGTAAGGCTGAATTTTTCCAAGGAGGCTGAATTCCTGCTGCTGGTGCTGAAATCAAAGGGCTCCCACTTGACACCTTGCCCAATATATTGCCAGTATTTCATCTCAGAGCCCATCTACAAAGGGGTGCGAAAATTCAGCTTAGTGGCCTGTAGTTAGTAGTCAGTAGTATGGAGATAGGGCTTGATGTGAAAGCACGTGAGTAGCTGCTGAGTACCTTTGTAAATAAACATAATGCTTACCATTTAAGAAGTGTCTGCTGATCAACTCTATCTTTGATACCAACCTGACCATCCCACGACAAGCATGCAATTGGCATCTACAAGTCTTAATAAACTGGTGATGAGGATAAAGCAAGAATAAAGCAAAGATGCAACAAACTGGTGTCGAGGGTAAAATAAGTTAATGGAAGAAATCAAGAGAAATGGAATTGGGCTGTACCTAGCACAATAATTGAAAGTAGGAGTCCGTTCAAATTGTCGAAGCAGTCCCCTCACCAAATGCAACAAATCAGAAGAATTGATACTTCCAATCCAGCCATGAAGAATTGGTTTCATTATATTGAATGCCTCACTTTCTTTTTCCAAGCAAACGAGATTCCGGGTAAGAGAAGAGGCGAGCAATCCTCTTATCTACATGTGGGAATAAAGCCTATGGCTTGATTCGATGTTTGATGGCACCTAGTGCCCCAGATTTGAAAAATTTTGATGAATTGGTAGACGTTTTGAAGGGTCATTACCAACCAAAACCTTCAGTAACAATGCAACAGTCCAAGTTTAACTCGAGAAATAGAGCCCCAGGTGCTTGTTATGTGGCAAGCTTGAAACAGTCAATGGAACATTGTGAGTTTGGTATATCTCTAAACAACATGCTCAGAGATCATTTAGTGTGTGGTGTGAATGGGGACACAATTCAGAAGAGGTTACTGTCCGAAACAAATTTGGATTGTAAGAAGGCGCTAGAGATAACACTGGCGATGGAAAGCACTGTAAAGGATTCAAAAGCCATATAGGAAGCACAAAATGGTGCCATCCTCCATATTGGGTGGGAAAACCCAGCCAAAAGGGGCATGAAAATGCAAGGCTCTGCTGAGAGGCTGAAATCAGCCATCACTAAAAGAAAACTAAAAAGAAATGACCTAGTGGTGAAAACAAGGAATAATTGCAATAGAGGTGGAAACAAGCAATCTTAAAGCGGTTGGCAGTTTTAAAAAATCGAATATTTTTATTGTCATGAGACAGTGCAAGGAAAGAATCAGGCAGACTTTCAACAAAAGCAAAAACCCCGTGAGACTTACAATGAAGAAGAGCCTAAAGCAACAAATTCAGATATGTATTTGTTGTTTAATTTGAAGGTTGGAAAGACAGAACCAATATATGTAACAGTGAAGGTAAATGGCAGACCTGTTAGAATGGAAGGGGATACAGGAGCTTCTACTAGAGTAATTGGGGAACATACCTTTAGATGGCTGAATAATAGAGAACATCAATTAAATTTAGAAGAAGCTGATTCTAAATTAAAAACATACACGGGTGAAGACATCCAAGTCAAAGGCATAAGCAGAGTTATCTTCCATTACGGAAGCCAATCAGCAAAGCTACCAGTGTTGGTATTCGGAGGCAGAAGACCAAGCCTCCTAGGGTGAAACTGGCTGAGGGAAATCAACTTTGATTTGACATTGAGATTCCGAAAGGAAGCTGGAAGCATTCCTATTTTGGAAAAGCAGTGTGTAAGGACTCAACAACCTGAAGAAATGCAGGATGTCTTAAGCCAAAACAAGAATAGCAGAAGGAGCTCAAAGAGACCATGCTTAATGACAGAGTTTGAGGCAAGGTGAGCAACCTTTGAAAGAAAAAGAAAACCTGCTGAAAGACCTTCACACGCTGCAAGATTCCCTCAGGTCTAAGTTTGTACCTCTGGAAAAGTATGAAAAGAAACAGAGAAAATTCAGCACTTCTCTGAATAAACTAAAGAATGAGTTGGCAGAGAAGACACAATAGTGTTCAATTTTCCAGGAGGCAGCAAACAAATACAAAAAAGAATTGGAAGAGCTAAAGAATCAGCTAAATGAAACCAAAGAGGCTTTGCTCGCAAAAGTTGCAGAATTTTCCAAGAAGCAGACAGATAATGAAATTCTGGGAGACTCAACCAATGAGCTCAGTCAAGTCGAACTCACATCTGAAAGTAGTCTGGCCAATATTGAAGTCGAAAAGAAGGCCGAGTTTACAGTCAGCGCTGGAAAGAAGAAGGCACTTAGAAAGAAGACACAGGGCAGAACTTTACCATCAGCGAACGGAGGGCGGGGCCTGCTCGCCAATGCATAAAATAACATAGGATGACGTTGGGCTGAACCCCTGATGTGACCCCGCCCCATTTAAATTTTCAGGAAGGCAGGGTCGCAGCAAAATCAGCTGCGGGCCCGCCGACCTGTCAATGGCCACTTGAGGCCATTGACAGGATCAATTAAGCAACGAAAGGGCCTGCCCATTCAACCTTAAGGTTGGTGGGTCGGCCATGAGTCCCGGCGGCAACTAGAAAAAACATGAAACCTCATCCAGCAGTGGGATGAGGTTTCATGTAGGGTTTTAAAAATTGTAATAAAGTTGTTATGGAAATTATGAACATGTCCCAACTCATGTGCCATTGTCACATGAGGGGACATGTAAGGGATTTTTCTTTTCTCTATTTTTAATATTTTCAAAAGTCAAGGTGATCTCCCTGAGGCTGCACTTAGATTTTAGGGACTCCCCCCACCTGCACAGAGAGCGCATAGCGCTTCCCAGTGGACGTCACGCTGGGTGGGCCTTAATTGGCCCGCTCACGTAAAATGGCAGTGCGGCCCCGATTGCTGGTGGCGATCGGCTCTGCGTCCATCCGTGATTGGGTCAGGTCCGCCCATCCAACAATCAGAAAATTCAGCCCACAGAAACACAATCAAGGCTTTAATTCTGGCAGCATACAAGTGTACTTATGTACATATGCTTGGAAATCAAATTGCAAACGCCAATGCACTTATTCGTTTGTTTTTACAAGAAACTGATGAGGATGTCCCAATTCCACAAGAACTTGTTTTCAGTGTTAAAGTTCTTAGATTCCTCACCAGTATAAAGTAGACAGATCAGAAACTGGACAAGTCGGGACCCAGTCCTATCTCAAGTACGAGAAAAAGTGCTTCATGGTTGGTTACAAGAGCCTGTATCTGACAAAATGAAACTATACTTTAACAGAAGGCATAAAATAGCCAGCCAGGATGGTGTCTTATGGTGGGGAGCATGAGTGATAGTTCCTCCAAAGGGAAGAAAACCATTGTTAATTGAGCTACACAGTGCACATCCAGGTATTTCCCGAATGAAGGCCATAGCACGCAGCTATCTATGGTGGCCAGGGATGGATGGAGAAATTGAGAGCTTAGTGAAGAATTGTCTGCAGTGTCAGCAACTGCAAAAGTTACCTTCAACAGCTCCATTGCATCCTTGGGAGTGGCCAGGAAGGCCATGGGAGTGATTACATATTGATTATGTGGGACCTTTCATGGGAACAATATTTCTGCTCATTGTTGATGCCCACTCAAAATGGATGGACATATATGAGGCGTGTTCTGCTACAATTGAGAAGCAATATCAAAGTTTTGACATTAATGGGCTACCAGAGATAGTCGTTTCTGATAACGGCACAGCATATATGAGTGCTGAGTTTCAATGGTTTACCAACCTCAACGGCATCACTCATGTAAAAACTTCATTGTACCACCCTTCCTCAAATGGACTGGCCGAAGGGCAGTTCAAATGTTCAAGTCAGACATGAAAGAGTTGACTGGAGATTCATTAGCAACCAAGCTAGCACGCTTTCTTTTTCATTATAGGACCACCCCTCACACGACAACAGAGGCTGAATCTTCGGCTCGGTGAGCGGGGGTGGGCCCCATTCGCTGAGGCGTAAAATGATGCGGGGTGACGTTGGGTGAGCGTCATTTAGATTTTCAGTTTGGTGAGCGTGCAGCAGAGTCAGCTGCGTGCCCGCAGAACTATCAACAGCCTATTAAGGCTATTTAGCTAACAATTAAAATAATTAACAGAGCTGCCCATCCAACCTTAAGTTTGGTCGGCAGGCGAAGGGTCCAGGCGACCTCTGCATTTTTCGTGGAAGCTCATCCACGGGCAGGATGAGGTTTCATGAATGATTTTAAATTTTCTCCAAAAACTTTGTTGAAATGAATGCCCGTGTCCCAGCTCATGCGACAGTTTCACATGAGGGGACATGTCATAAGAATTTTTTCAACACTTTATTGAACTGTTAAAGCTTAAAACTAATCTCCCTGAGGCATCTCTGTGCATCCCACACAACCCCCTCCCACCACCACCATCACCAACACCACCACCACCACCACCACCACCACCCCCCACCTCGGGTGTCCATATCAGGACGGGATTGAGCTTAATAACACCGAATTTAGGAAGGAAGGTGGAAAGGAGTCAGGTAAGGCAGAACACTAGATATGACTGGCATAGTTGCGAGAGGAAATTTACCGTGGGAGAGATGGTATATGTGAACTTTGGAGAAGGATCAAAGTGGTTACCAGGCGAAATAAGTGCAGTAATTAGACCTCTATCTTACCACATGAAGG
The DNA here is from genome assembly GCF_017639515.1 of Carcharodon carcharias. NCBI lineage: Eukaryota > Metazoa > Chordata > Chondrichthyes > Lamniformes > Lamnidae > Carcharodon > Carcharodon carcharias. The sequence continues at coordinate 134,345,718 of NC_054474.1, read as the reverse complement.
TGGAAGACCGAGTCAAATGGAGGCATATGGATCATCTAAGGAAGAGAGAAACAACTCACTAAGAAATGATACCACCAGTGTTCATGACCAGGTCAACGTTTCCTGTTGAGAGAACTCAACCTAGTACAGAACTGTCTGATGTACCTGCAAGAGTTGAGCGAACAGGTTTGCAGGTACCCACCAGAGAACTCAATGTTCAGACAACTCCAGAAAAGGAGGTTCCTGACAAAGCATCTGAAGTTGTAGAGCTGAGATGTTCTTACACACATAAGTAAACCCCCAGAAAGACTGAATTTGTAAATGTAAATAATTTGCTATGTTAAGAAAAGTGTAATTGTAAATGTAAAATGTGTTTCTGAGTAAAGGGGGAGAGCTGTGGTTACTTATGGGGCAGAATTTTTCCCTTGAGACTAAGTGCTCTCTCAGGGAGATCGGTGAAAGGTTTATAAGCTTCAATAATAGAAAAATAAAAAATTATTAACACGTCCCCTTCATGTGACAATGTCACACGAGATGGGACATGTTAATAAAAAGCACAGAAACTTTATTAAGCTTTTTTAAAACAGACATGAAACCTCATCCTGCCGCTGGATGAGGTTTCATGATTTTTCAGAAGCCCACTGGGGCTCCTGGCCTGCCCGCCAGCCTTAAGGCTGGACCGGCAGGGCCTTTAATTGGTTTAACTACCCTGTCAATGTCCTGGATTAGCCATTGACATGTCAGCGGGTGGACAGCTGATTTCGCTGTCCGCCCGCCTTCCTGAATATTTAAATGGAGCAGGATGATGCCAGGGGTTCCCCCAACGTCATCTTGTGTCATTTTCGCGTCGGCGAGTGGGCCCCACCCCCAGCTCGCCAACGGAAAAATTCTGCCCATAGTTTTATCTAATGTGTAGTATACTTTTAAGGAAGATGTGATAAAGGAAGATCACATGATCTTGTGTAACCAATAGAAGAGCAGCATGGGCTACTTCTGCAATCAGTACTTTGCAGTTAGTAGTCAGTAGTATGGAGATAGGGTTTGATTTGAAAGCACACATAAATAGCTGCTGAGTAATTTTTTAAATAAACATAATGCTTTACATCTAGGAAATGTCTGCTGATCAACTCTAACTATAGTACCAACTCAGCCATCCCACCCCAAATGGGATATACAAGTCTGAACACTGCCCAACATAGATTTCAGGAGTTTCACATTGCAAAGGGAGCCAGTATTAAACTAACAATTCCATAGGGAGAATTTTCCCCCTACTGGGGGGATTGGGCAGGAGCAGGTATTGGTGGGCACACAGCCGATCGCCGCCTGCAATTGGCTGGGCGCCGCCATTTTGCATAGGCAGGCCAATTAAGCTGAGCGCTCCCTGTGCGGGCGTGGGGTGTAGGCAGAGCTGCCTCAGGGAGATTAGTTTGATTTTTAAAAACTTTAATAAAGAAAAGAAAAAATTTAAGACATGTCCCCTCATGTGACAATGTCACATGAGCTGGGACATGCCAATGAATTTTAATTAAAAAATTTATTTAATTTATAAACCCTTCATGAAATCTCATCCCGCCCGTGGATGAAGTTTCATGATAAATGTGAAGGCCGCCTGGGCTCTTCACCCGCCCACCAACCTTAAGGTTGGGCAGGCAGCTCAGTTAATTATTCTAACTGGAATTTAAATAGCCTTAATAGGCCTTTGACAGACCGGCGGGTGCACAGCCGAGTCCACTGCGTGCCTGCTGAACTGAGGATCTGAATGACGCGCGGTGACGTCGGGCGTGTGTCCCGACATCACTGCGCGTCATTTTACACGTTGTCTTGCCCCACTCGCCAGATAGAAGATTCTGGCCCATGACTTGACAGGTCTGAGGGCTTCCTCTAATAAAGCCCAAACAGAATGTAATACAACATTTTGGTTTGCTGCAGACTGCCAAGGAGAGGGAGGGCCATCAGCTACTGGGGAACAGTTGACAGCCACAGGCTCTTCCTTCAAATCCTTCACACCATGACATCTAGACACATGCACAAAAAGGAAATATTACGGCTGCTGGAAATCTGACATAAAAATGGAGGAACGGTTGTAATGAAAGGTTGTCAGACTGAACTCTTAGCTTTACTTTTCTTTCTACAGGAACTGCAGTTCTGTTGAAGGGTCATGAGGACTCGAAACATCAACTCTTTTCTTCTCCGCCGATGCTGCCAGACCTGCTGAGTTTGTCCAGGTAATTCTGTTTTTGTGTTGGAATCACTACTCTGCTCAAACAGGAAGAGAAAAAGACATTCTAGTCTAGGGACTGTATGTATCCAACAGGGAGTAATATTTGGAGGCTAGAATTCTGCCTCAGAAGGGCTTGGATTTATTGTGTGATACACAGTGGGCCACAGAATTTCAATCCCATGCATCCATATGAGTAATATCATCCTCCGCATGAACCAAGTACTGAAAGCTCATGAGCGCACTAACCAGTGCCTGCAACAACTTATCACATTCGCCAATTTCCTGAGTGGTGTCAGCCTATAATAAAACACAGATTGTCCCTCTGGGCTGCAGCAATGTGCCATGTCTCACCCTTTAATGGCAATCCAAGGCACCATTTATAGGTGGAGCACATCTGACATGTACCAATGAAGCCAAATCCCAAAGCATAGCTGATTCGTGTATCTTATGTCTGGGATGGGTGCTCATTCATCCCATTTCAAAATTACATACAAACTATTGACCCTAATGTGGAATGAATTTAAAACAACATTTGTGGTTCAGCACTTACAGACTTCAACTGCAACTGTCATTTGGAAAGATGAAGTAGGCTTCGACAATATTTGTGTTACTCTTAATTTATTATAAAAGAACCATTAGCCAACATGCTTTACCGATGGTATAAAGCAATTGTATAAGATGTATAAATGTTCAGGCAATGTTACTGTTGCATAGATAAATTAATAGTTCATGTTTCAATCGTGAACTTCACCACTGTAATTGGAGTCCTCCCTGGGGCTGCTTTTGGCCTGCAACCTATGACATCAGATGAACAAACTGCAGTGAGATAAGTTACAGAAATCAGCTACCTCCTCAAGTCAACATTACACAAGGGATGCTGAATCAAGTTAGTCATCCAATTTTAAGCTTCTGCTAAATTATCCTATTTGCATGCATCACCTTGTTCTACCTGATTTGCAGCCTGAATTACAACATATCCCTGGAGTCTCAACTGTGATAAATGAATGTTTCCAATATGAATTTATATGACCCTAAACATTTTAAGGATCAAATTTGTATGCAAGAGGCAGTGGACATACTCAACCCTTATGTAGAGGTCAACAGTCAAAATTACCTCAGAAATGATTTTTTTCAACACTTCTATTGCCTGATATTGCATCTAAATTTATGTGAATGCTTAATGTTCTGCTTGTATTGTCTAGTTAGTTATCATGTTCATCATCCTGCATTCGTGCACAATCAGACTTCATGTATAATGTGTTACAAGAACAAAGTGCAAAAGACCTTCAAAGAAATGTCAGTCACTCGCCACTGCAAATGTAAACAGCTGACTGAAATGTGGCATTTTTCAGAACCTGGTTGGGCCCAGAGCTTATATTCCCCTTTTTGAGATGTAGAACTGTTGCCCTCAGGCACTTTAAAACAGATACTAAAATGGTTTGAAATTTATCCACAGCTGAATTCAAAAAACACTTCTCTTACAGTATTAGCATTAATAGCATTACCGTGAATGAGATTAACAACCTGGATATAGAAACGTCTTAATATGGAGACTCTAAATTTCTTAGTAAAAAGATCAACAAAATATCTAATGAATTAATCGTCATTGACGGGTCTAGCAATTGGTCTATAATATTGAGGTTAATTTTGTGAATAATTTATCGAGTCCCAAAGGTTCATCATAAAATTAATGATGTTTGCACTGATTCCAATAGCACTGTTTAATGGATTATATATGTTTTAGTAATTAGCCATAGGTTCACTGGCAACACAGATAAGAAATGCAGTACATTTTTCCCCTTTATTTGAAAGATCAAGTTTCAATGTTTCTATTGTTTTCCTGTTAAAGGTTTAGTGAGATGTGGTTCTGGTGCTGCTGACGAGTCAGGTGGATAATTCTGTGCAGCGCTATAATGAATTTATTTTTAGAGTTATCTCACAGGAACACTCACAAATTTAAATTTTGCTATAGAACATTGAAATATGTTGTTTTGAAGGTATATATGGCAAATGTAGAATTGTATATCCTGCTATATTGAGGATAGGTTAGTTAGAGTGCTTACAACGTAGGCCTAGAAGACTAGAGATTTGAACCCCATGTTGACAGTATGTAAAGCTGAAAAAAATCATTGGTAATTCATGTGCTGGCAGTTTGGTCATTAAAATACCCAACGGTTCACCAGTGTCCTTCAAGAAAGGAAACCTAACAATCCTCCCTGACATAGACCACAGGTCATTAGAAGCCCATGACATTTAGTTGACTCTTAAAGTCCTCTGAACTGGCATGATTAGCCACACAGATCAGGGAAACAAAGGATAAGTATTGGCCATATCCTGAGAACATTTTTTTTTAAATCCCGAGAAAAAGCCAGCACTTTTAAAAAAAAATCTCCATTTCATTAAACCTTACAACACCTGTTTAATTTTTGGTAATGTATGTTTCATGCCTGTCAATTTATATGAAATTGGTTGCTACAGGACCTTAAATCAGACTTATCGAGTTTTAAGGATATAGAGGAGTTTTATGTTTTGATTTTGTTGAGAAAGTTATTAGCATGGTGGGTATTGAAGTATCAATGGATCTTGTCTGTAAGGACTTTGAGGAGACTTTTAATAAGTTTCCAAACAAAAGCTTAATGGCAAAAAAATGAGAGTGGTGTTGTAAGTAAGCTTGTGATATGGGTTGGTAATTGGGTGGGAGGCAGGAAGCAGAGTCCAGATAATAGACTGGCTCTATGATTGTCAGGAAGTGACGAGAGATGATTGCCAGGTATCAGTGAACTGGTCTCAACATTTCACTATATACATTAATGACTAGGATGAAGGAATAGTGAGAGTTGTATATCCCAGTTTGCAGATGATACTAAGTTATGAGGTACAAGGTAAGTTGGGAGCAGGAGGTTACAATGGGAGATGAATTAAGTGACTAGGCAAGATTATGCCAGATGCAATTTAATATAGGAAAGTGTAAGGCCATTCACTCCTGATCTGAGAAATGCAAATTGGGATATTTTCTTTATGGTGGGATACCAGGAACAGCACAAAGATTTAGGTCCTATGTACACAAATTACTAAAATTACTAATCAAAAGCTAGAAGTATCAAGGAAAACTTTTCTTTAGACATTGAATGGTTGATATATAGGATCTGAAATGCACTTCCTGAGAGTGTGGTTCAGGCAGATTCAACTGTCACTTTCATAAGATAATTGGATAATTATCTACAGAAAACATGTGCATGGCTACAAGTAAAGGGTGGGGGAGCGGGACAAACTAGTTGCTCTTATAGAGAGCTGGCATGGACTTGATGGGGCAAATGGCCTCCTTCTGTGATGTAGCTATTCTATGATTCAATGAAAAGGCCAATGGAATGTGGGGGCAGGATTTTCCCATCAGCGAGCGGGGGGTGGGGCCCGGTCACCGACACGTAAAATGACGCGGGATTACGTTGGACGGAATTCCCGATGTCACCGTGCCTCATTTCAATTTTCAGGTGGGCAGGGGCGCAGGAAAATCGGCTGTGCGCCTGCCAACCTGTCAATGGCCAATTGAGGCCATTGACAGAGTCATTGAAGTAATTAGTGGTCCTGCCCGTCCAGCCTTAAGGTTGGCGGGCAGGCCACGAGCCCTGCCAAGCTTCAGAAAAAGCAAGGAACCTCATCCACGGGCAGGATGAGGTTTCATGTAGGTTTTAAAAAATTTAATTAATGTTTTTTAAAAAGTTATGGACATGTCCCAACTCATGTGACAGTGTCACATGAGGGGACATGTCAGGGTTTTTTTTATTTTTAATATTTTTTATTGTAGAGCCGATCTTCCTGAGGCAGCGCTTAGCCTCAGGGAGATAAGTGCGCTATTTCATGCGCAGTTGCGAAAGAGCACACTCTCGGGTTTAGGGAATCCCCCCCGCCCGCACAGGGAACGCATAGCGCTACCGTGCAGACGGAATTGGCCCGCCCACTTAAAATGGCAGCCCACCCCCAATTGGGGGCGCTGATCAGAGGCGTACCTCTTGCACGCCCACACTTCAACTTCCCCCACCGAGGGGGGGAGATCCCTCTTAATGTTTAAAGAGGGTTGGAATTCAAAAGTAAAGAAGCGATGCTTCAGTTTCACAGAACCTTGGTGAGTACTGTGTTCAGTTTTGGATACTGAACCTAAGGAAAGATATTTAGGACTTGGAAGGTTCTATGGTACAGTTTCACCAGAATGATACCAGGCTCGAAAGATTAATCTATAACAACAAGTTGCATAAACTTTGCTTGTATTCCCTTCTGATTAGAAGGTTAGGAGATTATCTAAACTTGTTATTTAATATGGTTAAGGAGAAGATAGGGAGAAATTATTTCCTTTGTTTAGGGAAACTAGGAAAAAAGGGCATAATCTTAAAATTGCATTTAGGCAATTTGAGAGAAATCAGGAAGTACCTGGTCACACAAAGGATAGTGAAAATATGGAATTCACTCTCGCAAAAGCTTGTGGGTTCCTGGCAATTTCATATTTTCCAGGTATGGGTATTAGCAGATCTGGAACAAAAGTGGTTGAAATGGATTGTGGTACAGATCACCCATGATGTAACTGAATGGCAGTACAGGTTTGAGGGGCTCAGTGGTACTCCTCTTCAAGTGTTCTGTGAAAATTCACTTTTAACTGTGAGAGTTCATTGTGTTTTGTGTGAAAATTGACCACCTTCAAATTCAATTAACTTTTGCAGTCATTTTCAGCTACCGGTTCCATCAATATTTTGCAACAACATTCTCAATTACTTTTAAATTCATGCACTTGTGGCAAATTGCAGCCACCTTCACACATGAAAATTCATGTCAAATACCTTAAAGTACAAGTAATGCTAGAAAATTCCTGCTTCAGGCAAAATCAGCTCTCCATTCTGTTAAATTGACCCGAATGTAGTTTCCTTCACATAGAAGAGAATCAAACAATAAAGCATAATAAGCTTGTCATGCAGTGCGATAGTTTAGGCCTTAATTTGTTGCAGCAGGGCATCTAATCATATCTGCCATCAGCTGAACTTGCCCTTAACACATTTAGATTTTTGCCGTGTGGAAAGTTGCTGAAAGTGGTAATATTGCTGCAAGGGGAAACCAGGCATCTGGGAACTAAGTGAATAGGGGGAGGAAGTGTGTATCTCCTTAACCAATCAGATTGAACAAATTGAGAAATTGACAATACAAAGACTGAGAAAAAAGCGCAGATTAGAGGGGGAGAGTTCAATGTTAAATTGGGCACAGAAAGAGAAATAAAGAGAGGGAAAGAATGAATGGATTCAGAGAGAGAGGGAAAAAAGAGGAAGGAAAAGTAAAATGTCATGCACAGTGCCGGCATGTCATATTCCAAACTTCAAACTAATTTTATATTTTTTAAAAAAACTGGACAAAAGGGCTGGAACGGATGGCTGCCCAAAGGTCACCTGACTTGTTTTGAGGCTTAGAGTCTCAAGAGGGAACAAAATGACATTCAAGATTGATAACAGTCACTAACCTTCCAGAAACCAATCTATAGAGTATTTTCTGATTTGAATGGGTCATTATAAAACAAAGAGACTTACTGGGCAGAATTATATCGTTGGCGAGCGGGGGGTGGGGCTTTGTTTGGAAAAAGACTTTGGACTTGTAAAAAGTCACATAGAGGTAGTCATGTTGTTTTTGTCTGCTTTTAAAAATCAGCTAAGAGCTGTTTGCAGGCAAAACCACCGAATCCATCAAAACCACCACTTCAGCCAACCTGTAAATCAAATTTGGAAAACAAGCTGTGAGTCAGCAGGAAGCCAAAATATATAATGTGCTCCAGTTAAAATTCATTTGAGAATCAACCTCCTAGAAATTGGGCTATAAGAAATTTCACAATCTACTGTGAACAATTTTCCTTTACCAGCCCCTCACTTCAACTTTGAATCATCAAAACCATTCAAAGAATACAGGCCAGCAATGTGAGAGAGCAGAGATCATAAACCCAGGAACGGCCATGAGACTGACCGCTGTCCACGATTGGGCTTTGACTGTGATTTCATACATGAAAGGCGTGCTAAGAGCCTTGGCACTGCTGGGGTGGGGGCAGGAGACGCGTGAGTGTGGAAGTGTGTATGGGGGGGGGCGTGCACTAACAGCTCCCTAAAGGCACAAAGCTGCCTCAGGAAGCTGAAGGATTTAAAAATGAAAAATAAATTTTACATATCATACAAACATGTTCCCACATGTGACTCAGTCACATGAAGAGGTACATGTTAAAAAGGATGATAAAAAAAAAATATTGATTTTCTTTTTAGTTACCTTTGGAAACTTCAGCCCACTCATGGATGAGGTTTCATTAAAAATACAAAGGCCGCCTAGCCTATTCACCCGCCCGCCAATCAAATGGCTGAGCAAGCAGCAAAAAATGCAGCTTAATTAATTACTAAAGGGGCTTAATAGGCCTCGTAATTGTGGGTGGATGTGCTGCCACCTCTCGCGCATGCCTGTTGACTGAAAGATTGGGATAGCACGGGATGATGTCGGGACACTCCCGTTTGGGTCAGGCGCCCGCCCACCCGCAGCACAAAAAACTCTGCCCATACATTCTGTCTGTGGCAGAATCTAAAATTAATTTTTTAACTTAAAACTTTTTTCATTCTCCAAAAAAAATCAAAACCTGAAAGAATGAGACTGCACGATTGATATATGTAATTTTCAGTGCCAGAGAGGTTGACTGGCCGTAAATAACACATATCACATTATTAAAACAGTACTTAGACAAAAATTAGGAAGATCTAACATTCCTTGGCATGTTTAGTTCATATTAAGTGCACAAATATAGAAAGTTTATGCCATTCATTGCTTTACATTGGTGACACAGACAGCAAGATGCCATTTATGCAGAGCTAACAGTGCAATAATGTAACCTGGACAGCAAATGTTAAATTCTGGAATTAATGCATCTTCCTCTTCCCTGAAATTGCTCTACCAGTTTCACATAAATATACCATGCAACATTGATCTCACTGTTATTTTGATAGTAAAATATGCCAACTCTGGAAAGTCAGGGCATGTAAGAGGACAGTGATGGGTGAAAAGGGAAGAAGCTTATGGCCAGGGAACCAAGCAGGAAGGGAAGCCTGAACTCTCACTGGCATCTCTCTTGGACAAGCAATACCTAAATGTTGATGCTATCCGGACACTCCAGAGTATGGTGGAGAAATGGACCTGCAGTTGTAAGGATTATAACTGTAACCTATTTAAAAAGGGGGAATGGGGTCCATAATCCATTGCTGCAGTGAGTCATGTTTGGCAAGAAAGGACGTCCTAACAGGACAACCTCAAGTTTACGGAGGGTAATATGTGAGAAATCATATATCAGCACATTAGAATAGTCTAGAGGTAACAAAGGATGAAAATTTCAGCAGCAGATGAGCTGAGGCAGGGACAGAGTGGGGTGATGTTATGGAAGTAGACATAGGTAGTCTTAGTGACTGTGTGGATATGAGGTTGGATGTTTGTTTATTTCAGGACCAAATATGACTCTAAGGTTGTGTCCATGAAGCTAGCAGCCTCCCCACATGGCACGGGGCCTCTGCCCCCTTGGCGAAAGCTGGCAGCCCTGGAAAACGGACCTTGTAGCACCTGCATCTTTGGCGCGGGTAGCCAATCTTATTGCAGCTCCCTGCAGCATCCCTCTATATTACTGGCTCCTATGCTGTCTCCATTTCTGCCGCCTAAAATTATACCCGTTAATTCAAACAAACCAAAGCTCCACTTCAAATATGGATGTCATGCCAGCTAGCGGGTGTCAAGAAGGATGAGACAAATTTACAAATAACACTAACTCTTCAAAAAATTGCACCACTTCAAGTCGTATGATATGAATACAAAATAATTTTCTCACTCAGTTCTTACTCATAAAGTAACTAATGCAAACCATTCTTTGTAGCCGAAGGCACTTTGAACAGTACAACACTTAAATGATGAGGAATTCAAGCCAAGTGATTTTTGACCTTGAACTCCCTGTCTGTATTTTTTTCACTAATTTGTAGATGTGGGCATCACTAGGAAGGCCAGCATTTATTGCTCATCCCTATTTATCCTTGAGAAGGTGATAGTGAACTGCTCCTTTGAACCACAGCAGTCCATGAGGTGTAGGTACACCATGCTGTTGGGGAGGGAGTCGCAGGCTTATAACCCAGTCAGAGAGAAGGAACGGCGATATAGTTCCAAGTCAGAATAGTGTCTGACTTGGAGTGGAACTTGCAGGTCATGGTGTTTCTATGTATCCCCTTCTCCTTTCTAGGTAGAGGTCTCAGGTTTGGAAAGTGCTTTTGAAGGAGCTCTGGTGAATTGCTGCACTGCATCTTGTAGATGGTACACACTGCTGCTACTGTGCATTAGTGATGGAGGGACTGAATGTTTAAGCAGATGGATAGGGTGCCAATCAAGTGGACTGCTTTGTCCTGGATGGTATCGAGTTTCTTGAGTGTTGCTGGACAAGTGGAGAATATTTAATCACACTGCTGACTTGTGCCTTGCAGATGGTGGACAGGCTTTGGGGGTCAGGAGATGAATTAGTCACCACAGAATTCCCAGCTTCTGATCTGATGTTACAGCCATGACTGATTCAGTTAATTTCTGGTTAATAGTGTTCCCCAAAATGTAATTGGTGATTCAGCATCAGTGGCGCCATTGAATATCAAGGGGAGGTGGTTAAATTCTCCCTTGTTGGCACTGGCACTTGTGTGCTGTGAATGTATCTTGCTACCACACCTGAAACTTGTCCAGGATTTTCTGCATATGGGCATGAGCTGCTTCAGTATCTGAGGAGTTGTGAGTGGTATTGCGCACTGAGTAATCATCAGTGGCCATTGCCACCTTTGAACTTATGACAGAGGGAAGTCATTGCTGATGAAGCAGCTGAAGATGGTTAGGCCTAGGACACTACCCTTAGAAATTCCTGTAGTGATGTCCTGGGAATGAGATGCTTGGCTTCCAACAGCCACCTTGTGCTAGGTATGACCTCAACCAGTGGAAAGCTTTCCCCATTATACCTGTTGACTTCAATTCTGTTAAGGCTCCTTGATGCCATGCTCAGTAAAATTCTGGCTTGATGTCAAAGGCAGCAAATCTCTCCTAATCTCTGGAATTCAGCTCCTTTCTCCATGCTTGAACCAAGACTGCGATGAGGTCAGGAGCTGAGTGGCACTCACGCTACCCAAACTGAGAATTAAGCAACAGATTTTTGTTATGTAAGTGGCACTAACAATGACAAATTCCATCACTTTGCTGCTGATTGATGGGGCAGTAATTGGCCGGATTAGATTTATTCTGCTTTTTGTGAAATGGACATTTCTGGGCAATTTTCCATGTTCTCAAATAGATGCCAGTCTTGTACTTGATCTGGCTTGGCTAGGGGCGCAGCTGGGTTTAGATCCCAAGTTGTCAATACTACTGCCGGAAGGTTGCCAGGGCCATAGACTTTGTTGTATCCAGTCCCTTCAGCCTTTTCTTAATATCATGTGGAACGAATAGAATTGTCTGCAGGCTGCCATCTGTGATGCTGAGGACCTCAGGATGAGGCAAAGGTGAATTATCCACTCAGCATTTCAGGATGAAGAAAGTTGCAAATGTTTTAGCCTTGTCTTTTGCAGTAATGTGCTAGGCTCCTCCATTATTGAAGATGGGGATGTTTGTGGAGTCTCCTCCTCTGGCTACTTGTTTAATTGCCCACTAGCATTCCTGAATGGATGTGGCCAGACTGCAGAGCTTTGATCTGATCTGTTGGTTGGGAGATTGCTTAGTTCTGTCTATAGCATGCTGCTTCTGCTGATTAGCATACATGTAATATTGTGTTGTCGCTTCACCATGTTGGTAACTCATTTTTGGATATGCCTAGTGCTGCTCCTGGCATGCTGTCCTGCACTCCTCGTTGAACCAGGGCTGGTCCTCTGGTCTGATGGGAATAGTAGAGTGAGGAGAATGTTGGGCCATAAGGTCATAGATAATGCTTGAATACAATAAACTGATGGCCCACGGTACCTCATAACAACCCAGTTTTGAATTGGTGGATCTGACCTGAACCTCTTCCATTTAGCATTGTGGTAATGGCACAACACAATGGAGCATATACTCAGTGTGAAGATGGGACTTCATCTCTGGAAGTGATCACTCCTATTAATGAAACAAAAGTTTACTTTTGCACCCATATTAGTTGTGGCATGATTTTCCATCTGTGACCAGCATACTTAATTTCCATAACAAAAGCTCCTGTCTTATTTCAATTACTCTCTTCAAACATTTTTTTTGCAAAACCTTCCAAGGCTCAATTCAGTAAAGTACACCACCAAGTGAAGAAAGGAGATTGGGGTGGTCTAAAACTTAATCCTCAGTCTTCGCTGAGACTGCTTTTCTGCTACCTGGGACCTTGAAAATATTAGAAACTAACTGAGCTATCCAGTTATTCTTGCTGGGGTGGTGATGACCATTAACATGAATGGAGCTTAATCTTGCTGTAAAATAACACTTGGGTGAGGTACCTGAGAGTATTTGGCACCTGTTGGCCTCATTACAAATCACTATCTCCAGGGAGATGAAGGAAAAGATTGAATGAAATGAAAAATTCACTTAGATGTCTAGTTAATGACAATGTGCCTTTCTCAAAAAAATCCATGAAAATGAAAGAAGAAATGCTCCAAGCATCATAATATGTAATAAATAGGAGCTTGTATTTTAATTCCTCAGTAGGAAAGTGAGGAAGTTGCTACCTGCCCTGGGAGTCTCAGTGAGATGGACTTCTCTTGGGCCTATAAAGGTACATTTATTTTGCTTACCTTTTTGAACCTCCTCTCGATGCCCAGCAGGTTTTGCTGGGTCACAGTGACTGCAGTAGTGGCTCAGGCCAGTAGGCTATGAAAAATGCCTTGGAGTCTTGTCAGATTATTTGGACCCCAATTAGCATAAATTAACTTCTGTTTGACTAAACATTTAAACCTTTCAATTTCTGCTACTTCACCAGCTTTTGAAGAGTTGCTCCTGAAGCTCTTTAAAGCTCCCTTTGACTTTCTAGTTTATTTAAATAAAACATATTTTTTGCATCTCTCAAAGAATTCCCCCAAAACCTTGCAGTTTAAGTGGCCAGTTGAAGATCTTAAAGGGTCCCTGTTTATCACCAATGACGTCCTACTCAAGTGATGTCCCTATTTGGCCAACCAAGGGGGCCCATTCAGCCACATTCTTTCCATAGTGTCATTTATGCTTACGGACAAGTTAAAAACTATGAATGGCAGATTTTATTTAACTTATTTTATGAAGTCAGAGCTCCAGTTATGAATGACTAGATCATTAGAGACAATACATTTTCAGATATCAGGGTTATTTAAGGATTTTACTAGCTTGTTAACCTTATTGTACAGCAACCAAACACAAAAATCAACCTGTCTAGCAATGTAGTTCTGCTCAGACCCAATTCATCTGGCAGCAGATTCATAGTTGGAAATACCTGATGATACAAAAATGCAAGAATTCCTTATCTTTAAAAGGATTTGGAGTAATCTATTTGGTTTTTCCAGGATAACTAGGTGCCCATTGCTTCTGGTTTACCAACACAAGCTTACACTTGGTTTATATAATCTCCACTTTTGAAGGTGCCATCTTTAGGATGAGATGTTAAATTGTTTGCCCATCAGGTATACATAAAGAAATCCCCGTGGCACTATTTTGCAGAAGAACAGCAAGTATCCCTTGTGTCCTGGTCAATATTAATCCACCAATGAATATCACATTGTTGTTTGTGAGATCTTGCTGTGCACAAATTGGCTGTCATGTTTCCTACAGTACAACAGTGACTACATTTCAAAAGTTATTGGCTGGAAAGTATATCCTGAGGTTGTGAAAGGCAGAATATGAATGTAAGCAATCCGTTTTACCAACGCAAGCTTCCTCATGTTTTATGTAATGCACCAGCGACTTAACTGGGACAAACAACCAACCTGTGAGACTGTTAGCTTGTTCAGATCACAACATTTCCATACAGTAAGGTTTTGATTCATTTTCACCCCTACATGTGTAAACACCAGCTGCTGCAGGGCCATGTGTCATCACAAATCATTGATTTTTACATATTATACAAATGAGATTTGGTTCATCAGTTGGGCATAATGGAGCAGATATAGCAACAAATACAATAAACACACATCCACGCTGTGCTGTGCCTGAGTCAATACTAATATGAAATCTTGAGGTGAATTTACTTTGCACTGAGACAGATTTGGGTTACAGAATGAGCATAATGACATTGCCCATCACAGGACAGCTCTGGTCAACATTCAGGCTTCTCAGATCTCTTCATTTCCAGTGTATGAGGGATTAAAATAGCTTATGCTGTTCAATACTGCTGGGAAGACATCGGTATTTAGCATTCTCCTCACTCATTTCAATTGTGCCCTGGGAAATGCAGCAACATTAACAACTATTATCTCCATAATGCTTCTGTTTAATAATGAATGTGATAGCAAATGTCAGCACAAAGATTCAGTTGAAATGTCTGTTTGGCTGGATAATGAAAGGTTGTAAAATGCATATCCTTTCCACAATGTATTTGTCCAGCCTCCTGACCCATCCTGCACAGATAAACAGAATACAGCAACAGCTTTTTTTGCCCCTGCTTCCTTTCTGAAATCTGGGATGCAGCCAGCCAAATGAGTTGCTTCATTAGTAGATGAGCAAACATCCCTTCTGTTGCGGAGAATCACTTCAGTCCGTTACCAGTATTGTGTGTCTCAGTTCTTTATTGATGTGTCAGATTGAAACACTCCTACATTTGTGAAAGTGCAATTTACTAAGTCAGTGCCAGTTTATGCTGGATTCTTACAAAAATTCAATTATGTAACAGCAAATGGTGCTTGCGACCAGCTTAATCTATGTTACACTTGTTGGGTATTTATCAAATAATTTTACTCCAATCATATATAACTGATGAACAAATGCATCATTCTAATTTGTCATGAGTGGTTAAGAAAACAGTAGAACTAATAAATTTATAGGGAAGCTTTATGATGGTTCTTGAAAACTAATATTTGTGTTCAATTGACATCAATTTGCCTCGGCATGAAAAAAATCCCACCTTTATCAGAATGTAATTTTTTATAGAATAAAACGAAGCATGTTTTCAATATTTTGATTGTGTATACACAAAAATTGCTTGACTTACCTTGGAAAAATATGCTTGCAGCTTCAACTATTTACGCACGAAGGCAGGGAGCATCTCTCTGTTAAGCTGTAAGCATTAGGTGTCCACTTTACAAAGTTTCAACTGCCCTTTGAAACTAAAAATTTGGTTTGTCAAAAATGAAACAATAAAGGGGCCACATAATCACACGTCATGCATAAAGCACAGAGGAAATGAACAGCTGTTTCATCTTAAACAGAACTGGAGCAGAAAAGATGAGGGTGAAAGATAATTAGATGATCGCTGCCCAATGTCCAAGCACTTAAATTTGGGCCACAAGATGGCAGTGTGTAGACACTGAACAAATTTCTCAGCGAAAATAGTTACTTAAATAAAGTATACATTTACTTTTACTTTTTAATTGAACAGTCCACAGTCAAGGTTTTAGGTGTACTGAGAAACTCTTACATTGTGCCTCTACTGAAAAATTACAAACCAACAATTGATTCATTTCATCTAAACAGAAATATATCCATCTATTTATTTATTCACTTTCATTTTTTGTAACTATCTGCTAGGAGATAAATAATTACAATTATTCCTCCCCTCCTGCAAAGAGCCTTTCAATTAAAACTACCCCAGTAGAAACGTACTTACATTAACTTTAATGAGTTCCAGCCCTAGATTCATTATTTATTTTACTCAAATGTCAGGTATATTATCCTCTTTCTCTACTGTGAAGACTGACAGAAAGTACTTATTCAACAAGTAATTGGGTAAAACTACACATCAACAGTAGGAGATGTTCAAAATGGAATTTAGCTTAATGCCAGACCAGTATATTCCTGTAAGCAGAAATAATTCAACTTACTCAATAAAATGGGTTTGGACAACAAAAGAGTTGAATAATATAAGACTGAGGTAAAGGGCTAATAAAAGTACAAAGAATAATGCTGATTCATTGGGTTGAGCTAGAACAGCAAAGGAAATTTAAACAATAGTAAGAACTGCGAAAAAAGGAAAACAAAAAGAAACTTGCAAGAGATATCAAGATTAACAGAAAAAGAGGTTGCATTTATATTAGAAGGAAAAGAGCACACCTTTTGAAAACAGATGGATGTAATACTGCAAACGAAAACAAGGAAGCAGGAAACTAGTTGAATAATTATTTTGTGTCATTGTTCACAGTAGAAGAAGATGATAATATTCCTGATAATCCAGAGAAATTAATAATCCATCAAGGACTGGAACTCAATAAATTTAATGGAAGCAAGAAAACATTATTAGAGAAATAATGGCTTTAAAGACTGACAAATCCCCAGGATCAGATAGATTCCACACCAGGGTTTTAAAGGAAGTAGATGAGGAATTTCCAGATGCTTTTAACCACAATCCTGCAAAGCTCTTTTGATTCAGAAATTGTCCTTTCTCTTGGAAAATTGCAGATATAATTTTAATTTTTAAGGAAGGTGAGAGAAAACTAGGAAATTATAGATCTGTTAGTCTAATATCCATTGTGGGGAAGTTATTGACATCTATAATTAAGGATAGAATGACTGAGCACTAAGTGTAATTGAGTTGATTAGAGAGAGCCGCATGGATTTGTAAAGGATAGAACATGCCTAATGAACCTGATAGTATTTTTTGAGGGATTAACTAAAGTAGTAGATAGCAGAATATTGAAGGATGTGGTTGATATGGATGTCCAGAAGGCATTAGAGTAGGTCCACATAAGAGATGGTTAGCTAAACAAAAACACGTGGAACTGAAGGCAAATTATTGACTTAGTTTGGAGATTGTTTTCTACCACTTAACCAGAGTAAAAATAATGGAAGGATGCCATTAGTGGGGTTCCACGAGGATCTATAATGGGGCATCACATAGTAACAATATCAATTAATGAGTTAGATAGCACAAGAGCTATGTATCCAGGTTTGCCAATGCCACAGATATTGATGGTATAGAGTATAAAATTCTAAAGTGACACTGATAAATTAAATGAGTGGGCAAAACTGTGGCAAATGTATTTCAATGTAGGTAAGTGTAAGGTCATTCATTTTGGACCAAAAATGATAGATCCTCATATACATTGTGAAAAGCTAGGTACAGTGGAGGTCCAAAAATATTTAAGTTGTCCATGTCCACAGATCACTAAAATGGTGCAGATGGATTTAAAACACAGAACAGCCATGATCCAAATGAATGGTGGAACAGGCATGAGGGGTTGAATGGCCAATTGTTTCTACGTTCCTATTCCTCCTCTCCTGCACAGGCCTTTCAGGTAAAACTACTCCAACGGGATTTTGCAGCTCCAACACTGGCTGGCATTGTTGTGGGTGGGATGGGAAAATTTGGATAGCCGTTTCAATGGGCAGAATTTTGCCCTTGGTGGGCATTTGGGCCCCACCGGCTCGGCGGTGGGCGGACAGCTGACCCCCACCACCGAAACAGGGCCTGCCGCCATTTTGAGTAGGCGGGCCAATTAAGGCCCGCCCAGCGGCCTCGGGGGTGGAGGGATTCCCCATCTGTCAAAGTGCGCTCTTTTGTGCATGCATGTGAAAGAGAACACTGCTCCCTGAGACAAAGTACTGTCTCAGGGAGATTACTGACAGCCCAGAAAACTTTAAAAATAGAAAAATTTAAAAATTATTAACATATCCCCCTCATGTAACAATGTCACACGCGATGGGACATGTTAATAAATATCACATACGATGTATTAAAGTTTTTAAAAACAGACATGAAACCTCATCCCGCCAGTGGATGAGGTTCCATGTAATATCAGAAGCCCGCTGGGGCTCCTGGCCTGCCTGCCAGCCTTAAGGTTGGACGGGCAGGTCTTTAATTATCTTAATTACTCTATCAATGGCCTCAATTGGCCACTGACAGGTCGGCGGGCGGACAGCTAATTTCGCTGTCCACCCGCCTTCCTAAAAATTTAAAGGGACCGAGATGACGTCGGGGATTCCTCCTGACGTCATCCCGTGTCATTTCCCTTCGGCAAGCGGGTCCTGCCCCCAAATCGCCAAGGGGAAAATTCAGACCAATGGCTCTCCAAACTTTCCCATCCTGCCCGCGATGATGCCTGCCAGTGTTGGGGCCAGAAAATCCAGCCCGAAGTAGAGCCCTAAATGTCCATTTCATAATGGATTGTTTCCACAGTTGAATAGAGAAAATGGTTCACTAAGGGATTCTGATAACATTATCCAAGAGGCAAACACACTAGCTTTAGCTTCATTACTTCACAACCCAAGTCAAATTAGGCAAGCTTGTGGATGGCCAAGCTTTCATTTGTTTCAGGCAGAAACAACAATGTGTGGACAACTTTAAATGAGGAAACATTAAATTCTGAATCATTGTTAAGGGCAAGTGAAAGGTTGGTAAAAGCATTACCACATCACTGCAAAATATTGAGACGACTTCAAAATGTAAAACTAAGGAAATCATTTAGGAACAAAAATCTGCAAATTGTCACATAACATGGACCCAACCACCAAGGAGGAATAGCCTTTGGAGAACATGATGATCATCTTCAGGAAACATCATTGTCTGATGTTCTGCAACCAATGTGACAACCTTGACCTAGAAGCAGTACAGTAAGGAAAATGTGTTTTTCTTTTTAAATGTCTCGGGAATCTGCAATTGCTTTTAAGAAGGGTTGAAAGGGACTTCTAAGAGTTTGCACTAATTGTAAATGGATCAATTATAATTTTCTTAGATAATAAGAAATACTGCTCTATATGACCTGGCTACACTTGACCTGGAAGCAGCACCAACAGGAAGGAAATTAAGACAGAAATCATGTGGCCAGGCACAAAAGAGAGTTGTGAGACAAAGGAGAGGTATAGACAGAAGGCAACTAACACACGATGTAGACACAAAAAGAAAGTAGGCAGGGATAAAAAGTAGAACGCAGAATTTGTGTGAGCTTAAGCCAGCAAAGCTCCCTACAAAATTCTGGTTTTCTGTTTGGCAGTAAAAAGAAAAATGGAATTCTAGAATCTCTTGGGGAAGTGATGTATATGTGAGCTAAAATGACTGAACCCTAAAAAGTAGTGCAAATAGCTCAGGCATGTGAAAGAGCTGAGAGGTTGTAACAGAGGTACAGATAGGGAACCAGGTGTTCTTGATTGGTTGGTTGAAAAGGAACACTGGAAAGCTTTACCATACCTGTGAAACTTGGAGGTGAAAGCTATGGTTGAATAGGATTTGTAATCTACCCCGCTTGACTAAAGAACAGCATATTGTGGAACTGTGTAGCTACATAATGCCATACTTCCTGAAAGGGAATGCTTATGGTTGCATAAGATTTTATCTTTGTGTGTCAACTATTTCAAGTGCAATTTACCTTTTAATTTGAAGTATTATTTGCTTTCAAATTCTTGTTTAATATGCAAATATTCTGATTCATGTTAAAGTAAAAGTTACAAAAAGTGCAATCTTGTTGGTAATTTCTTCATTCTAGAGTCATTTTGTAAATTTGGTTATTTTGGTTTATGGTTTCCCTATGGCAATCATGGCACTGTGAAGGAATGCAGCTATAAAGATGGAGTTACAGAATAATCCAGATATAAATACAAAGTTAAAATAGTGATTAGTCTAGTTGGGAGTAAAAAGTAAAAGCAGAGTTATCTGCTGGACAAAGGTTTAAACATTTATAAACATGCCTGGGAATAATTGTGTGCTCAAGGACAACAACATCCTATGGCATAAAATATGGTATGTCCTCTAAGACAAGGCAGTTTTGAAAAAAAATACAGGAAATGGCCTTTATATCACCTCAGCAAGACATTGGTAAATTATAAGATCCTACAATCTAACAATGGATAGCCTTAAAGTTGACCCTAAATAACTCACCAACTGAATCCTGAGGCAGAATTTTGCCCTCGGTGGGTGGGTTTGGCAGGGGCGGTTGGGAAGTCAATTGTTGCCCGTGATCAGCATCCGTCCGCAATTTCATGCTTGTGAGCCAATTAAGGCCCAGCCAGTGTGAAACATGAGTGGCAGTGCTGCCTGTGTGGGGGGAGGGAGGGGAGGAGGGTGAGCGGGCTGAGCGTGAACTTCACGCATACACATGAGTGAGCACCTGAGGCACAAAGTACAAAGAGATATGAAAAATATTT
Source organism: Carcharodon carcharias (assembly GCF_017639515.1). Classification (NCBI taxonomy): domain Eukaryota; kingdom Metazoa; phylum Chordata; class Chondrichthyes; order Lamniformes; family Lamnidae; genus Carcharodon; species Carcharodon carcharias. The sequence goes on along the minus strand of NC_054474.1, from coordinate 134,325,254 downwards.
TTAAAAATAAAAATGTAATGAAACATGTCCCTTCATAACTCTGTCACATGAACAGGGACATGCTATTAATGAAAAATTAAAGTATTTATTTTATTTTCATTTGCTTTTGGAAACCTTATCTCAGCCATGGATGAGGTTTCCAATAAAATGCAAAGGCAGACTGGCCTTAACAAGCCTTTTAACTGTTGGCAGGTGTGCTGCCAGCAATGGTATGTGCCTGCTGACTGAACTGTTGCATGACTATGCGTTGACATTGGCACACTCGGTCGACGTCAACATGTGTCATTTCACGCTTGAGCAGGTCAGGCATGTGCCCGCCCACCGACTGAAAATTTCTGCAAATGGAAACTGAGTGTAGTGAACATTATCTGTGCCTCTCAGTATCCTGTTTGTTTGAAGGATGTTCACAAAAATGAAGGGTGTTGATAAAAACAAAGGATGTTGTCCCACATGTCTGTTCAACATGTTTCCTACTGGTTCGGCTCTTTCATGGTATAAATACTGAACCACACATTAGCATTTTTAGATTTGTTGGATTCACTCTAGCCTCTCTCAAAGTAAAGGCATAGCTGCTGTAGTGTAATGATGATAGTTCTCCCCTTAATTGGGATAAAGGTATCTTGCGAGACTAGACAGCATTCTACTCTGGGATTTAATGTAAACACAGAGTAGTAATAAATGGTTGTTTTTCAGATTGGAGGAAGGTTTGCAGTGATGTTCCTCGGGGTCAGTGTAGAGACCCTTGCTCTTTCAGACATATTTTAATGACCAAGATTGTGGTGTACAGGGCATGATTTCAAAATTTGCAGATGATATGAAGCTTGGAAATGTTGTCAACTGTGGTGGGGATAGTCTTGAACTTCAAAAAGACATGGGCCAGGATTTTACAGTTGGCATGCCGGGGCGGGCCCTACACGCTGGCACGTAAAATGACGTGCGATGACCTCGGGCGTGCATCCCTGACATCATCATGCTGGCATCAGCTGTGCGCCCGCCGAAAATTAAAAGGTCTATTAAGGCCATTAAGGAACTAATTAATTTCAAATTTACACTGCCCGTCCACCCTAACAGTTGGCGGGCAGGCGAAAAGGCCAAATGGCCTTTACATTTTTTAGGAAACCTCATCCAGGGGCAGGATGAGGTTTCCTAAAGCTTTCACAATTTGAATAAAAACTTTTTTCAAAAAATAAAAACATGTCCCATCTCAAGTGATACAGTCACATGAGGGGACATATTTCATTAAATTTTTATTGCATGTATTTATTTTTCTCAAAAGCGCTTCAATCTCCCTGAGGCAGCTCTGTCCCTCACGGAGATTGAAGTGCTTTTTTGCAAGCACGCACGAAAGAGCCCTGGACCCAACTCTCCCTCCTCCCCTGCCAACACGCTCAGCACTACCACTCGCGTGGTATGGTGGGCGGGCCTTAATTGACCCGCCCGCGTAAAATGGCAGTGCGGAGCCGATTTTGGGCAGCGGTCGTCTCCGCAAACATCCACGCCAATCCCACCCACTGCAGGAAAAATTAAAGGCATAGTCATGTTGGTGGATTGTGAAGACAAGTGGCAGATGAAGTTCAATGCAGAGAAGTGTGAGTTGATTCGTTTTGGCAGGAAAGATATGATGAGACAATATAACATAAAGGGAGAACTTCTAACGGAGGTGCAGGAATAGAGGGACCTCGGTGTATACAAACATAGGCCATTGAAGATGGCCGGCCATGTTGAGAGAGCAGTTAATAAAGCATATAGTATCTTAGGCTTTATTAATAGGGGCTGAAGGGTTCTCAAAATTCCCACATTTTTCATATCATCAACAAGGATATGACTTTTGAACATTTACCTGAAATCAGACAAGAGGAGACAGAATATGCATTCTTCCCTTTAAAACAATCAACACGAAACTAAAGCCCATCAAAATCTTGCATCAATAATTGCTACTAACTACTAAGGCAGGAAGACCACAATCAATGCAATTAAGCAAACCCATCAATACTCCACACATACAATGGCTTTCAGATCAAAACTATTTACGGGGGCAGGAAGACAATGATAAACATCATGAGAGCTGATTAAAAACAACGAGACAACAATCACCTGGGGAAGCCCACCAAAATCAAACAAAGAACTTACCTTGATTTGCTTTCAGATAAGAAATTCGAAAAAACAGTATAACTAAGCCAGCAGATCTGAAGTGAACAGTTTTGGGCAGGGACACAGAAGGGTGAGCAGTTTTGAAAGCTGACACAGGGCAGTCAGCAGTTGGGAGCGGTTGAAGTCGAGTTTAAGCAGGGAGTTGAGCCAAGCAGGGAGGAGATCTGGAGGTTTTCAGGCCCGCAGGCAACATCATGGCGAGGGGCATGGGGTGGCAGGCTCAACCGAAGACAACAATGCCGCAACCGCAGCCCTCCATGAAGATCGACCACCAACAATCACACCCTCCACCCAACTGAAGAACCTTTGCAGACTCCACAGACCAGGACCACATGGGGATGGCAGGCACCAGAGGACACAAAGGAGCCCAAAACTGCAACCGGCTTACCTGGCTGGATTTCAAACTGTCAGGGAACCCTGGTTGGTGAGCATGATCCCTGACCTCTCCTTGTTCAATTTAGTTAGGTTTTGGGGGTGGGACACGGTAAAGGGATTAGTAGCGTGATATTCCCTCGTTATGCTGTGTGTTCCCCATTCTTAACTAAGTGTACTTTGTAGGTCTGCATAATCTCAGTGTAATCCTAATGTTTTAAGTTCATGTGTGACTTCAATAAACTCAGTTTTTTCTTGCACCAAAACCAGTTGTCTGCTGCACTTTGTCACAACCCCCAAATAAGTCCAAGGTCTAGAAACAAGGGAGTGGGAGCAATTCGAACTGTTCAGAAGTCAGCGGTGACACTGACACACACCACCATCCCCTACAGGGTATTGAGTACAAGAGTAAGGAGGTCATGTTGAACTTGTATAAGACACTAGTTAGGCCTCATCTGGAGTACTGCCTCCAATTCTGGGCACCATGCTTAAGGAAGGATGTGAAGTCATTGGAGAGAGTACAGAAAGATTCACAAGAATGATTCCCAGAATGAAGAAATGTAGCTATGAACATAGGTTGGAGAGGATGGGACTGTTTTCCTTGGAGAAAAGCAGGCTGAGAGGAGACTTGATAGAGGTATTCAAGATAACTTAATCATACCCTGAGGGTTATGGACAGGGTAAATAGTGAGAAACTGTTCGCACCCTAGAGAATATCAAGAACTAGAGGGTACAGGTTCAAAATAATTGGCAAAACTGATGAGGAAAACATTTTCACCCAAAGGGTGGTTGGAGTCTGGAACAGGCTTCCTGAAAGGGTGGTGGAGGCAGGTTTGATCGAGGTATTCAAAAGGAAATTGGATTGCTACCGAAAAGAGAGAATGTGCAAGGTTACGGGCATAATGCAGAGAAGTGGGGCTAGATGGAATACTCTTTCAAAAAGCCAGTGCCGACTCTTTGGGCAGAATGGTCTCCTTCTGCACTGTAACAATACTGTGATACTTTGAAATACTACTCTAAATATTGATGAATAACTTAAATATCTTTCTGTAACATCAATAAGATTTGGATTCTCTAATAGAAACGACTTTATGTTTACTTTCCTAGAACCATGGTCGTGAAAGGAATGAATGCTTAGTATGGTGGATGGCAATTACCATCAAAAGTGAATTGTATGCTCAGTTATTTAATAACATTTTATATAATTTAGAAAATATATTGTCTCATGTAGTCTTCTGTATCCAAACTTGAGCACCCATCTCTATACACTCTTCAGTGATGATGTACATTGTTGAGGAGAGATGCCTGGGCCTTTATAATATCTGGGTTGTTATAATCTTGCTAAAACTTGTCAAAAAGTCTACCTGAAAGAGAAGAATATTCTCTGGTGGTTCTTTTCCTTCAGGAAGAGTTCGATCAGTTCTTTGGACCCATTTAGCATCTGTAGGGCTGTCTTTCTCAACCTTAAATGAGAGTGATCATCTGAAGAGCACACCTGATCCAGAATAGTCCCAACAAGGGGCTAGGATTACAATCCACTTCAGCACTGATCATTAATAAAATTGGTCCTGAGAGGCCGGTCAGAGGCTGAGAGCCAATTACATATATTTTTTTCAATTTAATTGTGAAGGTAAAATCCAAATCTGTAGGTTTGAAAGGGGATGAATTTAATTGTAATTAATTACTGGCTAGGTCCATCAATAATTTTCCTTCAAAGGTATTGGTGAGCCACCTTCCCAAACCGCTGCTATCCATCTGGTGTGGCCATCTGGTACACCCATGGTGCTATCAAGAATAGATTTTCAGGAATTTGACACAGTAACAGTGAAGAAATGACGATATAGTTCGAAGTCAGAATGGTGTGTGGCTTGAAGAGGCATTTGCAGGTGCTGGTGTTCCCATGCTGCCCTTATCCTTCTTGGTGGTAGAGGTCCCAGGTTTGGAAGGTGCAGTCAAAAGAGCCTTGGTGAGTTGCTGCAATGCACCTTGCATATGGTACACGCTGCTGCCATTCAAGTTGGTTGTGGGAGGAATGAATGCTTAGTATGGTGGATGGAGTGCCAATCAAGCAGGCTGCTTTGGCCTGGATGGTGCTGAGCTTTTGAGAGTTGTTGGAGCTGCACTTATCCAGACAAGTGGAGAATATTCCATCACACTCCTGACCTGTGCCTTGTAGATGGCGGATAGGCTTTGGGGAGTCAGGAGGTGAATTCCTCACCACAGAATTTCTAGCCTCTGACCTGCTCTTGTAGCCACAGTATTTACATATATATATATATATATATATGGCTGGTCTAGTTAAGTTTTTTGTCAATGGTAGCCCTAAGAATGTTGTTGGTGGGTGATTCAGTGACGGAAATGTCATTGAATGTCAAAGGGAGTTGGTTAGATTCTCTCTTGTTGGAGATGGCCATTGCCTGGCATTTGTGTGGAGCGAACGTTACTTGCCACTTAACAACCTAAACTTTGCTGCATATGGGCACGGTCTGCTTCACTGTCGAAGGAGTCATGAATGGCACTGAGCATTGGGCAATTATCAACAAATATCTCCACTTTTGACCTTTGGAGTGATTCTGCAATTCCAGAATGGCAGGAAGACTGTTCTAATTGCACTAATAGATGCCCAAGAACCTGGTTTGCTAAAAAAAGTGCTTTCCTTCTCAGAGGGGGACAACTTGAGGGGCTGAAGAGAAGTTGGAAGTGCATCCTTATTATCAATAGACTCATTTGAAGATACTGTACAAGTCAACACCATCTTCAATTTTGCATTGAGAACTACTTGAATTCTTTTTCCCAGTTGGCTAACGTGACACCATTGCTGGCTGGCAGGAAATCTGTTCCATTGCTTTTGAGAAAAATGGCTGTTGAAACTAGTCCGACAGATATAGAAAATGCAAACAAATCTGCCACTCGATGGTTCTGTCACATTTTGCTTTCTGTTAAGTGAGGAAATAGCAACAAAGCTGTGTAAGAATATCAGAAACTGAAACAGTTGCCAAAGTGAAAGTGGCAAAGACAGTCACATGAAGGTAAAGCAGAACTTAATTGAATAGGTAACAAGATAAATTTAACTCACTAGGCTGGGCTAGATTGCATTGCACAACATAAAGGGTTAGTGAGCAAAAAAAGATGAAACTTGAAAAGAAATATTGATCTGCTAATATGAAAAGCATTGCTCAGATACATAATCTTTCATTTGTTAGCCAATTTTCTACAGATTGGCAAATATTGTGCTATTGGCTGAAACAACAGTTAACTTATTATACTGCTTATCTCACTCACAGCATATGTTAGGAGACCTCTGTTATTTCCATCTTTGTGACAAATAGTATTTCTTGACATGCATTTCACACATTGAGCAAAAGCGATACTCTTGCCAAAACAGATGGTGCTGCACCGGTGTATTTGCAAGTTAATGATTTGATGGAAAATATGCAATAAGAGACTTCCACAATGGCTCAGCAAGTTTACCCTTGACTAGCAACCAAGCATTCAATCCATCATCCGTGCCAACTCAACTGACATAGCAATAGGCCACAGCCATTAGCCACTTGGCTGCTGAGTTTATGGTAGGGAAAGTGGCACCTTCCTACTTCAGTCACCATCCAGTGACACCTGCAGATGTGGGCACCAGATGAGAACAGCAATGGGTTGCCTGCCCCATCACAATCAAACAATCTGTTAACTCTCACCATTGAGATTTACATATGCACAATGGTCTCTTGGCTGACATACAGTTAGGCAGCAAATACCTGTGAAGCCCAACTCAACAAGATGGTCAGTGCCTTCAGTGGACACAAGCAAAAACTGGGGAAGAAGTAAAGACAATATCATCACTTGATCCTCAAACAGGGAAATCAGATATAAAACAGGATCTCACCTGTAGTAATCTGAAGTGTAATACACCTTTAAGAAAATGTGAGCAGATTGACCACATGACTTTAAGACCCAATAGCTGTGTAGCATGGACTACAATGTTAATATTAGTTTAGAGTAGGGTCTGGTTGGAGAAGTACACATCATGTTAGTACTTTATTGTCTGTGTAAATAAATAGCATGTGCTTCATTTCATATTGGTCTCTGCATCTGCAGTATATTGTAATCGACTCACCTGCCGAAAAATAAGCATGTAATCGGTTCATGAACAAAGCGACCCCATAGTAGAACATAACACCACCAATCTGTGGCACCATGCATTAGCACGGTTGTCCTAAGGAACCCTTAAGTGGCCTAGTTGCCTGTGAGGTTCAATTAAGGGACATTTTTCACCTCTGTTAGCATTTTGCTTGCATTGGGGGGGCCCGCCACTAAGTGGGAGACCCCCAGGTAAAACCTGGCAGCCTCCCACCAGGTTCCAAGGGCTCTCCTTTAAAACTTCACCATGGCTCACAGAAAGCCCTCTCCTCCTACCCCCACCCTGATAGTAATGACCACCCCTGCCAGGCCCCAGATCCTGCACAAAAACATGTATACTTTGAGCGCACCTTGGCATTGAAGCATCCTCTCCCTTGTGTTGCAGCCTCAGCAGTGACCAATACTAATAATGATGCTGCTAAGTTGCCTTTGATTGGTCCGGCAGGTCTTGGGGGTGGGATACCATTCTTTACCAGTATCCCTCTTACTGTGTTTAATCTTTTAGAAGCAGCCAAGAGCAAGTATTTGCTTGAATTTGATACGAAGTTCTGAACCATTATGACATAGAAGGGTTAGCTCACATTCAGTCTTGTTAATTCTTTTCTGGATATCACCTCAGGTGACTTCACAGTGTATATTGACTGGCTGTCCTAACTCTCAATTAAATGCAGTACCAATGGCTATCCTTTTTTCACCTTTAGAGCTTATTGAATAACTCAACAATACATTTAGAGAATCTACATAAAGTACATCTTTCAATTTTTCCTTTTCCACAGTTATTTATGACAACGTGGTAAAATGAACCTGTAGTAATACTAGTGTCAAATGTAAAGAAACTTTCAACATATGGGCAAACACTCAACGAAAGGAATTTGCAGTTGGTTTTTATAGCATACCCATACAAAAAATTATTGTTAAGAAAATTTTAGCTCAATTCTTTATTAAGTAAATTTGCTCGACATACTCATTTGTACTGGGTTTCTTTATTTAATTAGCAAGCACCTCATAACTATCCTGAGTATCTCCAAATGCAGTAAAAGGGAACAGATGTTTGTGCAGAAAATGAAAAATTGAGCAAAAATAGATTTTGCAAGATTTGATCTTAAATGTGTAGCACGAAAAATGAGCACGATGATTTCCATAATAAAGTTGGGACAGTGAATAGGAGTGAGCGAAGAGAAAAAGTGTATTTTGTTCAAATTGAGAGGATTTAAAATGTGGGCATTTAGGTTTTGTATTCAATTTTCTTTTTAGTTTGGGTGGAGGAAGAATTCTACGTACAACATTGACAGTCATAACAAGAAAAAATGTACAAGGGTGATGATAGGATTGCGAGTTGAAAATTGAGCAAGAAATTTGAAAATTTACTTTTTTAAATTAAGGCTGAAATTTTACCAGCATGCCATGGGTCCCAACATCAGGAACAATTATACTTTTTGAGCCCACACTCAGGTTTATGGTTTCAGTTTTACTGAAGGCCACTTAAGAGGCGACTGCAGTGCAATTATGGGAAGCGGTTTAACTCTCACAAGTGCTGGCTCAGTCAGAACTGATGGAAGTGGCCGCTGCTGAGGCTGGAAGGAGAAGGCCATGGTTTCTCCTTGTTGACATGCCCATGAAGGGTCAATAAATAGTTATGGATATGCTGGAGCCAGGCAGAAGGCCCCAGTGATCTGAGGAGTAAACCCTCCGGTAGTGGCACTGGAGCCAAGGAGGCAGCCATTGCTGCTGGCAGCCCCTCCTTGGGTCATGGAGCATCTGGAAAGGAACACTTTCCCAGGAAGCTATTGAGAGTCTGATTCAATACAGCTGGCAGCCTCAAGATAGAGCATGGCGGTTGCTGTTCCAGTGCTCGTGAAATCCCTGCAGCCTGATAAAATGGCTATCATTAGGCCAACCAATAGTCTTAATTGGCCACCACCTTCGGTGAACAGGCAGCCGAGTTGCTATCATTCCCACCACAGGTAATGGAAACACGTCGAGATTCACTCCCATGCCATTTAACCACCCTGTCACCTCCCAGCCCTTCCCCAGTGAGTTGGTAAAATTTGAACCTAAGTTTTTATTGCTTTTCGCAATTAACTTTTCTGTTTTGGTGGTAGTTTAAATGACTAGCTTAATAATGGCATCATACTTCCTTGGCAGTACAGTTGGGCTAAATCTATCATCCAACTGAAGCCTAATGTTGACCTCTATTAGGATATTACTGAAGCCTGCTTTTCTCGTATTTAGCACTGGAATAAGAACAAGTTATTTGTCAATCAGATTACCTAAAGGTCATTGCACCCATCTGGAGAAACCTAACAGCATTTCAGTGTCCAAAATATATTCATCACTGTTTTCACCAAAAGAAGCAGCCAGTTCTCTCTTGCTGTCATATATTTCTCATTAGTTGCTGCACATAGCATTCAGCCACAGGATACAGAACCTTGTATTTTAAATGTTAACAGAGAAGCAAATGAATGGAAGAGCTAGTGCATTGCTAATATTGGGATCTCTCAGTAAATGCATTCCTTTTGGATGGTATTAATCATATCCACTGATAATGGGATATTCTGCTTGAGCCTGCAGCCTTTGCACTGATCTGTCCAAAGGATATGCCATTATTGGCCTGTATCCAGGTTAAAACAAGAAACTGCAATCAAAACTTACACCAGCCTCTCTCAAATCCATTTGCTCCAAAATGGGTTTCAAGGAAGCTTCTGGAGTTGGGTTAATGAAGATAGAAAATGCTGGAAATACCACATCAATGGGGAGGGAAACTGAGTTAATGGCCGGAATCTTCCAGCCCCCATGAGTAGGTTTCCTCATGGAGGGGCCGGCAAGACCATTGAAATCTCCGTTCACATCAGCGGGACTGGAAGATTCCGCTGGCGTGAGGGGCTGGAAAATTTCGGCCAACATTTCATGTCCTTGACCCTTGATCAGAACTAGAAAATATTAGAAGCATAATAAGTTTGGAGCAAGTGAAAGGGTAGGGGAAGAGGGGAAAAAAAGAACAAAATGGAAAGTTTGTGATAAGGTGGAATGCACGAGAGATTATAAAAGGTTTCATGGTGCATGGCTGAAAGGAGTGTTAATGGGACAAGGAAAGAAACAAAATATGTCCCTAGAGGAGGTGTGAATGGAAGGATATTGTATATCTGGCATTCAAAAAAATGGAAATAAGGAGAAATGAGAGAAATATAAACAGCAAAGAGAAAGGAAACAAAATACTGACAGAAGTTACAATCCAAAATTCAACTCAATGTTGAGTCCAGAGGCTGTAAAATTCCAAATTGAAAGATGAGGTGCTAGACCTATCATATTTCTAAATTTGACCAATTCTGATGAAAGGCCACAGACCTTTTCTGTTGCTGTTCAACAGTTCACCCCCAGATTACATTACAGGACAATGGAAGTGTGAAAATCAAGACAATACATAAATCAGCAATCCTCTAACTCCAACAGTTTAGGAATGGAAATACTACAAAATATATTACTGCGCTGTAACGTAAAGGAGTAATGCTAAATATGTTTACGTCAGTGATGTAAGATAACATGACAACAAAGCATGCCAAGAGATAGTTCTATGTGTAGCCTCATGCGTGTCTTGTATTTAGTTGTATACAGGCCTGTCATGAAAATATAACAATTTTCATAATATTATTGTAACTTATTGTAAAAGTGGGTTAGTGGTAGGATTTGGATTTGTTTTTCTGTTTGTATCTCTGTGCATGTGGGATTTAATTAAATGTGAGATAGTTGGTCTGGAGGTTTTTGAGTCATCAAACAAGAAGCTAGGTTTGAAATACGAAATACATAAAATTGGTTGATGTTTTAGAATGTGACATGTGAGGGAAATTTGCATTTATAGATAAATTAGGTTAGTCCAAATTTTAAAGAGAGTGTAAGATGTTACACTTAGCTAAAAGAAGCTAAACCAAACAGTGTGTTTATTTTTCCCAAATGTTTCCCAAAGGAGGAGGGTCCAAGAAGAGGACCCTGGTTCAGGCAGTCAGCAGCACCTAGAACAGAGGGCAAGAGGAGGACCCTGGTACTGGCAGTCTGCAGCACTAAGAGGATCTAGTCTATCTGGAGGATCTAGCATCTATTCTATACTCAAGGAGGAGTAAGGGTAAAGTAAGAGCAAGGGTCCATATTCTATTTAGGTAAGATATGTCTGGGGAGTTCATTCCCATGATATGCACATTCTGTACTATGTGGGAAGTCCTAGACGCTCCTGGTGTCACACAATGTCACATGAGATGGGACATGTTAATAATAAACACGTAAAATTTATTACATTTTTAAAAAACGGACATGAAATTTCATCCCACCAGTGGATGAAGTTTCATGAATAATCTAGAGCCCGCTGGGGCCCCTGGCAGCCCGCCAGCCTTAAGGTTGGACGGACAAGTCTTTAATTATCTTAACTAGCCTGCTAATGGCCTCAGTTGGCCATTGACAGGTTGGCAGGTGGACAGCTGATTTCGCTGTCCGCCCGCCTTCCTAAAAATTTAAAGGGACAGGGAAGACATTGGGGATTCCTCCCTACATCATCCCGCGTCATTTTCCCCTCGGCAAGCAGGCACCGTCCCCAAATCGCCGAGGAGAAAATCCTGGCCAAAAGTAGGGAGGTTATGCTTCAGTTGCACAGGGCACTGGTGAGATCACATCTGGAGTACTGTGTGCAGTATTGGTCTCTTTATTTAAGGAAAGATGTCAAGGCATTAGAAGCAGTTCAGAGAAGGTTTACGAGACTAATACTAGGAATGGGTGAGTTGCCTTATGAGCAAATATTGAACAGGTTAGACTTGTATCCACTGGAGTTTAGAACGGTAAGAGGTGATTTGATCAAAACCTTTAAGATCCTGAGGGGTCTTGACAAAGTGGATGTGGAGAGGATGTTTCCTCTTGCAGGAGAATCTAGAACTAGGGGTCATGGTTTAAAAATAAGGGCCACTCATTTATGACAGGGATGACAAGAATTTTTTTTCTCTGAGGGTTGTGAGACTTTGGAAATCTCTTCCTCAAAAGGCAGCGTAAGCAGAGACTTTGAATATTTTTAAAGCAGAGCTAAATAGATTCTTGATTAAAAGGGGGTGAAAGGATATCGGAGATAGGCAGGAGTTTACATTCAGATCAGCCATGATCTTATTGAATGGCGGATCAAGCTTGGAGGGCTGAGTGGAATACTCCTGCTCCTAGTTCATATGTATGTTTGTATAGTTAGAATAATGTTTAATAAAAGGTAAAGTTTACCAACAGCTTTGCCTCCAGTAGTCTCCATCGATCCTGACTAAGGACCATCTAAACTAAGACTCACAATGATGAAAACAGAAGGTGGCATAGCGGTATTGTCACTGGGCTACCCGGCATCGACCTAGGCACTGGAAATAACAATGGTAAAACTGTTGACCCTGCAAAGACTTCCTTACCAACATCTGGAGCCCTGTGCCAAAATTGGGAGAGTTGCCTCACAGACTAGTCAAGCAAGAGCCTGACATAGTCACACTCTCAGAACAATACCTTACAGATCATGTCCAAGACACCACCATCATCATCCCTGGGTATGTCCTGTCCCACCGGCAGGACAGACCCAGCAGAGATGGTGGCACAGTGGTATGCAGTCAGGAGGGAATTGCCCTGGGAGTCCTGAACAAGATTCCAGACCCCATGAAGTCTCATGGCATCAAGTCAAACATGGGGCAAGGAAACCTCTTGCCGATTACCACCTACCACCCTCCTTCAGCTGATGAATCGGTACTCCGCCGTGTTGAACACTCTTTAGAGGAAGCACTGAGGGTGGCAAGGGTGCAGAATGTATTCTGGGTGGGGCACTTTAATGTCCATCACCAAGAGTGGCTCGGTAGCACCACTACTGACTGAGCTGACTGAGTCCTAAAATACATAGCTGCTAGACTGGGTCTGTGGCAGGTGGTGAGGGAATCAACAAGAGGGAAAAAATACTTGGCCTCATCCTCACCAACCTGCCTGCCGTAGATGCATCTGTCCATGACAGTATCAGTAGGAATAACCACCGCACAGTCCTTGTGGAGGCGCAGTCAGGTCTTCACATTGGGTGGTACTACCACGATGATAAATGGGATAGATTTCAACCAAATCTAGTCACTCAAGACTGGGCAACCATGAAGCGCTGTGGGCCACCAAAAGCAGCAGAATTGTACTCAACCACAATCTGTAACCTCATGGCCTGGCATATCCCTCAATCAACCATTACCATCAAGCCAGGGGATCAATCCTGGTTTAATGAAGAGTGGAGGAGGGTATGCCAGGAGCACCACCAGGCATATCTAAAAATGAGGTGTCAACCTGGGTGAAGCTACAACATAGGACTACTTGCATGCCAAACAGCATAAGCAGCAAGTGATAGACAGAACTAAGCGATTCCACAAATCTAAGACCTGCAAACCTGTCACATCTTGTCGAGAATGGTGGTGGACAATTAAACAAGTCACTGGAGGAGAAGACTTCACAACTGTCCCCATCCTCATTGTTGGAGGAGCCCACCATATCAGTGTAAAAGATAAGACTGAAGCATTCGCAACAATCTTCAGCCAAAAGTGCCAAGCAAAATGATCTATCTCGGCCTCCTCCGGAGATCCCCAGCATCATAGATGCCAGTCTTCAGCCAACATGATTCATTCCACGTGATATCAAGAAATGGCTGAAGGCACTGGATACTGCAAAAGCTATGGGCCCTGACAATATTCCAGCAATCATACTGAACTCGTACTCCAGAACTTGCTGCGCCCCTAGCCAAGCTGCTCCAGTACAGTTACAACACTGGCATCTACCCGGCTATGTGGAAAATTGTCCACATTATGTACGTTATATTAAAAGCAGGACAAATCCACCATGGCCGACTATCGCCCCATCAGTCTACTCTCCATCATCAGTAAAGTAATGGTCATCAACAGTGCTATCAAGCAGCACTTACTTAGCAATAGCCTGCTCACTGACAGTCAGTTTGGGTTCTGCCAGGGTCACCCAGCTTCTGACCTCATTACAGCTTTGGTTCAAATATGAATCAGGTGTAAGTTGAGAATGACTTCCCTTGACATCAAGACTGCATTTGACAGAGTGTGGCATCAAGGAGCCCTAGCTAAACTGGAGTCAATGGGAATCGGGGGAAAACTCTTCACTGGCTGGAGTCATACCTAACACAAAGGAAGATGGTTGTGGTTGTTGGAAGTCAGTCATCTCACTTCCAGGATAGCACTGCAGGAGTTCCTCAAGGTAGTATCCTAGGCTCAAACATCTTCAACTTCCTTCCATCATAAGGTCTGAAGTGGAGATGTTCGCTGATGATTGCACAATGTTCAGTACCATTCATGACTCCTCAGACACTGAAGCAGTCCATGTCCAAATGCAGCAAAACCTGGACAATATCCAGGCTTGGGCTGAAAAGTGGCAAGTAACATTTGTGCCACAAGTGCCAGGCAATGACCATCTCCAACAAGAGAGAATCCAACCATCGCCCTTTGACATTCAATGGCATTACCATCGCTGAATCCCCCACTATCAACATCCATTGACCAGAAACTGAACTGGACTAGCCATATAAATACTGTGGCTACAAGAGCAGTTCAAAGGCTAGGATTCTTATGGTGAGTAATTCTGTTCTCGACTCCCCAAAGCCTGTCCACCATCTACAAGGCACAAGTCAGGAGTGTGATGGAATACTCTCAGTTTGCCTGGTTGAGTGCAGTCCCCACGATACTCAAGAAGCTTGACGCCATCCAGGACAAAGCAGCCCACTTCATTGGCACGTCTTCCACAAACATTCACACCCTCCACCACTGATGAACAGTGACAGCAGTGTGCACTATCTGCAAGGTGCATTACAGAAACTCACCAAGACTTCTTAGGCAGCACCTTCCAAACCCACAATGTTACCATCTAGAAGGACAAGGGCAGCAGACACATGGGAACACCACCACCTGGAAGTTCCCCTCCAAGCCACCCAGCATCCTGATTTGGAAATGTATTGCCGTTCTTTCACTGTCACTTGGTCAAAATCCTGGAACTCCCTTCCTAACAGCACTGTGGGTGTACCTACACCACATGGACTGCAGCAATTCAAGAAGGCAGCTCACCACCACTTTCCCAAGGACAACTAGGGTTGGACAATAAATGCTGGCCCAGCCAGTGATGCCCACATCCCGTAAATGAATTTAAAAAACATTTCATCTCTTCTAAAATATGTCAACAACTAATGCTGATTGAGGTGATTCCTCATGACATATACAACTCATACTTAGCATATTATGCACATCTTGCCCTTCAGTGTCAAATAATGGTGGAGTTTAAATGATCCCTGCTTGCTAGAAGCTGTTTTGGAAAATATGTAATGTTTATAACTTGGTATTGACCTTTAATGTTCACAACAGACTGTTCACCGAATTGATTTTCTTGTTCAGAAGAACATAAACACAGCACTGTACACAATGGAGTTGCAAACATAAAAAAAACATAACAAGCTTCTGAATGTCCAGATGGGATGTCTTTGTGGTGTATTATGCTTACCAAACACATCTACTTGACATGGACAGTGTGCTTTTTGAGAGTTTTAACCTGTGTGTCCAAGCACATGGTTAAAATCTTGCAGGGCTCAAACTCATCCCTTTTCCCTCAATGCCACTTTGGGAATTATGAAGTGATTCAAAGTGAATTGATTCAACATGGATGTATACAATCAGTGACCATTCCTGCAAGTTCAGTAATTCTGGCCCATGATTTGCAGCCGTGGCAAATTGTTTTGGAATTGAAGAAAGAGCAACTGGAGAGCCTGGGAATATATGCAGGTAGAAGAGTGCCCTCATTCAATTCAAGTTGAAGAGAAAGTGCTATCTTTAGCTGGGTTTGCGCAGAAAAGGGCGTGTTCTTCCCCCATCCTCGGTTCATTGGAAGAATGTCTTGTTTAAATTCGTCTGTGAAGGGGTGGGGGTGGGTAGGAACAAAAGGATGTCAGCATGAACAGGAGAATTTCCCTATAGACTGAGTAGGGAGATTAGGCTGATTGGAGGGATAAAGTATCTCTGGATCCAGAGAGATTACCTCAGCCTGTAAGAGGCCAGGCATTGTTGAGCGTCGAGTGCAGTGGTGAGTAGAGAAGAAAGTGTCATATTGAAGTAGGTTATGAAGAAACACAAAGTTGGTTGGTCTGTTGAAGACCCGAATGGCACTTCATATAGAATTAAAAATTTATACATTTTTTAACTAGAAAAAAATTAAAATTAAACAAAATGTACCATTTTTATTGTTGAACTTAAGATTTCCTGATTCCAATCTCCTAGAAATGTGTCAGTTGTAGACACAGAGCTGAGGGACAGTTTTGAGGAGGCAACATTTGGAAGGAATCTACACAATTCCCAATTTTCAGCCTGCAATGGTGAAGATGACAATATTTGAATTCTTTATTTGAGATTGGTTGTGTTTTTCTCCTTCAAAACTAACATATATCTTGTCAGTTTGGGAAGAAAGAAATTCTAAAATATAAGGAAAAATTAGAAGGCCTGTCATATTACTCAAAGTAGGCCAGAGGAATCCACCTATTTATAAAACAGTGTTTGTGCCAAGTAGGGATATAAACCATGTGGCGAGTATTGTTCAGAGGAACTTTCAGTTTATAAACCAGGCGACTGCTTTATCACAATTGATTTAGCCAAATTTTGTTTTATTAAAAGGTACTCTAGGATTTTGTCCTGATGTGTTGAGGACCATATTTTACAACTTTGCCCATTCTTCAGTAAATAGTGTAAGTCAATGGCCTTTGTAATCATACATACATGTATTATTTTTCCGATTTACTTCACTTTGATCTCTTGCCATTCTAACACTGAATACACAGCCAGATCATGTGAAAAATGCAGAAATTTAAGGTGTGTAGCAGTTATTGCATTTCTATGTTTGCTAAATACACATTTATCAATCTCATGCAGGACTGGTAATCTAAACATAGGTTGAGTTTATTTGAGGATGTAGTGCAGGGTTGCTCAGCAAACACATTTACTATGAAGATTCAACAGCTATTGTTAACAGGAAAGCATAGCTGCAATTCCTTCACAGCACATTCTGTTAGCTAAACTGGAAGCTCCTCTGAACAATGCTCGCCACATGGTTTACATCCTGGCTACTTATTAGCATACTCTCTCTTAAGAAATACTACAACAATAGTCATTGAGAAAGCGAATGAGGTGTAGTTGCACTTGGGGATAGACATAGAGCCAGAGTCATTATGGCACAGAAGAAGCTATTTGACCCATCAAATCCATTCTGGTTCTTTGTTGAGCAACCTGGTCAGTCCCAACTCCCCACTCTAATCTGCACTTTTGGAGCCCTGGACAAAATGTGCACTGTAGGAATATCCTAGGCTTGGTAGTCTAAGGAATGGTTTAGAGATTTGGAAGAAGTAGGGTGAAGACTGTAATGTTTGGCACTAATGGATAGGGGTTCATGGGATTTGGCAGAATGGGGTGGATGCTTTCTTGAATATGAAAGCAGTATGATCTGTGAACCTGAGATCTGGCAGAATTGGCAGTAGATAGTGAGGTTTGACAGAGATTTGGGAGTGGTGGTGGAGCATGACATTCAGGGTGAAGGTAAGATTTGGCTCATTTAAGTATCCTTGTGTCTTTCAGCATTGAGGGGTGGGGCAGAAAATGGGCCTGCCAGCACTGTGTCTGGGAAGAGCGGAAACATGGGAATGAGAATAGGCCATTTAGTCCCACGAGTTTGCCCCACCATTCAGTGAGATCAGGGCTACTCTCCAACCCAACCCCACATACCCATCTTTGCCCTACATACTTGAGTACCTTTGGCTATGAAATGTTTATCGATCTATTATAAAGCTAACAATCGAGGCTAGCATTAATTACCATTTGCAAAAGACAGTGCCAAATTTCTATTGCCCTTTGTGTGTAGGAGCGGTGAAGGAAAATCTCATTTCAGGTAGGATTGTAAGTTTTAAGAGTCTAAATAGAATTTGGTATTTCACAATTATATGCTGTGTGAATAACTCTATCTTGGTCTCATAGTAGCTATTAGACAATCAATAAATGAGGCAGTGTGTTAAAAGAATTAAAATTGTTGAGATTCAGAGAAGATGATGGAAGGCATGATTATGGTGGCAAAGAAGTACCTTTTTAGGCCAAATAAAATAAATAAATGTGCTACTAAAAAGGTATTTTCTGGTGATTCAAAGCCAAATTCATAAAATGTTACTTTTTTTCTAGATTGGGTGAATCTAAGGGAGACAGAAGGCAATAGTAGCTATTATTAAGCAGAAGAATTTTGCGATGATTGGAGCAAATCATAAACAGACATACTTTATTGACTTGGGCTTCTACTGAGACTACTCAATTAAAAATCAATTGTACCGTTATATTAACAAGATCATTCTGAGCCTCGTCAATAACTTGAGATATGGAAAAAGAGTTCTATCACATCCACAGATGGCAGTGCAATTTTTTTATTTGCTCATGAGGTGTGGATGTTACTGCCAAGTCATTATTGCCCATCCTTAATTGCCATAGAGAAGGTGTTAGTGAGCTACCTTCTTGAATGTACTCCCACAGTATTGTGAGGGAGGGAGTTCCAGGTTTTTGACTCTTCGTTCCCAGACTAAAAAAAGTTCCACCTCATCTGATATTCTTAGGTTGCACACCAATAAGTTTTATTCATTCTATGTTATTTACACAACTAAGCAGTACAAGTGAACTGTTCAGCAGTTCAATTCAATCCAGAGCCACAACTCTGCAAACAGTACGCAAGGCTTTAATCAAATAAATCAGATCAAAGACCTTTGAATTTTTGTAAGCGAAATGGTGATGAAGAACTTATGAGAATAATGTAACTAAATTCCTCACTTAGTGAAAATAGAACACACAGAGATGCTTAAGTATGAACTTACAGGGCATATTTGGCTTTACTTTATTACAAGATAGCAAACTGTTATAGGAGCACCTAAAATGTTCTGTCTTTTTGCATGTGGATATCCTCTTAAGGCACTGACTGTGCTGTTCTGATCAAAGGTCATCGAGCTGAAACGTTAACTTTTGTTTCTCTCTACAGATGCTGCCTGAGCTGTTGAGTTTTTCCAGCTTTTGTTTTGTTCTTATCACTGACTGTGCAGTACTTATAAGCTATGAACATCAAGTCATGTGCAGCACCACACAGGAGAGGTGTGATTGATACAAAAATGTAAATATATGTCATTGAGTTAGTTCATTTTGTCACCATTTTTCAACCCATACTCAACGTTTCTCACATTCCATTCGTATCTTAAAGTGCATTTACTGACAATGAGTTATTCCTGAACAAAAGCAAGAAGCCTTCCTCCCTCAGCTAGTCCATTAGCACAGCAGCAACCTCTTTTCCTTCAAAGAGATACAGTGGCAATAATCTGGACTCTCGTCTGTAGTGCGACCTCAGATCTAAACATAGTGCTTGAAAACTGCTTTCTCAGATGAGGCAAAAATTAATAAGCATGGATGACAAATTCCATTTTCATTCAACCTCCATTAACGCTCAAACTACATTGTCCAATATGTTTTTAGAACTTAGGTATTATATACCAGATTCAATACAGCAGCTACGTTGATCCTTGACACTTTGGACAGAAATTTAACCTAAATAATGGGTCTGTTTGGGTCAGGTGTAGGGGTGGTAGTGATGGGGCACTGAAAATCTGAAAGATCTGTTTCCGCCTCCAAGCAACCCATTTCTCGCTTCTTCTGAGGCCAACTGTTGGGCAGATATTTCACAAAATCCAAGGAGTTTTGGAATGTTAAGTGTGATAATGAGGCTGAGCTGCTTTGTCATTCAGGTTTTCAACTTTAACTCTGGTTGGCCGGGTTTTCCAAACCTCAGGGAGCCTGGCAGCTTCATCATGGTGAGGCCTTGGTGGGTTCATAGCCACCTCCTGGATTCAGGTGCCTGTCTGAGAAGCCATCACGATCAGATAACAAACCCCCCACCTACACCAATACCTACCCCAAGAACGTCAATCACCACAAGGTTCCCAATCCCAACCTTCCACCAAGCCCTGATCCCCCTCTACTTCAGTATGAGGCTGCTGACTTAACTCTGCTACCAGCAGGCCCCTGATTTCATGCCAAAGCACCAAACTTTGATTACACCCATCCCATGGCAACCTATCAGCCTCTCCCACTGAGGCTTTCAGTTCCTTCACCAGGGGGCCTCCTGACCTCCCCTTCTTCAAGACCCCAACCTCACTCCTGGAATGGCAACCCACCAAATCAACCCCCATCCTCAAATCAACACCCACTCTCAAATCAACACCCACATCCTCCCAGATCGATTGTCCTGGCTCACCCTCAATTCCTTTCCAGAAGGGTGACATTTTCTTGAAGTATAATTGGCAGATGTCAGAGAAACATTAATTTTCAACCAATATTACACAAAATTACTCAATGAACACCAGTTGGAGGCAACAGGGTGTTGTAGGTATTCCGTTAGATTTTGTGCAGCAAATATTTTATTTAATTCAGCTGTTTTATTAATTCACAGCTGGGCAGTGATAGGAAGTATAAAATAAAATGCAAGCACAAAATAAAAAAATTCAACTGTGCAGCATTGCTTTTCATTTGTTGCCCATTTCAAAAGAGCTGGTTAGAGTTTACTGCAGGGAGCGGGTTGTTTCTTTTTGTGTGTTGCCATAGTAACATGGGATGTAATGGAGAATAAACTGAAGATCGTAGGAACAATGCAGCTACATCAAAATGTCTGGTCTTGGAGAGAAAAATAAATCTGTCTCTCACCAAGAACAAGTTTCAGCAATCCCTTTGTCTTTAGAAGCCTTAGCAAGGTAAAGCAACTATGGTCCAAAAAATGAGAATTGTACATTATGCACATGATCACAGATCATTCTGCTGCAAGTCATTTAAATATGCATCAGATAGTTAGGTCGATTTTGCCAGGTTTGCAAGTTATATCATGTGTCCTTTCAATGCAAAGTTAAGAAAAAGGTCAAGTTTAATGATATGTTTCAGATAGTTGTCAGGTTATTAGGAAATGGTAGAGTTCAGAGCAAATCTCAAGTATTATAGGGTCATCTTCAATTCTTTACGATGACAGACTTTGAAAGAGCAATTACGCATCTTCATTTCAAGCTGCATTATGCATAGCTAATTACCCTTTATCATTGAGAGAGCTCAGCATGAAATAGAATAAATCTGAGCATTGCACTATCCAACTTCGCAAAAACCCCTGAAGTACACTGGAACATACAAGCAGAAGTCGACCAATTAGTTCCTCAAGCTTGTTCTACCAGTCAGTGAGATCATAGCTGATCTGTGGCCTAACTCAATTTACTTGCCTTTGCCCTGTCATGAAGATATGCTTGATGCCAAATGATGATGTTTAATCCACCGGCTGGAAATCTGAACTGAATTTTTTTAAAAAACAGATTTTTTAAAAAACAGACGCTAAAGTGATTTGAACTCTCAATCCAAGATGGCTAACCCCAATCTTCATTACTAAATGTTTCACATTCCATTGCATTAGACTTCAGTCAGTCTGTCTGAAAAACCCATCAAAGCAATAGACGGAATCATCCCAGATTGTACTAAGTGCAGTAGCGGGCGGGCAAAAAGCCATTTTACCCATTGGCCGTAATGGCAGGTTTTCACACTGTATCGTCCCGAATAAGCTGCATTAGTTTTGCACTCCTGGGAAACACACTGGTTCCACGGCGGGCAGACTTTCATTTGCCCACAATGCCATCACCTCACCACTTCATCACACTGGGCGCCATATTTAAAGTCCAGACACCTGCACATATCATAGTGTTTCCAGCCCTGGACAATTGCAGGGTCTGTGAAAGGCGAAAAAGACAAAAAAGTCTGCACCTCTGAGGTTTAGTGACACATCATGTCTTTTGGACGTTGTGGAGGCCTGCCATGATGTCCTCTATCCCCATTCGGGCTGCAGGATGGGCAACAGTGTGACCAACCAGGCTTGGGAAGCGGTGGCAGCAGTGATCAGTGCCAGTGCTGCACAGAAGAGGCTGGCCATCCAATGCAGATAGAGGATGAATGATCTCATCTGTACAGCCAAGGGTATGGCAACCATCTCATCACTCTAAGCTCACACATTCATGCCCATCAAACATTCACTGGCATCTCACTCACTGCCAGCTCAAGGGACATCACCACTCATTCTCACACACATTCCCTCACATATCCATCTGGTCTCATCTCTTCTAGCGACTGCCTCCTCAGCCCTTACTATCTTGAGGCCACTTGCACAGATCAACATGTGCCCCACACTCGCCCTGGGATACCCTCCTTCCCCAGTACAGCCCTCATCCTGCAGCCTCTTGCCTTGCTTGAGGCCACCTCTCCCGCTTTGCCATGCATGCCCTAGCCCTGCAGCCGTTGAAAAGCCACCCACATATGGCTGACTTGCTAGGTAGAGACCTACCCATGAGCGGCCCTAAAAGTGATGCGGTTCTGTCTGTGAAGCCTGGCGCTGATGATTGCGAGTGCTGCCTGAAGCAAGGTAGGCAAACAAACGTTGAAGTCCCGAGCGATGTGCAGCCCTCCAGGTGCATGTCGCTTAGGTGCTGTTGTGAAACACATCAGCGGGTTTTTCCCGCCGATGTGGGCAGACAATCCAGTGGGGGTGGGTGGGGAGGGGGCCAGGCACGATTCCAGTGGGCAGGCCTAATGATAATATGCAGATGTATTACAATGAGTTTCCAGATGTCCGATGGCGGGAAACACAGCCCACCATCGACAGGCTTAGTGGACGATCGCAAACTGGTTTCACATCATTGTAAAACCGATCACACCATATTGACCACTCACGCCACCGAACACACCCGACGTAGGAGGGCACGGAAAACCCTGGCCAATGACTTCAGGGGAGCGTGAAGGACTGACATCCCCTGTATTATTAGCAATGCATCTATGGCAGTCGCCCGAGGTGGTTAACTGTTGGAGATGGGTCATTAAGACTAATCACATGGTTAAGTTGGCTTCCAGACACAAGCTAATCCAGTCACCTTTGGAACTGAATCCCCTGGCAGTTGGAGAAGGAAGGTAACATGACAAGCCAACCCTTTGTTTTAAACACGTTTTTTCAGCAGAACTGAGGATAAGCAGCTCAGTGAGAAAACCTGAGTGGGGTCCTTCCCACTTGTCCTTTCTCCAACCCACCTGGTAAGCTTCGAGCCCTGTTTGCTGACTGCGATCATTCAGGACCCATCGCTGCAGACAGAGATTTCTTAAAGGAATCCAACACAGCACTGCTGTCTCCTGAAGAACAGCCAACTCAGTTATCCACATCCTTAAGACGGAAGCATCGAGACCATCAGACTCAGCCTGATGCCAGCTGAGTCATCAAACCACAGATTGTAATACTCTTGAACATTTTTTATGGACTCTAACTTGGCCAACCTATCCACGTGTGGCTGTGTCCGTCTGTATGGACTGAATTGTTCATCCCACCGGCGGGCACGTGCCCGACCAGAATGGGAGTAAAATAGTGTGCGATCACGTTGAGTGAGCATCCCAATGTCATTGTGCACTTGCACAATAGTTCGCTTGACGGGCGCACGCGGGTGCCAGAGCAGCACACGCCATTAATTAACAGTCCAATTATCTGTGATTTTTCGTTGCCCGTGCGATTTGGGCAGGTGGCCAGCTGACATTTTCACAAACCTCATCCAAGGGTCGGATAAAATGGGTCAGCAGCATTGCCGGTGTGAGATGTAAGTTTTGGAGATAGTTTGTAGCTGGTTGCTTCTTGGTATTTGGCAGCTTCATCCCTGTTCGGGGCTTCATTTTTAGCATTTCCAGGCCTCATTTCGGGAGTTATTGCTGTCTGCCAGGCCCCCCGAGGATTCAAACCATGTAGACTCTTCCAAGTATCAAGCAGCCTTCCGTTACCCTGGTAATGGGGATTGTGGTCTCCGCTGGTGGCACCTCCTCTGAGGAGGAAGAGGGTGGCAGGGGGAGAAGAGGCCAAATGTCCCTATGCATCTTCCAGGGGAGGGACCTGTGGGAAGAGAGGTGCAGGCACAGGGGGTGCAGGGCTAGCAAGATGTCCAAGGAGGCAAGGCCTGCAGAAGACACCACTATCCCGCTGCCAGAGTTTACAGGCAGAGATGCAGCTACCTCAATATGTCTGAGGTGCAATGCTGAAGAAGGCTCCACCTCACAAGGGAGACCGTGACCTTCATTTGCCAGATAATTGGGCCTGAGATCAGCTCCAACTGTGTGCGTGGACACCCCATGCCAGTGGCTCTGAAGGTCCCAGTGGCTCTCAACTTCTATGCCTCCGGCACTTTCCAAGGATCAGTGGAGGATCTTTGTGGACCGTCCCAATCAGCTGTCCACAGTTGCATCAAGCTGGTGACAGAAGCTCTGTTCAGGCAGGTACTGACCTTTATTCCTTTATTGTAAGGATGAGGCCAGCCAGGCTGAGCGAGCCAGGGGCTTTGCAGCAATTGCTCGGGTTCCCCCATGTCCAGGGTGCAATCGGCTGCACACATGTGGCCATCAAGGCACCAGCGGTTGAGCTGGGTGCCTTCATCAACAGGAAGGGCTTCCACTCCATGAATGTACAGTTAGTGTGTGACCACAGGGTGCATATTCTGCAAGTCTGTGCAAGGTACCCTGGCAGCTCCCTTGATGCGTACGCCCTCAGACATTTCCAGATGCCAAGGCTCTTCAATGTTCCAGCTCGACTGGATGTATGGTTGCTGGATGACAAGGGCTATCCGTTGAAGAGGTGACTTGTGACGCATCTCCGCACCCAAGAACAGAGGAAGAGAATCAGTATTATACTAGACATGCCTCCACAAGGGCCATGGAAGAGAGGACCTTAAGTCTTCTCAAGATACACTTCTGAAGCCTGAACTGTTCAGGGGGAACACAAAAATACCCCGCAGAGTGGGTATCACTGAGCAGGTGCTTGCATGCTGCACTCCCCACAATCTGGCAGTGCCAAGGAGGGACCCACTGGAGGAAGGGGATCTTGATGCATCTGCACAGGCCACAGATGATGAGTCCAATAGTGAGTCTGAAGATCAGCACAGTGAGGAGAATGCTGAGCGCATGAACCCAAACTTCGGTAACCTCCAGGGAGGTAGGGATACCAGGGATGCCTTGATCCAATGCTCCTTCAGCTAGGCGGCCAAAGATCAGCTTCAAATGCAAGCCAGGGCTGCCTCCTCCATCCCAGATGTCTGAAAGGATCCTTTCATTTGAACACAAAGAACAATCAGTAACTTTGCAATTAAGTTCAGAGCCACCTACATCCAGCATTACATACTGGCGTACCCTGCACAAAAAAAATAAAAAGGTGAAGCATACTTAGGCCATGACGACAAAAGCACAATTTATGTCATTTTGACAATTCCAGACTATTTACATAAACTTCTCTGGTTTTCATTCCCAGACCAGTATACATTAATTAAACGTAAATGAACATAAAATCATGCGTGTCCTGTCCCTTTAGTGCTCATGGTGCCTTGAACTTATGCTTGCGAGTGTTACATCTAGGTGCTCCCCCCTCGCTCACACCAGCATTGGAGACAGCCTGCTCACTCTGCTGTCTTGTTGGCCTTGATGATTTGGTGGTTGTCCTCTGGCCCATGGAGCCTGTGCTTGTCGTGCCTAGGAGGGAGTGGCAAGCGCCATGGCTAGCATCTCCCCAGACACCACAACTTCATCAGATGCCACAGTCACTGGTAGAGGGGTGGAGGAGTTGCTTCCATCATCCAGAGCGCCCTGAGAGGAGCCTGCAGAGGCGACAGGCAACTCGTGCCCCTGCGTGAGGTCGCTGTGGACCTCCCTGCTCACCATTGATGGGCGGGCATCTAGCTGGGATACTGGGTGCCTCATCCATCTGCCACACTGACACTGACCACCTGAGGTCGGTGCCTGTGTGAGGGCTTGCAGGTCTGAGCACAATCCCAGGAAGCCCTCATTCTGTCCCTGGAGTTGCCTCTCCATGAGAGTCGCCACTCTCTCAGTGGAGGAAGCAGTGCGCTCACCCATGCTGGTCAACGCAGTGCTCAAACTCTGCATGGACTCCTCCATCATGGAGACCATGACACGTAGACTCTCATAGATCTCTGCCAAGCCCTCCCACACACCTTGCTGGACATCCAGCATCTGCTGCCTAATGGATGACTCCAGAGGCTCATCATCTGCCTTCAACTGAGCATCGTCCTGGTCCCCAGCAGTCCTCTGCCTGCACCTCAAATGATTGTGAAGTGCCCTCACCAATGTGCACAGAGATACTAGCCGCCACTCTAATGCCCACCAAGGTGCAGGTATCTGAGCTGGTGCCCACTTCAGACAGCAGGTGTGACACAGGTGCAAATGTCGCTCAGTGGTCCTCCAGTGTCAGGGGTGACCCTTTGGGGTCTGCAGATGGGACGCCTGCTGGCGAACCTAAAAGGGAGAAGAAGGACATCTCATTAGTTAAAGTCATCACACTGTCACTATGCATGCCAGACACCCTGATGAGACAACGGAGATCTGCATCATGGTGCCATCTTCTTCCAATGATCAATAGAGACTTCAGGTTTGAGGCTCATATCAGTTAGGAGACTGCACTACAATGGTTGCACAATCTGAGAGTCTCAACTTTGTGCACTGTGCTTTTACCTTCATCTGGCACCCCCATCTCTCCATGCCCGGTTGCACAGGGAGCGTGCCGGCTCTCCAGCTCCAGGGCATCTTGCTCAAACTGCAAGAACATCAGCAGGTTGGGCAGGCCTCTGGCTGTACGTGCCCTCTTGGCTTCGTTGTGGCTTGTCTTCTCTTGAAACAACAGAGGAGCCTTGCTGAGTCCACTCTCTACCTGCAGCGCCATTGCAGCCCAGCCAAGCCCAGCTGAGGAACATCTCACAGGGCACATCCGAGTCATGGCCATCGAGCCGCAAGGCACTCAGTCCAAGCAGCCAGGGCTAACCCGCTTGGCCAGCTCTGGAGTGATTGACTGTTGGCACTCAGACTCTAACATCCCTGAGGTCCACAGAGGGATGGCCACACCTTAACACTAATGCACACTGATCCATGCCAACGTGGTGCTCACCCTTCCTGAGTGCAGAAGGTCATTGAAGCACTTTTGGCACTGCACCGATGTGCGCTGCACCACGTTATGACTGCTCACCCAGGCTGACACCTCCTTTCATGTCTTCTTGGTGAGGTGTGGTGGCCTTCTCCCCCCATTTCTGGGGACAAGGGTGTCCCTACTGGCAGCCACCTCTTCCAGGACATCCGTGAGGCACTCATCCATAAAGCGGGGACTGAGTATCTGCCTGACCTGCCCTCCCACCCAGCGTTTGCTGCTGCACTCAAGTGCATCTTCAGAACGGCAGCCAAATGTCCTTCCCTGGCAGCCTTTCTGGGGCTGCCTAGGCTTTTTTTATACCAACCGCCAGGTCGCCATTGTAGGGAGAGATGAAAGAGACAGGAAAAAATGTAAATGTGTTTTAGAATTCCCAACACTGACTAAATTCTGAAGGAATGGGACTCCACACTTGTAGAATTACATTTTCAGGGCCAGGGAGATTTTTTGGCAATATTATGACTTATTGTTTGTTAAAATGACAGACGCTCACACAGGCACACACACAGACAGACTCAGACACATACGGACATACATAGCCGCATACAAACAGACATAAACACAGACACTTGGACTGGATTTAGCCCTCGTCGGATGGGTGCAGCAGGCGAGCTGAGGAGTGTCTGCGAAATTGAGCGCCGCCCACAATTGGGCCCCGACCCCGTTTTCATACTGATGGGCCAATTAAGGCCATTGGACCCGGCGGCCAACAGGCTCCTGCCCCCGCTCGATCCTTTCCCGGCCAGTAACAAGCCACGTTTCATGCTAGGTGGGCCTTAATTGGTCCGCCAGCATGAAATCGCAGTCGGGGCCCGATCGCGAGCGGCGGTCGGTTTTGCGGTTGCTCCCAGGGTCACCTGCCACACCTGCCCGACGAGGGCAAAATTCAATTCTATGTGTCTGTTTCTGTGCTTGTTTGTATGTGTCTGTGTCTGTCTATGTGTGCGTCTGTGTGCACGTCTGTCATTTTAACAACCTATCAGTCATAATATTGCCAAAAAACTCCCTGACCCTGAAAAACTAATTATGCAAATGTGGAATCCCATTCCTTCAGAATTTAGTCGCTGTTGGAAATTTTAAAACCTGCTTACTTTTTTTCCTGTCACTTTCATCTCTACTCTTGATTCCATCTCTATTTCTTAAACTTCATTTCACTTTCTGTACATGGCAAATTTAATTTATAATTCATGGTTTATACTTCTTGGTTTAGACTCTGTTTCAGTGAGAATTCTTCAACTTGATTGAAGAGCTGCACTGTAGGTTGTCATGCTCTCATACATCAAAGAACATTTGTAGGGGGTGCCATGCTGTATCAGACAATAGAAGACAGCAAGTCTCTGTTCAAAAGCTCACGTAAACTATGTGGGCAGCTGTCAGCATAGTGAATAGTGAGTACCGTTCTTTTGCTGCTGACCCAAAATCCAGGCCATTAAATCATTACTAAAATGTTGCACTTACACACACTTCCTTTCCATCATATTTAAGATATCACATTCTGTCAACTCCAGGAAAGCATTAAGAAACACCTTGCAGTCATCAAAATAAGGCATCAAACTAATGAATTGTCTCTGAATTTTTGCAAGGATTTTTATATCATTCACAATGTGAGGAATCCAAAACCGGACACCAGATTGAAGATGACACATAACCAAAGTATTATACAAGAAGAGCATGGTGCATTTTTGTTCATTATTGCAATATTCTAACAATACGTTCTCATATGCAAGCTCTTCTTGCTATAGCCTTGACACACTGTTTGTGAATCTTAATAAAATTCATGTACAATAACAGCTTGGTCCCTTTCCCACTCTGAACAGCCTCAAGATCACAACACTAATTGGTACACACATTGGGCAGAATTTTACGTTCGGCGGTCGGGCGGGTGGCCGATTGCCACTGGCGAAACAGGCTGGGCCGCTAATTAAGGCCCGCCCAGCAGGTTAGCGACTCCCATGGAGAATGGGAAAATAGTCGCAGGGGCGGGCGGCCTCAGACTGCCAGGTTCAATGGGGAGCCGGCAGCCTGTTTAAAGAGTGGCCAGGCAGCCTGCTTGAGGCAGTGCACCATGGCCACTCGTGGAGAGAGGGAGGGAGGTCCGCGTGGACAGCAGCATGAGCAGGAGGAGGGGGGCAGGCTGCAGAAGAGGCCAGCGGGGGGCCACTGTGCCCCCCCGATTTTCCGATGCATGCCTTGCTGTCCTTCTCCAAGAGTTGGGCATCCGTCGGCACCTGCTGTATCCGGAGGATGGGAGGAGGAGGGCCTCCCATGTCACCAGCCAGGCGTGGGAGGAGGTGAGTGACGCTCTAAGTGCCCATGATGATGTGCGGTGCACTGGCACAGAGTGCAGGAAACAATTCAATGATTTGTTGCACTCTGGAATGGTGAGTACCATGTCTGTCTTGGCCATTTGACCCAGAAGGCAGCCTTAGCCTTTGACGCCGCCCCCCCCCACACCCGCACCACCACCATGTATTGCTGTCATTACTGCATAGGGCATCTGTCGCACACTGGGTGGGCAAATGGGTACTGACCATGCTTACACCTGCCTCAGTGGTTGAGGTGAAGAAGGGTTCTCCCCGCAGCATATGTTGGTCTTTGTGGCATTTGAGTAGTCTGGGGGCAACCTGCAGGGGATGCCACTGGACACATACTCAGAACTCCAACACATGTCTTATTGATGCTGATGAGATGGTGCAAGGAGTGCCTCAAGGTGTTTTGGGCAAGTGCTATCTGCTGGCATTGGCGCCACACCTAGTTGTGCCTCCTTGCCATGGGCGATAAGAGCCGTGTGATATTCAAAGTGATGGACGCTGAATGTGTCCAAGGTGGCCGTTGGGGGAGGGAGTTGGGACCAGCCGTACTATCTTCTGGGGACTGATCGCCAGTAGGGTGGACAGGAGCCACTCGAGGCCTCAGATGGGCCACTGTGGTTGGGGTGTGGTGTGCGCGTGCAGACTATATGAGCGATCAGCCCCAATAAATCCTCTTCTCTGTTTTGCAGGCAAAAACTCACCACAATGCCCCGGAGCGCCAGAGGACTGGAGGTGGGCGTGCCTTCCTGCACCACCTTTTTAAGAGCAGGCCATGGTGCTGGGCAGGAAGCAGGAGGCCAGGGCAGCTGGGGGCGGTGAGGCTGGGGTCCAGCGGGCAGGTATTTGAGGTCCACAGTCCCATCCACTCTGTCTGCCCACCATCCAAACCACTGATGGTTGCTGCAATTGTCAATGCTGAAACAATACTCATTCACTGACTGAGACATTCTGACGTCTGGGTCATACAGGAGGGACCCTCATCCCCTTGAGGATTCACATCTCCACTACCTTCCAAAGTCACCTTATCCCATTTGTGACCACTATCACCATGGTCTCACATGCCGTTGGATTGCCGCTGCACACCCAAAGACTTATTCCATTTTCGGGGGTTTGGGACCTCCTGCACCCTTTCAGCCAGTGCGCCCCACATTACTTTGTCCAAAAGATCTTCAGCACCTCAGCTGTGAACATCATGGCACTCAACTTAGATGAATGCCACCACATTACTCATCCCTGCGCCAAGGGGGAATGTTGCCTTCTGCCTACCCGGTCTATGCCCCTCCTTACAGAATGAAGGCCAATAATGTGACCTCTCAATCTCCTGTCATCAACAGCAAATGTCGCTACTGTTTGCGATGTTTCCTCAGCCCCGCAACTATCCAGGCCACAATGCATCCAGGTCAGGTACCTCTGCACTCTCCCCACTCCTATGGTTCATAACAAGCCATGTGGCATTCCTGAGACCATCTGACCAGCCTGTCTGCATGCACGTTTAATGTTTGGGGCTCATCTTGACACTTTTTCACCTCACCAATGTTCTTCTCCTTAGGGTCTTAAAAGTTGAGTGACTTATGAGGCTGTTGGGGGAAAGGGATGAAAGGATGAACTGAATGCATGTTAACTGATACACTGTCCTTGTTGTTAATTTCAGCATCACCACCAGAGCAACCCGCACTTCGACCTCGCAGCCCCCCCTCCTCAACACCTGAGGGCCAATAAATGCAACTTGCGGCACATCATTTTAGCCAGCCAGGCACCAGCGCAGACACACACACCTCGGTGGGGACTTTACCCTAGTGTCCCGGATCACATTGGAGAGGGCACATCATGATCACTGGGGGAGATGGTAGGGACAGAGAGTGCTGATGGCGCCAGCAGCTGGAAGGCTGCAGGGGACAAGGCACATGCTGAGTCTGGCACTGATGACGTGCCTCTGGAGTTGTCCCCAATGCAGCAGCTGCAGGACAAGCATCTGGGTTGCATGAGGGAATGGTTCAGTTGCTCTCTGCGATGGAGGAGTCTAGGCAGAGTGCACGTGAAGGTTTGCCCCTCAGGGCAGAGCTTCAGGCTTCCTCCAGTGAGAGATTGGTGACTCTCATAGAGAGGGGCTTCAATCAAATGGAATATTTCATGATTGGGATATGCTCTGACCTGCAAGCCCTCACAGTGGTACTGGCCATGGGTGGTCATTCCCAATGTGGGAGATTTTGTGGACACCAAATGCCAGCACTCAGTGCCCATGCATCTGCGGTGAGCAGGGAGGTCAAAAGGGATCTCACGTTGGCGCAGCAGCTGCCTGTCGTCGTTGTAAGCTCCTCTCAGGGTTCTCCAGATGAGGGCAGCAGCTCCTCTGCCCCTCTGCCAGTCAACGTTTCTTCCGTTGAGGCTGTGATAACTGGGGAGGTGCCAGTTCAGGAGCTGGCCACTCCCTCCCAGGAGGGGCCACCACAGGCTCCATGGGCCAGAGGACGCCTGCCAAGGTCATCTAGGCCAACAGGACAGCAGAGTCAGCAGGCTGTCTCACAAGCCACTCCGACCGATGGGGTGGCACCTAGATGTAGCAGCCGGAAATAAAAACATAAGGCACCTTAGGCACTCCATGGGTATGTCACTGGTGATTTTGTAGTGGTCTTAGAATAGGCACCCATATTTTTGTGATCAAACAAGTGGTGTGTGTTTTTGTTTTTGTTTTTGTTTTGTAACCATGGCTGAGGGTCCTTTGTGGTGCATTTTTCTTTTTCACATATTTATCATGAATGTTAGAGTGGAGTTTGATGTTTCTGTACTAAGGCCTTATCTGCAGCTGATCAGGTAGAAGATGTGGCACCTAAGTGCCACGTGTGGAAGTTCCAGGCAAAGCTGTTCCTGCTGATCCGTGTGTGGAGCTAGCTGAAGGTTCTTTGGATTAAATTGTCCCAGTTGTCCCTGCCTCCTTGGTATAAATGCGGGTCATTGTTCTGCCCCTCATCATCGCCCTGTGCTTCCTCATCCTCTGAGGCACTGCTGGGTTCATCATGTGTAGCCTCATCCAGGGCGTCAAGGTCTTCATCGTCAACTGCATCCCCCCTTTCTAGCGCAAGATTGTACAGAGTGCAGCAGACTACCACTATCAGAGAGACGGGATCTGGGGGGTACTGGAGTGTGCCCCCTGAGCGGTCCAGGAATCGGAAACACATCTTGAGAAGACCGATGGCTCTCTCCACCAGCCTTTGTGGTGCCCTGGCTCCTATTGTACCAATGCTCAGCTTCTGTTCTAGGACGGCGGAGAGGTGTCATGAGCCACCTTCGCAGGGGACAGCCCTTGTCACCCAGCAGCCATCCATCCAGCTGAGCCGGAGCACTGAAGAGCCCCGGCACCTGGGAGTGTCTGAGGATGTAGGCATCGTGGGAGCTGCCTGGGTACCTTGCACAGACTTGTAGAATCAGCATCCTGTGGTCACACACTATCTGCACGTTCATGGAGTGGAAGCCCTTCCTGTTGACAAAGGCACCAGGTTCACCTGCTGGCGCCTTGATGGCCACATGTGTACAGTCTATTGCACCCTGGACGCGGGGGAAGCCAGCAATGGCCGCGAAGCCTCTGGTTGCAGCGGAAGTGGATGAAGGTAGATACCTGTCTGAACAATGTGTCTGTAACCTGCTTGACACAAGTGTGGACAGCTGATTGGGAGACACCGCAAAGATCACCCACTGAGCCCTGGAAGGAGCCAGAGGCATAAAAGGGGAGGGCAACTGTGAGCTTTAGAGTCGTTGGCATGGGGTGCCCATGCACACAATTAGGGGAGATCTCAGGGCCAATCATCCGACAGATATAGTTGACTGTGTCCCTTGAGAGTCGGAGCCTCCTTCGGCACTGCACCTCAGACATATTGAGGTAGCTGCTTCGCCGGCTGTATACTCTGGCAGCAGGAAAGTAGCGTCTTCTGCGGCCCCTTGCACCTTGGGCAACCTCTTGGCCCTGCACCCCTTGTGTCTGCGCCTGGCCTCCCAAAGGTGGCTCCCCTGGAGGCTGATTGTCCAATCCTGGCCTCCTCCTTAATCTATCCCTTTCTTCCTCCTCAGGGGAGCTGCCTCCAGTGGCGAGGCCTCATTAATATTAATTGCCTCCACACGCATATAGCCTTTTATTTTTTTTTTACTTAATGCCTGTTTTAGAGAGCACCAGAAACACCCGAAAAATTGCTTGACCCAGGATGGGGCTGGATGTCTTTCAGGTGTCCATTCAGCATGGGCTGTTAATCCTTGATTTTTGCCCTTATTGTGCCCACAATAAAACGGTAAACTAATATGCTGGGGTCCAATTTCTTTCTCTTACCTTGACCATTATCACAAGAAATATGTTAGGAATATATTAGCAATGGGGATGTAGATACAGACAGTATTACAGATGTAAAGCAGTTATGAAAAGGATAGAAAAGAGCCATTGACTTAATGCTCAGTGCCTTCGACTTGCAACAGTCATCTTTTCAAACCTAAAAGTTCCATTACCGAACAA
This sequence comes from Carcharodon carcharias, assembly GCF_017639515.1. NCBI lineage: Eukaryota > Metazoa > Chordata > Chondrichthyes > Lamniformes > Lamnidae > Carcharodon > Carcharodon carcharias. The sequence continues at coordinate 134,291,675 of NC_054474.1, read as the reverse complement.
TTCAATGCTAATTAGTCTGTGGCTCAACTTACTAAACAATCATATTCAGTTTCCATAAAGTGTTACAGCTCTTAGCAAACGTTATTGCACATCACATGGTTAAAAACCTTTAGGCTTTAGCGCATCATCCATCTAACCATAAGCAACGGTACAGGAGATCTGCTAGCAAGGCTGTATCCAGCTCACAACAATCACATATTTTCACTTTAGATTCACATTTCAAAGAGAGAGAATATCAGTCACTTACTGCATTTCCTTTTGACTTTGATAACCTGATTTCTTTCCAAGCATCCAGACTCAAGCATTTACGGGGGGCTGTCATGTATCATTTTTAAACAATTAGCCTCTAATTAATTTCAAGGTAGCTGACTTCAAATTACAGCATAAACCTTTTGATAGGCCTGTTGAAACACAAATCCATCTGAAGGGTCTAAACGTTACAACTATGCTT